>NC_045651.1:16171685-16795802 GCF_009829145.1 Chiroxiphia lanceolata
ATGACCCACCCTTCCCAGCCACATACATTTAAGGAAAACACTGTGGCTAGCAATCAAAATTCTGGATAAAAGAGAATTTAACGTGCTGTTTATATGATTTTCTATAGATTTGTGTCTTCATTTCTCACAGTAAAGTGAAGACTTTCAGTATTTTTAGCAGAGATGTCCCCCCAGAACCACTCACTGTGGGATTGGCCAACTTGTCCTGGCTCAGGTGTGACCGTCCCACTCGGGACACTGCCGGGACGTGGCTTCTTGCCATCCTTAGGAAAGCAGGTGATTGTCACTCCAGCACAAACTTGGGGTAGCACTGAAAAATACATATATTTATCTTACCTGGCAAGGCCTCTCTGCTGGGATAGATTTCCCACCTCCAGATGTTTGCAGTGAACTTTTAGACTGGGTGGGTTTTTTTGTAACTCCAGCGTTCTGTGCTGCCAGTGACTGCAAGGTTTGTTTTTAATGCACCCCTCCCATGCCCTACAACCACATTTACCAGCTGATGGAACTGCACTTACCTTCAGGATCAGAGAACAGGAGGATTAAGAGAATCCCAAACCAGAGGCTTCCCTTGGATTTGGACTCAACTAGAGGCTAAGAATGTTGCTTAAAGAAGTACTTGAACCTGTGGCCCCATAAGGCAGGTAAGAACAACAGGATACTCAAAAAGGACCTGCTGAAACCACTTGGAAATTGTAAAACCCTGAAGCACCTGTCATATAGGTATTGCATGGGTTTGACTGTCTTTTATTAAGGTTTGCTCCCTCTTTTCATGGGAAGGTACCACTGGAATTCCATCAGCTGGAGGCTTCTTATTCAGTATTTTGTGATCTAGTCCTTTGACAACGTGGATGGACTTTGGAGACCTCGTAGGATGTTTTTAGAGGAAAATCCTGCTAAATATAGAACTATGGGACAAAGAAAAAGCCAGACTGCCTGTTTCAGCCTACCCATGACAAATGGCTGGCACAGAGTCTGGTTTGACTTCTGCTGTTCCCACAGCACAACGGGAAGCCCAGAGATTTCAGATTCCGAGGGAAAGCAGAGCCAGCACCATCACCGAGGGCAGTCCAACGGGTTTTTTAATGCTGGCAGTGTCTGAAACACAAGCCCTAAAATCACCCAGGCCAAAAGGTTGGATCTGGCATGTTAAATGGAACCGGGATTTCCACACCAAGTGCACAGTTTGGGAGAGGCCTTTGGAAAAAGGCTGATTTAGAGCACTGACTTCACCCTCCCATCACCAGCGGCCTCTGACCAGAGCATCTGCAGTAAAAGGAATTGCCCAAATTTTCCGAATCTCTGTGAAGCTGTTTTCCCAGAGGAGTAGGATCTCCTGGGAAATCAGAGAAGGAAGCACTCCAGAACAAGAAAGGAAGATGACTCTTGGCACAGGGTATAGAACATCCAGTGTTCAATTACTTTAAATGCCAGGGGGATATTTGCTTTTTTTATGAACAGAAGTAGCCTCTGACTCATTTAACAATGTAGGTTGGAGAGGGGGTGGAAAAGGGCTGTTTCACCCAAAAGCTTTTTTTTTCCTCTGAAAAAAACCCCATGAATGAAGAATTTCAGAGCTTACTTTTGCTGCTCACAGAGTTGCTACTAAACCTCTACATTCCCCAGCAAGATTAGCAAAAACCTCTTCATTTCTATAAAACAGTGATTTAAAACTTTTAATAACCAAGATTTTTTTGTTTCCTTGCTTTTTACTTGTATAGAAAGCTATTGTTTAAAGTCCACATAGAGTTGCTGGAAAGCCAACAAGCCACTGCAAGACTTATTTTCAGACCTTGCTCACAAATTAATCTGTTATTCAGGTTATACTGTCCCAGGAAATCTTCTGGGGACTTTATATGGCAATCATTGTTTTGGAAGCAAATTCATCAAAACAGTACAGGGGATACTGATACAAAACAGCATCAAGAGATAAATTAAGAAAATAAATTATTACCTGAGTGATTGGATCCTCATGTTCAGAGCAAAAAAGCTCATTATTGAGAAAATGAAAGAATTTGAGAGTATTACTGCAGGTGGCCAAATTGAATCCCAAAGCAGGAAGCCCAGACCAGCTGAAGTTGATGTATCAACACTTTCAGTTTTACACCAAACCATCTATCACTGTGGGATTGGGATTCGGTGGTTTTGTACTCATCCTGCCCAAAAAAAGAGATTTAATAAATGCTAATTACTTTTCAACCTCTATTTCTGCAGTATCTGGACAAACAAGGGAAAAGTTTTCTTCCCCTTGATCTTAAAAAATAAGCCAATACGCAGCTCACTGAACTGCTCCTAAATTTACACTTTATTGTTAAAAGTCCTTGAGTTTCATGAGATCTTTGCACAGCCATCATTTCAATGAAAGGCAGTTGCTCAGCAGTTCAAAGCTGGACACATTCAGGCATGATGAGTTGTTAAAAAAAAATGTTATGGTTAAAAAAAAACCCAACCACCCCCAACATATTTATCAAATTCTTGCTGAAGTCTTACAGGTAAACATTCTTTTGTACCACCAAAAATAATTTTTATAAATACTAAGAAATTGATACCATTTGGGTTGGCTGCATTCTACAAGAACAGCTCTTAAATAGGGTAATGAAATAATTTAGTCTCTGCTTCCAAGTAGCTTTTGCATTATCAAAAAGCTCCAGAAAAGTATTTTAAAATATCAAGATCACCTTTGTATAAGGAATTCTATGTACACAGAGAGGCATCAGCAGCAGGAGTTACAAGTGATAAATTAACCCTTGGAAAACACTTGAGACATATAGAGTAACAGATAAATAAAACCAATAAAATCTGTGGGTTTTCTGTTTCGTTTATTGAAATATGAGCAGCAGTATGCAAAAAATATCTTTAAAAACATAACATAGCAAAACCTAATCATTTTAAAATTAACAAAATAAAAAGATGTTTAGAGTTAAATGAAAAACAAAACAAAACAACAAACCTCATTGCTAGAACTGTGTTTCCTACAATGTAAACAAAAGCATAAAGGTTATGCTTGCAACGAACACAGAAGCAGGTTTATGGAGCAGCACAAAAAAGCAACATACTGCTGTAAATCTGATGGTTTGGTCTATTGATTTGAACTCAGAATGGGGAAACCTTCCTAACCAGAAACTTCACAACTACAGACAAAAAGTTAGTCACGTTTGCTGTTTGAAGCAAAACATTTAGAAAATGTTTTGGGGTTTGGGTTCTTGTTTGTCTGTTTTTCTAGAAACCATCACTAGCAACTTGAGCAAGTAAAACAATGGCATGAAAAAATTATTATTTCAGCCTAGGGAGGAAGCCTGACACATTTTAATGTCGTCTAGAGTTACAGTGCAAGGATCCAAGTTAATCTTACACCCAAGAACCGACAACTTTCACATTTTAATACTGGGAGGAAAAAAAAAATCATCATTTTGCTTCAAGCAAAAACTAGAAGAATTCCAATACTTTAAACAATTCTACCCTAAATTGTAACACCAGTTGAATCACTGTTTTGCCTACTGGGCTGTTAACTTGTCTCTCATCAGGCACACTAGAAAATTGTGGTTTGGTCCTATAGATAGTCTAAGCCAATGTCAGCCCTTGCAGCCTGATGCAGTTAAACGGGTGTAAAACACAAGGCACTGATTGACTGCCAGCACTGAGGTGCCCAAGGAGCAAGATCCAAGCTCTTATCCCAAGGACTGCAAGAGCAATCCCAGCAAGGATGGGTGTCAGCCTGCTCCAGGCTCTGCTGGTGCTGCCAAAGCTGCCAGTCAATGCTGTGGTTGGTGCAAAGGAGATGCCCAAAAAGAAGAAAATACACTAAAAAAGTCAAATCAGTTTTCACTGAAGGGTAACGCTCAATCCGAGCTGGGCTACACTGGAAAGGCTCCTTCTTCCACTACCACACCACTGGCTGATTTAATTTCTCCATCCCTCCATCTGGATGAAGAAGTGATTTATACACAGGATGCTGCCCCAGCAGCAGCACTCCCTGCTCTCCCTGGACTTGACACATCGTTAGGGTCAAAAAACCCTTCCTCCAATCCATCTGTGCACCGATATCTCATTTTGTATCAGCAGCACAGATGAACTAAACAGGATTAGGAACACCATGAACCAGCAGCACACAAAATTTGCTCACTAGAAAGCACCCAAAAAGCTCTGCTTAAAAGGAACAGAGAAGTAGAAGGCAGACAAATCTTCCTGGGTTTGCCCCTGCTCCTGCCCTGCCAAACCAGCAGTCACAAGGATATCCCAGCATTGCAGATATTACAGTTCCAGAACATGGACACAAGCAGAAAAAAATGCCAGAGCACTTTAGCACTTAATGACAGCATCAGAAGTGGGTTAACTGGATATTATTGCAGAAATTATGGTTCAGTGCACGGGCAGCCAACCAAACCACAACACCAGCACTAAGCACCAGCTCTGGCTCACAAACACCCACCTCAGCACCCATTCTTGAGTCACTCAGTTGGCCACATAAAAGCACACAAGTGAACAGAGATGAAGCCAGGTGAAAAACATCTTGGATAAAGTAAAATCTTGTACCTACAATTGCAATCTTTCCTTAATTCAACGTGCCATGGCATTTATTACAAAAGCTAGTCAAGAAAAATAATACTCTGTAGTGTCAAATATACATATTCAGCTACTTGACAGAAGTCAGGCCCCAAGGAGAAGAAAACAGAAGCTGGATTCTGTGGCCAACTGACTTGGCATCTTATTCAATCAAAAGAACTGTCTGTGGGTTGCAGCTTCAAAGAATGAAAGAGAAGACCCCAAAGGTAAACAGCAAATAATGTTCCTCCCCTTCTCCTGAAGATGCACTTGTTGGTTTTTAAACACACTTGAGAAACTGTTTAAAAAACCCCCAAAATACCAAAAAAACCCATCCCAAAACACCAAGTAATACAGAAATTCCTGTACAGGAGAACATTAGGGTTCTGCAGAAGTGTTACAGTTTACTCCTTTAAGGCATTTCAGAAGAAACATTTTAAGGACACGTAAACAATTTGAATCCTTTGAGATCATTTGTTACGCAGGTACCATACGATGTATGATTTCCACATCTGAGCAGAAAATGCCATTCAATAGAAGACACAAGAACTTGTGTAAGCAATCAATGTCTCAGGCTTGCAGTAATTAACTGCAACACATCTTTCCAAAATTATTTGCATATTAGAGTTTTCAGCCTCTCCTCCAAACACTGAACCCTTTGCTGAAGAGATATTCAGGAAAGAGAAAAAGGAAGGTGAGAAGTTAAAAAATACAAGAGGTTTTTTCTGCATGCAAAGACATTTTGTATATAATTCACTTCTCTTAGAGTATTTCAGCCTCCTTTTTTATCATAAAAAGGGGGAAAACAGGTACAAGCTATTTAGCTGATTTCTTTTAGTGTTTAGTACAGTGTTTGAATTCTCCACCAAAGCTCACTGATGCAAACTTCCTGAAGTTCACCGAGGTCTTACACCCGGGTCAGGGCAATCCCAGACACACCTACAGCTCGAGTGGAGTAGGGATTTGGAACAGCCCTGGGAGAAGGACCTGGGGCTGCTGGTTGATGACAAAATCCCCATGAGCCAACAGTGAGTGTTCACAGCCCAGAAACCCACAGGATCCTGGGCTGCTTCAGAAGGCTCGTGGGCAGCAGGGCAAGGGAGAGGATTCTCCCCCTGGGGTCTCCTCTTGTGAGACCCCACCTGGAGCACTGGGTACAGTTCTGGAGTCCCAAGCTCAAGGCCATGGAACTGCTGGAGCAAGTGCAGAGGAGACCACGATGTTGGCAAGAGGACTGGAGCATCTCCCCTGTGAGGGCAGCTGAGAAAGCTGGGGCTGTTCAGCCTGCAGAGGAGAAGGTTGTGTGGGGACCTCACAGCACCTCCCAGGCTCTGAAAGGGCCTCCAGGGAACCAGAGAGGGACTTTGGTTGTCAGGAACTGCAGTGACAGGACAGGTAGTAACAGGTACAAACTGGAATAGGGAAAATTTAGTTCAGATATCAGGAAGAAATTTTTTCCCGTGAGGGTGGTGAGGCACTGGCACAGGTTGCCCAGGTATGCTGTGGCTCCTCCAACCCCAGCTATGTTCAAGCCAGGCCTTGAGTGACCTGTTCTAGAGGGAGGTGTCCTGGGCTTGGCACTAGATGATCTCTGAGGGCCATTCCACCCCCTGAGCATTCCGTAATTCTGTGATTCCTTACATGGGAGGAATTTCATCATCATATTAATGCAGTTCTTCAGTCCCACAAAGCTGCCAACTACAGTTACAAGTCTTCTGATTGAACTCCTGCCACGAGGGCCAGGAGTGAGACCACCCTTTCATGTAGGCTACAAAGAAGGGATTACTTTTGGTCATTACCAACAGGTCTGCATTAAATTATCTGGAAGTAAAAGCTTCTGCATTCAGTAACTCATTTGCTAAGCCACTCACAGTCTTCAAAGAGACTCAAACTCATACTGAAAGTGAATTAAATACAGTGTAATCACTAATACTGTGTAATGTCTACTGAGAGATTAAAAAGGCCTACACAGATCAATTCCAGACAGGTAAAATAAACAGCTAGAACACCAAAAAGAAAACAAAAAACTTATTCCTTCCAAAAAGTAGTAAGCACTGCCATTTACAAATAGTAGTGTTTATGTTAAAAAAGAGAAGGGTACCTAAAAAGAGACAGCCTTGGCAACCAAATCCAAACTGCATGAGTGTAAATCAAAGTAAACCAAGAATTACTACTCCAGAAACGTGCAAGATGTTTACCTTGTATCAATTACTATTTTAAATGGTGGTTAAAAGAGATGTTACAAAACCAAAGTGGGAAAAGGCTAAGAACTGCTATTCTGCATTAACATACAGTGTGTTTATGACAGCATTTTCCAATAGAAAATACAAGTGTTTTTACACCACTCCAATATTTGTAAAAAAAAAAAAAAAAATCACATTGTTCAATCTGAGGCAAATTAGCCATAATAAAGTCTAATTTTGCTTACGACAGATGTCAACCTTAAGATGTTTAAACCACTATGCTAAAAATACAGCTTGCAAGCTGGAGCTGCACATGTTCAAACAGTTTCATAAACATTAAAAAAAAAATCCCAAACTATGATATGTATTTATTTTCTGAAGTCAGTCTCCATGTTCTTGTCCCTACAGGACAAAAAGATTTTCCAGTTAAGACATATGTCTGTTTCAGTTCTAGGGGAAGGAGGGGAAAAGTGTTCTGAATTTCTCAATAGACTATTTTTTCCCTTAGGGCTCAACTGTCACTTAAGCATCACAAGAACAATTTGAAATGTAAAACTGATTAGCTATACACAATGGAATTGGTCACAGAGGGATTTAAAAAAAAAACAACAAACCAACACAATTAAACCATAAGATCCATTCTCCATATAGCTCACAGTATCCACTGGAAGTTGCTCTAGAATTAGAATAAGTTCGCTAAAAATAAGGCTGGAGATAGAATGTCAGCACTATGAGACAGATGAGATGGGATTAAGAGGAGAACCCATTTGGGTAAGTACTTTATCCAGCCACTGGAGGGGCCCGTGGAGGTGGATCTCTATCCAGCACGGGGTGCTCGTGACGTCCTGTCGGTGGTACTCGGCTCCCCAGCCCTGCAGGGGGAACACAGGGTTAGCCAGCAACGGCAGGACACGGTTCTCTTATAAAATAACACTAACAACAAGCAGGAAATCAGGACCTAAGACACTTATCTGAAGGTAGTTCATAATTTAGGAACACTTCTTATCTAAAGGAAAAAACCTGAGGCTGGGCAGGAGCAGGAGGGAAGGGCAGCTGCGAGCCTGAACCATGTCTTGCCTGCTGCAGAGCTGGAGTGACCACATGGGCTCCTGGGGAGCTCTCTGCCCACTCCAGGAGGGCTCCTGGTATGGCCACATCTCTCTTCTGCTTCAACCTCCTGCTCCCTTATCCTCCACACTCTCAAACTGAGCAGTATTTATCATAATTGACAAAACCAACATGACATCTTTTGGACAAGATGCAAAAAAACCCTCTAGACTCCACCGTAAATTTGAGATGGACTGTATGACAGTATCTTCATTAAACAATGCTGAGAAAACTCCTGTGAGACAACAGCACAGCTTGACTTCATAAACTCAAATCAAGCCTTTTTTTCATAATCATTTTTTTTAAATAACATTAATAAATTGGAAGGAGTTGAATATTTTCTGCAATCAATTCTACTCCTTTCTACTCACTGTCTTTTAATGGACCTGTTATTCACTTTGTTCCTTCAAATTTAGAGCATGAGCTCAAATCTTCTTTAATAAAATTACAGCAACCACAATGATTAAATCCCTGTCCTGGATACTGAAGTAATTAAATACCCAGCCAACATTCAATACAGCAATCTGTGCTTTTCCTTTCTTGCACTGATTTCCCTCTTCCCAAATTAAGCATTTTCAATATACTGATCATTGAAAAGACCCACATCAGGTCAGGACAGCTTTGCTACAGTGCTGGTGGAATTACTCCTAAATACCCAAACCCACAATTAACTTAAATTGCCCTCAAAATAACTTACCTTTACAAAACTCATTCGAATGGTGCACATTTTGGTGAGCTCATATACTGCTTCAAATCCGTGGTTGACAGACTGAGCTAAAAGCTGAGCAAACTCCTGATTGTTAAATATTTTCAGACTGCATCCACTGGGAATCTTGCACACAGTTGTTGGATGAAAGCCATGGTGGTAGTTGCAGTTCCTGCTCTGTACAAATATGCTGCTATCACTCAAACACTCAGCATAGACTTCTCCACCAACATAGTAGAGGTGAACTCCTTGAAAACAACGATAAAAACACTGCAAATTAGTTTGTTGTCTCTGATTTTGAGGTGGTTGTAGTAAATCCTATTTATTTTTTTAAAGTAAACTTTCTGCCTGAGCTTTTCAGAAAAGCTCTTTTGCTCACACTATAACTTACTTTCCCATTTCAAAATACAGTAGGCTCATGATACACCAGCCACTAGATGTCCTTCTCTGACCAGTTACAGAATAGAATGAAAAAACTACTGCCACATTTCTTTCAACTGCTATTTCAAGCTGTTTTTCTAGAGAATTTATGTGCCTTTTAAAACTCCAGTTTTATACAACTGGTAGCTTCTGCCTATGGCAATTCCAACAGAAATAAGTGTGTCCTGGGAGAAGGGTCAGACATGAATGAGGAAGTACATCCATGCTCTGATTTTCACAGCATTTTATCAAGCCAAAGGAGAGGCAAATCCAATTAGTTGCTCAACTTAATTACCATCAGGCTCTACAGACCTCAAAAATCAAACATGGTATTTTATCCCCAAACAGTCTTAGCTGTTGTCAGAACAATTACCACAAAGCAAAGTTTAAGTTCCATAATTTCTATTAGAGATGTAGACATTTCAAAGCTCATTGCAGCCAATACCACCCTACAACACGCTGATGGATCCTGGTTACATCCCTGACCTTGGGAAGACGCACAGGATTCCTCTGCCAGTACCACTGAGAGGGGGGAGCCCAAACAAAGAACCTGACAAACCACTCACACCTCAAGAATCAGCTGTTCTCCCCTGTAACATTGCTTTATTTATAAATTTTCTTGGACAACTGCATTGCAGAGCCAAGTTTCCAATACACATCAACAGAACTTGTGGTCTCCAAATAACCTGCAAAATTTTGCCATATTTATAAAGTTTCTAATTTAAAAAGACTGTTAAGGGACAGGATGAATTTTCATCAAGCAAAACTCAAGACCAACTTTACCAAACGATCTCAGGTGCAACAGAAACAGGGTTCTCTTTTCAGGACTGACTTGGTCACAAAAGAGAAGATATTCAGAAAAGGAGCACTGCAACTTAAGATAATCCAAGCACATTCCATCACAGATGAAAACTGTGCATCTCTATGTGCTATCAGCCAAACAGCACAGGAAAACTAGAAGATCTTGCAAAACCTGCTGTCTCCAGGAATCCCTCCCACACACAAACACACCCCATGGATTCACTCAGACAAATGAGCCCTTGCAGTTTTGCATTAGCACTTCAAAGTCCTGCTGCCAACTCACCAAGATATTTGAACACAGACAGCAGGTAATGCCTTGCAACAACAAAATAAAACAATCTTTGATATACTGTACAGTGGGACGAAGAATTTGATTTAAGGAGGAGACAGAATGTAGAATATCAGGAGTCCTGCAATGTTTCTTGGTGCTGAAACACAAGAGCTCTAGGTACATTGTCATAGGGGCTTGTTTGTTAGGGTAAATGATAACCTTGTTTGGCAAGGAAGAGGTAAAATTTAGTCTTTTAAGAAAAATGTCTGCAATTCCTGACTAATTAGAATCAAACCATGCCTAAAGAAGTTGTCTTCTGATTCTGCAGAGGTAAATAACGTATCAGATCTCAGATTACCTCTGGTATTCTCATCTGAGAACAACCCCTGCTGCAGTGCAGAGAGGGTGAAACAAAGCCAAGGCCTTGGTTTCTTCAGCCGAGCTTTACCTTTGCCAATGTGCCGCCGAGTGTTCTCGATGGTCGAGTTGCGATTTACATTCGAGAGCAGCCCTAAGCAGAACCTGTTCTTGTTGTTGGAGGGATCTGTAAACCCATCTACCAAGACACTTGTGGAAGATGCATGAAAGGCCTCCCCAACACGATTATTTAACTCGTAATACACGATGGAACACCAGTGTTTGGGTTCTTCATAGGCAACGGGCTGGACATCTGAAAAGAAGCGAACAGAAAGAACATTTTTCCTCCCAAAACACCACCAGATCAGTAAAAGCTTAGCTGACACTCAGGATGGGCAAGGACTATCCTGTTGAGCATCTTCATGATTTTTATCTTCATGCATTTTAGCTAGTCTGCTGATTTTACAATTATTTTCCAATGTTAAGTCTGATATTAAACTAAAAAAAACCCCTACACACCCACAAAAACACTGGGATAGCAGGTGAAACATGATTTTCCTCCCCACTTTTAAAAAATCTGTTATAATGGCTATTTTGGGACCCAAATATATATTTCATGTATAATTCCAGCAGCAGTCAAAGGTAGCAAAAAAGAAATGAAAAAGAGTTTAACTTGTTGGAAGCCCCACTGTGCACCTGAGGCTTTGAAAACAAGAGATGAAAATAAGCCAGGCAAGTTTTATTTCTCAGTTTTCTCTGCTACAGCCCCAGTCTGCCTTGAAGGACTTACCAGTGAGATTTACTGGCCCATTTGAAGTTATTCATTCAGTTTGGTCATGAGCTGCAAGAAGCCAAACTCTGTAATTTTAACCCAGACCCCACAACTTACCTCTGGTGGATATATTTGGCATGATGTGAGGGATCATTGTATTGCTTGTGCCCATAGACTGGGAATTATCCTGCCCCATTTGATCATCAGGGGGCATATAGGCAGGAGGTGGAGTATCAGCTACAGAGGGGGAAAAAATAAGAATAAACCTCAACAATTTAGAATATTTATTCATTGTACAGTTGTAAACATACAAAAAACCCAAAAACTCTCTTGAACGAGAGATGTTAAAAAATTTGGACCCATTTTCAAAGTGATCTGAAAACAGCCAGCTGTCTTTACAGTAAACTCCTTCAATAGCTGAAGTTTTACCTATGGGACTAACAACAAGATTGGATACCTTAAAAAAAAAAAGTGCTTTTTTCTTTTTCCCCCTTTTTTTTTTTAGTTTAATAACTGCACTCCTGCAGCTGGGCAAGATGACTGTGGTTCCCACTTTTTGCCACACAAGCATTAGCTTTCTTGCCTCTCCTTTATTCAAAAATAAAGTAGTAGAAGAAAGAACTTTATTTGCTGTAGCAGAAAGAAGGCCTATAGCAGTTTTTGGGGTTTTTTTCTGCTTTTGTAGGCTGAGGTCATTATAAAAGTGCTTCTTCCAGCAGCACACTACTGTGCCCCATTAATGCATCCCAATACTCAGCCAAGAGATCCCCCTGACTGGGACACTCTTTTAGGGGAACTGAGCAATCAGAAACAACAATGAAAAGGCCACTGAGCCTCATGATTAAAATCATTAATCAATTAACTTCTTGGCTTTATAATCACACCAATAGCCAGACAATCAGTAAGACTTCTTTCCTTTGCCCCTACCAATTGTTTTTCCCTTTTTTCACCCAAATCAGTTAAAAAGAATCAATTTAGTCCCATCTGTTTCTAACAAAGATTTGCTGCTTTTTTCCTGTTAAACACCACTGTATTCAGAGACAGGCATCAATAAACCTCTTGCTCTGCCTCTTACATCTAATTTCATTGCTAAATATTCTTTTAAAGTATGTATCAATTATTCCACACTGAAGCTGTGCAAAATAATTTACCATTATTATATCCACGACAAAAAACATTTGGAAAAATAAAGCTACAGTAATTAACTCTGACCAGTGACAAAACTAGGAAGAAAACTCCTCGAAATGCAAACGGAAAAAGCAATTTATTGCAAATATCACAAATTCCTGAGGTAATAAATCCCAAGAGCACTGGACATTTCAATTCTTTTTATTGAACTGACATTCAGGCTGGACTTACCTGGGAGCTGGAAGGGACTGGCTGGCCCCGAGCTGGCTGGGGAGCTGGGGTAAGTGCTGCTGGCTGGAGAAGGGGGGTAGGGGCTGTTTGGGGAGATGGAGAATGGAGTGTTGTTGGGCTGCTGGAAGGAGTCAGGGAACGTGGCGTTGTGTGGCATGTGGGGCTCGTTGTGGCTGAGGTTCCTGAACTGAACGAGGAGGCTGTGCTGGGGGTTGAATTCGCTGTGTCGAGGCACTAACACTGGAGGTAGAACTGGAAAAACACAGAAAAACCAGGTGAATTCACATTAAAAACTGAGCTAGAAGGAGATACAAATAATGTTCTGTTCTGCTCACTGTGATAATTCAACACTAGTGGGGTGGAAAGAGGAGCAGGGGTTAATCTGACACGCCTTTACCCTGTCCTCTCTCCTTTACTTTTTACATTACCCTTCATGAAAGACTCAAACTTTACCCTTGCAAAAATCACAAAAACACACATATATCTCATGCAACTGGAAGATGACCTTTCTTTTTAAAAACAAGAAACAAAGAAAACAAACCATGTGGCATAGACTGAAGTACTGATGCAGAAGTGCAAAACTCACTGTCTGTGTGCAGGAGCAAACCAGTGAAAATGGAAATACAGTCTGTATTACCCCAGTCAAACTATATAGTTACATAATGCCCCTTTCACTGAAGACAAACAAAATCTATACTGCAATATAAAAGTATTGCTAAGCTGGAGTTTTAACTTTTAAACCCAGAGCTGCTGGAGTCTGGAATTCCAGTGCTGCAGTTTGAGCACTGCAGTTTGCAGCAGAGTTACAACAACCAGTGTGGAACAACAGAAGCAACTTTTCACTCTGCTGTCCACAGTAACATCCTTCATGTCTCCCACTTGCAACCCCAACCCTCCTCCCCTCCTCCCATGGCAGAATTCCTAAACACCAGGCTTGTTACCTGACACAAACTTGGTATAAACCTTGTTCTGATCACCACTCTTGGCTCTATTCATCTCTGCTCTCTGCTGACTGGAATTCAAGTGGGGAACTCTACCATCCAAGAATTTTATTTCTTTTTTTTAATCTCAAGTCATGTCACTCATGAATTAAATATTAAAATAACATCACCAACCTCCTTGTGAGAACTGAGATTTTTAAAGAAGTTTGTCAAAGAAACTGAAGTCTTTTTATCACTGCTTTCTGTTTTGCTACAAATGAGGACTTTGCTACTAACTCGAAGGGTAGCAGGTTCAAGAGATTAATCACAAAGAATGGACAACACACCTCCCCAAAACCACACCAGCAATGTACCCTTTGAACTTCCTCTCCCCAACTCCCTCATACACCAGTTCCAATCAGTTCCACAGCACTGGAGGAGGGAGCGACCAGTAAGTGGTTACAGAAGATTTTGTGCAGTTGTAAGACAGTAATTTTCCAGGTACCTGGGCTCTCCACCCTCTTATAGTGGTATGGATTGATGCAGACTTCCTTCTGTTTAGACCCAAAAGGAAATTCACAAATATCCAAGGGCTTCAGCTCGTGGTGGCTCTGGAGGTCGGGCCAGCGCCAGACGCGGCAGTAAATGACGTGGGGAAGGCCCTTCCTGTGGGACACCTGGAGCCGCCCGTCCAAGGAGCGCGGGATGGTGACACACTTGCTGGGCTGGCCTGGGCTGCTCAGGGCTTTCTCCAGCTCTTCCATAGCACCCTTTTTCTTTTTCAGCTTTTTTACCAAAGCGTCAACAGCTTTTTCTGCCCATTTTTCCTCTTCGTCTCCTTGTTTCCAGCCCAACAGACGCTTTACAGCTGGGCTAGTAAAGGAGAACAAACTGGCCATTGACGTCATTGGACACAAAGTCTTCAAAAGGTTTGGTGGGTTTTGGCTGTTGGGGTTTTCTTTGTTTTTCCCAAATAATTGTCAGTGTATACCCAAGGCAGTTATTGCCCCTGCTGAGCTGTGTGATTTCTTGGAGGCTGCCAAACGAGCATAGAGATGTCAGCGATGAAGTCTTCACATCAAAAATGGTGATCGATTCCTCTGATTTAGTTCTGACAAAAAGATAAGTTAACAAGGAATTAGAAAACAAGTAAAACATAAAGGCAGACAGTAAAAGACCCTCTGTTTCAGCATTGTACCTGATTTTGTTTCAAAACAAAACCCCAGAAGTACTAGGACCTCACCCCGCAAAAAAAGATCAGAGTCTCCAATTCTTACATTAATGATCAGTGGGAAAAAGGACCAACAAGGGATGATAGGGACAGCATAGTTCATGTTAATGTTCCCTAAATCCATGACTTTCCTTCAGAAGACAAGCTTGAGGAATATGCTTTAAAACTAACAGTCTATCCCTGTCATGCTGCCTCACTAAAAGACTGAACTTGCTATGAAGGAACAGGGAAGAGAGAGGGTGGAACCAGCAGTTCCAAGGCCAGTGATGCTTTCTCAGATGGACCTTTATTTCCCAAAAGGAGAAAATCCTACAGCAGCTGCTTTTTCCTGCTTTAACCCTAATTAGTTCCCTCATGTTTTTGAAGAGTATTAAAAAAATAAGGAAGAAGCTGCAGACAGAGAAAATCAAACACAACTAAAAGAAAAACCCAACAAAAAACTCCAACCAATCCTTCCCCAGCCACTCAGAAAGGTGATCAACCCTTTATTTTTTTTTTTGCTGGAGCTATTTTTATGCTGCACTTCCTTATATCTTTTAAGAAGAATATTTGAAGAGCTGGATATTTTTAGCCTTTGGCAAAAGAAAAAAAAAATTGTTTTCTTTTCCCCAGAAAAAGAGGGGAGGGGGAAGGCATGACAGAGTAAGGACTAGAAATGTGACCTTTACTACAAAGCCAGAAAGGAGAGGAGCAGAAGAGCCCAGGGCAGCTCATGAATGGTGTTTTACCACTGCCCAGCTCCAGAGCAAATCCTCCCCCCACCAATTTACCGATGACAAGAGGAAATGATGTGCTGTGGCAACGAACTGATAAGAACTTGTAAAATCCCTTGTGAATACTAAATAAGCAAGTATAGACAATGAGCAGCTGGCAAAAAGCAAGAGCTGGTCTAAGAGAAAGGATGTCAATAACAAAAGATGTTTCCTCTCCTGCTACAGAGACTGCCAAACAACATTGTCTCTCAGCTTTTGATAAACCACCGGGAATTAGAGCACCTACCACATGCCCAGACACCAAATCTGCACATGAGACACAAGGGTGGTGGTGGTGGTGGGAAGCAAGATTTAAGCACCTCTGTGCTGGTTCTCTGAGGCTGCCACCTTTAATCAAGAAGATCTTTCTTCCTCCCATCTTTGATTCACTAAGAGTCATCTGATAAGGCTTTTCCGAGCGTCTGGGCACATTTACAAGCTCGCTCAGACACCTGGACAGATACTTTTATATAACAGAAACATATACCAAGTAGCAAAGGTACAGCAAACATCCCTAGGCAAGGCATTTATGTACCACAGGTTATTTTTTCTTCTGGGAGTCAGAAGGTGAGGAAAGGAGGGAACAAACCTAAGGACACTTGGTGTCTCTTGACAGGAAAAAATCCATTTATTTCACGCTGTAGCTTAATCCCATTGGTACCTCTTTGATTATTCAGCTTGGTTTCAGTAAGATGGAGAAAAAGTGGGAAAACCAAAATAAGCAGAACAACTGTTTGAAGACCTTTCTTCCTAAGCTGTCATGCAAAAACAAACTGGGAAAAAAAAAAAAAAAGAAATTAGGAAAATAGAAGTCTCCCACTGCTTCAGTAAGTCCCTGGAAGGAACTGAAAAAAGAAAAAAGCCTCAATCAATTATGTATCACCTTATTTCTTCAGAAATACAGACGTGTCTGCACTTAAAGTCTAATTTAGTTCCCCAGAACTACTACACAGAAGAACCTTTGCACCCTTCAAAGCAACAGGAAATACATAAAGAGAGAGAAACTTGGCCAAGAACTCAGACTAAATTTGTTCTTTTGCTGAGGATAAAAGTTTACTGTTCTAAAAAGTAAAAGCTGTTTACAGTTGCAACTCACTTTCAAGCCTTGTACCTTCCATATCTCAAGATAACAGCAATTGCTCACAGCCCTAAAAAAGGAAATGAACCCACCTGGAGTCTCAGAGCAGAAAGAAGACAATCCAAAAGTTCTGTTTTTGTTTCTCAGCTATGCTTTCAAAGAACCTAAAGCATCATCAAGGGAGAAGATGCACTAGAAATTCCTATAGTTAAGCTGAGCTCAAAGGAGATTTTAAGAAACTCCTCTTGGTGCTGCCACTCTGATCTATCCCATCACATCTATATCAAGCAATCAAGTTTACAGACCTACAAGTCTGTTCTGTGATCATCTATAATTGGATATTTTATTTTGTAGTATTCTGAACACAGTGCATCAACCAGGAAAGCAATTTTAGTGGCTGCATATAATTTCAACATCATTTACCCACAAGTATGTTCGTGGAATAAACAACTAACTCAAAGCAAAGGAAGTTGGAACAGTTCTACTAAAATGATGTTTTGCAGTAACTAGTATTTGTAGGGCAAGTGTCAAGGGAATTTTGATAAATGGCTCTGTCCTATAAACTATGATTTTACAAACAATCTGCTTGGAGTAAGTAACGTAATTAACTCTAAAAGCTTTACATTTCTCTGAGGGCCTATCAAGGAAAACAAAAAGTGTTCCAGAAGCATCATAACAGATTTGATCAAAACTGTTTCAACTTCTTCAAAAAAGAAGTTTCTACACACATACTTGTGCTGTAACCACTGAAGAACCAGACTGTTGAAGTTTAAAATATTATAACATTTACTGTAACTCCATTTTGCCCCCCCATGAGCTTTCAAGACTTCTACTGAAGAGTATTTTTACCTGTTCATGAAAAGCAAGGGCAGAAAAGAAACCCTGCAACAAAATACTTTGAGAAGTGCAAATGACACTGAATTTACCTCATTTCACACCTTTCAGAAGTTCATTCTGGAAGGCAAAAATCCTGAAGCTTCCCAGCTTTTGCTTTCTCTTAAGAAAACAAGGTAGAATTAAAAAGTTTCGTGAATCATGAGCTATTTAAGGCCACAAAGCAGCAGGTTCAGGTATTTATGCAGGAACCTAACATTTTGATGTAGAAACTGCAATTCATGTAGGGTTTTTAAATTTCTGAATGAGAGGCACAAACCACATTTAGAACATTTGCTTGCATTTGCTGTAATTTCAGCATCTCATTTGCCAAAGGTTTCTAAGTAATCCTGCCATCTGCCAGGAAGAGCCTCCCCAGAATATCTATATTTACAATCAATTTCTTCCGAGGCTTTAAAAGCCCCTGTTATGAGCTGTGATTGCAGCACAACAGTGCATCACTGTAAGGTTTGAGCACAGAAACAAATGCTTTAAAGAGTCACATTTTCATTCAGTGCTGCACAAATTACTCCTATTGCTGCACCTCTACACACAGCTGGGAACAACTTTCGGGGGGGGGGAAAAAAGCTTTCTTAAATTTCCTTAAGAAGCAGAGGGCCCATTATGCATTACCTTCTTTTATTAAATAACTTTTCAGCTGAGCTAGGGGAGAACATCAACTGAAAAACATGCTGTTACTTTTAAAAAAATAGTTAAAAACACTCTTTAAAGAGGGGCTGTAATGAATTGCACGGAGTAGCAAGAGGGGGCTTTTAATGGGCAAGTATAAAAGGAAGTAATCACTGTATCAAAATGAGACTTTGGGGCATGCATTATTTATACATTGAAAGGTCTTGTTAATGACTACAGCAAATGGAAGGAAATCAGTTGTGTGAACAGGTCCATTGTTTGAACCCCTTCTCAATACCTCAGCCAGCCAGATATAAACAGTTGGCCAACAGCAGAACTTACAAGTTGCATTTGATTTGTGAAGACGGGACAAATATATCACCTTTCACCTGCCATCACAAATACTAAGTAACTCCACTACCTTTTGGTGGTTCTTGTGAAACTTTCTTAGCTTACTCCATTAAACTGGCAAGTTTAATAGATTCATTTGATTCTGTATCAAGGAATCTTCTTTTGGCTAAAAGAACAAGAAAAATAATGTAATATTACATATAGTGTAACTATTTTAATGTTACTTTTTGTGTAACGCGTTCTGCCGTTGATTCCAAACTAATTTCTCACCTGCAAAATCTAAATTTGAAGTACCACTAACCAAGCAAACCACCACCCCAAACAGCCTGGCAATGAACAATGCTCCCACAGTTTATCCCCAAGGATAAATGGGTACCAACTGCATGGTCCTCATCCCTTCCCACTGCCAGGACTCAGCCTGTGCTGCACAACAAGCTCTATTCTTTTCCTGCTTAATTGACTTGTTTGCAAATTCAGGAAGCCTCCTGTAGCATCATACCCAACTGAAATAAGGAACTTCGCTGCTGATGATTAGAAGCTGCTTTGAGACTCGATTTCATCCCATAAACAAAGCACCACTTATAGCCAGCAACACAACTGGCAGTTCATTAGGGCTGCTGCAGATCTGCAGCTAAAGCTGTTCTGCACTCAGCTCTTGTGCTCAACTTTATTGCCCCATCAAGCTCAGAAATGCTCGAGTAGTTTGACTCCATCACGTATTTACATACTACATATTCATCCAGAGAGCTCAGAAACTCAACTGCAGTGTGTTACAGCACATTATGCTATACACACTTACAAATACTTTCTTTAAAACTACAACCTCACACATCAATTTCACCTGGTTTTATTAAAAATCCTTCTTTCCTTGCAGATTTCCTGAGAGGAACTGTGCAGGACTGGGCTTGGGTTATATTATCATTTTCTTACACTGCAGCCTAGCACACAGTCCCCTGCAATGAGCTTCTTCTTGAGAACAAATATAGAAGAAAGGTTAACTTCACAGTTTCTCCAAACACATCAAGGATAAAATAAACCCTAAGATTACACTTTGGTTAAAGAACTTGGTTAATAACTTGAAGGGCCACAGCCAACCCACAGAAAAGAGTTTTCTTCAGTTGCAACATCTCAGCCATGAGGAATATCATCAATGATACAGCTTTTTTTTTTTCCCTCCTCCCCTCAAGGCTAAGTAAAAGATGAAAGGAGATTTTATAAATTATATCAAAAAGGAACTTGTGGTATTTTCATCAGAACTAGGCCTGCATAGCTAAATGTACATTCAGTTGGCCAGAATCTATGATAAGTGCTTTTATACCAGCACTAGATTTCTGTGCTTCAAACATGCCTTGTAAGGCAATATGGTCTAACTAATAATACATGTAAACAAGAACAGAAAATAACTGTCTGGTATCTTCCAAACTTTTACTAACCATGACTGCCCTCCAAACAGAAAAATATATTGACAATTTCAGACAGGGCTTTCTCACACAATACTTTTTCTTTTCGTTTCCACATCTGTCCACCATCTAACACAGCTTAAAAAAAATAACAGAACAAAAGCCTGAAGCATTTAGCTCTGTCAGCTGAGAAGTATTTAACCAGCACTCTCTTACAAGAAACCTAACAAAACTCTGAGGCCAAGAAAAAGCAGCAAGCGATATAATATATATGGAAGAAGTGGAAACAAAAGCCATGTAGCTCAGATAGCAAAGTGATGTTTCTGTTTTTTCTTAACATCTTCTCAAAAATTACTGTTAAAAAAAAACAATCCCAGTGACAATGATTTATATCACAAAAGAGGACAAGGTCCAGTCAAAGAGTTCACAAAGAAAGCTCCACTGCATTTCCAAAGCACCCTCACTTCCATCTGATGCCAAGAAAAGCTCAGAAAAATTATACCCAAAGAACAGGGAGTTCTGAATTTGCTCTGCATCATGGCAAAACTTGAGTTTAACCGTGATACAGGGGGAGGGAGAAAACACCAAAACCTCCAAAGCCTAAAAAAAGTTAGTATCTATTTCTTCAAGCATCCCTGCTGAGAACACAAAGATCCAGTGCTCCCATGGCCCTGGTCCCTGCAGCTGCTCTAATTACTGAGCAATTAGCTTTTGTACAAGTTCTCAAAAACTACAAATTCTGTCTTTGAATCAAAATCCCTCTCCCTTAAGTGTTTTGTCACAACTGTGCATTTTCTCACACTTCTGTTTCAGCTAACTGGCACTTTCCAACAGGAGCATTATGCTGGAAAATGCCACCATCCACAGCAGTGAGCCCTGAAACTGCCTCATGTTTTTAAGGTTATTTAAGATCTACTTTAACCAAAAGTTAGTATGCATTTCTTAATTAAAGTTATATAGAAAAGCACTGCTAATATTCACCAAACACAGCAACAAAGGCCTACACCTCCCATAGGGAGGTTGGTGCACGTGGACAAGCAAGTGGGTGATTAGGAATGACCTCTACTACAGTTGGAGGAAAAAATGGGAAAATTATACTTTTCACAAACCCTAAAGCATGCTAAAAAATTAATAAGCCGGACAAAGCCTTCCATAAATTTAGATATTCATGTGCAAGGCCCTCATTAAAGACTAAATCCTACATACTATGACTTGGCAACAAAAAGCATAACCTGAAAGAAGGGACACTCTCATAAAGCTTTAAAAGAGGAAGAAAAATAAAGATGTGTGTGTGTGTGTGTGTGTGTGTACAACTCCACTCCAAGTGAATTGCAACAAGGCTGTGACAAGTTCACAAAAGCTGCAGGATTGGAGGGAATGCTGACAATAGTAACTCAGCAAGGTTTTTTTTTCCCCCCGTGCATAGAATGAATGAACGGCAAAGTATTCTAAATTTGTCAGTTTGTGACATGCACTGACCCAGAATTCAGAGACACTACTTCATAGCTGCTGTATCAGTAGCAGGGACTCTGACAAAGATCCTCTGTCAGGGATGACAGTGCTGGCAGGCTCAGCCCTGGTGGTAGGTCAGTGGGGATACAGCCTTGGCAGGCACTGTCCTGCCCCTGCCAACCCACGCTCCAGGGCCAGCCAAGCTTCTCTACGTGGTCACAGGAACAGGGCTAAAAAGGCTTCCAGAAAACTGTGCAGGAACTTGCACTGTGACTAAAGGCAACTGCAAAAGTCTTAAATTACTGTTCAACTTGGTTTTAATGAGCTGTTTATCGTTAGCCATGGGGATATCTAAAGTGCTCTCAGCTCGCACGGGAACAAATCTTTTCGTTCTGGGCATGAGCTCCTTACCTGTTCATATCATAAAACCCTATAAAGATCTTTAAAGAAACATTAACAGATTAAAATTCATTTCAGCCAATCTAGCAGAGATACTAGAAGAACTTGTCCTTTAATTAAAAAATCCAAACAAACATAAAGAAAATGAAAAACAAGGCCTTAACTGGCAGTAAGAGATGATATAGGACAGCAGTATTTCTGCAGGTATGTGATTCAGCCAAGGGCAACAAAAGAGTTCTCAGCACTTTCTTCAGACAACTAAAAAGAAAATATACACGACATTTTTCTGAAATTAAAAGTGTCCTCTGAAATTATAAAGACCACAACGTAATTTGCAAAGAACATTCACATAAACCCCAAAAGTCGCTTAACTGAGCACAAGCACTCCACGTTGGGAGACAGAGCTTCTTCCAGCTCAAATAATCTGTGATCACCAAAACTCTGCACAGATCACCCACTCCACGTGCAAGACTAAAAACCTGACTTCATAACAAGCACCAAATAGCAGAGGGTCCACAGTTACAGTTCCTTCAAGTTCCATAAGAGGTTAAAACTCCAAAGCTCCAAATAAAAACCCCACCCACCACAGCTGTACACAGCAGCACGCCCTGCTGTTGGGAGCTTTTGTCATCCAGAGAAAGAAATGCAGAGGAAGCCTCTCTCTTCCTCCTTTCCCGTTTCTCAGCCCCATCACCACTGTCCATCTGGGCTTCCACTGGGAAAGTTCTCTTTAGTAAAAAAAAAAAAAAAAAAAAAAAAAATAAGAACATTCCTCCCTCAAAAGTATTTCCTCCACATCTGAAAGGAAGAGAAGGGTTTGACAAAGGCAAACCCAGTGAGCACACGGTTTGCTGGGGTTTTGTTTTGCAGATAGGCACTTAGCAGCAATTTCAAGGCCAAGTGAACAATATTTTAATATCAGAGGTAGGAGTAAACCACTATCAAACGGTAGGGATTAAGACATTAAATCCAACACAGACAGGGCACTCTCAAAAGTTACAACACACTAATTATGAAACATCTTCAATTAAGTTATTTGCTGCTTCTATTAACTTCCACTACCACCAGCTGCCAACTTCATAAAGCATTACAGCTTTTGATGAGCACAGGCACATGACTGCAACTGTTTGCACCCTTTCCTTTACTCCTCTTCAATCAAATTCTGGGATTCCTTAGAACACCAGGAGGATATTCTGTCCAGAACTTCCATAACTGACACACATAAGAACAATGCTCATTCCAGTTTTCAGGATTTTAAAGTCACCCATGGAAAGTTAATTATCTGAACACAGGAATGAAAACCAGCAACAGATTTCATGTAGAACCATCACACACTGACAATCTAATTTCCCATGACAGACAAGATTTTGCTGATGCAAATTTTGACAGTTATTCCTTGGAGGTTTTGTTAAAGCAGTGGGCCCCAGTGATTCACTGAGTAGAATCTCTAAATCCCTACAGATTCCACCAAAAGATTCAACAACTATTATTGAACCTATTCAATAATGTATTCCACACTACTACTAAATCAATTCTTCCCTTCATCTACTGTGACATGCTATTCAATCACCTTGAAGTCACATCAGAAGCGCCACAACTGGCACAGGGTACAGATCACTTGATTTCCAGTCTTGTGCTTTTAACCGCAAGACCATATTTCCTCTATTAAGTTTTATAACCCGTAGAAGACAAAAAAAGAAAAAAAATAATAAAAAAAAATAAAAATCGCCCTCCTAAATCACAGAGGCGGCGCATCTGTTGTCAGGCATCTGTCAGGCGAGGAGGGCCACGGTGGACAAGTGTGTGTGAGTGCGAGGAGTCTGTGTTTGTGTGCCCTCACATCGCCTCCCGCCCCTTTACCAGCCGGGCGGGATTGCTGCTCTCCTCTCGCTCGGCCAGGCCTGACTTCAGCCAAGAGCTAGCTCTCGTCTCAAAAAAATAAAAAAAAATAAAATAATATTTAAAACAACAACAACAACAAAAAACAGCAGCAAAAACTAAGGCACAACCCCCGCGGTGCCCGCACCGTCCCCACGCGTGTCCGCGCTCCCCGCGGGCGGCCCCGCGCTCCGCTCTCTCCCTCACGGCGCTGCTCCTTCCCCCACACGCCGCTCACCGTCCCTTCGCTGCCCCTGCCCTCCCCCAGCACCACCCTGTCCCGGCGGCCCCGCGGAGAGGCCTCGGCCCCGCGTCCCCACAGGCCCGGCCCGTTCCCCCCGCCCCGCTCCGGAACGCCGCGGCCCGCACTCCCCCTCCCCCCACACACACACACAACTCAACCCCCCGACCCACCGGGTGCGGAGCAGCGGCCTCCCCGAGCGCGGTGTCGGTGAGGGGCTGGGCCGCGGCCGCGGCCGGTGCTGCTCCTGCGGCCGAACTTGTGCGCGGGGCCGGGACGGGACGGGCCGGGAGCGGGGCCGGGAGCGGGGCCGGGACGGGAGCGGGGCCGGGAGCGGGGCCGGGAGCGGCGGCGGGGCCAGCGGGGCCAGCGCCGGGACCCGGATGTGCGCGCGGGGCGGGGCCGCGCGCGCGCCGCGGCGGCGGCGGGAGGAGGAAGCGGGAAAAGGGCCGGGCCCGGGCCTCGTGTGGGCAAAGTGAGGGGTGGCCGAGGGGAACTGGGGTCTCGGGTGGTGTGAAACGGAGCGAAGTCAATAAATGGATATAAATAAATGAATAAACAAAGGAGCGTCCAGAAAGTAACGTACCACACAGTGGAGGGATAAGAACCCCCCCCCAAGGCCGCGCTGCGATGGCGGGCGCTGCTGCCCGACCAGCGGCTCACAGCGGCCCTGGCCCACAGCTTGGGGGTTGTTCTCACAGAACTAATTCGGTTAAAACAGAACTCTGAAATCACCCAGTCCAACCTGTGACCTAACACCAGCATGTCAAGTAGACCATGGCACCGAGTGCCATGTCCAGCCTTTCCTCAAACACCTCCCTGTGACTCCACCACCTCCCTGGGCAGCCCTTTCCAATGTCTGATCACCCCTCCTGTGAAGAAATTCCTCCTAATGTCCAACCTAAACCTCCCCTGGTGCAGCTTAAAGACTATGTCCTCCTGTCCTGTCACCTGGGAGAAGAACCCGAGCCCCACCTGGCTACAACCTCCTCTCATGGAATTGTAAAGAGTCATAAGGTCCCCCCTGAGCCTCCTCTTCTCTTTCGTGGGACTGGGTTGGTGTAGTTGAGGTCCTTCAGGGGGCTGCATATCAGAATAAGTTACTAAAACCCCATTTAAAACTTCAAGAAAATGTGTCAGCAGAGTTAGGAACGGCTCTAGGAAGGATTGCATGGATGAGGATTTTCATACTGTATAAAATGCCAGCATGGGACAAACTCATTGCCCTTGTCGTGTGAAATGGAAGCGAGCACTGTTTCCTCAAAGTTGTTTCTGAACAGCACAGAAGAAAGTTTCAGAGAAATACCACCCCAAAATCACCTCCAACGTGCCACAGCAATTCCTGACCTTGGTTAAGCATACTGCAGGCACAAGGGTTTCTTCTCATTTTTAACCGAGTAAATTGATTGATTTGAGGGTAAATTAAAGAAGAATTGGGTTCCACGCCATGACTTGATGTCAGAACGTTTTAATTTTTTTAAATTGCCCTCAATATCCAACCAACTTTCGGAATTCCAAGCACATGAATTTCTGCTAAATCTGAATCCTGAGCTTACTTCCACTGAAATTGGTAATAAAAATCAGTTATTCATGCAAAGGCCTCTCATGGTGAGGAAGGACTGACCAAGTCTAGTTTGTCTTACAAAGATGAGGTGCCTTAGAGCAACATGTGCGAGGCTAAACCACGCTCAGCTCTGCTCTTCAGTTCAGGACCAGGTGGAATTGCTCACCACGATGTATTGTTGAGGCCTGAACTCCGCTGGCTTTGAGAAATTTAGCTTTATACGGGCAACAGGAACATCCACAATTAGAGGAAAGTATTTCACACTTCAGCCCACAAAGTGATTTTAAGAGGAAACTTTTCCTACAGGAAGATTACTTCATGACCCAAAGGCTGCTTTTCTCAGGGGAGGCTGATCAGAGCTGGTTTCAGGCATGCTACTGAATTAAGCTGGGTCCTAGTTTGATCCACTACAGAAATTCCTACAGAAGAGTTTCTTCCTCTGGCAAAAAAAAAAAAAAATTGTGTAGAAAAAGATATATGGGGCAAAAATCATCATTTCTACATAAATTTGTGTCTCTCTTACCACACCATCTTGTAGCAGTTAGAAATCTGGCATGCCAATTGCATCTGGAATGCCAACTGAATCTTGCTATCACATTCCTTTTGGAAAAAATAGAAACAAGAAAGTGTAATGGAAAGTGATTTATATATATATAGATATGTATATATACAAATACGTATATAATTAAGCTAAAAAGAAACCACATGAAATCCCATCTTTTATTTGTGTAAATTAAGGGTAAAAAAATCTACCAAAAAGAAAAAAAAATATATGAAGAGAAAGCAATGTGGAGTTGAGAGAAATATGGAAAAATATCCAATGAGCCGAGCTGAAATTTCAATTTCAAATATATCTGAGCTTTTTCTTCTGGTTCAAAACTACATGGCTCATCATTTTTGATGTAAACAGAGGTTCTTAGGAGGTCAATTAATAGCCCAACAGGATATCTCTACTAAAGTTCATGGCAGCAGTGAAGGAGCAAGGCTTTGGTGTAATTTAGTCCCAGAACAGAGCTAACCTTTGGGGACTCCTCTGTATCTCTGCCCCAGCAATTGTTCTGCTTTGGCCAGGCAGTCCAAAATATGGGACAAAAAAAAAAAAAAGAAAGATAAAAAAAAGAAACACAACTGTTGGCCTTTCTCCAAATCTTTTGTGTAACTTAATTAATAAACCAAGTAACAAACAACAAATTGGCAGCAGGCATTTTAGGTGTTGTTCTTGTGCCAGCCATCATGTCTCTGCAAAACAAAATGTTCTCTGATTGAGGAGTTACAAAACAGTTGTGCACTGTGGGTGAATCTGCAACGCAGAGCTCCCATGTGCTTCCTGCTGCAGAGGGTTTGGAGCTCCAGGGATGAGGAAAGCTGAAGGTGTGCATGCAAGAGTATGGGAGAGGACAAGGAAAACTCTAAGTTTTCCAAAAAAAACCCTAAGTTTTCCAAAACATTCTCGATTTAAAACGATTTAGACGTGTGCTTGCAGCACACCCTCCACAGAAATCACTGATTCTTAAGCACTGAACACAGACTATTTTGGAGTGTGATAGCAAGAACTACGATCCACCAGCCAAAAAATAAGCTTCCTTTTTTTTTTTTTCCATGCCATTTTGTCACAAACTAATGTTGAATGGGCAAACCCCAAATGGCTGAAGTCAAGTTATCTCCTTATAGTCAACGAGACAGATAAAGGACGAAGGAAGTTTGCTATCTGCTGATTCAGGTCTGTTTATCCTTAAGGTCACAGGAAAATGAGCACCACTTTCACCACTACCTGTTCATACATGATTTCCATCCCTTGGGTCCTCTAATAGCATATCAGGTTCAAAAAAGGATTCAGAACAGAGAGATTCAAAGCATCCTGAACACATTTTCCAGAAATCATGTGATTTCGTGAATTCATGAATTTCACAAGTCATGGAACCATCAATCCTATTTGAGCAGCATCAAACCTAGATTTTCCAACACATGGACAAGCAGCTGTGATAATCCGTGGAAAAATGACTAGCTAACCTTCCCCTTCCCTGAATGTTTTAATTATTAAATTGTGGTTGGATTTTGCAGAGGCAACTGCACATGTTTATACTTCGGGTCCTGCCTTGTAAAGTCAACTAAAGTACAAGTACCTGTCTTACATTCCTTCGTGCACGGGCTGATGGCAATGAGGACAGAAAACTGCCTTCTCATAAAGCTGTAAAGTTCTCATAAAGGTACTGTAGGTGTTTATGTCAGAGGGAGTGAAAACCTCCCAGTCTGAGCAAAGTGCAGAGCGACCAACTGAAGAACTACCTAAAGGTGTCAGGCCTTGCATGCTTGAGAACAGGAAGTTCAACAAGTATCTTAAATTCCACTATTTTCATTTTACTCTCCAGGTTTTGAATACGACCTTTATATTTCTTAATGAGATTTTTGGTTGGTTAGAAGTGAACAGTTTGAAAACTGAATAGATTGTTTCAGTTATAAGGAGATAGTTCTGAAAAAAAGTTGCTTTATTATGACACTTTGGCCTTCCTATGACTTCTAAAATGACTGTATTGTTCAATTTAGTTCCCTATCAGCTTTCTCAATTGCTGGGGGAAGAGGGGGAAATGTCATTTAAAAAAGAAATATATATATATATGTATATATATATATCTCTATGAAAACAGTTGTCATGTCTCTACCCACATTAAGCATTTACAAAGCCACTTTATGTTAAAAAAATCCTGTAGTGTGGAAGATGGCTTGGATATTTAAACCAAATCTAGCTTAAAAACAGAATTGGGGGCAATAGATAGGGTAGCTGAAGAAAGTTCCACTCTCACAGCTGTCAGCTGAGAAGAAATGGGGGAAGGGGGAAATGCTGCGAAAGGAATTTATTTTATTTTTTTTTTTGGCAGTGAAGAGAGGAACATGCCATCCCCGTTTGAAAAGTTTCAGGGTGGGAAAGGCTAAGGAGGGGCTAACATACTATACATACCTTTACATTTATTTTTGAGGCAGAAAAAGAGTGTTGTGCTGGAGCAGAGTTCAGCAAGCGGAGAGGGAGGTGCTCTGGCCATTTGGTTCTCTGCAATGAGCCCACAATTTACAGCAGGCTGAGAACAGCACTGGGTGGTAAGTGGCTGCCTCACAACAAGAAGGCAACACAAACATTGTGTACCTTGCATCACATATGTAAGAAAATGGAAATAAAGTTTAGTGTGTGGAGGAAAGATATGGAGAGTGCTTATGGACAAGGGCCTCGGGGGTGGAGGCTCTCGTGAGGTCACACTCAGTGGTGACAGCCTTTGAATTCTCAGAGAATAAATTAAATACCCTGTTATTGCTACAGCCACACTTTTGGGTACCTTGTGTGGCACCTCAGAGTAGTATAGAGAAAGAGAGGGAAGAATTAGTCTTGTTTCCTGAAGCTACAGATAGAAGATGTTAATGTGAAATTGTAGGCCAGGGGAGGGAGGGGAGGCAAGCCAAAGGTATAATGCCCAGCAAGGTTAAAGATGCAAGCTTTTCTTCCCAGACCGGAAGAATAAATGGGATGAGACATGTAACTGAATAATGGTACATCTATGGGATGCTGGAAACAAAGACATTATTATATAAAGGTTTTGTAAGTTCAGCTCCACTATGACTTTTCACACTCTACAGAATAAAACTGTCAATATACTGGGGATGGTGTATCCAGCTGGACAGATCTGAGAGTCAACTAAGGATGCAAAACTGAACACACAGCTCAAGAAAAAAATGCCTGAAATGCATATAAAAAGGCAAAATCTTAAGAAAGGAAAAGAGACTGCAGGAAGTGTAAGATATGCATGAAGTTATGACTTTGCCTGAGAATTGTTGTAAAGTCCACATCAGAGTATGAAACATCATCCATGACACCTGTGGACAGAGCTCAGCCACGGCAGTTCTGCTAAATGGGATCTACTCCTTGGAACAGGGGGTGGAAACCTTCTCAGAGGAATGGAAAATATGTCCCAGCTGATTAACACCAAGTACTACACTGCTCTCAGAGAGGAAATGATAAAGAAAATAATTTTAAATGGCACAATGCCTTTGAATATTCCTCCAGCTTTGCTGTTTTTCTGGACCATCCCCAGCTTACCCTCACCATTGCATCAGCAGTACAGAAACATGGAATGCTCTCATTCCTCTAAATCAGTGGGTTTTGACTATTTCCAGAACATGACCTCGCATTACGAGAACACTTTCTGGAGTCTGACACCCACTACTAAGCTCAGAAAAAAGTTACCTCCTGCCTCCCGAAAGCTGTCTGCAACAACCAGACCGATTTCCTGTGGACAACAGAGAGGTTGGACCATGGAAGTGGGACAGAAAATGCAGGACAGAAAGAGGATGACTCTGACATCACGGTGCCATAACCACGTGAGCACTGGGAGCTTTCTTTCCTTCCATGAAAACTCTGCTCCAAATGAGCCGTGAACAAAATTGTGTCTTGTTGACTCAAAGGTTTCCACCTTCCCTTCCATTTGTTCTACATCCCACACCATTAGCCAAACATGGAGATTTCTGGGTGAGTTCTCCACTGTTATCTCCTGCACAGACCCAGTTTTTCCTGGGGTTTTCACCCCCCAGCCAAAATGCTGCCTTCTGAGCGTGGTCCCTTTTGGATGTGTCAGGCCTTTGCAGGGGACACATCCTCACTTTGGGACAGTGAGGAGATCTAACATTCAGCCTCACACTCCACAAAACCATCTGCTGACAGTCATGAGCTGGAGTTTCATTCCTTGCAGCAACAGTAGGGACCAACATCCACAATAACTGTGCTCTGAAAACTTGCATTTGTGGCTCCGTGGCCAAAACCACAGGAAAGCTATTTTTAGCACAACAGAGCTCTAAATAGTGGAAGCACTGAAAATTTAGCTCACATCATGGGCCAAATTCTTCTCCTGGTTACACCCACTCTATGGAGAAGGTTGAGTATAATAAACAGAGACGCTGCGAAACAGAAATTCAATTTTTTTTGAAAAAGAGAAGCTTTTGCTTATGGGTAAAATCAGTATTTGAAACTTTACATGAAGAAAGGTACACATCCTCCAGCATTTCCTATGGAAATAAATAAAAGGAAAGGCAAAAGGAATGGTTTGAAACAGAAGTGCTCTACAGCAATAACTGTACCTGTTACAATAAAGGTAATTCTCCCTGCTGTGTATGGCTGAACCTTACCCAGAGCTGCCATCTCTCCATTCATTATGCAGATACTTTTGGCTTAGACCAGTGAAAAGAACAGAGTTTATCTGTATCTTGAGAGAAGACACAGCAGATGAGTATAACCTATGAGTAACAAATCAGGTTTTAATAGCCAGACCTACACTTAATTACTCACAAGCCAACTTTCTAACAGCCCTTTTATCACCCCAGGATTTCCCAACACAAACCAATTAGAGATGGCAGTGCAGAGCACTCAGCCTTTCTCAGGCAGGAACTCACAGGACCTGACTTTCTCCTTCTGGGTGTATTTCTGGCAGAGTCACCAAGTTACAGGAGGCTGGGCCTTTAGAACTTGCATTTAAATTTTGTGGCACACTTAGGGACACTTTTTTTTTTTTTCTCCCACCCTCATGACCAAACAGTTGGGTTTAATAATTTCCTCTCCCATATCAAGATCTGTATACACAAGCATAATTATGTCTATTGTAAAATTAAAGTGCTTTTGGGCATAGTGGAGTGCAGGTTTTGGACAGTGTGTTGCAAGCTATTTGCTTTCTTTTCCCAAAATTTCCACAGAAGTTTGTGGGGGGTTTTCCCCCTTTCTTTGCTTTTTGTTAGGAGAAGAGGGAACCAGGTCATTTCCTGAAACAAAAATGAAAAGTTTTTGGAAAAACCAATAAGATGAGAAAATCACAAAATAGTAATACAAAAATGTTATTTCTCATTCATTATTCTATTGTTGATGAGTTTTCTTGCCCTGTTTAAGCACTGCCCTACGACATATGTTTCAAAAGGAAACACAGGAAGGAAAAATCAAAAGGCAAACAACACATTTTCAAACTTGGTCACATTTTTTTTCAAATCTGAAACAAATTAGGATTATTATTATTGTCCAAACACCTTCATACGTCACAGAGTAAAGGGTAAAAACTAAGATCATAAATGCTCCAGCTGCTCAGCTGGGCCCCATGTAAGGCACTGCCACCAAAATAGTTCACAGCCCTAATTACAATTCACCACATCTTGGGAATGACATTTAGGATTCTTGAGGCGCTTTTAGATAATTTTTAGGCTCGGCGTAGAAGTTCAGCTGTCACAAAGTCAGTTTTATTTTGTAACAGATTTTATCCTCTGGAATGTTATGTTTGGAGTGAGCTGTAGATACGGAAAAACACATGCAATATAGTTTGCTTACCCGACTGAAATATAACCCCTAAAACAAAGTTGAAACATTTCCCCCCCCCCGTCTTTAATGTTCATATTCCAGCCTGTGCTTGTCTACAGCTATTTAGATTTGGAAAGGGGGGGCAGGAGGGAAAACTCTCCCTTACCACACTATTTCGACTCCATTAGTGTAGTCAGAGAGAATTCCTGCTCTCTCTGCAGTAATTAAATAAATATTTAACATCGCAGGCTTTAATTGGAATCCCAAAAGTTAACAATAGCCTGAGCTCTCGGTGTCGCTCTCTCAGGGGTTCTGTTTGCACAGGGGTATATTTAGATCCCGGCCACATCGCCCACTTGGCGTTACGAATAGTTCAGCCCCCCTCCCCCTTTAAAAAAATACACCCAAAAAAAAAAGAAGAGGAGAGAAGAGAAGAGAAGAGAAGAGAAGAGAAGAGAAGAGAAGAGAAGAGAAGAGAAGAGAAGAGAAGAGAAGAGAAGAGAAGAGAAGAGAAGAGAAGAGAAGAGAAGAGAAGAGAAGAGAAGAGAAGAGAAGAGAAGAGAAGAGAAGAGAAGAGAAGAGAAGAGAAGAGAAGAGAAGAAGAGAAGAGAGAAGAGCAAGAAAGAAAACAAACAAGAAGCTCAGTAAAATCTGGAAACTTTTTACCGAGTGACGCCATCTCCCCGAATCACCTTCCCCTGCTGCAGAAGGCGCTTCAAAAGCGCGGCGAAGGCAGCGCCGGGCGGGCTCTGCACCGACCAACGCAACACAAAGCGCCGAGGGACGAGCGCGGCTTTACCTGCCAGCAAAAATTACTGCAGCTCCATGTTCTCTCCCCCTGGATTTTTTTTTTTTTTTTTTTTTTCCTCTAGCTCCCTTCCAAGTGCTCCCCGTTTCTCCCTCTCCTGGTGGAGGTGGTGGCGGCCGGGGAGGAGCCCAGCGGAGGGTCCGGGCGGTGACACCCCCCGAGCCGCCCGCCGAGAATTCCCATCCCCGCTCCGCAAACTTTCTGCAAAACTCGTGTGTCGGGTCTGGTTTTGCTTCCTCCTTTCATCCTGGAATAACTCCCTTCGGTCCCATGCAACGCAGCCATCTTTTGTGCTCTGCCTTTCCTACAATCCGTGGGTTTTCCCGGTGTAAATCCCGGCTCTGCCAGAGCAGGCTGATCCCTTTCGGTGATTAATTTAGCTCTAGTTTGCAAAATGGGAACAACTGCAGTCACAGAGCATTGACTCTTTGCATTGAATCTCTCTGCACAGAAAGAAAACTCACAATTTGAATGCATTTAATGGATATAAGTACATATATGCATGGATAACACATATAAATATATATATGCATATAAATATATATACATATAAATATATATACACATATAAATGTATATACACATATAAATATACATATAAATATATATACACATATAAATATATATACACATATAAATGTATATATAAATATATATGCACATATAAATATACATATAAATATATATACACATATAAATGTATATATAAATATATATGCACATATAAATACATATAAAATATACACACATATAAATATATACACACACATACAAATATATATATACGTATAAATATATATGCATATAAATATATATACACACATATAAATATATATATAAAATATATATACACATATTTAAGGTATTCACATGGTATATCTATGCTCACATGCACACACACACACCTCAAAATGGGGCAGTTTAATTAGGATAATGGCACTTTTCATGTAAAAATTACAACTGTAAAGTGTGAATGATCTTCATACCAGGCCTTCTATGTTTGCATTTCACTACTCTGTGTGTGTATAAACAAAGATGGCAGAAATGGAGAGTAACATTTGTAAGTGAGAGTATAAGTCTGGAAAAGACAGATCATTCTCTGTGTATCTACTGAGTTAACACAGTAAAAGCTGATTAGTCTTGTTGACAACAGAGCTCACAGAGGCTTCAAAGTCCAGTTAATAGGAACAGTCTGACAGCTGCACCCCCTGGAACCACTTAAAACAGAAAATAAAATTTATGTGATTAGATGCTTGCAGAATCAAAGCACTTCTTACTAAAATAATGAAATTATTTTGATTATGTCTAATCAGTAGGCCTTGCTCTTCGTGAAGAAGTCATCTAGGAGAGTGAACATGAGGACTTGGTGTGAAGAACTGAAGGAGAAGTTCCCCCTACTGAGTGTGAAATAAAAGAAGTAGATGAAAATCGGTATAAATATAAATGTAAAGTAGCACACATGGGAGTGAAGTCACACCTAAGATGACATTTTCTGACATATTCTTACTCAGGAACTATATTTTGCAGTAGTTCAATGCGGGTGTTGAATGAATTTTTGATCACCAAGGAGTGCGCTGGATATCAAGAATTGCTACAAAAGGAATGACAAACACAGCAAAGATTGCTCTGATGCTGGGAATTCCTGGTGCACCTCAGGTTCTGTACAGAGAGCTGGTTCTCTAGCTCAGGAAAGAAATGCTGCATCTGGCAGAGGTGCAGACAAAGCCACAGAGAGTGATCCCAAGCATCAGATGAGTCCCATGCAGAGCATTTTTAAGTAGTCTCTTCTATCTGGAAAAGAAAGAGCTGAGGAGGGATATCACAGACATCTGCACAAAGGCCAAACTGAAAAGAGAAGGTGAAAGAAGACCTTGTCTTCCTATTTTGGAGGAGGTGGAAGAAAACTTAGCTGCGGGCTCTTGAGAAGAAAAAGGTAGTTCCTCCCCCAAAGTGTGAGAAGGGGTTCAAATTTCTGCCACTGAACGTTGTGATATTAAATGTTTACATGAAGTCAAACCCCAAAACTGGTGACAGAGGGAATTCACAAAAGAAAAACCCATTAGAGGTCATTAAACACAAGCACATGGATCTCTGGCTCTGGAGGTCCCCTGGTTGCAAATTGCTGGTGAGGGTTCTGTGCCATCCCTGTTTGCCCAGGGTGTGCATCCTTCCTCTGGGCATCCCTGTTTCTGGCTGTTGGACAGGACACTGAGCCAGACAGGCCTTGGGTCCCACCTGGATACTCACTCATGGTCTTCACACACTGTTAGGAGGACTGTTTTTTCTCATAGAGCTCATCTCTCACTGCAGTCCCTTTTTATTCCCTATAATATCCCAAATCCTGCATTTTTTCCAAATTGTGTGATAGCCCAATTCAACCTCTCCACCACTCTACAAATATCATTACATATATATAAATTACACACATAAACACATCTGTTAATAGTAAGAAAACTTCAAAACTTGTGAAATTGTTTTTATGTACCACTCTGGCTTTCTCAATATGCTCAGAAGCAAAGCTTCCAAAAAGTCAGTAGTGAGTTTAAACTCAAAAATGCATCAGTTACTCTAATCCACGTTAAGAAACTATTACTAAAGATTCCACATTAAAAATAATTAAAAGAGAAGTTTCAAATCAGTGAAGCTTCAGGATGGCAGAGCATAACTGTGCAGAGCTCAGTGCAGATACCAAGTGAACCAATCCTACAGCATCTTGTCATTCACATTTTTATATCACTGTGTACAACAATTAATGTTGTGATTTGAAACAGACATCTGGTCTCTTCCAGGGATACCAGAACTGTATAATAATAATAATAATAATGTGAAACTTCCCTTCATGCCAAACAGGAAAAAAAAAAAAAAAGGCTTTTTTACATTTTCTGTGAAGGGAAAATGGTAACAGGCAGGAGGATCATCTGGCATTTGAAGAGTTGTGTTTCGATAGGAAAAAATTCCTTTTGAAACAGGAATGCCATTGAGGAACATCTAATGGAAAATTAATTTCCAAAACTTGAGTTTTAACTGTGATAAGATGGGGTGAGCAGAATTTTTTCTTTTGTCCATTCTTCTCCTTCTCTGAATGAGCCATAAAATATTTCACAAGGTATTAAACAAATTTTTCTATGCCAGGGGAACAGATTTAGGCCAGAAATTCTTTTGTCCAGCTAAAAAAGACAGCAAAAAACTGTATGAATATTTGTTTACTACGCTTTCTAAGAGAAAGGCATTTGCATTCCTATTAGAAATACAAAGAAAATTAAGTTCAGGCAGAAAATGCCACATGTCCAAAATCAATCAGATATATCAGTGGCAACTTCAGAGCTGAGATTTCTAATTCAACCCCAAACTTGGAATTCCAAAGACTAATCTGATGCAGAGAATCTTGGGTGTAAAAACACAGAGCAGTTGTAGTTGCTCTGCAGTTCCCACTACCCCCTAAATACTGAATTTTGGGGTTTTGTAGAGCAAGGAGGTGTTTCCATTCTACATTGCCAAGGAGGTGTTTCTGAGAAAGCCACACAATTCAACTTGAAATAAGCTCTTTCCTGCCTTTCTTGTACATAATTCATCACACCCAGATTTTAATATTTGTGTTCTTGTTTCAAACCTACTCTTGTAATTTATTATATGAGCAGAAGCTTGATTTTCATTCTGTTGAACAAATTTCTCAGAAAAATTCTGGTGTTGGTGCCAGATTTAGTTGGTGGGACACTTGGAACTGCTGATAGAAGGCTGTAAACTTTGGTTTTAGGAAAATAGGGATTAGTGCCTACGTTTAAGCATTAGAATGATCTCCCATTTGTTCAGTGAAGTATTTACGGCTGTGTTTTACTTTAAGCACACGCTTAAATTCAATTTACTTCATTTTAATCACAGGCTTAAGTGCTTTGCTCTCTCAGGATAATAAGACCACTGGCATTTCATTTAGCTGGCTGAGCTTGTTTTTAAGTAAATCCTGTACTCTCAAGCACAAACTGACAAACATGCAAATATGAGTTACCTTTTTTGCCTAAAGACAGAAAATGATAAACCCAGTAGTTTTCCAGTCCATGAGGGGAACCACCTAAGCAGGGAATAGATTTCCATTTCCCTGATACTATCACATTAATTGTCTGGAAGTGAAACACTGCCTTGCAAGAAGAGTTTGTGCCATCTTTGATCTCCTTCTCCACTGGAGCAAGGACAGACATAAGTGTTGCTTTCCATTGAAATGAAGAATCTTTGTTTGCTTGTTTTCTAGACAAAAGCAAATGTCTTTGAGACACTGTGGGCCAGAGCTCCACTTGGTATAAGTTGGCACGTCTCCTTCATTCCAGGGGAATTACACTAATTTTGCACCTCAGAGTACATCTCAGAGACTTTCCACGTCATGTATAAACTTGAATAGAGAGATTCTGTATCATGAGGTGAGATCATAATGTACAAGTGTTTCACAGACATAAAACTCTGAGGTCTGGGAATGCCTGACGGTAGCCAGTAAATACAGCATGGTCTAGTCATTAACTGGGACCCATTGTTTACAAGCAGAATAAACCAGTTGGTAGGCAGAGCCAAAAAGCAGTTTTCTTTACCATGGCACTCCTAATTAACAGGTTTTCCCCGCTGAAGCAATAAAATGCAAAGTTATGGTTTTATTAAGTCTTACGTGGGTCCAAAAAAAACCCTTTTGAACGTCATTAACACTTGATCTGTTCACCAGAGAAGTGACCGTTTCAAAAAGAAGTGAAAGAAGAATTGAAAGCCCTGAGCACAAACCAACCCAAACCACTGGCAAGGTTATTTCTGATGCAAATTGTGAACTGACCCAAAACAATTCCAATTTTACCGCTGTTCAACGTTAAAGGAAATAGATTGTGTTATGTTGTCATAGTTACTTCAATTAACATGAAATAAAAGACATTCAGTGTTTTCTAACAGTGTTTATGGAACCAGACCAAAAGCAAGCCCAGCAAAATTGGAATTTCTCTTTTCCATACAATGACTCCTGTGAATAATGACATTAACAAAGGCCCAGTATGAAAGAACACCTTGAATGCATGTAGCACGCTTCCATTTTTATATTGTGAGCAACACTGCCATTATTTTCACAGACAGGAAAAAAATACATCAATACTGAACAACTACTGGGAGAACTTCGGACAGGAAACTTGGTACCTTCCAAACTGAGTGTTTTGAAGAGTTTTGAGTGATTCATGACCTGTTTAGAGAGCTGAGAAGCTGCCACCAGCAGCAAGAACTGGGGGGGTGGCTGTGGGTACAACCAGCACCTGAGCTGCACATGCACCTTGGGGATACCCATCCTGTGCTCCAGGGAGCTGCTCCAGCCTGGACAGGTGGAAGGAGAATGGACTTTCCTTCCTCCAGGCCAGTATTGCAGCAGGAAATTAGGATGACTGATAATTAAGTGAAATTATGAGAAGTTTGCAATGAACTTTTAGGGGTTTTCTCACAAATTGCAGCATCGGTGCTGCTGGTGGCTCCAAAATTTACAGATAGCATAATGCTGGGTAGGATGGCTCCCCCACGTCCTGTCCTTCATCTGACTGACAAATACCTTTTCCTAACTTGAAGAAATACTGGGTTTGGTTTGAAGAGGTCTCTCTGGCTGACAGATTACTCCCCCTGCCTGTCTTTTGTCCTTTCTACTTACTTTTTCAGGCTTTGCACCATAATGCCATGTATAAGCCCTACAGCTATTATTCAGTCCTTTCTTCTAAAAGGTAAAACAAATCCGAGGGCAGAATGATTTTGGGTTGTTCAAATTCCTGACATGGAAAACCCTGTGGTTAGTCAAAAATAATCCTGTTATTTCCACCAGTTTTACAACACTGTAACCATCACTTCCCGTTGGGTGGTTTTGAAGCTACATCAATGTGAAGGGAGAACAAAGTGAAATCATCCCAGCTTCTGAGCAGAGAAAGGCTTTGGAACCTCCATAAAAGTTCACTTCCTTGTTGTAAGTGATAATAATTCAGGACAATTCCTCATACATTCCTTGCATTTAAACATCAAACAACATGCAAGGCTTCAGAAGCACTCACCATCCGAACTGTGAATCAGAGAAAAAAGAAGAAAAGCAGTAAGAGTTAATAGCTTCTTTGGGGTATATTATCATTTACAGCCTGATCACCATGAATGTGGACCTGAACAACCGCTCTGAGTTCATAAAGTTCAGCGAATTCAGTGAAGTTTAAATGAATTCTTGTGTATTCAAGGCCAATCATATGGGTTTCTTCATGCAGGCAGAAGCCTCACTGCTTTCCTTCTCTATAGGGCCCGATTAACGACAGCAGAATTCAGCTCTGTGTTAATGCCCCATATAGTGCCCCACTTTTGCACACTGCTGTGCTGCAGCTGTGCCCATTTCATGTTCTCAGTTAAATTAGAAGCCAAAAAGAATAAATTTAAATGGTGCATTCCAAGTATCTCATGTATAATCTTGCTTATAAGCGGAATGGTCCTTTTTGTAACCAAAAAACCGGCCTCCTCTCCCAACTGGAGGTCTTTTTAAAATCTGAATCTGGCTTTTAAAATTCTTTCTGGTCTGTATTGATGCTGTGCCTGCAGACTGCCCTCCCTTGCAGGGGCACAAAGCCCTGCCCTGCCCGGTGGTTGTGGGGGAATCATCCATTTTTATCACTCTCAGTTATTGTTTCCTTCCCTTGCCACAAATATTTCCCACAGTGCCACTGTTTTCTCTTGGCCTCCTTACTCATCCAAGCTCATAGTTAGGGGCACACTGGGCATTTTGTTATGCTTTTTTTTTTATTTTTTTTTTTCTATGTTCTGGTAGGCATGAAAACACTCAGTAGGGATTCCATTATGTTTTAGCACTTGTGTTGAAGGGTGGAATAACTTCACAGCCTGTCAGGGGACTGATGCATCATGAATAGTTCCTTCTTTATTCTACATATTTTTATTTAAACATTCTTAACCATGTTTTGTAACAAGCTGCTTTCTCTGTACTAGACTGTCTGGAGGAAGAGGATCTGTTTTAACTTTCAAATGACCATGAAAGACTGGAGAGAAGCCACAAACCAGAACATCTCTGTATTAAGTTATCGAACTTTTTGCAGGGGCCTGAGGCTGGAGAGACAAATTTAGCAAAGAGTTTTTACCTTCATTCAATGTTGTGCCCCTTTTTTTCAAAAATTTGTATTGATTTTGTCTCAAATTGTGACAATTTTGTCTCTTCTGTGATTTCTTTGAAGGATGAATGTGTCAGAATTTGCACGGGGAGAGCAAAGGGCAAACCAGTGTCAAAGCCCCGCTGGCACCCTTTTACTGATAATCTTAAAACTTTTGTCAAGGAATCCTATGTTTCCAACAAAAGAAAATGTCAGATAGGCCATCTTCACTCTTACAAGAACTCATCTCCTTACCAAATTCAGTAAATAACTGCACCAAGCCTTTTATTAATGGGCATGAGTGAAACACCCAAATCTCCTTCTATGATATCAAAGATGTGAAGGCTGTTTAGCCTGGAAGGGACTGTGACACAGGTTAAGGATGGAACATCAGTCAGGGAGAAGAGGAAAGGGCATTTTCCTCCTCTCAAAGCTCCTCACAGTGCAGTTCAAGCCAGAAGTTATTCCTGAGTATTCCTGACTCTTCCTCACCTCTTTCAAACAAAGGATTTTTGTACTCACAAGATGAAGCCAAGTCACAAAAAGTTTGTAAAGTATTCTCAGTCTGATAGTGTCCCTCTGGCTGACCCCAGCCCTCTTTTGGGTTTGCTTTTGGAATCTCAGGGGTTGGCCAAAGCCACCAACTCTGCTGATCCACCAAACTGACACAATCCATGAGCAGCAGTACAGCCTTTGGTACTTATGCTCTGACCTGTGCTCATGGTTAACATTCCTTAAATAACCCACAACATTATATGTTCCCCCAAATGTCCACCTTTAAACACAGCCTAGGCACCAAATTCTAGAATGCTGGTTGAAAACCTATGAACAATTTCTTCACAGTGCTCAAGTCTGGAGCATCTGTTCTCACCGTGCCCTAAACCCCACTCGTGGTGAGCATGACACGTGCTGCCTGGAGGCAGCTTGAGGTTTAGGTCATGACTCAGAGGGTTGTTCATCTTCCTTCCTTAGGGTTCCCTTCCTCCCTGTCTCCAGGAAGTGGGTCCTCCACCAGCTTTCTGCCCGGAACAAAGAGTGGCCCCACCGTGGCATCTCGAGAGAGGCTCTTGCAGAAGAAAGGAGTTCCCTGCACACACAGCCCCATCAGTTCCTGCTGCCACCCAGGAGAGGGACAGAGCTGCCCTGCTGACACCACTGAGTAGTATCAGGAGCACCAAGAGCATGGAGCTCTTCCAGAGTTCTGCTTAGCAAATCCAGACCTGGGCCGGGTTCGAGAGCCCTGTGCAAGGTCCTTCATTTCACTCAGCATCCCCACTCCCAGGATGCTGGTAGCCAGCAGTTGGAAAAACAAGGTCATGAAGCACAGACACTGTAGCAGTGCTGGCTTCTACCTTGAAGTCACAGCCATCTCAGGATGGACCTCTAGAAATCAGTGGTCTCACCCCCCCCCCCCCACTGAAAGCAAAGCTCTGCTCCCCAGCTGATGTGCTGCACCAGCTGCAGTCTGGGCAGTGGACACCAAGTTACAATACAATGACAGGCTTCACATCTCATCTTCTGCCCCTAATTTAAAAAACAGGGAGGGGGAAAAGGAGTATTTAGATCAGTCCATTGTTCTTCAAAAAGATTGCAGTGAACTGGACTTTTGCATCCCGCTCAGTAACTGCAAACTGAGAAGCCTCTTCCTAAAGCTCTGCAGGTCTGTGCTGATTTGCAAGTCCTAAGAGCAAAGTTCATTAACAATATTCCTCTTATGACTTGACCTGGGAAATTTTTTTTTCACCCTTGGCTAGGAATTTATCCTAAGATTGGTTAACACAATATTTATCCTATTGACCCAGCAGAAAAAGATTCAGGACTGATTAAAATAGATGGCTGTGTGGATTCAGTGGCACAGACGTGCAAACTAGCACCAAAATCATACCAAAAAGCTTTAGAAAAGCAGTAAAACGTTTTGGATCTGTCCTCAAGCTAAATCATCATTAATTTACTATAAAGGGAAGAGTTTAAAGGAAGCTTTAGACTCAAAACCCAAAGAAAGCAATAATGAGGTCCCTAAAATATAATGGCATCTTTACACAACAGAATGAGAAATTTTGGGGAAGTTCTTTACCATGTGTCTAGGCTGCCCTTTTAAAGAATTCCACAAAGTGGCTGGGCTTTGCAAAAGCGATTCAGTAAATTTAGCAGCATGAAGGTAACAGTGGCTTGGTTTTTTATTAGTTCCACAATGTTGATAACAAATCCCTCTCCTTTCTTTCAATCTTCTGAGAATCTCGAGGAAAACCTTTTTTCCACTTTTTCTAAATAAAATCAACATTTCTTTTCTGATCCATTTGTTCTGGATCTAACTGTGAACCCCAGGATAAAATTGCTGGCTGCATGCAGCCTGGGCCTGAAGGGCACAGACCAGACCTGGGGCTCCCTCCTGCCTCACAGACATTTTATCAGCTGGAAGAAAATTAATAACATCCCAAATGCACTGATTTGCATTTGCAAGCTCAATGAAAGAGAGGGAATGCAGGAAAAGTAATCACATGCGAATGTGCAGAACATTAAAACCGGCAGCAAAAGAGAGTGTACAGTCAAAACACAGGTGCTTCATCACCATATTTTCACTCAAGTACACATATCCTCAAATAACCTGCACAAAAATCCCTGGAAGACGTGCTGGGAGGACTCTGGAGGATGAAGGAAACAGTCTGAGGAGAACATGAAGATGGTGCTGGGAGATCACAGGCAGCAAAAGCGTTTTGGGTTAAACTTCTTCACATCAGCACAAAGCTGCCCAGGCACAGGCTGGGCTCTCTGGTTGGTGGGTGACCTGCTTTTATTTTCTCAGAAGAACAGGTAGGACCTAATAAAGCAAATAGATCCTTTGGGTTTTCTTGGCTGTGAACTTTAGAAGGTCAGGTTGAGGAGTGGACCCTTGCTGGAGAAGGGGAGGGCAGAGGGCAGGGCTGGAGCCCACAGTGCTCAGCAGTGCCAGCTGCCAGAGCCAGTGGCATTCTCCATGCTGAGTGTGCTGAAACTAAACCACAATAAAGCAGATGCCATGAGTCTGGAAGTGTCTGCATCATGGTACTCTGGTGACACACTCCTTTCACCGGGGTAAGAAAGGTGCTTGAACAATCAGAGCTGTTGAAGAGCAGATGTCTCGTACACTGTTTTACCATTTCTGGTCAAAAGAAGGAAGGAGAGAAACCATGTACGCCCACAATTACAAGCCAGGGGCCTGATCCAGAGGCTATGGAAGCCCACTGGAAAGTTTCCATTGACATCAGCAGGCACTGGATGGGCCCCCAGAGCTTCACTGCATGGTAACAATGCCATGGCTGGTGTCAGCTGGAGCTTCCCGGGGTGAATATCAGCACTGGCTCACATGCCCAGGGCTCCTCTCCTGGCATAATGGGTAAAAGGGCAGCCTGCAAGGCCAGGGCTGCAGGTTTTAAGGCTGGTTCTAAACCAGGACCAAGCTTTGGCATATTGTACAGTAGCCTTGGGCTGTGCTAAATTAATGCCATCTGCTCCTGGCCTTCCTCCCCTGGCCTCCTCCCATCTCCTCCCTCAGGGGGCTCCTGACAGTGGAGAATAGCTGGAGTACAGTCACAAGCATCACGCCTCTTCCTGTCCCTAACACACCCTTTACACCCTTTGTTTCTCTCTAAGTGTCATGGGTGGAGTAGGATCCCAGCTCCCTGGCTCCAAACCAGCTGGCAGCATCAGGCCAGGCTCAGCCCCATTTCTCCCAGACTTGGAGGACCTGAAGCAGGCAGAGCCTTGGCTCTGCAATCTCCAGGGGTTAATGAAGGGGTTTTTTCACCCAGGAGAGGAGTTGTTCTGAGTGACATCACCACCCTCCCTGCTGAAAGCTTATGGACTTTCCAAATTCAGAGAAAAATTGCAAACACCGTGTGAAATCTTTTCTCACCCGGGGTTGAAACCTTTACCAAGAGCCCTCTCAGGGCAAGGATCCCACCACTAGTCTGAAAGTTCAAAAGGTAGGAGCCATTTCTCACCATCAGTGTCTGTGAAACCCAATTGAAAGGAAAGATCCTAATTACATTTGGCATTTCTAATAGTCAGTCTCCTGCTAAACAAATGACATCATTTGTGGCATTGGCAGCAAAAGAGCTCCACTGTAAGGGACTGTAAACAAGAGTCTGTCCAGCCTCATTCTGCTCTAACAAAAGGAAAGGGGAAGAGGGAGAATCTTGTTAAATGACCATGATGTCCACATTTTTTTTTCAAGGATTAGACATGTCCTGATACCTCTGCAAAATGGTTTTAAAACAGGGGGTAGAACACACTCAGTAACTGGGACCTTTGGCAACCCCGAGGAAACCCCTGCACTCAGCAAAGTGCAGCAGCTCAGGCTGGGGGGCTTCCTGGATCTGAATTTTGGGGGTTTTAAAATCTATGAGGCTGGATTGAACCTCCTCCTGATAATTTCTAGGGGAGGCAATTTCTTAAAAACTCTACTTAAATTCACAATTCCTCTTAGAAAAATAGTTGCACATCATTGCACGTCACGTGTACTCCTCGCCCTTCACCTGTGAGTGTCCCAGCTCACCCCTCTGTTGAATGGGGAAGGCTTGGTTTGGGTTTTAAGCCTAGAAGGAGCTCCCTCTGCAGAGGAGCAAAGCAGCTCTTTGAGGGGTGAAGTCCACACTGGTGTAGAAAAACAACCTGGCCTTTCCAGGGAAATACCAGGATGCAGGAACTGTGCACTGAGTCATAATTAAGGGAACAGACCAAAAGATCTGCCTTCCTTTAAAAAAAAAAAAAGTATATATACATATACATGTATATATATATATATATATATATATATAAAAGACTGCTGAATTTCAGTCTTCAGTTGAGTATTTTCCAGTTTTTCTGTCCAGCAGCCTGTCCCACAGCTGTGCTGGGAATCAGGACAATGCCAGCTTAGAGGAGGATTCTTCAGAGCTCTCCTTTCCTCATAACGACCCTGCTTGGCTCTGCTTAGGTTGTGACATTTGAGGGCATCACAGCACGGGGTGGGGTGAGCACAGGCCATTACTTGTAACAGGATGCTGTTGGGGGCTGTTTGGTGTCTCCCTGCCTGTAACTGTAACCTGCAGCGAGCTATTTCCAGCCCTCCAAGCAAATAAAAAGTGCCATTTGCATTCAGATTGCCCTCAGTGCAGAGATGTGCTGGATGAGAAATTAAAAGTACGGCGTAAGGACAAGACCCATCTCTTCTGTGGCAAAGAGATACTATTTTTTTTTTACCTTGCCACGTTCTGTAGATGGATGGATGGATGGATGCCTTCTGCCTGATTTCTTCTTTGGCAATGGCACTCACCACTGAAAAACAACTACTCATTTGGACTGGGAGCTGGACTAAGATCTTAATAGTCTCCCACTACTCAAATTTTGAAATCTTCTTAGCTGTGCTTCAGCTGCCTTCCTTATTCTAAGAAAATAACTTTGCTTTGGTCTTTTTTTTTTTTTGCTTTGCAGAAATGAAGCATGGGATACATTCTTGATCCAAGCATATGGGAAAATCCCCTCAATTATGAAAGGAGATGCATTCATAATGTTCCTTTCTCTTATTAATTTAGTTACAAGCCACTCTCTGAATCCTGTGCAGTATCATCATGCAAACCCTTTCACGCTAGTTAGGCTTCATTCAGAGGAGCACTCGCCTTGCAGAGTGTGAAAGAGGCCATTTATGCTTAATAATGATAATAACCAGCAGTCGGAGGCTGGGAAAAGAAAGGAAAATAAAACCCCGCAGAACTTTACAGGAAAGGACATTTAGTGTTGCCAGGAGGGTGAGGAGGTCAGACATCTGGTGGTGAGTCTCACCCTGGATTACAGGCAGGAATGCTGGGCCGTGGAGCTGGGGCTCAGCTGGCCATAGCAAAGGCACCCATGGGACTTTGGGGTGCCCTGGTGTGGCCCCCCATCTGCACCAGACCTCGTTGGTTTGGGGGTGCAGAGCACAGGGAGAGCTCATCCCACCCAGCCAAACCCCCAGGGAATTAACAACGAGCAGAAGTTGTAAATGCCCTGAAAAAATTTAAGGAGATTAAGTTGCCGTAAAGACAACCAAGGAAATATTTAGGAAATCCCTCAGAAATCACGTTGTGTTTGTCCTCGTTAACCGTGGGAAAGCCCAACACACAGGGTCACCTCTGTGCCCTCACTGGGTGGTCCCACGTTTTCTGGGCACAGACTGTCAGATGTTCATTAAAAAGTGTATATTTGAGAGGCCAGTGCCAAACCACCTTCCTGCCTGCAGATCCTTCCATGAGGTATTCCTGAGGGAGCAGTGGGATGGGGAGCTCCCAGGGTCAGCTCTCCCTTGGCCACAGGTCATTGAAATATAGATCTACCCTTTCCTAAAGCCTAGAATAATACTCGAGTTTAACCTTCCAGAGCTCAGCAGCCCCCAAGTTTTATCTTGGAATCCAAGTGTAAGATCTTAACGATGTTTTTCCTTTGGTGCTGCAATTTCCACACCCCCAGCATTTATTGTAAGTTATCTCAGACATTCACTGTCTTCAGTTTACATTCATCTCCATCTATTTTTAACAAAAAATAAACTCAAAAGCACGTTGGAGCAGTACAGTGTTCCTCTAGAGGATCATAAGACTGCTTGATCACGTCTTTTCCTGGCACTTAGTCCATCTGTTTGTGAATTATTTTGTTACACTGAGTACACAGTTGATAGTTTAATGGCTGGAAGTGATTGTTCTCGAAATATGGATGGAGTTGTCATGGAAATACATTGCTAGGAAGATTAAGGCACGCTTAAATTAAGGCATGCATTGAATTCTCAGTTGGTTTAGCTGTTCTTTCCTTGCCATGTTTGGAGAACATCCTATCTAGTGCAATGATCCAAGACATCTTGCTGGATTCCCCATCAAGCAGTGAATTAAGGCACCAATTTGCCATCCCTGGGCTCAGGCCAGTCCCGTGCAGCAGCAGAGGGGCAGTGATTGGCCTCCAGCACTGCCTGTTTTCCAATACCAGGAATTCCTTCCAGCCCCTTTGAACTAAATTCTGAACAGACTCCCATCCAACAGAGCATTTGGCTCCAAGATACACAGGAAGGTTTTCAAAAGCACAGAAAAGTTCAGGCAACAGCGAGAGCTGGTTTTCTAGAAGTTGGTTTTTATGGGGTTTGAGAGCACTGATGGTGATAGATGGGGCACGAGGAGATTTTTCAGAAAAAGCACTGACAGTGTCACCCTGGGGTTGCCTCCCACGTGGCCCAGGCAGCAATTTGTTCAGAGAAAGGCACCACAGTAAATCCTATCAGAAACTTGGATAACAGATTTTGATACTTCTGATAGACCACAGCATTTCTGGCTTCTCTTGAGAGAGCTCAGCTGACACCAGTTAAATCTCTGGTCATCTATGAGCTGTCCCTGGGGATATTTTCATGCAGCCTCACTGGCAGAGACAGAGTGGGTGGGATGGGAGAAGCACAATTTCCCCCAGAGGAGTCACCCATAACCAGCCCACTTCAATATTCTTGGTAGATTTAGTCTGTGTCTCCCCCATCTATGCACAGTAAAAAAGAATATGTGCCAAATCCTTATTTTTGAGCAAATTTCTGTCAGAAAAGAGCATTACTGGCAGTTCCATGCAGGGTCTCAAATCCATTTGAAACGTGAGCAAAGAGAAACCTTCAGACATTGAAACTCAAGGAAAAGAAAAAACCCAAACAAAAACAAACAAGCCAAAAATACAACAAAAAACCACAACCCAAAACAAAATAAAAGGGCAGCCTGTGCACATGTGGAAATACAATTTGCAGACTTGCTAAGTGAAACAGGAGCCCTGTATTTATCTCTGAACATCCTATTGCTGTGGACAAAGGAAATCCACGGCAATAAGAGTTAGCAGAGAAAATAGTTTGTCATCAAATCCACTGACAAGGATTAGCAGCTACTCATTGCAACTGCAGTCAACACCTTTCTTGTAAATCCAGCAGATAAATATTCCCTGCCCTGTACGTGATCTGCAGCCTGCAGCGAGGATGACCCCGAGTACATCCCAAGCACATGGGAAAAGGATCAAAACAAAAAGCACGTGATGGTTCTTAACAGAAACGACATTATCCGTGGAAGGGACAAACACACATGGCCTTCAGATCCCTGTAAAACAATACCAGGGCTGCAGCAGGGCTGGAACTGGGAAAAGCAGATGCTGCCCAAAGCAGGACCCGCTCGAGAAGTTTAACATGCACAACACACCCCAGGAAATGTGAGCACTTCTGTATGAGTGGAGAGGGAAAGACTGGAGAGGCAGAATGCAGCCCAGGACCCCTGAGTTCACTCGGTCTGGTTGGGTTTGCCCATGTGTTCAGGTCCTTTTGGAGACAGGAGCCAGCTACAGAAACTAGAGCTACTGATGAACACAGGAAGAGTTCTGCAGCCTTTCCCCCTGGATATGCTGTTATCCACAGCAAGGATCAGAACATTTCAGCTGGTGCTCATTCATAGGGTATTAAAAACTCACACAAAGCACAAGGGTCCCAGAGACACATCCCCCCCCAGCCACATGCTTTTGACTCCTGAAAAGGTGAACTCAGTTTAACCCTTAAATCTAGAACTGTTAATGCAAACGTAAGAAAACCATCTCTTTTAATAGGTGCCAAATCCATTATCTTGGCTAGAGACTCAAAGTAGCTTTGGGCCACTTTAACAGACTAGATGATTTACTGAAACCCCTTTCACAGTGTTTGCCATAGTTTTATAAACCAATTACAACATGCAAGGAGTTTTAAAAGCATCCAAGGGCAATGTTGGCCTCCTCATGCAGTACAAACCTGTGCAGACTGCATGGAAGTTGCCAGAATTGCTTCTGACAACTAAAACAACTTAATTCTTTTAGTTATTCCACACTCCCAGTAACAGACATGGAAAATTAAAGCCATGTTTACAGCTGAGTTAGAGCTAAAACACTTAGAGCTCAACCACGAAAAGATGGCAGATAAATCTCATTAGATAAAATGGACAAATGCTGGTGGTGTCCATGTGGGCTGAGTATCTCCAGAGGAATTCTCTCCTTGAATGGTCCTGGTGGAAGTCATGGAGCTTCCTGTGTGTGTGTGTGTGTGTGCAGTTGGGAATTCTCTGTTTTCCATGTGCACAGCTTACAGATGGGAGAGAAAGAAACCTCCACACTCAGCTACAGCTGCCTATAGGAGTAGGAAAAATCAGGTCACCACATTTCAGGTTCTCTACTCTTTTCCCACACCAGGATATTTGCAATGAAGCTCCAGGAAGGTGGCAAAGACCAAAACTTTTCCTCCTCTGTCACTACCAAGTACAGAAAGGTGATGCTGAGTCCCCATGAGGAGGTGCAGACCTGCTGCATCCACAGTGCTCACCACTGCAGCACTCCTGGCCTTCATGGATCTCCTTTGGGATCTTGCAGAGGAGCTGCTGGGCCATGTGAATGGGGTCAGGTGAACAGCAAAGCTCGGGCCAGCAGTGACATGGAAACAGCTGGGTCCTGTGGCAGGGAGGTGGCCACAGCTCTGGTGTTGCTGTTGGCTGCCCTTCCTGCCTGGGGCATCCCAAGGGTGTGCAGGGAGTGCAGGAGCTGCAACCGCCCCAGGTTTGGGATGTAAAGGAGCCTGGCAGAGTGAAGGAAAAGCAGCTCGTGCCTTCAGGCTGCTCTTGCCCTTCCTTTCTAAACAACAAACAACTTATCCCAAACCCAAAAGCTTATTAAGAGTGTAGGGCTGAGACCTTCTCTAAAAGGGTTTTTAGAGAACTTTGTGCCCTTTCAGAGTGTTATCTAAGGGGGAGTTATCCCGTGAGGCTCCAACTCCCCTGCTCACTGGGAGCCACAGCCATGGCTCGCAGGCAGCCCGGCCCTGGCACTGGCACAGGAGCTGCCAGCCAGGGAAACATGCAAAGCAGCCACTTGAAAAACAAAATTCCCCACTTTTCTCGTGCGTGTGGAATGAGCATGATTTATCTGGGAAGGAATTTGCCCTCAGTGTTGATCTCCTTAAAAGAGACTGTAACTAAAATAGCTACAGGCTGCTCGAAAATTAACCGGTTGTCATGTGCAGTGGCTTTCCCATTACTGCCCCTCATCCTAAAGCCAGACCCTTATCCCAGTATCCATGTCAGTATGTCCTCAGCCCCTATCCCACAGCAGAGATGGGTATCCCTGTGGGATGACTGCTAATTCTGCAGAGGAGCTGGAGCACTGCTGGGAAAGGAGAGCCATTCCCAGCCTGGCCTGGGCAGAGGGCTTCCCAAAAGTGGGAGACTTATTTGGGAGGCAGGGAAGAAGCCAACTGACACAAATTGCTCACTCAGACAAACAATCAGGATTGCAAGTATCAGGAAGCAGGATTAGAATCACAATTTGTTGGCACAGACATTATTGGCTTAATATTGTTTGCGAAACCTGCACTGAATTGATTGGGGGGAAGGAGGGAAATCAGCCATCCACCAAAAAAACCTCCCAAACAAAACAGTCTGTCCTTTGTAGGTTCATATGCAAACTCTCCCACACAGCCTGCGACCAAGTTTTGGATGGAGTCCTCAGCTTGGCTTTCATTTAGTGGCCAAAAACAACGGAGTGGATTTAGGGGGGGGCAGGGCCGGGCCATGCGAGGGAGGTTGTCATCTCCCTGTGCTGGCCCTTCCCTGTCTGCATCCCAGCTGGAGGGAGGAGGGAGAGGAATCCAACTCACTTTACAGAGCTCCTCACTCCTGGTGGGTGCCCGGGGCGGGGTGGGATTTAACCCCTGACACCTACAGCTGTCTGTCACCGAGAAGTGACATCAAAGCAAACCCCTACAGTGATGGGGCACACCTTGGGCATGAGGGCTGCTGAGTGCCTGGGGAACCTCCAAACAATTGGATGCTGTCCCACACTGAGACATCTTGAGGATGTTTGTCCCAGAATCATAAGGATGATGAGGTACCCTATGATGTAACAGAGGGTTTATCAAGTCTTTTTACTCAGGTTATTATTAACAAAAATCTTCAGTTTGGTCTTTTGTTTAGAAAAAGCAAGAGGCCACTAAAGGGTTTAATGACTCTTAAAAGACATCACTACAAACACTGCCAGATTAACCTGCCAAAACAGCATTATTGAGCTCCTGGAGATTCTTTGCAAGGAAACACGAGTTTAATGCACCTCACTGAACTCCTCTTATTCACAGGAATCAGCAGGTGTGTTCCTGTGAAGCACTCGAGATGCTGATGGAGACAGTGTGCAGTCTGTGCCTGCTGGATCTGGAGTCACACAGGCAGAAAGAAAAATATTCTTTCTTTTCTCCCCAGAGCCCTCCAGAGGCAAAGGGGTTTTTTTCAGTCTCTCTTTCATAATCCAGCATTTTTATTCCTCTCCACTGTTTTGACCAGGATTTATCCCCACCTCGCTGTGCACTTCACCACAGCTCAGATTCCAGCAAACTTCCCTTGATGGACCAAATGCCTAAATATAGAGGCACTTATTTATGTACTACTCTTGTAGTGTCAAAGTAAATACTAAAAGTGAGTTTCTGGAGCACAGCTGAAATATCTGCCCTAACCAGCTGATTATTGCTCTTGGAGCAAAGCAGCACAGACTGGTTTGATTGAACCAATGTCCACGGGAACAAAACCAGGGCGACATCCCAGGTGAGACAGGACAGATCTGTGTTAGAGGAGGCACAGAGCAGACCTGGCTGCATCCCAAAACATGCCAGAGGCATCCCTGAGTCCATCTGACCTACACTCTGCTCTTGTTTTGTGACCAGGCTGTGGCCTGGAAAGCCCTCCCTGCCCTGCTCACTCCCCTGGGGAACTGCTTCACCACCTCACTGAAACATCACTACACGATTGCTGCACTTGCCTCAGATTGTTGCAGTTCCCATGACCAGCACAGCCTCCCCCAGTTTCCTTCCTGCAGACCCAGCTTCTCACCAGGTGCAGTCCCTGCCACCCCCACACGCCCAGGACAAACCAAAAGCTGCATCCTGCAACTCCCAAAAAAGCACCAGGGCTACCAAACTGCTGATAGTTATTTGTGAACACGTTATTTTACACCAGAGATAAAGGCACACAGACAAATAATTGAAGATTCACCAAAGCTGAGGACAGGATGCTATAGCACACTTATCCCAGCCTCAGGCAGAGTGGACCAGTTCTAGGCTTTGCTTCCAAAACTGCTCCATCTGATGGCGAATTGATGTAAAGCATATCCATAACCCTAGAGGTGCCAAAAAGCTGGCCCTTTGCTCTCATCTTCCACCCCAAACACCCGCTCACAGCACGGTGCCAGTGCTCACAGCCAGCAATTCAAACACCAAGATGCTCTTAGCACAGAGACTCGAGTGCTTAGGAAGGGGATGTCATGGAACTGCCCAGCACAGCTACATGTGGAAGGGACCCTCCTGACCCCTGACCCCAGCCCAACAGCCCCAGGGCAGCAGCCTGGCACCTGTGTGAGGATTCCCCTCCTCCCCAAGCCTGGCAGTGCTCCCAGCTCAGCCTGACCCCCCCCGGGATGCTGTGAGTGATGCAGACAGCAGGACCACCCCCAGCTGCAGCCAGAGGGACATCCTCTGCTCCTGGGAACACAGCAGCGAGGGAAGGATGACAGCAGGGGAAGGAACAGATCTTTTTTGCTTGACTTTGAACTCTCCCCAGGGAAAACAGCCCTGGGGGCCTCTCCCAGCTGGCCAGTGCTCACTCTCCCACTTGCTGCTGGTGCCAAGTGCGTGGCAGCAAAGATCAGGATTGCAAACAGAGCCTTGCTGCTGGCCTGGGTGCATCCTGACAGGAGACAGTTGGAAGAGAGAAAAAGGGAATTATTCTGCTATTTCCCACAACGGAACTCTAGACTGTGCTAATGGGGCACGAGAACACCTTCTGTAAGTAGAGCAGTTTGAAGCAATAATGCTGTTTCCCTTGTTTCATTAGACCTTCCTGTTTGACACTGAAGAGGACAATCCTTCCTGCTGTCCCATATCTGCATTACTCCATATCCATGTTCCTTTTTTTCCCCCCACTTATTTTCATTCCCAGGTATTTCCCAGAGCAATGCAACCAGCAGCTGATGGGCACCAACTCCCCAACCCCTCTCTGCCCTCTGCTTCCCTCCGTGCTCTGGGTTTTCTGGGAACAATGTTGGATTGCTCCTGCTTACTAAAACCAGTCCCGGTTTTTACAGCACCATTTAAACAACTTCCTCAGGAAATTTCACAGGCACACTGGCAGGCATTGATTTCAAGCAGAAAATATCCCAGCAGGAAACTTAAAAAGGAAAGATGTGCTGTAATTATGTCTCTCCTGGGCTCACAAGGCAGAGGAAGGAGAGACATAAACTAACACATGCACTGAAGCTGTAAGGTGCAGTAATGCTGTAATTAATACAATCAAAGCACATTTCAGAGCATTTTTCTTGCAATCAGAGTTTTGAAGCCAAAATGCAGAGCTTTCCATTGGGTCCCACACGTGATCCCAGCAGCACCAGTGCTGAGTGGCACAGACCATCTCCTCTCATGGCTCCACAAAACAGTTAGACAGGCACAAACAAATCCCTGCAACAGCTTCTGCCTCACAAAAAGGGGGAAGAGGCAAGTCCAGGTTTTCAGTCACTTTCTAGAAACAATAAATGGTTTAATAAAGAAAACTGCACAATGAATGTGGATAAAGGCTCTGAGAAGCCTGAAATTGCTTCACGCTGTCACAACAACAGACATTAATTTTACACAGCTTCTCTGAAACTGCCTTTTCCCAGCCAGTTTGGGATCTGCACATGCATTCTGCCCACATCCTAAATGAAAATGCATCTGTGGTGTCTTTTTCCTTCAATGAATACATGATTTGCAAAGCATGGGTGGGTTTTAGGGTGATACTCATTTTCAAGGGAAATTCCCAGATGGAGAAATGAGGGTTGGAGTGTGTGTGTGGGGGGGGACTGGATTCACGACTGCTTTTGGTTCAATTAAATTAATTTCAGGTCTCTTCTCTGAAAGGAGAACCCTTATTAATCAAAAGGGATATCCTGCTCTTCCAGTGTCCCAAAGCCACCCCATCATGTTGGAGTGAAAAGTCCAGAGCCAGACAGTATCACTTAAAGATTTAGTGGGGGATTAACCCTTTCAGCCAGGATCAGTGGGGATGAGATTACAACCACAGACCACATTAAATGAGCTGCCAGTGGGCACCAGGAGCCACTGAACAAGAACTGTTTTCACTTTTAATACTCTTGAATTTGCACTGGAGAAGAAAGCTACCCTGCAGAACCAGTCCTCCAAAGCAGCAAACCCAATATCTTCACCCAAGGGATGAATACTGATGAGGATTTTGCTGGGGTTTGACTGTGCTGTTAAAAAAAATCAAATCAAATAAAAAAATCACTATGCAATTCTTGCATCTGAAAATTCATCAAGTAGAAACTTGATTTCGTTTTCCTGAACCTGATTTTGCAGGAACATTGTCATTTGTATTTGTGACACAAAAATGTCACATTTATTTGTAACAGGGCAAAACACGCTTATTATTTTACATCTCAGAGCAGATTTACCTCTGGTAATTTGCAGGGAAGGGAAAAAAAATCTTGTTATTGGCAGGAGCAGGAAATTCAGGGATAAGTTTATAACAGTGTTTTATAGACCTGCTCTGCAGGCAGGGCATTCCTGGAGACGCTCCTTTCTCTCCCGGTGACTTGTTCCACTTTCCTCACTCCGGAGCTAAAGCAGAAGTGAAACTTTGATTTGCAGGCTGAGTTTTGCGTTGTTCCAGCCCAGCTATTTATACTCCCGGGAACAATAGCTGACCTTGGCCCTTGTACCCCGTGCCTGCATTGTCCCGCAGCATTCCCACCCCGCTCCTGCGCTGCCTTCCCTCCCCAAGGCTGCCAAGCCCTTGGATGCAGGGTGGGGACATCGCAGGAATCATAAACAAAGCCGGGCAAGCCACAACACTCAGCGTGTCCAAAGCCGGGGAGAGGTGATTTCTCCCGGGGAAAGGCTTCCCTGCTGACCTCTGCCATGGAATCGTTTCTGTGCCATCAACAAACTGCTTGTTAGAAGTGTAAACCAAACCTCTCCCTGGTGGTTTTCTTCCTGGCAAACAAGCCAGGTTTTCCTCCTGGGTTATTTTTTGCAGCAAGGAAAGTGCAGTTGAAGGGGTGAGTGGCGAACCCTGCTGCCTTCACCCTGTCCCCGTGCCCTGGTCCTGGGGCAGCCCCTGTGCTGCAAAAGCTGCAAAGAAGGGAGATGCTGCCAACCCCCACGCCCTGGCACAGAGCCTGGATCCTCACCGGGAGCTTCCCGGGCAGCCTGGCGGGGCACACCGGGCACATCCAGTGAAAGTGCAGCCCAAGGAGCCGGGGAGGAAGGGTTGGTGAGCAGGGGCACAGAGGGGTGTCAGGAATCCGCCCCGGAGCAGGGCTTTGCCCTGCTCGCTGTGGGGTCAGACGGACAAACCTGCCGGTGCCCAGCCCTGCCCGTGGGGCTGGTCCAGCGGCGCAGAGCTCCCGCTGCCGCTCTGGGCTGGCTGTGGAGAGAGATCCCCACCAGAGGGACCTCTTGCTCAGAGCTGGGGAAGCCGGGATAAGCCATCCTGCTGGGCGGGCTCCATCCATCCATCCTGCTGGGCAGCTGCTGCCGTGCCCAGGGTCCTGCTGGGGGTGAGCACGGCTGGGCAGAGGCAGCTCTCGGGCTGTGTTGTCCTGCTTCTCCCTGGGTCAAACCTTGGCTGTGCCCCCTCAGCACTCCCACAGGGATGGTGAGGAGCAGCAGCCCTTGCTTTGAGCCCAGGCTTGGACAAATATCTCGGGATACAACTACCAAGCTCCCAGGAGAGCAAAGCCCTGCTTTCAGTTTCAAAAAAAATATAAGACACATCCTCCTTGTTCCAGCAGCAGCTGCCACTGGTGCGTGAGAGGAGGGAGGTGCAAGGGGGATGAGGTGCTTTTGGCCTCAGGGCTCAGCAAAGCTGCTGAGGAGCCACCACGTCCCCACTGCCAGGGCACAGGGACTAGAGCATGTTGGCAACTTCTGCCCTTCCCCTTCTACTCCAAATCAAAGGTTGCTGAATGAGAGAAAGCACACGTGTCCATCAGACAGACCAAGATCCAAATCACTGGCAATCACCTTCCTTTTCTACCTTATTTAGACCAGAAACTTCTATTTGCAGTTTAACTCCAAGGAGTGAGAGAACATTTGATCCCCAATAACGTCTGTGTAGGGATTTAATTAAATTCTGATTTTGGGGTTTCCCAACCACTGTGAAATGGAATCAGTACATTTGCATAAAAGTGTTGGAGAAACCGGATTCCCCATCTCCCATTAAAACCCACTTTTTTGTGGGATCTCCCCATCCACACCTTGGAGGAGAGCTGGAGCACCCATCCATGCCCAAAGCCAGGGAGTTACACACTATTAACCCCTCTGTGGGTAGATAGAAGGCTGCACGGACCAAGTAGATATTATCAGAGTGGCTGTTTAAGGTTGAACCATTTCCTCCTCCCTCTCCTAACAGGATCCTCAGCTGGTGTGGGGCCCGGGGGCAACAGGAACCTCTCAAGGAAGCAGCCCCAGCCACTCTGGTGGGACACTTGTTTTCCCTCTGCCGTGGCCCTGAGTTTAATTAAGCTCCCACAACAATTGATTAGGGGTTAGATTGTCTCCCAAAATCCCCAGGAGAGCCACAAACACAGGGAGAGGATGCAGAGCTGCGGTTTGTGCCAGCACACCCCTGCAGCAAACCCCAACCAGCCGCACACACAGCACCCACGGGGCACGTCACACCAGGGATGGGTGGCCCAGCAGCACCCACAGCACCCACTGCCCCCCTCCCCCTGAGCCCCAGTCACCAGAGCAGCCTCAGAGCAGGACTGCTGGGATGAGGTTTGATTGCTGACGATATTTGCAGAAGAGGTTCGGGGTGAGTAAACACACACAAATATTTATGAGGAGTCTGCGATTAATCCCCGTTTCCAGATGGCTTCCTTGGAAAGCCACTGGGATCACTGCTCTAGCAGGAATAACACTTTAAAACCTTTCTCTGGAGTCACTCAAAGCACAGAGGTTTCCTTCCAGACCCGCACCCCCAGCACCACCTGGGGGTCAATTTAAGTTAGATGTTAAGGAAGATTTTTACAGTGAGGGTGGTAAAACACTGGCACTGGTTCTCCAGAGAATCCCTCAGGGTGGATGCCCCATCCCTGGAAACATTCCAGGTGAGGCTCTGAACAACCTGATCTAGAAAATGTCCTTGCTCATTGCAGGGAGGTTGGACTGGATGGCCTTTACAAGGTCTCTTCCAAGCCAACCCATTCTCTGGTCTGTCATGTGCTGCCTATTCCAGCCCCTACCTCTCCCTCCCTGGCACCACCCAGGTCCCTCTGCAGCCCCACAGCTTTCTCTTGGTGACACACATGTGCAGATGCTGTTTTGATGGGTGATTAAACATTGTCTCCCTGCAGCAGCCTCCAGGCAGCACTGCACCAACATCTGCTTCAAACCTGCTCTCCCCAGTGCCCCAGACATGACTTCCACACAAAGTCGTGTTTCAGCAGTAGCAGAAGAAGTGATGCTTTAAGGATTAGGTGCTGCCTCATCACACTGCTGCCCATTAATGCTCTGCAGCCTTGGAAGAAACAATTCAACAAAAATCAAAGAGCTACAAAGGGGAAAATATTCCTTATGGCCAAGTTGAACTCCCACTGAAATCCCTGTAAGTGTTTCCACTGGCTCCAGGGGGAATTGGGCCAGTCACCATCCGGGAGACAACCTATAAATGGATGATATTTCTGTGTGAGTCATCTATATATACAGACAAATTTAGCTCCTTTCTCCAGTGGTTCTTTTGTCTTGTCGTTGCTGTTTATGTGATGAGATCTGTCCTTCTGTCACCTCAACAATTTAATGACCAGACAACTTGGCATCATGCACAGGGTGGTGACTGTGGGCTGCAGAACATGAGGCATCACCTCCTGACTTTCTGCTTGAACATGAATTCATTTGTTCCCTCATAGAATCAGAGAATTATTTTGGTTGGAAAAGACCTTTAAGGTCATCGAGTCTAGCTGTTAACCCAGCACTACCAAGTTCACCACTAAACCACATCCCCAAGTGCCACATCCACACATCTTAAATCCCTGCAGGGATGGTGACCCCACCACTGGCTGGGCAGCCTGTTCAGTGCCTGACAACCCTCTCAGAGAAGACATTTTTCCTGATATCCAATCTAATCCTCCCCTGGCACAACTTGAGGCCATTTCTTCTAGTCTTATCCTTTATTACCTGGGAGAAGAGATAAACCCCCACCTGGTTCTACCCTCCTGTCAGGGACCTGTAAAGAGTGACAAGGTCCCCCCGATGTCATTATTTCCTTATGAGCATCACCTTCCACAACACTAACCTGTTCCCTCCATTTTGAAATAACACATTGCCACGAAGAAGAAAGAGGGTTTCAGAAGACAACACCAGTTTGTAAAAGCATTTTTTTGGATGGCATCAAAATAAATGCTTGCCTAGACTCACTTCCCAGGGAGTGCCCCCAGGAGGAATGTTGCTCCCCTGGCATCTCCAGGAGTAAATTCTGTAGCTAGACATCTTAAAAATGTTTAAAATAAATAAGGAGCCTTATCTCTTAAAAGGGTTTAAGCAAAGTGAGACCAAGGCAGCTCTTCAAGAACACCCAGAAAAACAAGCAGACATGGGTGGGAAGTAAGTCCTGCAAACCCAAACCCACTCTTGTCTGCTTCCCCAAACTACCACTCCAGTCAGTTTAAGGGGATTTAGGAGCACCTGATGCATTTTAAGAGGGAATTTCTGAACACACTGGCAAGGAAAAGAAATCCAGTCATGAGAGAGAAGCCCTGAAGAAGCAATGAAGCTCCCTCACACCATGTGTTTGAGACAAAGGAAGTAACAAAAGCTGTAATTACTCGAAGGAAACATTTCCAGAGCCAACAATTATCCAACTAAAATAAAGGCAGATATATACAGGACAAGCCTGAGGACAAGCAGCAACTCTATATCCCCAAACTGGCTCTCTATAAACAATGTTTTCTGCCAGAAACTGGGCTTTCTGGCAAGACACACTGGGTCCCCACTTCGAGGGGCAAACAATCTGTGCTCTGAAAATACCACAGTCTCATTTGTCTACCTGTGTACAGCCCACATGTACCTCAGCCACGTCACATCAAAGCCAAGGCTTTTACCAGCCACATCCCTCCCCTCTCTGGGGCTCCAAGAGGACCTCAGAGACTCCCAGACCCAAAGCAAAATGGGATGCTGGCAGGGGGTGGCCAGTGGTGCCTCTGGGCAGTGTAACAGGATCGCAGCCAGAAAATGAAAGAAATAAAAAAGCTTTATCTGCTGGGTGGATGTTTTTTTCCTGCAGGAGCCAGGAGAGGTGGGCTTGGTTGGCTGCTTCTATGCTGGAAACAAATCCCCTGCCCACTGGACCTGTCCAGGCTTCCCTGATTGCATTGCACTCCCACACTATTTACCAAGAACCATAGGATAATTAAGGTTGGAAAAGACCTCCAAGATCATCATCAAGTCCAACCTTTGACCCAACACTCCCATGCCCAGTAAAACACATCAGGAAGTGCCACATCCACTTGTTTCTTAAACACTCTCAGGGATGGTGACTCTACCCCTCCTCTCAATGGAATGCTTGGCCAAGTGTCATCCTAGAAGGTGTTTAACTCCCACATTTTTCAAAGGCTACAGCCAGAGGTCCACCATTAATGCCAGAGATGGTCAAACTGATTTTTCCAGGCTGTGGAAACTGGGTGTGCTATCACACCCTGGATCATTTCCCCTCCACATCTCAGTGCTTTTGTTCTACATCTCATTTCTTGGTATTAGAAATTAAATTGCCCTCACTCCGAAAGATGAGAGCTCAGAGTTTCTCTGCAGGTAGAAGGAAAACATCATAAAATATAAACTCTAATGTAATATTACCTCTAAAAGCGTGGTTGACTGACAGCTCTTTTTTTTTTCCCCTTAGGTGTAATTTTCAGCTTTGAAAAATTCCGTTAAATTAAATTAAATTAATTTATAGAAACAAAATTAGAACCTAGATAGGTAGGGAAATTCCCTTTCATTTACAATTTTTCTGCTTTTTTAATTGCTTGGCTGAAGGCCAAGCAGAGCTCTCCTCATCCCATGCTTATTGTTAATTTTCTTCTACAAACTAAACTTCAGACATCTTCCCTGTAAAAGCAGAATTTACAGTGGCACCAAACTAAAGCAATAATTCCTGCAGCAGATGAGCAGATTTCATTGCTGTCAGCATGTTTTTCACATCAGAGGAAAAGATTGGACAACTCAAGTGTCACGTAAGAAGTGAGATCGTTTTACTAGAAGAGAGGACTGGAGGATCTCAGTCCTCTTGGTATTTTAACAGTTCTGATTCCTCCTACAAGGCAGTGACCAAAACTATAGAAATACAGAGACAAAATACTGACACAAAAGCTTTCTCTTAATTTCAGCAGAATTTGGACCAGCACAGGGATGCAGAAATAAGCTATTTTGCATCTCCTTCAGGTCTTGTAGAAGGTTTTGGTATCACTTTTAGCTGGAGAGACTATTGCTGCATAAGACAGGTCTTGCAAAGAGGTCTGTTAAACTGAGGAAAAGCTTCAGGAGAGAAATCTATCCTGGAGGGAAACATCTGAATTCCTCCTTAATTCCCTATTCACCTTTTACAGCCCCCAGGAATTCATCCAAGAGCCCTGGAGCATCAGGCATTTCTCTTTAAATCCTCTTAGCATCCCAATAATTTTATTTTTGAGTTAATTTTTAAGGAAACCTTGCTTGTTTCTCTTTCTCTCACTCTCTCTCCTTGCTTTCTCCTACTATAAATTCTTGTTTGAAAGTTTAGGGACAGCAAGACCAGGTCCTGCCAACAGACAGTTCCCCAGTCCCTGTGGAATATTGCAGCAAAGGAACAGCAGATGTCCAGAACCCTTCCTTCTTTAACCTTGGAATATATTGTGATTTGGAGCAACTGCAGGGGAAAAAAACCCCAAGAGGTTATAGAAAAAAAACAAGTACACAAGAACACAGAAATAAGTCTTTCACCATCACACAAGAGCAGAGGCATTTTCAATCTGCAACCACTAATGTGGACAGGAAAGTTCAGGAAGAGCACTTAAAACTAAAAGCCTGTTGTTAAATTGTGAAAGGGCCCAGGGGAGAGGTAGCAGCTCTAAAAAAAAAGGAAAACCAAAACAAAAAACAGAGAAAACTTGAGGATCTTTGTACCTTGGGGCTCTTTTCCTCCAAGAATTTTTTTCCATTTACCAGCCCACACCCACATTGTCCCACTTTTCAATGGAGTAACAGAAAGTCCACCAAGTCCTGACACTATTTTCATCTATACAACAATCTTAATTACATGGCAACAGACACATATTTATGCTGATGTTTAACAGCTGATAAAGAAATAATCGAAACTTGAGATTCACAGTTGATTTTTGAAGGAATTCTTGACAAGACCATCAGGCTCCAGAAGAGGTTCAGTCCCAGAGGGACTAAGGAAGGCTCCAATGTGCCAAAACATCATTCCAGTGATTGCTAGAAATGTTAAATTAGGAGCCAAAGGGTGCCTGGCTCTCCATCTGCATCAGCATTCCAGAGTGCAGAGTGGACTGACAAAACCACACAGAGCCACAGCCTTTGAAAACCACAGGGCTCAGCCAAGGGCTTGAGCTTCTTGGTCGCAATAGAAACAAAATATTTGGTGACTAAAATCAGAGACAAATGCTTTTGTCAAGACCTGAGGGTCACACTCAGAATTTAACAGGGGGACCACAACCAAGGAAAAAAAATGGCACATGGTAGAGCCATAGCCAAGAGTCTTAATGATGGTGCTGTCCTGGGTTTGGTTTTGACCATTAACTGCTGTTCAAGTAGTGCTCCATCAGTTGTTTTTTTTTAATTCAAATTTAGCTGCATCTTTTTTTCACTGACCCCACACTGAGAAGTGGTGTGAAAACACCACTTTTTTAAAAAAAAAAGTGTTTTGTCTGACATCACTCCAGTGACCTCACTGTTTCAGCATCCATCTCTCTTCAGCATCCAGATGCATTAGACTCCAATCCCTCCAGCCTCCAACAGCCAGCAAGAAAGAGAGGGGCTTTTGCAGGAAGAAGGGAGTCCAGTTCTCTTTCCAGAGGTTGGGGAGAGCTGCCCCAGCTTGGAGATCCTCAGGGAGTAAAGGGAACAGGAGGAGGAAGATGATGCAGATCCCTGCTTGCAAGGGGGAGTGCTCCAAGAGGAGCTTCCCAAAAGTGCACAGGAAAGGGAACCTACAGCCATTCCCTGCTCTGCAAAGCCAGGTGAGCTGCTCTGGGTGTCACATCACAGCCCAGATCTGGTCCTGGTCTCCTCCCTGCTGAGAGGTGATGCTGCCCAGATCACCAACACCTCTGCAGAAGGGACGTGGTGACCTGGGACTGGCAGGTCTTGGTTGGGGCTCAGTGGAAATCAGTCCTGACTCTGCAGGGCAAAGCAAAGGCTCTTCTACTGAGCATGAAACACTGGTTATCAAGCAAATGGATCATGATACAGGAGCACATTTAAAGCAGCTTTGCAGATGGTGAGGAGGCTGCAAAGGAAAACCCAGGACACACAATATTGTAGAGAGAACAAAAGCTTGAAACAGCAATAAATTTAAGGAAATGATTTCTGAAATCCCTAGGCTGTCTGCACTCAGTCTGACCATATGAAAACCACTGTGCTCTTTCCACAACTGAAATACTTGACATGCCTGAAGGAACCTTATGTAAACAGGCAAATAACTTGCTTATATTTTCTTTAGCAAAACTGCCGGTCTTTTGTGGCACTGTCTGTGAGCACAGGGTTCTCAAAATGGAACAGAGGAGAGCAACAGGTACTGGGAGAGATCATCCCAGGAAAACTACATAAAAATGTGCAAAACACCCTCAATAAGCACAGTTCTGCAGCCTCCCCTGCTCTGCTTCTGTGGGAGAAACTTTACTGCCTGGGAAGAGCAGCCAGTGCAAAGCAGTAGGCTTTGAAGTCTAGTTTATTTATCTCCCATTAAAATTTGCACTTTCATATGAAACACTTTGATGACCTCTCTTTCCAAGTGCTTGGGATGAATATTCTCTTTCCATTAGCTGCTTAGCATTTGCAGGAGATACTTGCTTTGGAGAAACCAGCCCGAAGCTTATCCGAAAGGCTACAGCTTGGACACGAATGCAAGAAGGGAAGAGCTTTCAGTATTAAGACATTTTTAGTCAATATTTAGATGTCAAGTGAGTAATTGAGTATGTGGAAGCTACTGCTGGGAAGAGATGTTCTTGTGTTAGTTAATGAGCAAAGGTTGTCTGGCCCATCCAGCCTCTGGAAAGGACTGGCTGCTGGAGATGGGACAAGTGGAGCTTGACTCCAAATGCCGTGGCCTCAGCCCAGCCCTTGCTTAATGACTCACTTGGGTCTGGGAATGTTTCTTCAGCACAGCTGCCCTCAGATCCAAGCATTGACATGCATGGTTGAAGACTTCAGAGATACAAGAGAGTCAGACACTGTTTCCAACACCCCCTTCCCAAACAGGGAGTTCAAATGTTCCGTGTATGGAGCCTTCTCACTCCAGTGCTGAAAATGGACAAATCCCTACAAGCTTTTTTCTCCTTAGAAATACCCACATCTGCAGATGTGGAGCAGCAGAAGAACTTGAGGGAATCCACAGGATGCCAGAGCAGCCACCAGGCACAGCAAGTCCATCTGTAGGATCTCCCGGGGGAGAGGAATCCCAGACACCTTTACTGGATCCCCTGCTTTGCACCAGGGACAGAAGGGAGGCTGAGGACCTGCTCCCAGGCAGCAAGAGGTGCCTGCAGACCAACGTGACCCACTTGAAGAAAGTTTTGCAGCTACAGAACAGTTCTCAGCTCCCTGTGGCAGATCAAGGTCTGCTCTAACAAGTGTGACTTAAACAAATAGCTTTACCTTTTTCCCCACGATTTAAAGAACGTAGGAGTAGGAGGAAAAACTTCAAGTACCTCCTACATTCATCTAAACCTTCCATTTGCTTCTGACATTTCTTCTTTCCCTTCTCCCCTTGGCCTCCCAGGGCCTATAACATTTCCATGCCATAAGCTGGAAACAATTAAGGCAGAGACAACACAAAAACATCCTTTACAGATTAGTTCACATACGTAATTGCATTAGCCTTTTCAGCAAACTGTGTCAGAGCCAAAAGGCTCCTGGCTTCAGTGGCTGCAGTAGGTTCCAATTATAGTCACCTTCAAACAAATGAAAACACAGGCTTGCTGTGAGTGACAGTGATTCTGCTCCTCCAGGAATGGTGACACAGCGAGGATGTATCTGACTGCCAGAGACTGGCCATCTATTCTCCAGAAACAAGTTACTAGAACCAAAAGAATGTGGATGGAGCTTATAGTAAACATCATTGCACCTCTACCTTACCCTGGAGGGGGGGTTTCTACATCAGGCTCATAAAATGCAAAGCATCTGCCCCTGCAAAATGTAGAGCAGTGGAGAAAAATCCTCATTAAAATCCAGCAGATGAAACACAGAACAAATTCCAGAGCCTTTGCCAGATCAAGCTAGCAGCAATGGAGAACAAGTCTTTATAGATACCTGCATCCCTTCAGCACAAAATTACAGAAGGACAGGGCATTGTTCACAAATAGATCTTGTGCCATGGTTTGAAAGGCCACACTGATGTGGACGTGCACTTGTTACCTGGATGGAGCTGCTGTAGGTGCAGCAGTGGTGTTACAGTACTGCAGTAGATATTGGAGCACATAGATTAGGTACAGGAAGGTATATGTCTATTTATTTAAACAGTTTGTTTAAATGAAGAAGCAGACTGCCCAGAGAAACTGTGAATGCCCCATCCCTGGAAGTGTCCAAGGTCAGGTTGGACAGGACTTGGAGCAACCTGGGCTAGTGGAAAATGTCCCTGCCCATGGCAGGGGGGCTGGAACCAGGTGATTTTTAAGTTCCCTTCCAACCCAAACTATTCTGTGACCATCCCAGGAGCAATGGGGATAGGGAGGGACTAAACCAGGAGCTCGTCTCACACCCACACTGGGCAGGGAGGTGTCCAGGGCCATCACCAAAAGGGCTGAGAGCTCAACATCTCACATTTCAGTCCTGGACATGGTTAAAAATAACAAAGGAAACAGAAGGTAAAGACATCTTTCCACAAAGGAGTGGGCTGGAAGTAGATAAGGGTGCATCTATGAATAGATCCCTGGTGGGTGGGGCCCTTTTGGAACAGCAGCACTAATACAAGTTTTTGCTTTTGGATCAATGTGTGGCACATCCAACTCACCAAAGGCATGATTGTCAGGGGGAAGTCAGCCCAGCAAGGTCTGTGTGCCTCAACCCATACAGTGAACAAGCCCAAAATTCCTCAGACAGGGGTGCTCGGGCTCTGGTCCCCCTTGTGTCTGAGCTGCCATCCTGAGCTTTGGGGTGTGGCACAGATGTGAGTAGCTTCCAGCTGCAGCAGCACCTCAATCCTTCTGAAAGATCCAGTTTTAATGGAATGTTAAGGTAATAGCCACTGCTTTGGGGATGAAGTATCATAAGCAGGGTGTGAGCAGGCAGGGTACATTTTGATGCATGGAAGGATTTCATCAGGCTGGATTTCTTCTTCCGCTATTGCAGCCAGAAAGATTCTGTGGAACTGCAAAGGATGTCAAATGCTTAAACCTGATAAGTCAGTTCTCTGCACTGTGGAGCCAAGAGCAGATGTGAACCCATTAACTTCCTCCTGTTGTAAGTCTCCAGCAAGTTCTGTGAGCTCAAGGGATGCATCATGACCGAGCCACTGAGCAGTGTATGGCTGGCTAGGGGACATCCTCTCCTGCAGCCTCCAAAAACCACCCTGGGCTTTGTAAGGAGCCAGCCAGCTCAAGTACTGCCCAACATGTGGTTCACAGCTCTGTCTGAGTCCACACAAGGTGCTGGGAGACCTCCCTCAGGTGGGGAAAAGCACCTGAGGGGTGGGTGAGCTCCTTCTTGCCCAAATCCAGCCTGAAATGCCAGCCTCAGCTTCTCAAGCTCAGGTGTGAGCTATGCTGGGACGGTCTCTCCTACCAAAAATCCCACACAGGATATTAAAAGAAATCTTTCTTATAGTGTCAAAGTTTTGGGTTCAGTGAATCAACACTTCCCAGCAAAGGAGGGTTTACTGGAAAATTCCTAAACCAGATCTAATTTGCTCCTAAATGTAATAAAAATTCCAGGCCAGATCCTCAAGTGCTGCAGCTCCAGTGCCTGAGGCAAGGTGGAGTGATGCCATCTCTGCAGTGACCTGGCACACAGAGCTCTGGCTGCTGCTCTCCTCTCACTCCTTATGGACATCCCAGTCTGACTTGACCTTAAACAACCCAACCTGCAGTGGGCAGCTCTGCTTAGATCTGTGACTTGCTCCTTTTTTTCCACATCTTGTTGTTCTCTCACTCTGAACCATCTGTAACCTTGTGTTTGGTGGTGGCTGGTGAAGGCCAAAGTGTTCATGGTTCAGTGTTTGTCTTGGTCTGCAGTGAGTCAGTTCTGCCTTCCAGGACATGGTTATCTACTCCTGTGTGGTGTTCTCCACCAAACCCTGCAAAAGAGGCCCTTGGCATTGCTCTGTTCCTGTCATTCCCTGTGAATCCCATGGAGGTTGGAAAAAAAATTATCAGAATAACACCTCAGTAGTTATTTATGATAAGACAGAAGTACAAAAGAATGGGTAGGAATAAGGCAATGCCCATCCAAGGCAATGGGCAGGGACTGAAAAATAATCTACAGTCCAAAGCCATAGAGCACCCTGGCCTGGGAAGGGTAAAGTTCCTTCTAAGACATGGTCTTACTTAGAGCCTAGTGGTAAGCAGCCAGAATTTTCTCACCAATTACGCAGAAAATGGATTTAATTGCCAGCCTTTCCAAACTGGAGCTGTAAATAGATCTCCTTGTCACAGCCACGGCATCCAACCACAGCTCGGTTGCTTTGTCTTTCATCTGCCTGTTTGGGATGAATCCATGAATCCCTGTGGACACTGACCATGGAGACATCTGAGACTAAACAAGAGTCTCAGGGAGCAGACAGGGAAGAGTTGAGCCTGTTCCAACAGTGCTGAGCACAAAGGCACTGAGTCAACCTCAGGTCTGTGTTTCCTTGTTTGTGCACACAAGATCCACATCAAGGCCAGTCGTGGGTAAAGCCATCACTGAGGAGTAGAAAAAGCCACACTTGGAGGGAAGGTGTGTGTGGAAGAGCAGCCAGGTGGGTACTCCAGCCCCCCACCATTAGATCTGTATCTTAGGGTGCATCTTAGAGCTCACAGATGTCTTACCCAGTGGCAGCAAAATGCCTTAACTGCTTTTTCAAGCCTCACTTGGTGACACTTGGGGCTCCTAATGCTTAACTCCCAGTTAAGTCCTGCTTAACTCCTAGTGAGGAATGAGACAAAACATTTCTCTCTGCTAAGATGTGCCCCCCTGACTGCCTACACATCTGCAGAGGCTCAGAGACACATTTCTTTGGCACTGAGTGTCTGGTTTAAATTAGACTCAAACTTTTCTTCCAGATCCCAGAAATGGAGAGCTCGTGACTCAGGCTCCATCATGCCTGTCCTGGCCCTGGGGAGCCTGGTCCCTCCTGTCAACCAGGCAAAGGGAAACCCAGAGATGCTTTAAAGGGTATGGCAGGAGGGTGCTGCAGTGCAAGAGCTGCTCAGGGATCTGCACATCGTGGGTACACTCAGGATTTGCGAGCAGAAGACAAGCCCCTGATGCAGGTGATGCAGGTCTAGGGTAGAAACTCACTGTCCACAACAGGACAAACACACTTCTGAACAATTCCCAAGGGAAAAGTCACTCAAGTGTGACAGACTTTGCCTTGGCAAACCTGTGCACTGAGAGAGAGGCAGCATTCAAGGGAGCTGGAGGATTGATTCTGTGGTGACAAACAACCAACAAGATGTGCTGTTGAAAACCCTCCTGACTGGGAACATTTATGAGGATACTATCCAAAGGTCCTCACCTTTCTTTTTGGTTGCCATGGTGTCTTTCCTGCTGATGAAAAATTCAGCTTGGCTTTCTATATGGTGTCTTCAGTGACAGCATAAAAAAGAAAAAGAAATGGCAAAGGGATGTTTCCTCTCATGGATGGGGAAAGCACTGGCAGAATTACTGCCAATACCACCTGCCTGGGAGGGATGGAACCCTTCCCTTGGCCCCATGTGCATCCTTCCAATGACAAGGGAGAAAGACCAAAGCTAAAAGCTGGGAGTCCAACACCAAGCTGCAAAGGTGATCAGCAGAAAGGAAAGGGGGATTTTAGAGGTGAAACTCCAGCAGTTTTCTCATGTCATGAATTTCTGGATGCTGAGCTAATGTAGCACATCCCATTCCCAAGGAAGTTGGCAGGGACCTCTCAGCACCACGGGTGTCTCTGAGCATCCCTCCAACAACACTCCCTTCATCCCACACCAGGCTGAGATCTTCCTTTATCACAGCCTCATGAGAAACTCAGGTCCTCCCAGGGCTACCCACCTGGGTGCTTAATTTCCCACTCAGAATTAAAGCAGGTAGAGCCCATTCAAGTAGAAAAGCTATGAATAAATTTGCTGCTGAACTCCACACTTTATACTGCAATAAAGCCTCCATGAGATCTTACTACCATCAGTCTCTAAAATTTACGAGAATCCTTAAAACTCCATTTCCTTGTACAATCTTGTTGCCTCTTAAAGTGGATTTTGCTCACCAAAATCCCCCCCAGACAGTGCAGTGTAATTCAGTCTGTGCACCCCATAGCCAAGCTTGCCACACACCATTGACCTGTTTCAAAGAAAATTAACTCCCACAGAGGAAGTGGATAAGGATTTGCTACCAAGGGCCAGGAGTCAAAAACAAACAAACAAATTCTCGGCATCAAAAAGCTCTTCTCTTCCCCTTAAGGTATCACAGTAAACAGAATTTAACTGAAAAAAAACCAGCTCAAAAAGATCTGTATGTGGAGGTGATAGTGGGGATGGTAGAGACTGAGTTACTATTGTAAGGATTCATTCTTCAAAAGACTCCAGGTTTTCCATCTGTATTTCACTTCATTTTGAAGATGCTTGAACTGAAGAACACAGTTTCAGATTCCATATGCACACTAAGGACATTTGCTCTATTTCAGCTCTATTTCAATATAATTGACTAGGAAATGACATGAATCAGTTTTTAAAAGCCTATTAATGCTTCTTGCCTGAAGACAAATTTAATGAATTCATAAATGGCAGAAGTTGTTTAAAACAGATAATTCCACAAAGATTTAATGTTATATTTTTTCCATGTTTTAGTGCTCCAAAACATTGTCTCAACACCAAGTAATGAAGGAGCAGAAACAAGAAAATCCTAGAAAGGAACTTGAAAGGGGGGGGTGGTGGTGGAAAGAAGTTCCAAAACATGAAGTGCAACATAAAACAGGCCTCCATTCCCTCAGGTGGCCATGGCTCCCACCATCCTTATCCCTGGCTCATTGGTTTCCATTCAAGTTGTGTATTTTTATTTTTGTTTCCCCTTGACATTACATTTAACATGTCTGTGTTGAGGTATAACCCAATTTTCTTCTTTAAAGCCACCTCCTATATCACTGTGCAGACTGCTTATAGAACACTGGCTGAAAGAACCAAGGCTTCAAGAAATCATGAACTTCCCTCAGGATATGGAACAGTGGAAGCCTGTTGCTATTTAGACTTTTTTTTTTTCCCCTCCTCTCTTAAATACAGATCTTAGCTACAGTTTACTTTCCCCGCTTAGAAACATGGAAAAGTTTGTTCAGCTCAAAATTTCCTGTTTGGCATTAGCAGCTGCTGGCTGTATTTATAAATATTTCAGCAGACATTGCTGGGGGAATGTGGTTGCAATTAAGCAGGGGGGGCTCTGCAGTTGCCTCCCTCCCAGGCACAGCCCACCCTGCCCGAGGTGACCCCCGGGACGAGAGGGGCTGCTGCTGGCTGAGCTGGGCGTGCTGCAAGGCCAGGCTTAGCAGCCAGCAGCCTGGCTTTGGGGGGTCTGTTGTTTAAACAGGAAAGTGAAATCACTTGCTTGTGGTGTCCAAATATAGTAGCTGGGGAGGAACGTTTGGTCAGCAGGCCCTGGACCACCTACCCCGAGCGTTGCTCACTGCACTGCCCTCGCTCCCCTCCAGCATCCCCAGGGCAGGGCAGGGCAGAAACAGCTCTCCAAGCTAAGCATCCCAGCATGGCATCCTCTCCTTGGGTATACCCAGGCTCAGTTCCCTCTAATTTTCATTAATATGACCTAAAGATAAGCAACTTGGAGCGAAGGGCAGAGGGAAGAGTCCAGATCACAGAATATGCCAAGTTGGAAGGGACCCATCAGGATCATCGAGTCCAACCTTTATCTCTGCACAGGCCCATCCCCAAGAGTCACACCACGTGCCTGAGAGTATCCTCCAAACCCTCCTGGAGCTCTGGCAGCCTTGATGCTGTGCCCACTGCCCTGGGCAGCCTGTTCGGTGCCCAACCACCCTCTGAGGGAAGAACCTTTTCCTGAGATCCAACCTGACCCTGCCCTGACACAGCTCCAGCCATTCCCTGGGTCCTGTCCCTGGTCCCCCCAGAGCAGAGCTCAGAGTCTGCCCCTCCTCTTCCCTCCCAAGGAACTGCACTGAGGTCTCCCCTTCTCCAGCTGAACACGTCAAGTGCCCTCAGTGTCCTCACACAGCTTCAAATCAAGGCCTTTTCCCATCTTCATTGCCCTCCTTGGGCCTCTCTCATCTGCACACCTGATAGAGGGCATCTCCTAAATCTGCACCAGGAGCTCTGCAGCACAGGATCATGTCTGAGCCTGCACAGGACCATTGTGAGCCACCCCACTGTGGCTCACACTTCAGTGCTGACCCACCCCAGTGCCTCATCTTTAGGGTCCTCTACTCAAAGCCTCAGTAGCTTCACAGAAGTTCAGAGCACAGGTCATTTTATTACCATTTCCCTACATTTCAGGGTCAACACCAGCAGGAACGTGAGGCAGGAGCAGCCCAGAAGAAGAAAGCCCACGGAAAAATCCCACAATCGAAAACTTCCACGGGAGAAGCGACTTTAAGTTCCTCATTTGCTGGTTTTACGTAAAAGGAGGCAAAATATGCTGAGCAAATGAAAGGCACCGTTGCCTCACCCCGGCCTGTTTCCGGCCCTACGGGGCAGCACCACCAGCTTCTTAAGGAGCAGCATTTCCTGCGCCTCAAGTGCTCGCAGATGGTGCTGTCCTGGAGCACTTTTGTGCTGATGCCTCTCAGTTCCCTTTGCTTTGCGTGACTGTCCTGCGGCTTGGCTTTGTTTATTCCACTTTTTCCTGCTCTCTAGTTACGAGCTGAGGAAAGGAACCAGCCTCTTTTGCTTCTTCAGTCGCCCGCTGGTGCCAGTGCACGTCCGCGGGGCGATGGCAGGGTGTGGCACTGCCATCCCTGAGAGCAGGGATGGCAAAGTCAGGGGCCCTTCAGTGCAGGAATCACAGAATGGTTTGGGTTGGAAGGAACCTGAAAGACCATGTAGTTCCAGCCCCCTTGCCACAGGCAGAGAGAGTTTCTGCTAGACCAGGATGGAGGTACCATTGTCAGGGATGAGTCTGTAAATATTTCTGTGTGAGCACTTTGGGTTATGAGTGATAAGAAGGTGAGGATCTGTTTGGCTGTGAGTAGGACCAGACTTGGTCTTGGAGCCAGACTCACAGCCTGAATTTTGATGTTCCAGCTCCACAGGAGGCTGTGTGTTGTCCAAAGCCATGAAAAGCACTGACAGCACTGGCAGGAGAACACACAAGGTGCTAAATACAGGGATTAGGGTGCCTACAGTTTATAGCAAATGGATGTGTCTCCACACTACTGTTTTAAGGACAGCCTTAGTTATAATTTCATGACTGCTGTCATGGTCATCAGGAAGCTTCACCTTTCTTCCCTGGCTCTTCCTTTATGGAGATTGGTAACTTCCCAAGTGCTGCATGGACAAAGGTAGTATTGTGACACTTGGGGATTATCTGGGATTTCCACCTAAAGGTCACTGAGAAAGGTCATTTATCCCAACTGCAAACTGTGAAGCAAAGGCAGAGAGCTAGAAAAGCTACAAAGCAGCACTGGTGGAAATCCTGAATTCCAGGAATTCATCCTCCTGCCTCTGCAAAACTAGAAATTCAACAAGAGCCCTGACAAGGCTTCCAGCTTCTGCACTATTATTTTCCAAACAGGATATGTTAGTTCTTCTCCCAGAAGCAACAATTAAAATGTAATGAGTTTTGCATTTGCCAGCTAATAGGGCTTGATGCACAAGCTGCATGTGAAAGAAATGAAGGTGCGAGTTCAGAAATCAGATCAAGTCCTGTGGGAAAGACTGAACAGAGAAAGAAGAGACAGGTGGCAAGTCAAAAGCTGAAGAAACAGCCAAGCTCCCAGGAAAGCTGCAGGAAATTCAGGGGTAAGTGTAGCAGGACAGATGTGCCTGGACATCCTGGAAAGAATTTTTCAGTGTATCACGAATGGCAGCACCCAGCAAACCAACTCTTCCTGCCACCTTCCTTTCCAGGAGATGAAAACAAATCCTTAGGAGGGTTATTCTGCCTTAGCAGGAGGATGCCCTCACAGTGTGCTGCATGGCTCACCAGGCACTGCTGCCCCTCTGCTCCTGCACCCCTGACCCCTCCTGGGAAATGGGCTGAGCTTTTGCAAAGTGTTTGATCATGAAAGTATTACAAAACAGTAAGGCATCGTTTGTTGTTGGAAAGAAAGTCTCTCAAATATTTTTATTTGGAGAAGTTACAGATTTCTACAAAGTATCTCAAATGTGTCACTGTAAAGGAGTCAAAACAAACAAAAATAATTCAAAAGTTGCCTGAGCCACAGCTGAATGCCTCTGATCCCAACTGCTCCTTCAAGCCTGTCTTTCACCAACACTAATACTACCCTTAGTTTTGCTTTCTGCTCCTCCTGGGACCCCAGCTAACAGTGCAACAGCTTCCCAATAAATCACGTGTACAAACAAGAATTTGCCTGCAGCAGAAAAGCAGGGAGTCAGTACAGTTTTCCAGCCATGGCACGTGGGTGGCTTCACCCCTGTGTCCAGGTGGCCCCTTCCAGGGGTCATCCTTCTGCAGCACATCTGGCTGAGATGCCTTGGCTTCACTCAAGCCTGGCCTTCGACAGGGGCAAAGGCTTTGCCTTTTCACCCCTCACGTCCCGAGGCACAGGGAGCTGCCATCACCCACCCCCCAGCCTGACCCCCCCAACACCCCAGCACTCGGGGCAGCTCAGCTCCAAACCTCCCTCCTAAGTCCAGCAAACAGTGCTCCAAGGTTCCCATGGCATTGGAAGAGCACGTGTTTTCCACCCCAGCACTTCATGTGAGATCTCTCCCAGGGCAAAGCCCAGCCCTGCTTTTCTCTTGCTTTAAATATCTCTGCAGAAGGCCACCAGAAAGGAAAAGAACCTTCTGGAAGAAAAGCAACTCTGGTTCACATCTCAAGATGTAAATAAGCAAAACCACCACGTGAGGCTTCCCAAAACACAGCATTTCACATTCAACATCTGCTTTTCCAGCCCTTCAGAGGCACCACTTTCTGTTCCCTGCTCCAGCCCCGAGGAGCACTGGAGCTCCACAGGCACAGAAGAGACTCACAAGCAGCCCAGACACGATGGCATCATTTCAGGACTTAGAGCACACACTTAAAAGCTGTATTTTTCCTCAGTGGATTTCTGCATACATTTAATTATTTTGCTGAACCAGAGCCACTGTGAGGGAAGGGATCCTTATTCTAAAAAAAAGTAAACAAGGGCAGCTGCACATCCCTGCAAATTTTCATTAGAAAAACCCTCTTGACTTCAAAGGAAGGAAAAAGCAAGATTCTCCTCCAAAAGGCTCTTATCTGCTCTCAGCTTAGCTCCTTTTGCCCCAGTCCTGGTGCAGGCTCATGGTGACATTCACCCCCACTCTGGGTTTCAGGTGGAAATACTCTGACATGAGACACCAAAACCCTCTAGTGCCACAGGGCTGTGTGCTGAGCACCCCAGTGCTGTTTGCCACAAGAAGGCTCATCCCTAAATGCTGCTCATCCCAAGGCTGCCCCAGGGACTCTGCAGCTGCCCAGACACTCCTCAGCAGTTCCTAAATCAGGCTTTACTTCTTCCCTTCCTCAAGTGCTGCTGTCTGGGCTCCTGCAGCTGTGGGGTGGGATGGGATTGGTACATAGGGGATCTCCCAGTCCTCCATCCCACCACAGCCCTCGGCTGGGACATCCCCCAGGTTCCCACACCCAACTGGGCCCATGGGAGCTCTGTGCCCCTCAGCCAGCACTTCCCCAGGGGAGTTATGTTTTTGCCTCACCACCAGAAACTTCCTTCTTCCTTTCACTTCCACCTTTTGTCACATTAAAAAAAAAAAGAATTAAAAATATTTCTTTAGAAAATGACAAAAAAGTTTTTGTTGCCATCATCTCAGCACTCCTCATTTCCCCATCTTCCAGCTGCTCTCCTCTTGCTTCATCCCTGTGCACCCCTTGAAGGCTGAGGCATTAAAATCTGACTCCCCTTGCTGGGAGGGCTGTCAGCACCCACCCTCACTTCACAGGATAAGGCTCATGGATGAACATCCATGGGGAAAAACGTCCCCAAAGGGTCACTGAGTCAAAGTGGGGGATGCAGTCCTTGCTGATCAACTTGAGCAGCTCAACCACTGCCATTGATCTGATCCAGCTGGGTATCCCTCCCTGAGCACAGAGGGATGAGAAACCAACTGGGAGCAGGGAAAGGGAGGGAATTATGTAATCTCAAGGGTTTCCACCAACATGAACTATCATCTGGAAACACCAAAAACCAGGGGGGGTTCCAAGCAGAGAGCCTGTGGGAAGGCACCCTGGGATGGCTTCCCAGGATGTGGGATCCCAGGGAAATTACAGAGCCAACACAACAGGGACAGCAGCCCTGCACCCACAGCCCTGTGGGGAGCTACTGCTGGCACCCCACAGCAGCTCAGAGGATGGAGCAGAAGTAGGAGGAGTAAGGGAAGGAGCACTGCCAGAGAACCAGCCAGAAAAGCAATGGGAGAGAGCAAAAAGGGAATTGGTTTGAAAGGTTAACACACCTCTAGCTACTAGGAACTCCAGAGGGACTCATAAACCCTGTGACCCTGCCTAGCAAAACACAAAGATCATCACCACCAGTCCTAATGCCTGCCCATGGGGTGGGAAGGCAAGGCTGTATTCCCGGGAGATGAAAACTCCTGTCTTAGTATATCAGGCTTCTTGTAGTTATTAGACTCATCTAAGCAAAGTTTCCTCTGCTCCCATCAACTCCGGTGGCTTCATTTTACCATGAAACAATTAATTGGTCACCAGGCCAGACACCAAGAAAGTACAAGCAAGGGGCACTCACCAAGATGAGGAGCAGATCTACTTTCAACCTTTCCACGTTGCAAAGGACTTTATATCCCTTAATTATGAAGCTTCAAGGAGGAAAACAAACAAACAAACAAACAAACAAACAAACAAAAAAAGCCCTTGCAATTGCATGTGCTGTAACTGAGCCAGAGGTAAGGCAGCTTTCCCTCTCTCTCAGGCTTTTGAAGGAAGAATAATTAATGACCCTAATGACAAAAAGCTGAGCCTCCTCCAGAATCCAGTTCCCTGATAGGACTCATCTGCCTTGGGAATAGGGGGCTCCAAGGGTTCCCCATCACCTCCCCAGCCTTAAACACCAGGACCACATCATGCCAGAAAAATAATAAAGGAAAATGAAATGGGAAGATGAAGAAGGGAAATAAAAGAAGGGCTTGGTTATTTTTTCACACATTTGAGTTGTGCAGATGGCTCTGAGCGTGTGGGATTTCAATTTGGGCTTTTAATAGAAGGAAAACTATCAGGGTGTTCCTCAGCCAGAGCAGCCAAAACAATCTGGTTTTTTTTTTCTATTCTGCCCCTGATACTCTCTTTCTTGTTTTTTGCCTCATAATCCTGGGTTTCACCGAGGTGATAACTGACTGGGAGTGGATATAAAGCCCTGGTGGGTGAGTTAGTGCTGTTGGCACCAGGGAATGGAGAGCTGAGCTCCAGCTGCCAGGGGAGGTGGCTGAGGATGCAGCAGGAGGGATGTGCAGTGGGAGGGTGGCTGCCCTGTGCTCCTGGAATTGTGTGACAGTGACTGCCCATGAAAGCACCAGCAGAAAATGATGCCAGGCCGGGATCAGAGGGGAGAAATGCTTTGCCATTCCACCCCAGTAACTATTCAACCTGTTAACACAGACCCAGCCAAATCTGACCCCTCTCCTTCCCCATGCTCAGGAGGGCAAACGATGCCACAAGGCAACTCAAACCAACTAAAAGACCAACCAAGCATTGACATCGCTTCTCATATTTGTATTTTTGATTTTATTTTTCATTTTTATTAAAAAACAACCATTATCAAAAACGAACCATTTACTGGAAGGCTTCAGCCAGGGAGAACTCTCATTTCAATCTCATGAACAAAAGGCAGCACAGTTATTACCCAGAGGCTTAAAAAAAAAAGGTTTAAAAAAAGAGAATGTTTCAAACCATAGTTTATAGCTATGCAATTTTCTCATTGTCCATAGAGAGGCTTTTGTTAAAAGCCTTAAGTTCAGAATTTCATGGAAGACTTTTAAAACCCAAGGGAACAAGGAAGCACATGCTTGTTTAAAAAAAAAAAAAAGAGCACCTGCCCTTGGATGTACTTAACAAGCCCAAAACTGGGTATGTTTAAAATTGCAAAGTAGTGAACAGTTTTTATTTAAAACAAAACAAAACAAAACAAACAAAAAACCCCAACAAAACCCCAGAAATTAAAAACCCCAAAACATTTCCTCAGTCTGGGAACTTTGAAGCCAAAACCAAATAAAAAACGGTCTTAAAATATATATACATATATATATATATGGCTTTCCACTTTTCCTATCCATTTCGCTGGAGACAAAAATAAACTTAAGGGTGATATTTGGTTTTTGAAAACGATCCTGTCCTTCTCTTTAGGTGTCAGCCAGAGCTGGGGGGGTGCAGGCCCTGGTGTGTGGGTGCTCACGACGAGGCTCAGACCCCCCCCGAGTTCTCCTTCATCCTCGCCAGTAGCCGGGAGTAGACGGGAGCTGCCAAGGGAAGGGGCAGGTTGGGTGGCACAGACACAAAGCACCTCCCTGTCCCCTCCCCTCCCTGCCAGGCTTAGGGCAAGACAACAGAATAAACCTCTTTGAGGGACAGGGACATACAATGGAAATTAAAAACGAGTTGGAGAAGTTTTTTTACCTAGTCGAGGATTCCTCTGAGAAACCTGCGTGGAATAGATCAGATAATTAATAGAACAGATCTCTGACAGCCATAAGAGCAGTCAGCATGTCAATATATTTGATTATTTATAGTCAATTTTATATATATATATATATATAAAAATATATATATAAACATATATATGTATATATATAAAAATATGTATATATATGTATAAATATACATACACATATATACATGCACCTATAATTATATATTGTCTGTTATATAAAATATATTTAACATATAAAAACATATTACATATTAATTTATATTATAAATAATGTAATAATATAAATATATTTTATATTTATATTATATAAATATATTTATATTATATGTTATATAAATATATAATTTTATATATTTATATAATATATTAATATATTATATAATATATTTATATAATATATTAAATATATTATAAAAATGTATTGACTATTATGTCAGTATATTGACTATTACGACTATAGACTTATGACTACTATGACTATAATTCACTATTATGTCAATATATTGACTATTATGACTATTGACTGTTATGACTATTATGACTATAATTGACTATTATGTCAATATATTTATTGACATAGTCAATAGTCACCAAAATCTATGGAGGAATGACTCTTCATTCTGGAAGCTGACATATCTAGCACCATGCCAAGGTTGCCTGCTGCAGACTGAGGCTTCGTGTTGCAAAATGTGTTATTTCTTATATAATTAAATCATGCAAGGAGAGAGGATGGATCATTGCCTGAAATGGCAACTTCAGGCAATTTTGGAAGTCAGCATGTGAATGAGATGTTATCTTGCAGTCGCTGTTACCCAAGTGTGATTTCAGGGAGAGTTTTTTTTACCTTGGATAGCGCAGACGCCTGTTTGAAGATTTCCAGTGCAGGGTCTGCAGGCTCATCCCCTCTTTCCTGGGGCCTTGAAGCTGAGGGTGGGACATGGAGAGCACTGAAGCACCCGAAGCACACGGGCTACTTCCTTCCTCTATTTGCTGGTGGAAACCCCAGAGCAGCCCAACCCTCCTCACCAAACCAAAGCCATTGCCCATTGCCACATGTCCCCATCCCCTCCTGAAGCAGCTTTGCTGACAGCTCAGATGTTTCTCACCTACCCTGTGGCTGTAGGACAGAGTTCAGGGCATAAATCACCCCGTTCGTGGCCATGATATCGCTCTCAGCAACGGGCTCCTTGTTGATGTGTATCACATTGTTTTTCTGTTCAGGGAAAGAAAAAATAAAAAAAAGAAAACGAGAAACTTTTTGTCATTCCTGATGTCATTTAAAAAAGCCCTCACTTTGCATTCATTCCTTTGCCGGATGGCTGAAGGCCCTTTTCATTCCTCTTGCCAATTAAGGAGGATATAAAAACAAATTACAGCCTGAGCAGTTTGCCCTGGGATGGCTGGCAGGCTTTAGGCTCTCTCAGTGCTCTGGCTGGGAGTGCTGTCCCGTGGCAGCAGAGCACATCCACCAGCAACCTGGTGGCAGCAGGCACTGCCACTCGTGCCAAGGGGGATGGCTGTGGAGATGGGATCAGGAGAGGGCAGAGCAGGACTGGACAGGGGAAGAGTCTATCATGCATTTTGGTCAGCTCAATGCACTTGCAAACACTGTTCCTTCCATTTTTGTCCTGCATTTTCTTATGCATGGTAATTTATTTTCTGAAATGTTTTTTTCTTTTTCCTCAATAGAGGATCCTACAATCTCTTAATGTGGCGCAGAGTTTGTGAAACGAAATTATATATCTAAATAAATCCTGCTGCTTTAAGGGAGCCCATGCAGAGATCATTTTGGTTACACAAAAAGAGATGTGTTAGCTGAACAAGCTATTCATTTTGTTTATTTATGCTTTTTCCCCCGTGACTCAGGGTTACATTTATAACAGCTCCTGGAAGTCATTTACAATTGGCCTTCTGGGGGGAAAGCTGAAGCAAACCACATTTCATTCTTCCAGCTTGTTGGATTGAACACATGGCAACAGTCCCTCTGCTGCAGCCCGGAAAACTCTCTTTGGTGGGACTGTGAGCACATTTAGAGGAGATTCCCACACAGATACAGACACACTCATGGCCCTGCTGAGCTCAGAACCCCATCCCAGGGCACTCACCATGCTGACTTCCAGTTTGTCTCCCTGCATGGATTTGAGCCTCACGAGGGCATTGACGGCGCCGCTCACCAGGATCTCGTCGGCCACGTGGAACTTGAGGATGTTGGCAAGTTCCTTGGCATTACCTGGGGAGGGAGGAAACAACATCAGCACTCGCTTCCCATATTTCATGTGCTGGAGTGGAGTTACGTGGAAAATACCATTGTTTTCTGAAAGTGCAAAGAAACAATGTAAAATTGAAAAAAAAACCCAAAAAAACCCCAAAAAAACAAAAACACAAACCACCACCCCCAAAAAAACCAAAACAAAATAAAACCCAGGTTGGAGCTGCTTAGGACATCGAGGGCATTCCTGCCTGGGCAGGTCAGGATCCCAGCAAGTCCAAAAGGATGCTCTCCCAGTGTCCTACCTCAGTACCCACCAAACCTGCCCAGCACATGAAATTCCTATTTCTTGGGTTTTCATCCCTCATTCTCTCACTGTGCATAGCGTGAACCTGCTCCTGCTTTCACTTCCCAAGGAAGTCTGAGGTGGCAGAGCAAAGGTCCATGTGAAATAAGGAAGCAGATGGAGCACTCTGGTATTTGCAAATGTCACCAAGGCCAGTGTCACTCAGCAATAATTCTCACAGCTGGGTAGAAAGGGGAAAAGTGCAGGAGAAATGTCACTACTGGCTCAGGGACTGATGCCCTGATCCCCACTCCACTGAGTCTGTACTCATCTAGCCATGCTTTGAAGCAGACTTGAGGAAGATAAGATGCTTCCCCTTCACCATCTATTTTTCAGAAGAGGAACATTGCATGGGCCAGCAGCCCTTGTCCTGCTTCTCCTTCAGAGGATGCAGTGTCCCTGACAAGCCCCACTAGTGCAAAAGGTGGCTCCATGTACAAAACCCAAGTAGCTCCCTCAGCTCCCTTGTCTTTCAATGCTTCCAAAGCTTGTATTTTAGCTTTTTTCCATGATGGTTTTTAGGGTGGCCACAGTTCACGCTGCACGTCCTCCCCAGCGTGATTCACTCCTTCATCAGAGGCATAAGCTAAATATTTGCGTGAGAAAAGAACATCTCAAGTGTCCACATCTGGGAATCTTCATTCCTGCAGCCATTTACCAGAGCTGCAAAACAGTTCTGAAATATTTATCTGTTAAGTGCTAGACTGGATGTGCAGTCTGATGTTACAGGTCCCTCATCCCTGCACTTAAAAGGATAACCAGCTACCATGGGCAGAAACTTCCCAAATTATGATGTCAATGTTTGGTTGGGTTTAATGACCAGAAGACATTACTCTCAAATACCCTGACGTTGTTTCCAACCACAGCCAGTTTTGAACATGAACAAAGTGAAAGATTGTGCTGCTTTTCCAGGAGGGCATTATTGAACATTCCTGTGCTGTTTTCCACACCCAGCCTGCATGCCTGTGCTTTTCAGGAGACTGGTCTTAATCTGAACTAGGCTGGAATATTTGTTGTCTTCCCAGGATCAAACTGAACCTCCTGCTTTGTCTATGTATAAATAAAAGGAGAAACAGCCCAAGCCTTTTGCTACTTAAATGTCGTTCAGTGTAACTTGAGGCTGTGTGTGGACCACTGTCTTCTCTTTGCAAAATTTACTTCAGACACCCTGATCCTGCATGGTTAAGAACAAATCCTCACTTCTCTCAGCCCAGAGAAAAGCAGAGAACTCACAGGTTCCTTTAGAAACACCTGGGAGTTATCTTGCTTACACCACCAGCACAGCCAGATCAAAGTCAGAGTGAGTTTGTGGCACAAACCACAAACAAATCTTCCAAGAACACAGGCAGTATAAACCTCACTTTGGGAATTCAGTGTCACTCTGTGCATCCTCAACTTTTGCTTGTCCAAATCGGTTGTGCAGGAAGCTCACCCTTCCAACAGACAGGTCGAAGAATGAGATCCAGCAGAGATATCTGGCCATTCCTGCCCATACCACACCAAGAGATGAGAGCAGCAGTTCACCTGAATGCCCTCCGAATGCTCACCCATGAGTTTGTTGAGCTCCCCCTGGGGCAGGGCTCGGAAAGCTTCGTTCGTCGGAGCGAACACTGTGAAGGTCCCCGGCCTGTTGAGGTTCTCTGTCAGCCCTGCAGACTGGATTGCAGCCACCAGGGTGCTGCAAAACAAACATACAGCAAAGGCTTCACTGCAAACACTCCTCTGGTGCTCTTTGAGCAGTTGCACACCGTGCTCTGAGAGAGCCGGGGGGGGGGTTACAACACCAAAATCCTGCTGGGATCCAGCGAATCAATTAATCAAAATGTTGATTAGGTTTAGATTAGGAAATGAGCCTGTGAGGTCCAACCAGAACATCTGAGAAATGGCAAAGCAACGTGGAGATGCTGACTCCTTGGGGACCAAGTGGTAGTGGTGGAGACAGAGAGGTCTGGCCACAGGGGCTCTGATGGGCAGAGATGGATTCAGAGCCAGCTTCTTACTGTGCTAGGGAACCACACACTCTTGGCTCACAATTCATTGAGGGTTATTTGAAGTTTCATTCCCTATAATTTAGGGAGACCATGGTTTTGGATGCTCTTTCTGTGTTAAAAAAACATCTGTATCATCATGGCTACAACCCATAACAAAAAGAAACTGCTCTGGCAGCTCTTCTTCTCCTAACTAGCACCTGGGAAGAGCAGAAAGGTCACCTGAAGCGATGGTCTGCCTTGAGAACATCCATCACTGAGCCGGTTGGTGGAGTCAACATTTTGTCCACACTGAACAGGGTCCCAAACCTTCCCCTCTTGTCATGGGCAGCAATGCAGGCATTTTCAATGCAAAGGTTCTGCAGACACAATGGCAGAAAAAAGCCCACTTTATTAGCATTTGCTTCCAAAGAGGGATTTTTGTACTTTCCCTGATGTTCATTCACACTTTTCATGTGACAGATCAGAACCCCCATCATCCCTCAGGCACACAGAGCACACACTGGGAGGACTCACATTGCGGTACACAAACACTCTCAGCTCCTTGTCCCCCAGAGTCTGCAGCTTCTGCCCGTGATACAGATACTTAGAGGAGAGCTGGTCTTTAACAATGTGGTTCAGAAGCAGGTTTCTCATGTTGCTGTCAATAACTGGGAGTCCATCTGCAGCAAAAAGTGTGGAAAGAACCAGTGACTCACTTAATGTTACTATTGAGACACTAAAACCCATTCAAATACAGAGCATTACCCACACCAGTTTTAAACTGTAAAGCTAGATGGCACTGCCTGTGGCTGTGGCATTTGAGAGAGGATTTGCATACTTGAAACTTGGCTGAAGACTGTTTGAAGGAGGTCTGTGGCCCAAGCACTTGGAAGAAAGGGATTTAATCCCTGGCTTACCTTTGAACACATCATTCACTGGGGCAAGGAGGGTCACTCGCTCACTACCAGTTAGATGAGAACTGAGACCAGCTTGTCTGAAAAACTCTGTCGACTTGGAAACTTCAGATTCTTGTGCCAACTCAAACAGAGTCTTAGCTGAAAAGAAAAGCAACACATAGTAACCTTGCACTAAGGGCAGTCCACCCATTGCTATGCCCTCTAAACCCAGCATTTCCTCGGCAGAATAGACAGAAGAAAGGCAGCAGAAAGAGGGATGCAGAGAGGCCCCAGTACCTGAGTCTGGGATCAGCAGCTCGTTGACAAAATGCACGACGCCGTTGGTGGCCAGGATGTCCTTGTTGGCAATGATGGGCTTCCCGTTGAGGGTCAGCTCTTCCCCACTGCAGCCCACGTCCAAGGTGGTTCCTTCCAGAGTCTCCATGGTCAGGCCAGCGATGATGGCCTCAGCACACATGGCTGACTTCAGGATGTGATGGTTCAGCAGGTCTGTGGGAGAGGAAAATGTCTCGGTGAGCTGCAGAAATCAGCTGTGAAAGCACTGCAGCTTTTAGGGATCCTGTTCAGTGGACAGGGTGCACTGCACGGGGCTCCACTTCATAAAATGCAGTCATTTTAAAATGTGACATTTTTGTTCAGCAGCCCGTGAAGTAAAGTGTCTAAAAAGAGTAATTTTTAAACACCTTTGCCAGCTTCAAAAGGCTTCATGTTGGTATTTGACTCATTTGGCAGGGGAAGTTACACTGATCAGATACTACTTTCCTTACATCTTGCTGGGTCAATAGAAATCACCATCACAGAGAAGTGGTAAAAGAAAACTCAGAAAAGGGCCTGCTTCAGCTCCCTCCTCCATATCTGGCTGCCACTCTCTCTGCCACATCTACACATCTACAACCAAAGAGGTCTGGGCTGCCCAGTTAAAAAAGGTGGAGTCTGTCACATCTGTTTACTGCAGCTGCTGTCAGAGTGTATCAAGGAGCTGTTCAGAGGTCCTTGAGAAGGAATTTAGAAGAACTCAAAACCACTCTTTGGCCTCTCAATGCACTCAGTAAACAAGCACTCACCCCTCAGGGCTTCTGGGTCCCCCAGGATCCTGTTCAGTGTTTCTCGTGGGATCTTCTCAAAGGCTTCATTGGTTGGAGCCAAGAGTGTGTACTGGCCTTCGCTTTCCAGCAGGCTGTTGAGGTCGGATGCAGCCACAGCAGCCTTGGGAGAAACAAGGAGAGAGGGTAAAACACATTCAGACAGAGCACAAAGGTCAGAAGCTTTGTCCAGGCACATACTAAGGGCCAGACTTATTGAGTACTTCAAAATTTCAGAGGACTCACAAAAAGTCCTGAATAGCTTCTTTCAGCATTTTGGTCTCTTTATAAATTTGACCCAGCCCCATGGTTCTCTCGTGTTCCAGAAATTTGATTACAAGAGCCCTTTTTTTTTTTTGGCAAAACTGAGAGCTAGTTCAAATACCCTGATATGCCTGGAAAGGGTCACAGTAATTCCAGGGAATATTTCAGATCAGAACCCGCAGCTGGCTAACTGCAAATCCCCTGCACATTTTGAGTTATTCCTTAAATTGACAAATACCAAGGCAAATAAATTGCTACCCATCAAATTGGGACAGTTAATGTCTCCTAAGGCCAAGACTCCCATACAAGAATGAGGAGACACACTCAGTCTACATCTCTTTTCTGAACAGCCATAGCAGGGTGACAATTATTCCCATAAAATCCTACTTGCACTGATATCAAACACTTCCCTTCCTAAAGCAAAATGAGCAATGTTGGTACAAGGATTTCACCAGCAGCTGTGGGGCCACAGCCTCTGGACACAGGAGTGGGATGACTGAGCATCTTTCAGGAGCCCTGGGGCAGCCGTGGGTTGACTCACCCGGAGGGTTTCCAGGCTGTCCTCAGTCTCAATGATCTGCTGGATGGTGTTTGTGGTGGTAGCGATGACCTTGTCGATGACATGAACCACCCCGTTGGTGGCGTGATGGTCAGCTTTGAGCAGCCTGGCACAGTTCACAGTCACAATCTGCAGAGGGAAAGAGCCACGGGGTGTTATGTGCACTGAAACAAGAAGATAAAGCAGCCTCTGCTGCTCTTCCATTTCTGTTTCAAACACAGCGAGTGCTTTAATAATAAATCAGCAAGAGCAGAAATGTAGTTTCCTGAGAAAACACAGAAAGAGCAGGAATGTTCTATCAAGAATGTTTGAAACATTTCATGTTTAAAGAGCTCTGAAAATCATGAGTGGTTTTGTTGACCCTCATTCATCAAGACTAAGAAAACATGCAAGAACCAATACTTGGGCAAGCAGTTAGACAGCAGTGTGGGCAACTGCCCTGCAACAGCATCGAGGAAACTATAAATATTCTTTTCAAACTCCTTCAAAATATGTATCTTCAATCAGTAGTTGTCAACCTAAGCATTACAGAGTCCTGGAGGCCCAAGGACAGTGTAGGAGCTGCAAGGCAGCCAAGAAACAAGCCTGCTGTGGACAGGTTTGACACAAGCAAGAACTTCTTTGCTGTGCAGTGACCTAGCACTGAACAGGTTGCCCAGAGAGGGTGTGGGGTCTCCCTCACTGGGGATATTCCAGAACCACAAGGACACAGCCCTGTGCTCTGGGATGACCCTGCTTGAGCAAATGGTCCCCCTGTGGTCCCTCCCAAGCTGACCCACGCTGTGACCCTGGGAATGCCTCACCCCGTTGGGATAGTGGTGAATCTGGATGGGCAGGTTCTGGTACATGGAGTTGAGTGTTGTGCCGTGTTTCAGGTCATCCGTGAGGACCCGTTTGTCCACCATGTGGTAGCGCAGGGCGTTGAGCAGCTCGATGTTGACGTTACTGACCAAGGAATCCAGAGTTTCCTGAAAATCAGGAAAAGAAACTTTTCAGTCCTGAGTGCTTAGAGAGGGCCAGGAGGTCTGGCTGCACCCAGGGTGCTTCCAAAGTGTGTGGGGGGGTGTGCACAAATACGAAGTGATGCATTCAGCCTTACACCATCTGTGCAAATTAAGAGCTCAGCTTTCACAAATCTTTATCTTTTGCCTTAAAAGTGCAGCTAACAGCTCTGGCACCCTCCATCCTCAGCAGACAAAGGGATGATGGCAGCTCCAATGTGAGATCTTTGCACTGTAAAGCAACAGGGCCAAGGGCAAATACACAAAAAGACCTTTCCCAGCAGCATCATCCCTGCAAGGGGCTTCGCTGGTGAAGGTTTGGGGTAAGGGCTTAGCAGTGGGGAGAGTCAAATAAAATGTCCCCTCCCTGGGATGTAGCTGTAAAGAAGGGGTTGTACAGTTGTGACTCCCTTGCTCACAGGGATGCTCCACTGGGATGGGAGCACCAGCAGGACAGCAGTGACCATTTCAGGAGTGGAAATGTCACAAGACACAGAGTGAGAAAATCAGAATGAATATAAAGGAAATTTATATGTAACTGAGGATGGGACACACTGATGTGGGAGTCATTGAGGCTCTGATTGGGACTGGCTTTTTGAGCAGACTGAGAACGACGAGAGTGGCAAAGTAATGGTCAAAATGAAACACTGAAAGGGATGGAAAGCCTTCCATGGCATCCACATCTCTGCAGTGCTGGAATCTTTCAAAAGCCAGTCTCTGGAGCTTCTGGACCAGTACAGCGATACCCATCTTGGAAATGCAGAGTCCCTCCTCTATCAGGACCGTGCCTATTCTGCCAGATGGGGCTGGATCCAGCCCCCTACAGAGCTGGGTCCCCATTACAGAAAGCCAGGGGAAAGAGGGGAAAGCAGAGGAATTACATCTTACAGCAGACAGCGATGCCCAGGCCTCATTACTGGGAGCAAAAATTGTAAAACTTCCCGGCCCTTCGATTTCTGGCCTCAGGTTGGAGCGGTCGGAGTAGAGCTGTGTGGTGGCAGAACCAACCACCCCCAGGGTCTCGTAGATGTTGGAAAGGGGCAGCGCTGAAAGAAGAGAAAGTTATGTTCCCAACACATCATTCCTCCCTCTGGCTGAATTCAAGGAGAGCTGGGGAGAATGCTCAGGGAAGTGAAGCACATCGGGGACTGGGATCTGCTCATCAATTAGATAATAAATAGTCACAGCCTGGCAGCTTCACTCTCAGTTCCAGCAGGGTAATCCAGGACTGACTGCATCTCTGCAGGTTTGAATGGACTTACCCTGCATTTATACAGATGGGATTTGAGGTAAACAAAGATATTAATTGCTTTCACCCAATCTTTGTTTGCACTCAGGCTTTTGGGATTTGCTGTTGGACACTGCTGGTCCCAGTCCCCACTGACCCATCTGCACCAGCCCACGTGGTTAACGGGGCAGCATCCAGCTTTTGTGGAAGGAAGTGTTCAGAAAGCAAAAGCAGAGTATGACTTTCTTCAATAAACCCAGTTAACTCCTTCCCAACCCCCACCAGTGGCTGAACTTAATTTTCTCCTAAATGCAATTTTGCCAACCCCATGCTTGCCAAAATGTCCAAGGCCAGGTTGGACAGGGCTTGGAGCAACCTGGTCTAGTGGAAGGTGTCCCTGCCCATGGCTGGGGGTTGGAACTAGATTATCTTTAAGGCTTCTTTCCAAACCAAACCAGTGTAAAATTCTATGAAAATAAAAACTAAAAATGAGCAGAGATTGGCAGGGCTGTCTGTTACTCTGTAATTCCTCTGCACTGCATTTCCAACACAGCTATATCACTTGCTGGAATAAGTAGTTCCCTATGGCCCTCCCATGCTTGATTAAGTTTAATTATATCCAAGGTTCTGAGCTGTCTGGAACATTTAGCAAGCTTTGGAGCTGATCTGGCCCTGGGCCAGTGCTCCACTGGGTCCATTCTGGGTTTGTTCACGGCAATGTTGTGCACAAATTGCAAAAATCAAATCCACTTCGAGCAATTTTCTAATATTTCCCTTTACTAGGCAGCTGTGTAATTTTAAGGAGACTAAAAAATGTCAAACATATTTTTACCAGCTGGGCAGCCTTTTTCTCCAGGAACTTTTTCATATCCAGGACAGCACTCGTAACTGATGACTCTGGAATAAGAGATGGATACGGCAGATTAACCAAGTGTCTCACTGCTTTTTCTCTATTTGCTGCAGTTCTGGGTCCAGCCATATCTGGGGCTGTTTCCAAGCAGACTCTTCATTAGAAATACAAACTTGAACCAAAGACAAACCACAGTTTTTATCTCCTTCAGGGCTGCGTGTTGCCAGCTCCTCCACAGAACAAAAGCAGACCCAATTTCTTTTCAAAACCACACTTTCCAGGAGACTTTGTACAAACAGTGGATGGAAAGTGACTCCACAGTGCCAGGAGATGACCTGTGCAAGGCTGCCAGTGCTGGTTCATCTGGGCACGTTTCCCATGGGATTTGGGGATCTCCTCGGCTCACTGCTGCTGTCACATCTCATCACTGTCTGGGCAACTCCAACGTGGCTGCTTGACCAAACCAAGCCTTTCCCCCTCATTTCACCCTGTTCTTGTCCACCACCAGAAATTATTTGCTTACTTATGGCAAAATCCACAGGACAGACCTGGAGGGAAAGGATAACCCTGGTGTTGGATGCATGCACTTGGCACAAGGACTTGGGAAAAGCCCTGCAGGGAGAAACTTCACCAATGGTGGCATCCAAGTGCATCCATGGGCACCTGGGGCAGTGCCACAGCACAACTACAGCCATGTGAGTGCCCTCAGGGCAGCATTTCCTTCTGGCCGCCACCAAACTGTTGCCCTGATTAAACACTTTCCCCCAGTAAAACCAAAGAGGTCACAGACACCCTGCTGGGGACTCAAGGCTGTCCCACAGATTTGCAGACCCTAAATAAGGAAGAGCTGCCTGAAAACTGCATCCATCATCTGCAGCTCAACGGGAAATAGAAGTCATCTGATTCTCAAAGCTGGTCATTGGAGGGAATATGGCTTGATATTAACAGGGAAAAGAAAAAAAAGAAAAGGAGAAAAAAAAAATCAATCCAGAAGTTGCCAGTTTATTTCTCACAGGGGGTTCTTTCACTCATTGCTCCATGCTCGGTGTGAAAGGAGCAAGGCCACCTGATTGATGGGCTGAGAGAGTGAGGGAATAGGTGTTCCTCCCAAAGGCAAGCATTTCCTCTCTGCTCCCTCTTGGATTTGAGGCAAGCAGGATGCTGTATCACCCAGGCTCAGCACACCAGCTCAAAGAGAAGGGAAAATCCTCCAGCTTCAGATATTTGTCATCATTTTAACACTGTTAACAAACAGTGGAAATGCCTGGGGTTTAAGAGGGAATTCTTCAGGGTAATTAAGAGCCAGAAAGTGAAACAAATACCTGCTTTGCTGTGACAGAAGCAAATAAATTCTGTGTCACGGTTTCCTAAGAGAATTACAAAGCAAACCCAGACTGATTGTCTAGACATTATATATTCCATGTGGGAAAGAGCTTGCCTAAAGCAATCCCTTCCTTTGACTACTGGAGATCTTAACACCCTGCTGCTCTGCTTTCCCCAGCCCCCCTGTCTCATGTTCATTGGAAACACACACTTTCTCCTCCCAACCACTTCCCTCCTCTACCTCCAATTTTTCTTTATTTCACCCTAGAAACTAAATCCAGTCTAGACAGTTCCCTTGGTTCAGACCTGTAATCAAAGATGAAGAGCTGATTAAAGAGAAATCACACCAAAGTTCAGCATAAATAATTCTCAAGTGCTGACATACGTTTTAAAAGCCTTATTTATAGACCAGTTGGAGATTAATGAGCTGCACTGAAGGGGCAGGATGTTGATGCACACAGCCTGTGGCACACCAGCTCAGGGCTGCCCCAGCCCCCAGGTTTCTGCCAGGAAGGGATGGAGGGAGCTGGTCTAGTGGAAGGTATCCCTGCCCATGGCAAGGGGATGGTGTGTCAGGTCCCTTCCTGCCCAAAGCCTTCTGTGATCCTATGACTGCTTCTCAGTGGGTTTGTGGCATCTCCAGGACAGAGGGAAGCTGATGGCCAGAAGCACCAAGGCAGTAGCAGGGCCAGCTCCACTCGTGCAGAGGCTCCTTCACGTCCCCCCTTCATGTGCCCACTGAAGGGGACCCTCAGCATCACCTCCAGTATGTCCTGCCACCATCCCCAGCACCAGAAAACTGCTGCAAAGGGCCAGGTGACCACAGAGATGCTCAGCCAAGGGATGGCACCCACAAGGAGCCAGAGATGAGGGTTGTAATACATGACTTCATCTCCAGGCATTTGGCCTCCCGTGGCTGGTGGACTCAGTGGAAGCACAGGACCACCCAGCCCACCCAAAGGCATCGCTGGGGTGGGCACAGGGCACCCTCCAGCTGGTGCTGCTGCCACCTCCAGCCCCCAGGGAGGAGCAGCACGGCTGTGGCTGAAGGTTACTCTGCACCCCAGTGCTGCCTGACCCTACATCCATATGGGAGGAAGGCTGCTCTTCTTATCTATACTTCTCCAGCTGGGTCAGAGCCACACTCTGCTGCCCAGGGAGGAGGATTTCTCCTGAACACCCCCAGCCACTGCCCCACACAGTGAGTTCTGCACAAAAGAATTACCCAGTCCATCCCAGTTTCTGGTGTCTGCTCAGTGGCTACAAACCACTACACCGGGACACAGCCAAGGGTGTGGGTTAATCAGCACTGCCCTCACACAAAGAGCATTTGTCACCCACTCTGACCACGGTTTCCTGACCTCCTCCTTGAGTAACTGCAAGTCAAATCTACGGTTTTTCAGCCTCTGGTTTTGAAACATTGCACTTCTGAACTGTCTATCAGTGTCTGCCTGCAGAAGCAAGCTCCCTGGCTTTTATCAGTCATTGTTTCACTGCTGTTGCATTCTTGGGAGCTGAAATTAAATTTTAAGTGCATTCTTCAAGGTAATAAAAATAAGCTTAGGCATACATTAGTGAATAAAGATCCATTCGTAATAATTTCCTGTAATAAAGCCCATATGGTTTGTTTTTGTAAAAGAAGTGCCAGAGAGTAATTTTTTTTTCCTAAAATGAGGAAAGTACATCGGACATGAAAAGGAAAGTTAATTTTAAAGGAAAAAAAAAAAAAGGAAATTATGAACGGGTTATTCCTCAAAAAATAATCAAAATCCAAAATTTATAAGTTGTCTTTTCATTCTCAAGACAAAAAAGTGTGTGGGGACGTGTTCCATTGCGAGCCCAGTGCATAAGGGAGGTAGAAAAATATAAAACACAGAGGCATAACGATGAGAATATACTCTAAATAAACTGTTTCTTTGAGTTTGGAATCACCAGCAGTGGAAAATTACCTAATTACCAAAACAATCTTGTTTCAGTGCTCATTAAAATCAAAGCAGTGTCAGACTTCTTGCCAACTGTCTTGTCTCACATCATCAGCAATGATAAAACCTGTACATAAATCCTCTATCTAATTTCTCCTTAACTGTGCGAGCCAACACTTCAGCAAAGAGGAGAAAAACAAAGAGAAAAAAGAAAAAAAAGGCAGATAAAGAGGTAGGAGTCATCTTCTTCTGATGCATGAGCTGAAATTTCCAGCACTCCACCTCCGTGGAGCTTTGATTCTCAGCAATACCTGGTCTCTCACTGACCTCCTTCCCCACTACCTGTTTGAAACAGTGCTCAGAGAAGGGAAAGAAAGAAAGCAAAGCAGCCAAAACAATCTTCCTAGAGCCAGGTATTTGCACCTGCTGCACACCTACAACCTGTGGCACCACCGACCCTCTGAGTAAGCAGGGAGGACAACAGGTAGGTCCAAGGGGAAGTAGGTGAGATGGGCCAAATGTCTCCTACCCCAGGACTGCTGTTCTCAAGGGTGGGAAAAACCTGTTACAAGGAGGAGAGAAATGACCACGCTCCTCCAGCTCCAGCACCTCCCCAGGGCTGATGGAGCAGATCCCTCTGCCAACAGGAGGAACCAAGCATGAGCTGGAGGACCAAGCATGAGCTGCTGACTGCAGATCTCCAGCACAGGCTGGATCCACCCAGTTATGCTGACAAACATGCCAAATCTTGATTTTTATGGGATTTAAAAGCATGTGGTATTCTCAAAACCTCTCATGCACCAGCTCAGTCCTACACAATGAGCCGGTTTCAAGGGTTCCTGCTGGGCAGCATTAGCTGTGCCCACCTACTGTGATGGGTGCTGAGGCACTGAGCATCAGGCCCCTGACACTGGTGCAGGAATTTGAGTGCTGCAGCAGAATGCATCACGTCCTTCATAGCCCAAATGACTCCTGATTGCTTCCATACGCCAGGCTCACCACGTCCAGTGGGAGCCATCACCGGCAAACTTGTGTAATCAGAGCTGTCCCGGGGTCCTCCGGAAAATCTGAGTCAAGGCACATGTCTTTTGTTCTGCACCAGCACTGCTAAAGGGAAAAGTAGGGCCCAGGCTCAAGAATGACTAGGAGAAGACAATAACACCCATTGTGGAGGTGATGCAAAGCAAAGAGTAGTGAGTAAATTCCGTGGGTAATGGAAAGATTATCTCATAGGTTAACAGGCAGGTTAATGCTCTGTGTGCTTTTCTCTCAGCGAGGCATCACTGGATCAGACACTTGGGTAAAAGCAGAGAAAAAGAAGCAGAAGGGGTTACCCCATCTCCTCAAATGAAATCATAAAATGCTGCCAGATGCCAGTGGCTACACCTCCTTCTGGAGATAAGTGGGTGAGTTTGTCTCTGCCAAATCCAGCTGCACACTTGGGTTACATCAGATTAGTTTCTCATTTGCTTTAGAGCTGAAGGAATCCGTGGCTGGAGTGCTTTGCCTTTCAGTGCTGAGAGCAGCAAAGCTATCCCACATCCACAGCTGAGCCATGTTTTCTTTGGAGACACGCTAGGCTACTCTGTTATCAGGAGAGGCAGTGATGATACCACATTGCCATGCCATAATCTTGTCCATTTTCTGTCAAAGAAAGCGCCATTATTCAGCCAAGTTGACAGCCTGAACTCTAAGCACTCAAGCCTTCCCAGCTTTGTTGAGTTTGTAGAATCAAGGGGAGGGGGATTTTACAATATTGCCTCTCTTTTTTGTTCTTTTTTTTTCTGCTGTAAAGACAATTGGGCATAAGGAAAACCATGATACATGGTACCTCCAGCAATACACCCTCCTGAAGTACAGAATTTTCCTTCTTGGGACAAATTCATGGCGAGTACAGAGAAAGGCCAACAGCTCTGAACAGTGACAAGATCTGGTTTGCAGGCACCTGAAATGAATCCCAATGGCCAGGCATCACAGCTAAACTGATGATGGCAACCAAATTCTGCAGTAAAGAATAACAGGTTCCTATAGATCTGATTGCAATTTACAGTGGACCACAATGGAAACACATGAGATGATTTTCTGCTCTCTGCTCTTGACTCTGCGGATCCAGGACCAGACCTGGCCCACAGCTCTGATCCCCAAGGCCAGGACTGCTCAGGGCATCTCTGCACCAACCCTGGGTATTGTGATGGTCCCTGCTGGAGTGTGGGGCCAGCAAACGCTCCTGAAAGCCCAGTTTGGACTATAGCAAGGAAAAAGACTCTCAGCTCCTGCTCTCCAGCCTGGCAGACAGTCAAGCATGCATAGCCTTAATTATCTGCTGACTGCATCTTTCAAAAGAATGCCCCGAGGCTGCTTACACAGATACTTTATGCAACAGCTACTTGAATATTATTGTTTGCAATTTTAGATGTGGAATTGGCCTGCAAGTCTGATTAACTTTCCTGGTGGAGTCATCAGAGAGTGCTGGCTAAAGCTGACACTTCTTTCCCCTTATTTCTGTTTTCCCTTCCAAAGCAAACAGATGGAGATGAATTTTATGCTCCCTCCAATATCCATCAGCTCTGGGTTGCCTTTTTTTCCTCATTTTTTATTTCTTAAATCTAGGCAGCACTGAGCCTAGCATGGAGAGGGACAGGGCTAAGCACTAGAAAACATCTGGTACACACTTCATTACAGCACTGAGAGCTATAGAAATATATATAGAAACGCAATTAGAACAAACCACCAGCGTTTGTATTTACATGGTACTTTCCACTCTTAACATCAAAGCGTTTCAGGATCCATTGGAGAAAAACATAAATATTTCTTAAGGAGTAAAAAGCTTGTGAAGGCACGTGAAACCCACCCCGTGGGCTGTGACATCCACACCAGCTGCTTCCCCCACCCAGCACCCACCTCCACGGGGGTGTCTCTGGGGACACCCTGGCTTGGCACCCGGGTACTTACGTTGACTTCCCACAGATCTTCCTCTGGTACCACTGCTTGCAGTTGGTGAAGTATTTCCTGTTGGTGCCAATCAGCTTCTGCACCGCGCACACGTTGGGGCTGGGGGGGAGGACAGAGCACAAGAGGGTCCCGTGAGCCTCCCTCCTCTCAGTGCTGACCCCCAACATGGAGCCACCCCCCACCCGACAGTGCCCAGAAAGGCTTGCAAGGCAGGAAACTTTGGGAGCTGCAAGTCAACTCGATTTGAGCATATAGCGACTATCATGAGGTGGAGGAAGCAGGAAAAGAGATCTCTCCTCACTCTGTCACAGTATCTTTTTCTTCAATAAGTGCAAATTCTTGACTTTTTTTTCCCATGTTCCATCTCTCACCAAAATATAAAGAAAGTAAATTAAAAGTGTTTCCGTGCTGAACAGCTACTTGCAATTTGGGATCCCAGCTAAAACCTGAGCAAGTTATGCAATAACTCAAATCCTTCCAAAAGAAACCATTACTTTATTGTTTAGGATACAAGAAAGCACAGATATTTATCAGCCTACAGACTTGCACCAGAACCAGAATGAGTTCTTTTGCTGTATGATAGACTCAGCAGATTCTGGCCAAGTATGCTGAGGTGAATGAGGGGACAATGAGCAGTGCCCTCCCCCGTTTCAACACACCAGGTATGACAGCACAGCTCAAGAGTGGCTGTATCAGCCCAGGAGGTCCCCAGAGCTCCTGCTGACCCAGAAAAGCTGATGGTTGGTGTTCCACGTGTGACTAACCCTGCTGAGAGCTGACAGCAGCCTTTCAGCTTTCTAAGAAGTGGTATCACTGTGAGCAAAGATGTGGTCAAGCAGGAGCTGGGAGTTTACTTGCTGCTGGTTTGGCCAGCACAGCATTTCCCTGCTCTGCCTGGCTCACCATCTCTGTGGTTTGTGGCCAGCAGCCCTGGCCACTGGGCAACACACATCAGAGTCTAAGATGTGATTTATGGATCTGGGTTGCAAGGCCATTGACTCTCTTTAGGCTTGAGCAGAGGTGTAGCAAACACCCAAGCAAGCTGAGGATGCTCAGCCCAACTAAGGCTGGATTCCCTACCATGTTCCCACCAACATCATGTCGCAGTTGGAGCAGCAGCACCAAAAGTATGTGCAGCACTGGCTGCCAAGCAGACAAAGGGAAAACAAATAATTAAGCGAAACACATTAATCATCCCTTCAGCCCATCAGAAGTGCTCTGTGCCACCCAAGGCAGAATTTTCACTTGCACAAATGAAACTCAGGATGGGGCCTGGAGATGCTCTTGAGAAGGCCTTGTTGATGTGCTCAGGAGAACAGACAGCAGCCTGTCTCACGCTGAGTCTGACCGAGGCGCTGCCCCTTGCCCCCCAAAACTAACAAAAGCGGAGTTTGCAGCCCAAGCACCGAGTCCTCGAGCGGCCATGCTCGCTTTTCCCTGGCATCCCAGCCCGGGCCAGTCTGCCCATCATTAGCATGAATTAACCTGAGGGTCTCCCCTGTGCTGGCTGACTCCAGTGCCAGCCCCTGCGGGAGCCTGGCCTGCCTTCAATGAGCCTTTGTTGGTGCGGCTGCCGCGGGTCCTGCGGGGGCAGAGCTGACCCCGCACAGCCCTGGCACCTCTGTCCCACCCCGAGGGCACAGAGAGGGCCTGTGGGACCTGCGGGGACTCAGCTCATCGTGTCCCTCCTTACTGCCATACCCAGCAAAGGCAGTTTGTTTCCACATGAAAGCGTTTCATTCCCTTTCCCTATATAAAGCGGGGGACAAGGAGCAAGAATCTACTGAGGAAAAAAAAAAAAAGTTAGAAATCACAAAGCCAAACTTTCAGCTGGTGCAAACTGGCCCAGGCTCAGCAACTTCCACGCCGGATCATCGCTTAGAGAGACGTCTGTGCTCTGACTCAGCCCACCTTGGCCACCCAGCCCCGCCGAGCCGAAATGTGGTTCCAATTACATGGAAATTCCAAGCCTTGCCTCGATTCCAGCGTCTGGCTGACGGCAGTGGACAATCCCTCTAATATTCATCTTGACAAGCCTGGCTACTGAAGGACTTGTTTGATCACTTCCCCTGTATCCCCGGGTGCAGCCTGCCAAGAAAACCCTTGTGCCTCCAGGACAGCAATGAACTGCCTTGCTCCCTCCTCCCTGCCCGGGACTGCAGCTCTCTGGGGCTGCTGCTCCCTCCCTGACTTATGGGGGAAAACTTCTTCCCAGTTTTAACTCAGTGTGGAAAAATCCCCCCTCAGGGCCGTGCTATCAATGATTCCTGCAGGCAGGCTGTAGTAGCGGCTCCCTGCATTGCATGTTCTGGTGCTTTGCCCAGTCTGGCTTAAAATGAATTTGTCAACACTCTTCCCTCTCCTCGTTGGAGTTCATCACCTCTGCCATGCCGTTCCCAGCCAGCCACGCTGACTCCAGGATAAAACTGCCTATTGTTCCCCTTCAGCCAAAGCCTTTCACTTGGCAGCAGCAGCTGGGAGCTGCTGGGACAGGGGCTGCCCCTGGGAAGAGGCTGAGAAGAGCAGGACTTGGTACAGCCCCAGCTACCTGCAATGACTGTGGCCACGAACCTCTCCAGCACCCTGTAGTGCCCACAAGGCTGGGTGGGTTTGGGGAGAGCACTCCTACATTTTCACCTTCAAATGCTAACATTCCTTATATACTTTTCAGCTCCTCTCACTGACTCGAGCTGACTCACTTTTTAAAAAGTTAATTAAGATGTACAAGTTCCTGCTGCAGAGCCAAGCTCTGCCTCCCAGCTCGCTCTGGGCTCAATAGGGGCATTGATGGTGTGGGGGATGCTCACAGCAAAGGGTGGCAGTCCTGGTTGCACATCCCTCCAGAGCTCCCTCCTGCAAGCAACACAACATGCCTCACATCCAAGATGTTTTTGGCTGGTTTTGCTTTTCTGTATCTCCTTGGCACATCATTAATCAATGCTCAAAACTCAGTGTATGTTCAAAATTTAGCTTGCTGTAAATCACTCTCTCCATCAGAATGGGACCAGGGAGCAAAGTGCTGTGGTCAACTGGGTTTATCTCAGCAACAGATGGAAACCCTGGCACACCAATTCCCTGTGTCTTCCAAAGATCTCTGGCACCAGCGTGGACCTCAATCACATCTTACCCTGTGCCTCTGTTAATTGTCCAGGGAGGAACACAACAAGCTTCTCTCTGCAGACATGAGTGCACTGATTTATCCCAGGACTGCCCTAACTCAGCCAGCCTGAGCAGACTTTGGCCTCAGGGCTATCAGCAGAACTAGGTATTTACTTAGTTTCAAATCACATAGAGATGATGAACAAGACTCACTTTATATGTACATAAATCACTGTAATTCTGGCATTATTGAGCTTTTACAAATAGACATCAGTTCAGAATTTGCCTGTTGGATTGTGTACCTGATCGGACACAAACAACACCTCCATTGTCATAAATTCTGACCTGGATCCCTGCCAAAGAATGTATCAAATTGCAACATTTAAGTCTTGTTTGGTGTTTTGTTTTGGTTTATTTTATTTAAAGCATTTCATGACCCTGCTTCCAGCAACCCATTTAAATAGAAGCTTCAGCTCAATCACTGTCACCACGCTGAGAGATGGAAACCAGCTGAAAGGTCTGTCATCCTCTCACCCTTCCTAATATCCAATAAATTTAAAAACTGGAGGGAACAACTATTAACATCAGGTTAGTTTTCTGCCTATCAATGAAGGCTCAACTGCTCACTCTGTGAAATATTGTGTATCAAGCAAGACAGGTCTACATGCATTTTTCTACAGGTCTTATCTTGTACTATTTATGAGTAAATAAGTGATTATATCTGTCAAGAAAACTTTCAAGACTGACTGGGGGTTCCAGTCAAAGAATGAGCTGGTGCTGACTCCACAGACACATAGAAGCAATTTTCTTTCTTTTCCTATGAATTCACGACAACAAGAATTCCTTCCACAAAACATTTAATGGTGCAAAATCCAGGGATTCTTATAGGCTATTTTCTTAACGTGGATTGACTGATAAAGAAGCATTGAGAAGTCTGAAGTGACATCTGCGATACTAAGAAGCATCGTGACAGAAAAGGGGGGAAGTTATCGAAAGGAGGAGAGTTACGGAAAGAAGAAAGAAAAGAAGTTACTCGAGGATGAAAGAGGAAGAGAAAGCGATACAAGAAGCGGTTCCCCGAGGGACAGAAGCGGTTCCCCGAGGGACAGAAGCGGTTCCCCGAGGGACAGAAGCGGTTCCCCGGCTCGGCGCCGCCTCCGCTCCCGCACAAAGAGCCCGCGGCGGAGCCGGCACCGAGCGCATCCCCCCGCGGCGCGCTCGCTCCCGCCGGGATTTGGGGGGGAAAAAAAAAGGTGTTTCCCCCCTCTCCCTCCCCTCGGCGCTCCCCCCCTTACCCGTGCTGGCGGCCGCGGAGCCGGCTGTGCTGCAGGACCTGCTGGTACGGGGACTTGGCGGCGGCGGCGAGGCCCAGCGCCAGCAGCAGCAGCGGCACCCGCGCCATGGCCGGGCCGGCGGGACGGGACGGGGCTGGGCTGGGCTGGGCCGGGACGGGGATGGGATGGGGCAGGACGGCCCGTTAAATGCGGCGGAGGAGCGGGGGCGGGAGCGGCCCCGCGGGGGGAGCGGAGCCGCCCGGCCCGGCCCGGCCCGGAGGGAGGGGAGGGGAGGGGAGGGAGGGGAGGGAGGGGAGAGGGGCCGCCCCCCGGGGAGGGCATCCATCCATCCGTCCCTCCGTCCGCACACCCGCCCCTCCATCCCTCCGTCTGTCCGGCCGTGCCCCGCAGCCCCACCGCTGCGGGAGCCAGGGGTGTCCCGTGTCCCCCCAGGGGTGTCCTGCGTCCCCCCAGGGCTGTCCCGTGTCCCCCCAGGGGTGTCCCGTGTCCCCCCAGGGCTGTCCCGTGTCCCCCCAGGGCTGTCCTCTAGCCCCCTTCCCAGCCCAAGCGTTTCATCCTCAATTTCTTCTTCATCCTCAACTTCTTCTTCGTCTGGACTTTTTCCCTCCGTCCTCCTCCCAATCAGGACCCAGAATTCCGGGTGTCCCGCCAGCCCCTCTCTGACCCCCCACTCCAGGGGCTCCGCACAGCCAGCCCAGCCCAGCCCAGCCCAGCCCAGCCCAGCCGGGGGGGTGTCACCCTGCATTGCTTCCCCGGGCACCCCCAGTGCCTGCTGCTGTCAACCCCCTCCCAGCCGCTCCCAGCTGCCAGGGGTCACCCCTGGCCAGAGGTTTCCTGTTGCTTTAAAACCAAACAACTAAAGCAGGAGCTCTGAGGCTGAGAGGGTGTTCAGTCTGGAGGAGGGAAGTCTCTGGGGAGACCTTAGATCCTCTTCCAGTACCTAAGGGGGGCTTATAATAAGGAAAGAGAGCAACCTTTTACAAGGGCTGATAGTGTGAGGACAAAGGAGAATGGTTTTAAACTAAAAGAGAAGAGATTTATATTGAATATTAGGAAAAAATTCTTCCCTGTGAGGGTGGGGAGGCCCTGGCACAGGTTACCCAGAGAAGCTGTGGCTGCCCCATCCCTGGAAGTGTCCAAGGCCAGGTTGGATGGGGCTTGGAGCAACCTGGGCTGGTAGAAGGTGTCCCTGCCATAGAACTGGATGGACTTTAAGATCCCTTCCAACCCAAACCTTTCTGCAATTCTATGACTCACCACAGCATCCCAGAGTTTGTAAAGGATTTGCTCTGATTGGACTGACATCAAAGTTGAAGGGCTCTTTCCTCCCTAAATCCTCCTGGGAAGCAGAAGGGGTCCTTTGAGGCCTCTTGCCCTTAGGGACAGAACTTTGCAAATCCCTCCTGCAGCTTTGCAGACTGGGCAGTGGCCAGCAAGGGCAGCTGCTCAGCAAGGGATGGGAATTGAAACATATCCAAGGAGCAGACATTGAGCCAAACAGAAGAAGTCTTTAGCAATAATAAACACTTTGAATTTACAAAGATTCCCCCCCTCACCCGTAAATAAATCTGATCTGTGTAAACAATGTTAATGCTTATTGGATAAAATACACAAAACCATTCCTTGGTCAGGCTTCCTCTCCCCAGGGAGTGTTTCATTACTGCCTCCTTCTAAGTAGGTAAATCATGAAATCTTACCTGCAAAGGCTCATGCCTCCAGCCTAAAAGACGAGAAAAAGAGATTTCACGTGTTCCTGAGGAAAAGGTAAGGTTTTAAGCCCTCTCAGGTATTGCTTAACCCAAGCCTTTCTCAGCTGCACCTCTGTAAAGTGGAAGCATTTTATGAGCCTCCAATGCTCTGTTTAAAAGGGAGGAGTGATCTGTACTCTGCCCAGAAAGGGGTGCCTTGGTTTCCCTGGCTCTGGGCAAAAATTTAGGGCTGTGAAGCCTGATCTGATAGTTGTGCATTTTTCCAGGCCAGAGTCAGACCCCTTGACCTAACTCCTCCTCCATCAGCTATCATAATTTTTTTGCCAGAGGAAGGCTTAAAAAATGGAACAAAAAGAGGAGGGAGATCAAGCAAAGGTACTGCCAACTGCTGAGTCCTCTGAAAGCAGCAGCAGCCAGTTCTAATTTGTCTGTGAAGAAGAACAGTGAAGATCTCACATGGTGGCAGGGCCAAGCACCTGGACATAGGCTCCTACCTTGTCTCCACGTGCCAGATGCCATTTTGGGAATGGCAAGGTCCCTTTCATTCACACAGCTGGTTTATAGATGTACAAGCTTCTCCCTGGACACCCCCAAGGCGCAGGAACCCCAGATCCTCAAAAGAGCATCTTCCCCCTGGAGCACAGGGCTTCCTGTCCTGGGAAGTGCTCACCAGGATCACTATGTTCCCATCATAATCTTCCAAAATGAGGGTTGACGTCCTTGAGACACCAAACCCCACACTGCGTCCACCAGAAGTTTGTTGACCCCAAAATGCTGGAAATGAACTTGACAGAGTTTTTTCCCGGTGGAGCGTTTCCCTGGAGACTGAGCAAACAGGGAGTGAGGAGGGACATCCAGCTGTGAGGGGTCAGGCCTGAGCATGGGGAGGGTTGGGACAGCCCCACTGCCACCTTGTGCCCAGCACTGACACGTGTCCTGGGTCCCCTGAGTGACACACAGGCAAATTCACTGTTGTTATCTACCACTGCTGCTTTACTTCCTTCCCATCCCATCCCACCCGGTCCTGCTGCCTCCTCGTTCTTCTCCAGTGCATCCCCATTCATTATTCCTCTCCAGCAGGACTTTCTGTACTGCCTAAGCCTTCAATTAGCTTCTGTGAATCTGTCTGAGAGCAGTTCAAGTGTTGCAAAGGAATATTCAGATGCACTTGGCTATCAGACTGTGACAAACCTATTTGTGAAGAACCACTGCTTTGGTTTGCACTGGTTTTAACCTCTGCTTCCAGACGGATGTTTGGTTTGAAATGAAATCCATGGGCAGTGGACTCTGTGCACACTCATACAAATACTCCAAAATCAATCACGTAGAAAATTGCACTCACACAACTAGACCCTTCTCTGCACACATTTCAGACACAACAGCTGCTCCACCGAAAGGGAGGAATCGCAAGACACACCCCAAGGCAAACGAAGAGATCTTCAGCAATAATAAACATCTATTATTGAAAAAGCTTTTTCCTGTATAAACAAAACTGAAGGCTGAAATAACCGAATCATTAAGATCATAAATATTTTTCACTTTGCTCTGTGAGCTGCACAGAAAGGCCAGGAGGAGAGCTTCTGGAGGAAAAAAAAAAACCTTTCCAACTATTCAGTAATAGTTTCAGGGGAAATAATCAGCAGCGTAGAATTAAAAGTGGGTTCTTTTGTATTTGTCTGTCATATTAAATTTCTACTATCCTCATAGTATGAGCTATAATATATATAAGCTATAATTCCCAAAATAAAAAGTTATAGTGATGCTTGGTAAAGCCCACATTCCTGCAACAGGCTGAAAGCCCATTTTATTCCGAGCTGTAGCTAATGGTGATTTCAGGTTGGATTTTTTTCCCTGGAGTAACCTCTAGTCTTGTTTTCACAGACTGAGAAAAACCACTAAAAATGAGCATCTTCATTTTCCTTTTTTTCTCAAACTTAACAGAATTTATTCAGGAGAATAAATAAGTGATCCTTCATTCACTTTACACCTGGGTGTTTATGAAGTGCCCGGCCTTCGGGTCGGTGCCGTGGCAGGAGACACAGTCCTGTGTGGGACACACTGGGGTTGGAGCAGCTCCAGCACAAATGGGGCTGAAGCAAACAGCAAATGATGCAGATAGATGGAATCAGAGCATCACAGAACAATATTCCCTGGTGACAGCAGCGCTGACAGCCTGGCCTGGGTTGGCAGCTCAGCAGAGGAGTCAGTTAACCCGTGGGAAATGACTTTAACCACGAGCCTGTCCATGTATTGCTGTGAAATACATCCCATCTCATCCCACATCCTCACTTGGTTCCCTGCTTTCACTATCTGTTCTAACATCAGGGGAATACATTTCCCTTCTCTGTCTTTTCAGGTCTTTTTGGAACAACTTCTTCACCCCAAATGCTCCCGCACTTGCCTTCTGGGTCTGCTCTCCCTGTCCCATGTGTTAATGATGCTCCTTCACACCACGCCCTTGATTTCACACATCAGTCTTGTAAAAGGATCCCGATAAAGATCACATAATCCTCCTCATTTCCCTTTGCAGACAGCTCCATCTGATGTGTCCAGAGCCTGCTGGAAAAGGAAGAGAACTAATCCCACTTGCCTTCACCACACACGGCGGAGGATTCATGGGATTTATGTTCCAGCTCTGCTCAAAGCTGTGTCCAAAAGGCCCTCTATGTGTGTAAAGTGTTATTATTACACACAGTAATATAGTCATAAAATAGTAAAATACATATATTGTGTGCAGTAACATGCAGTAACATAACAGGCCAGGCTCTGAGCAACCTGGTCTAGTGGAAGGTGTCCCTGCCCATGACAGGTGGGTTGGGATGAGATTATCCTACCCCAGGTTGCTCCAAGCCCTGCCCAACCTGGCCTTGGACACTTTCAAGGATGGGGCAGCCACAGCTTCTCTGGGCAACCTGTGCCAGGGCCTCACCAGTCTCACAGGGAACAATTTATTCCTCATATCCAATCTAACCCTGCCCTCTGTCTGTTTAAAACCATTCCCCCTTGTCCTGTCACTCCACGCCCTTTTACACTTACCATTTGTTTGGGCTCTCTTTTCTGATTAAATTGGAGTTATCACTGTAGGTCTTGTTAGGTCTGGTGGAATTAATCTACAGCGAGTGATGCTGAAGTGCCTCCCCACAAGCATTTAAGCGGGGTTGCTGCCCTGAGTTATCTCCTGAGCTGGGAAAGGCACCCTTGTCCTGTCCTCAGGGGCCTCGGGGAGCGCTGGCCAAAAAGGCAATTACACACAATATTCAGCTTTCTTTCGTTATATCACTGTGATGGGAGAAATATGTGCTTTATCTCCCCTCATATAAACAAAACAATTCTCTTACTTCATCGTATAAGCTTGTAATTATCTCCCCACATTCGATACTTGGAGATAAATCTTTCTAAGAACTCCTCTCCGGTGCTGTTGCTCTCTCATACGCTGACAGGCACATGCACAAAACAAACCCACTGGATCTCAGGAGGAGTGCTGTGGTCCAAGCTGATATCCCCTCATCTGTTTCCTATTTTCCCCTCCTTCCCCCTGCCCAATATTGCAGATATACGATACAGTAAAATTACAGAGCAGGAAGTCACAAGATGTAGCAACTGAACTTTCAGGGAATAATTCAGTGCCACTTAGTCATATCGTCCAGATACGAAAAAGAAAAAAGAGAGACAGAAAACAGCTCCCACAGGGCATTTCTAGCTCTTGCATGTTCTCATTTTATTCCTTATCCTGCAATTTATCTTCTTGTTTTCAGCAAGCCAGCAACGAAGTAGAAAAACCTAAGAAATCTTATTCTGACGTATCTTTCTGGGGAGTATTCATTTCCATGCATAGCTGCATAAGCCATGGAAAAGTCTGTGCCATTGCTGGAGAGCAAACCACTCGATGAGCAGAGTCTACAGTCCTTAAAATGGATAAAAGCAAGTTTTTTCTGGCCCAATTCAACTGATTTAAAGGTCTGACAGACGCCCAGCGTCAGCACAGTAATCTGCTGAGGTTGGCTCTGGGCCACGTTGTAATGCAGGAAGAGAGTGAACCTTGGAGCATCCTGAGCCAAATTACAGCTGACTGTTATTTTGGGATGCTAAGCCTTGAAATCTGAATTAATTTCATTTATTAGGATATATTGGAACTTCCTTAAAAAAAAAAAGAGAGAGAGAGAAAAAAAAAACCAACAAAACCCAAGACACTCATTAATTCCAGTGAAATAGAGCAGTGTGGCCTGTGCACAAGCCTCTCCAAATGCACTTCTTGTGATGATGAAGCAGAGAAAAAGAGACATTAAAGCAGGGAAGTGCCAGAATATTCATGACTGTACATTTTCCAGCACATTATCCATACCTCTGCAGTAATCCCCAGGGTTTATACAAACCCCTGTGGGCTCTTGCATTTAGGAGAGTATTAAAAATATTTAGAATCACTAAGTGCTGGGAAGTCAAGAAACTGTTTGGAGAACAGCAGGGTGTTTCTCAAGGCTGCAATGCCTTGTTTGAGTCACACCTGCACCAGCAGGAAGAGATGCTGCATCTGAGAGAAGAGAAAGAGCTTTAAATCATAGAATGAAAATTTTAAAATTATTGGTATCTGTTTCATGTAGTATTTGCACATGACTGATATCCCAGCTCTGTAAGGTTATTTAAATGTTCAAACAACATGTAGATGTGGCACTGTGGCACTTTAGGGACATGGATTAGTGGGGGGCTTGGCAGTGCCAGGTTAAAGGGATGATTTTAGAGGTCTTTTCCAACCTAAATATCTGTGATTGTATGAAGTTCTGGGGGTTTTTTTCTGGTTACTCCATTCTTCAGACACTGGCCTCCTCAAGCCAAGGTGAAGCAGATAGAAAATAAAACACAGGGCAGAGGACTAAACAAGCAGCAATGAACTTTAGGAAAACTAGGTCCTAATAAAGAAAGTCTCCCTTTTTAGTGAAGAGGAAGCAAACTTCAAAGACATTAGAGGGACATCTCACAACACACCCAGTCCTGTCTCCTGTCAGGCCACCATCAAGCAAGCACAGCCTCTCCCACTGTGCATCAGAGCAAGCAACCCCCTATCTTGTGTGTGATGCAGACCTGACACCAAAGAGGGACTGCACAGCTGGGAGGGAGAAAACTGAGCAACCTCCCCTCTTAGTTTCAATAACAGCTCAGAAAGATGTCTGCTAGGAGAGGAAAACCAGTGCTGAGCCAGCCCTGGCACAGGGAGATGGGCAAGGTGACCTGAACGTGTGTTAGAATCCACTTACACAGCAAACACCAGTTTCTGCTGGGTAAAGCTTGACATTACAGCTGGCTTTCTCCAAAAAGAATCCTCCTCCTTCTCCCACATGCCTGCTCCTCTCCTGCTTCCCTCAGCCCAGTGCTCACAAGCAGCTCCTTTCCCCCCAGCACAGTGGGACCCTCTTGGCAGGTCCAGCTTCCTGCTGGATCTGTGGGATCCAGCATCACCATCAGTATGATCATTTCTGGAGGCACAGCAGGATGGGCAGGACTCCACTGGGAAGTGAGAGATGTCAGCAGTAGCTGGGACCTGTGCACAGCCTCTGCCTGCCCCAGCTCTCCCACACTGATCCCCACAGGGCTGGACTGTGGAGGTACAAGAGCAAAACAACCCCACAACGTGCTCTCCTGCCCAGCATCACACCATCAGCAGCAAAACACCTCCTCAGGCTTTCCTTCAGCTTTGAGACCCTGCACAGTGAAGGTGATTTTATACCTCATCACTTCCTTCATGTCTGGATTTCACCTTTTCCTTCTGCTTCCTCGGACAGAGACCTGCCATTCTCTGCTGTCTGCCAAGCAGAGCTTCACCCCAGTCCCTGATGCACGAGCCCCTAGAAACCCCTAACCCATATAGACACACACTTCCCCATTAGGGACTGTGAGGCCATCACCACTGTGAGGAATTATAGGGGACATGTGGCTTAATTTAGTTGCAGTGGTGTTCTAGTTACAGCTGAGTAGATAACATGACAAGGCTAGTGATTGTTTGTAGGAGGGAATGATTTAATAATATAATCTACAGCACTTGCAGAGGCTCCTTGATAAAGGGCCAGGCAGAGCTGGAATGGTTTGGATCCGTTTCCTCACCGCTGCTGAGAACGAATGTTGCAATATGTGGCAGGAGGGCGGAATGGAAAATAACTGCCTTCCTTATGCAAGTTCAATGTACAGACACATGTTCCTGGATAAAACAATTCCACGACCAGCCAGGTCCACGTCGCTCATTTTCCACAAAATATGAGGAGCAGCATTTTGTTCGGGTCTCGGTCAATGTTTGGAGCAGGCACACGCTGTTTCATCCTGGGAAGCACACACACATTTCCGAGGCTCACAGGCACGTAGGGTTATTGCTTTTTACAAGAGGTGCAGGGAATAGGTCTCGCAGAGGATGTCTGAACATGCACCAGGACTTTGGCATGGGCAGAGCAGAGAGAAACTGGAGACGTGGATTTTTATAGGAGACATAGCACGTTGTAAAGCAAGATATCTTGGGCTAAATCCAGTTCCTCTTCTTTAGGCAAACCGAGCTCTGGTTTTGGTGGTGCTTCCCACTCAGGCAGCGTCAACAGAAACTCAGCTTTGGGCATTTACAGGAAGAACCAGAGAAGTGATTTCTTTGGTGTGATACAATAGGAGTCTGTAGTTCCATGAGCCCCAAGTGCCTGGGAATCTGGAATTCAAATGAAGCAAAACCCCACTACAAATAGTTTCTTAAAACCGATGTAGTTTCCACCACTAATTTTAAAAAGCAGAGTTGCCAGCTACTGAGAAAGTGAGTCAGTGGTGCTTTGGCCTGGAAGGATTCCAGCAGGATTAGTCTGGCAGCTGTAACACAATCAAGACCGACTAATTTCTTCATTATTAGTTTTTAAGTCTTTCAGGTCTGCTTTTCACAATGGTTTGGCACTATTCACCCTCATCTCTCTCTGACTCCCAAGCTGGCAACAGGGCACATTTGTTTCTTTTATCATAGCACAGGGAAGGGCTAATTTACACAGGAGTGGGGAGAAGAAGGAAGAAAACCTTCCCTCCTCCAGCTGCTGCAGGAGAAATGCCTCGGCCAAGAGCAGGAACAAACATTTATCAGAAGGGCTTTCCAGTCATATGGTCCTAATCCTTGCAGGAACGTGAAACTCCCTGGATGAGGTCATGGTTGTCGAATCCCAAACTCTCCTTTTTTTTTTCTAGAGGCCAGGCCAGGTAGGTGGAAGATGGAGTGAGCTTCTCCCTGCCTGGAGCTGGCTGGGAACAACCTGCAGGGGTTTAGGGACGTGATGTGCAAATACACACCCACAAACACTCACCAAGACTTTCTCCACAGCACAGCAGGGCTGCCAATGTTAAATTTCCAGCACTGACTCCGGGCACCTGTTGCTCTGAGTTTTCAGAACTTGTCGAAATCCAGTTGTCCAACTCCCTGAAAGCTCTTTTAAACAAAAACTCTTTTCAAAAGTAAAAAAAAAAATAATAATATAATAAGACTTTTTTTTTACAGGTCATTTAAAGGCCTTCTGAGCTGATTACTGCTGGGAATAATTTTTTAAGTTGTTGAGGTATCTTTGGTTTGCTCATTAGCTTTCACTGGCCTTTGGTGATTTACACTTTAAACTGCAGAACCAGGGAATTCCCTGGCCATTTTCCTCCAGTGACTGTTTGGATCAGGAATTGTCCAAATTAGGAATTGTATGTGAATCCTACCAAGGTCTGAGCTCATGGGTCCCGGACAGACCCTTATTATTTTAGCCTGTATGGTACTAAAAAAAGGCCATCTCAAAACCATGAGACATCCAATGGCATATTTTAGGCATGCCATGCTTAGGATAATAGTCCAAATATTGTGTCGAGTGAAACAACTTCAAATATGTTGCTCATCAGTACACAATGTATAGCAGCACCACGAGGTTATCTTGGGCAGGACTGAACCAAGGGAAAGGACAAAACCAATACTTTGTGTGCTGCATTTTCAGCTGGAAGGTTTCCCAAACCTCGAACGAGATGAAATTTGGGTCACTCCCAGAAGAAGCCAATAGCCAAGGAGATTGGCAAGGCAGATCATGTCCCCTGGAACCTGCCTTTAGGTGTGGAGTTTTCTGTGGGATTGAGTGGTTTCATCACTAACCCAGAGCAGCTCGTTTACCTGCAGCCAAGCACTTCCCAAGGGGGGAGCTCAGGCCTCCCTCAGACCAGGGGAGCCCCAACCACCAGATTTGGCTTTGGCAAATCTCTCTTTTCCTGCCAGTTTTTTTCCAGAACTCTTCTTTCTTGTGTCACACCAAAATGAATCCAACAGCTAAAAACTCTGGGTTCCTGTGTCTCTCCCCCAGGTCTGCAGCAGGGGGAGGACTCCCACGTTTGTCTCAGGTCACTGATGGGCTCTGCTTGGGTCGTGCTGTGGAGCAGATGCAGAAGGTTGCTGGGCCAAAAGCAGGGTCACATACCCTCAACTGCGCTCACAAAACTTGGGTGAGAGTTTGTGTGAGGTGGTGACCTGGGGTTTAGTTCAAGCTCAGCTCACCACCCCTGAGGATCACTGAGCCCCAAACACTCAGTCCAAGAGGGGAAGGTGGCTGGGGAGCCAGGCAGGGCAAAGTCCCTGAGCCTCCACCACCCTGTAGAAACCAAGACCCTGCAGGTCTGAGGGTGTTTTGCCTTCAGCACATTCTACTCAACTCCAATAAATAACAGGAGAAGGGAACAGCAAGAGAAAGTGGTTCATGGTGCAGAATGGGATTGTTTACCCTCTTTCCTGAGCAGGTCCTTTATTTATTTCACATGCGGCAAGAATCAGCCCTTGGATCTTCAGTTTTCTTTTCTCCTTCTCCCTCATTCCCTTTGAATCCATCAGCCAGGGAGATTAGCAGTGTCACAGGAACCAGACCTTTCTGCTAAATCCCTTCCAGATGTCCAGAGCCACAAACATGTCAGTCACTGACAAGAGCCTAATGACAAGTTGCTCCCTGTCCATTAGCAATGGCTACTGTTTCCTGGCTGAAAAGCTTTTCCTTTCCCCCTCTTCAAGCATATTTTGCAGGGAGGGTTTTTTCTTCCTTTCCCAGAAACAGGGCTGATATCTGATGGCTCATGAGGAGGTTCCCCATCCAAACTGGGGTTGAAAGCTGCTCTCAGCCCCTCCAGAGCTGCCACTGAACACCCCAGGCACAAGGCACACCATTGCACGGGCTTTTTAGATCTGTGTGCAGCCAGTGGGGTTTGACAATCCCAGGCTGGGAGGTTCTCCAGGAGTTTGGAAGCATCAGACTGTATCTTCTGTGTTGGCATTGCCAGGAGCCAGGAATGAACTCAGGCACACACCCAGGTCAGGGTGGCTTTGGAGTAAACGAGCAGGTAGGAGGCTGTCTGGGAGTAGCTCAGGGTAGGAAAGAGGGAAACCACCTGGCTGTTTCTTCCACCTAAGCAAGGAGAGCCCTGTGGTGATGTTCCTGTGTGGCTAATGGAGCAGGCTGGGAGCTGAGGGGCTCTCCCAGGCACGGGATGCAACGGGATTTCAATTCCAAGCCTGGCAGCCAGGTCCTTTCCTTTCTGCTTGCCCAAAGACATGCCATGGTTTCCTCAACCCGCTGCAATACATTAAATTTCACACCCTTCTTCAATTGCATTTTGATCAGTCTGGGATTGCTGGGTTGGATTTGTCTCAGACCCCCCATCTCCACACAAGCTCAGGGGGTGATTTGCCAAGCTAAATTATCCTCAGAAAAATTAATAGTATCCATTGTGGAGATTCCTGTTGGTTGTCTTTTCCTCTCCTTTCATCTCAGTTGATGGATAAAATTCTGAAAGCACAGTTGGCCAGGAAAGGCTGTTTCTTCCATGGAAAGTGCCAGTCTCCATGCTGGGATGGGCAGGCAGGCTGGACTGATGCAACATCCTTTGCCATGCTCCCAACCACACCACCACAAGGAAATGTTATTCAGCAGCTCATCCCACCTTGGCACAGAGACTGCAGTGAGATGCCAAGCCAAAACTTGTGCTGAAGTCTCTGAGAACTGCTTTTTTAGTGCAGCTGCTTATTAACATGACCCTACTTGGGGAGATTTCTTCCTTTATCCTTTGAATTACAAAAACCATTCCAAAACTTGATCCCCACGAAGGCCAGGCATTGTGTCAGCTTTAAGGAGCTGAAAATAGTGACAGGCTCTTTGCAGTGAGCAGAAAAACCCACTTGGAGTCTGTCATTTGGATTTATGAATATGAAGTCTGCTCCTTTGACATAATCTTCTTGATTTAAGCTTGTGGTTTCTACACGCAGTTTCCATTAAAACTAATGTAAGTCATCTGGGCAAATCTCTCCCAGGTTGACAGGATGAAATGTTCAACTCCTGGAGCTTTATTCCTCGGTTAGGGGTTCAGTGCTGACCTGTGCAGGGTCCAGCCCACAGCCTGGGTTGGAGCTCAACAGGACCCTCAGTGATCTGCTCTGTTGCTCAGCCCTTGCTCACTTCTTTGTGCCTCAGAGCTGTTGTGGGTGGAGATGTTCCTGGTGGAAAACCAGCTTCACCCTCAGCATCACTTTCACAGCAACGTCCCATAAATGAGTGCTGCAGAAAATAGAGCAGCTCAGCAAAAACCCCAAGCAAAGAGCTTTGGTTGCAAAACAGCACAACCATGTGCTGTCAAAGAACACACAGATTCCTCCTCAGAGACGTCAGTGCCTCGTTTTAAGTCAAACCCACTGAGTTTTGCAGAAGGTTGCTGACATCACATCCATTTGAGAAGCAGCTGGAGGCTAAACCTTTCCCAGATTCAGGTCAGCCATGGGAGTCCTCCATGGCCAGCATTACTTGGAACCAGCTCTCCAAATTTCCCCAGATGAAACCACTACAAGATGTGTCTGTGTGACAGTGAGCCCACAAGTGCTGACTCAGCTCGTTGCTCTCCCACAGTTCGCAGTGATGATTTATTTCCTGTTTTCTCCACTGCTATCACATCCTTGGCCCTAGGAGAGGACCTCCAGCTCTCTCCAAAACAAGACCTGTCTCTCTTTCCCAGCACATCAGCACACATCTGCTGGGCACTCAGAATTGGGGTGCTTCATGATTCCCCCTAGGAAATTTGGAGAAACCTATCCTCCAGAGCTTTCCTCCTCCTCTCCCCACCTGGGAGGTGGGTTCATTTCTCCATCCCCCTCCCTGCCCCATGCCCCCTGTTCCCTTCCCCAGTGCCCTGGGGAGATGCCTCTCACAGAGATTGTTCCTTAAAGCAAATTGGCACACAGGAAATCTCACCAAAACCCCAGAAACCCGGAAAATTGGGATCCCTTGTGCTAATAGAACAGCATGGCTCCTTTCTCTGGAGTCCTGTGCATCCCAAGCCTGCACCACCAGACCTGTCACCTCCTGCCTCCCAGTTGCTCCCTCCTATCACCTGAGGCTGCTCCTCCTCCTCCTCTTCCTCCCACAGTGATGGAGAGCAAAGAACTCAGACTCTGACTGCAGCCCAGTTTTCTTCTGGGCTGCAGACAAGTATGGTGGAAACCACAAGTGTCACCTTATTCCTCCCTATGAAGCACAAAACCAGACAATTCTTTTCCAGTAAGTGATACAATTGGTCCAGAAAATACAGCACCCCCCAGGAATGGCTCTGGTCTGGGGAGCGAGGTGGGATGGAAGGATGGAAAATCTGAGTGAAAAAGGAAATAGCTGAAAGCAGGAAGCAGTGAAAATGTTTAGCTTTGACACTTGTCACAGTGGTTATTCATTTTCCAGTAAATTTATAGTGCTCTTGGCCAAAATAGTCAGTGCAAAAAAAATGGCATTGCGAGCCCTTGAGGATTTACACGAAGAGTTTAAGTCAGAGCACCCGTGTGTGGGGAGCCCTGTGGGGGCTGTGATTGCCCCATGGCCTGGGGACAGCCTGCAAATGGGGACCTCTGTCACCAGCAGTGGCAGCCCTGGGGGGGCCCTGACCACGGCCCCCCAGATTTGCACCACACCTCAGCACGTGCCCAGCACTGAAAACAGGGCTGATAACCCCCACCAGGCAAAGGGTTTGGATCGTAGCAGGAAGAGCCTCATAGATCCTGACTAATGGATTAATCAACCACTCCGTTAAATAATTGCCAATTATTATTTTTAACAATGATTAATTAAATATTTGCCTTCCCTCAAGGTTAGAAGGCTCTAAGTAACCTAAAGGAAAAAAGCAGGATGTGGGGCAATGCTGATTTGAGTAGGAGGGTGAGTCCAATGCCACTGAAGTGACTGAGTTTAAACCATAAATCAGGGAAGGCAGCAGGGTCCATACCTGCCATGAGCTATTTATTTCCCATTGCTCTGGCTTCCCTGCTATCCTTCAGCTCCCCTGCCATCTACACAGCACACAGTGCACTATTGTCCCGTAAAAGCCTTAGTTCAGCAAATGAGAAACATATTGCAGGGTCTGACACAATCCCAGGCTGTGATTCATCCCACCCTGCTACCTACAGGAGGCTCCTCACTGCTGTCAAGGGCTCCTTTGCATTCCCAGCTGTCGGAAAAGCTGTGGAGGGGACCCGAGGCTGCAGCTCTGGGGGGATGAACTCACCCCAGTCAGCACGAGAGGGGAAAACATCCCAGCTGCTCCTTGCTACGAACATCTGGAATTAACCCAGTCCATCAAACTGTCACCTGTGAGCACCAACCAAGCCTGTGCTCCCTGCCAAGGGTTCACCAGACTGTAAATCCCGGGGTAATCCCAGCACTAACGAGTGGAGATGCTCCTGGATCCACACTCACTGGTGGCAGCTCGGTGTCTGGCCCAAGCACTGCCTCAGGCCCTCGGGCATCCTCACTGAGGATTTTTCACTCTTTTACAGTTAGAATTTGACTTTCCCCATTTCATCTGCCTGCTGGGAAAAGTCTGGCACTGACATTAGTCCCCGGTTCTGTTGTCTCATGTTCTGTTCAGACTGTAAAAAGCAGAAAAGGAGGGAGAAAAGTCTTTCCCATTTAAAGGAGAGGAAAAGAGGAAAAGAGGAAAAGAGGAAAAGAGGAAAAGAGGAAAAGAGGAAAAGAGGAAAAGAGGAAAAGAGGAAAAGAGGAAAAGAGGAAAAGAGGAAAAGAGGAAAAGAGGAAAAGAGGAAAAGAGGAAAAGAGGAAAAGAGGAAAAGAGGAAAAGAGGAAAAGAGGAAAAGAGGAAAAGAGGAAAAGAGGAAAAGAGGAAAAGAGGAAAAGAGGAAAAGAGGAAAAGAGGAAAAGAGGAAAAAGGAAAGGCATGGTGAGGGGTAAGCAAACTCAAATGCATGAAAGTAGTGAAATCTAGTCCATAAGAAAGTCCTCAAGAAAATTTCCTGCCAAGTCATAGCTCAGATTTCTCTTTATCTAGAAGAAAACCACATTTCCCTGTCTTCCAAAGGCTACCACCTTTTTTTTTAGAATAAAAAGCAAATGAAGAACCTAATGAGAGGAATTTGAGCTAATGTTATAAACCCAGTAAGCTCTTAAATAATTAGAGACCTTCATAGGTATCACACAAAGATAAAAGATTCCATACAGTCCAAAGCTGAACCACTGAGTACCTTAGTCTTGAGTAACTGTAGGAATAAAGAAATATCATACATAAATCTCTCCATGACCTTTTCACACAGAACAAATGAAGTGCAGTTGCTTTTGAAAAATCAATGGATTTGCTGTTTTCTTCTTATTTCATTATGCAAATATGCCAGGCAGGAATTTGGACAGCGAGTGATTTGTGAAGTGTAAGAAATACTGTTGTTGGCATTAGAGCAATAAACAGGATTTTTGATCAGTGCTAAGGTATTATTCTTTCATATATGTATGTGTGTGTGTATATATATATGTTTGCAACATGTTCCCATAAATCATGTGACAACCCAGAGCAGATGTTCTGTGCTGGGGGGTTGTCGTGCCTTGGTTGTGCTTTCCTGGGAACTGACCCACTGTGGGCTCAGCAGAACATGCCTGATGAATGTAGTAATGGGCTACTGGAAAAGGATATTTATACATGGGGCTAACCTAGTTTTTTAAGCACCAGAGGTGACTTGTCTTCCTAGCCAGCTTTTAGATGAGTCAGACTGTGGACAGACTGTTCCACGAGAAGAATATTTTCCAGTCACTGGTCGTTTGTAATGGTCTGCACACCCAGGGGACAGGTTTCCTCAACCACTTCCCCAGTCCATGCACAGGGATGCAGCCAACCAGGGTTTGAAACACTGCTGGACCCAAAAGATGAACAGCCAGGACAGAAGGGGTTAAAAATGACTGGGTAGAAAAAGGTTTCCAAAAACTCCTGACATTCACATCTTTCTCTCTCGCAGGGAACTGCACATCAAGTGGAAACTGGTCCTCTTTATCCCCACTGTGCCCAAGCCAAAGGATTTGTGTATCTGCATCCCCAAAAGACAGCCTGAGGGAAGAGCAAAATCACTTTTTTTTCCTGAATAAACTGCTTAAACTCTGCTTGGTTGGCTACCCACATTCCTAAGGACAGCACAGTGACTGCTGCAGAGATGTATCACTTTGCCATTTGTGTTTCTCTCCAGAGGTTAAAGGGACTAAATCATAATTCTCTCTGTAGATATATAAAAATTTATAAGAAACTAAGGATTGATGCAGCAAAATCCTGAGCAGTGGCAAATACAGAAGCAAATGCACCTTTGGGCAGCATCAGAAAGACTACAGCACAAAACTATATTTCATAAACATTAATATCTCACAATCTACACATCTTAGATTTTTCCAGTCTGGAGTTCATCTGCCATCAGAGCTTCCACGTTCGAAAAATGGTCAAAAAGCCACCAGAATTGGGCATTTGTGAGGAACTGGGCACAACAGGAGACAAACAGAGAAGTCAAACACAAAGATTTATGCATAGAAAGAGAGGTGGTGGGCAAATGAGCGGGTCACACACCCTGTCAGCCTCTCTGCGTGCCAGTTTGGTACTTGGCAGCATTTCCAGCAACTTTTCCTACATCCCTGGGGATCCCACCTCAGGGCATGTGGACTTTGGGGTGTCAAGAGCAGGTTCCTGGGAGATGGAGGGTGCAGAAGGACACCCAGGGAGCAAAGAGGGGCCACGGGGCGAGGTGAGACAGGACTTCAAGTGAAACGTGGCAGAAGTTGCAATGCCTCTGCAAATATTTTCCACTTCTCAGAGCAGACAGTCAGCAGTGAATGAAAAATTAGAAATGTCATATGTGTACATGCTTTTTAAAAAGAAAAACAACCAAACCCCACTAGTTTCTCTGCCGTGCTTGCCAAGGGGCAGCTCTAATTCATCCCCTTGGCCATCCCTGTTGAATTTTCCTCTCTCCAATTTGCTAAACAGCAGGATTTCCATGGTTACTGCAGCTTGCTCAAACCTTTTTTGTACATTTTTGCTGGGGGGACACAGACACAACCTCCCAGAGGAGTGGGCTGAGCCCCTCAAGAGCCTTGCCCAGGGCACAAAGGGGATGTCGGGCACTAATCCAGGAGAGAAGTGATGGAGAGATGGTGCTGCATCCATTCCTCTCTTTGTTCTGGAGAGGAGACATCATTTAGCCACCTCCCGTGGCTTTAAACATTTGGCAAAGGCCACAGGATTGTGCCATGGGAGCCCCTGAGTCCCTGCTCTGGGTTTCCCCTTGTGCATGCACCAGCACCTCCAGCTAAGGAATCAGCATGGCTGAGGGTGGCCAGCTCCCAGAATTCCAAATATTTTTTCCCCCTTTTTTTAATTTTTTTTTTGGCACATGTGTACATAAACAAACACAGACATATTGCATCAGTGGAGGGTTCACAGGAGGAAATTACTATGTTAAATTCAGATTATTATTTAAAAAAAAATCCAATGCAATAATTAATTTCCACCAAGAGATCATATATTTTCCTTCTTTTGATGTCCAATAAGCTAATTTCAATCAAGAGGTGGTATAATTTCCTGCTTTTGAAGTCTTTAACGAGTAAATTGCACGGAAACCTCCATAAAGCAGAGAACTCATTAATAAATGTATAGTCTCTTTGTCCCAGGCTTCCAACTTTAAATCAAATGCACAACAACCAGATGTTTTTCACATTACTGCATTTCAAGATTTTACTGGAAGTGATCTCATCATCCATACTTAATGTAGGTATCCAACTGTGTGTGTTATTCGTATCACGAATCAGCCCTTGCAGCTTTAGGACACCGTGTGGCAAACACAGCTATTGTTTAAAGTGGATAAAATTTATGCTAAGCATGCCACAGGGATATGAAGGAGCCCAAACTGGATGCAATATGCTGATTTTTTGAAGAGTGTCAGAAGGGAGGAAATTATATCATTCCAACGTTTGAACTTCATTGTTAGGAAAAACTCAGCCACTGTTTCTGGGAAAGATATTGAATTTAGCCAATCTAGTAAATCAAAGACTTTTCTGTTTTTTTCTTTGAAGTAGGAAATTAACTGCAAATGCAAAAAAGAAAATGAGACCAGGACAGAGCTGAAACAAGATGTACTTTTTTCAAGGAGAATGAAAATGAAGGCTTGCTGGAAGTGAGGGGTGGAGTAACTTTTCAGTAGGAAAATATTGCCTCATGGTTTTTGAAGAATATATATATATATACAGCTAGGTTAGGATTGGAACTTTTTGCTAGGAAGCACAGGGAGCTGGGGGAGCAAGGCTGCCTTCCCTGAAGGGATGCAGAGCACAGGATGCAGCTCAGCTTGCACACCACGGCTTCAGCTTGCTTTGGTCATTAGGGAAACACCTTAATGGACTAAATACCCGAATGGAAACACCCATTATGGACTCCAACTAATCAATCACCTATTAATTACCAGCTAGAGCTGGCTGAGGGCTTTTCAGGACTGTTTATCAGCAGAGCAGAGTAGTGGGCAGCCTTTGCCTGGGGCAAGCTCACACCTCCTGTTCATTGCAGAGAGCCTTGGCAACTCCCCTCCTCTTCCCCCCATGAATGAATAAGATTTTGAGTTTACTGAAGGCTGCATGAAGTGCACAGGAAGGTTTCTCAGGGGCATTCATGCTGGTTTTGGTTCCTTTTTTCCATGGGAATGCCATGGAAGCTCAAATCACACAGAGCATCTCATAGTCATTTACTGAAACAGCCACTGAGTCCCCCCCCAGAGTGGAGCTGAACCAAGAGCCACAGGAGGTACAGGGAATGGCTTTAAACTACCAGAGGCAGGGTTAGGTTAGATTAGATATCAGGAAGAAAACCTTCCCTGTGAGGGTGGTGATGCCCTGGCACAGGTTGCCCAGAGAAGTTGTGGCTGCCCCATCCCTGGAAGTGTCCAAGGCCAGGTTGGACGGGGCTTGGAGCAACCTGGGCTGGTGGAAGGTGTCCCTGCCCATGGCAGAGGGGTGGAACAAGATGAGTTTTATGGTTCCTTCTAACTCAAACCATTCTATGATTTAATTTAAGGAATGGGTGAAATAATCTCATCTTACCGTCCATGACAATTCATCCCAACGTGCTCTGACACCACTCTCTCACAGGGATCATCTGCTATTGCATTCTAGGGCACCCTCAACAGCAAATGGGGGCTCACAGCCCTTCCTCTGAGAAAGGGCCTCCAGAAATGGAAATGTTACCCCTTCACCTGCATCAGCTTTGACTCACAGCACAAGTAATGGGGAAGCTGGAACACTGACCAGCATCTGGCTGCTTTCCTCTGAGAGATGTGGGAAGTTCACCCAATTTCTTAGACCATTCATCACGAAGGAAAAGGAGGAAGTGGGAATTACTCATTTTCTCTTTCTAGCAGGAGAAGAGTGTCAAGGAGCTGCTGAATTTGTGCCCTTTACTTGTAGCCAAATCATCCGGGCCCAACACATCTGAGCAGGTTGAGCGGAAACTTTCCAACCCTGGTGTAACAACAGGGATCACATTGGCACATATAAACATAAAAAATAAGTCACCTTGAAATGAGGGAATTTAGAGAAACAATAGGCTTTTCAAACATATTAGCAAGATGTTTAGTGATGTCTAGAGACAGCTCAAGGCAAATAGATGAATTAAATGGCCACAAGCAGGACAGCACTTGGTCCCAGGCTATACCCACGTCTGAGCTGATGTCCTTGGTATGGCCCTAAGATTTCAGAGGGAGCAGCAGGTCTGAGTATGGAAAGTGAATGGCTCAGTGTGGCTCCTGCAGGAATTAGATCACTTTTTGGTCCTCATCAGATCAATGCACAGAGCTGTTAGAGCAGCCAGGCAGGGAGGGGGGCTCTGCTGGGGTGCACCACCAGCATCGTGGAGGCCTTGGCTCTCTCCTCCTTTGCAAGAATAAATTTGGTGCCTTGCTCACAACAACTCACTGATGTCCCACCAATAATCTCTGGAAGATCTGTAGCTCATTATGGGGAGAACACAGACTTGAATTAGGAGGCTGAATCCAATTAGGCTGCACTGAGTCTTGAAGAGCCCCCGAAAGCCCCATCCCACTGGAGATGTACAGTTTGCACGCTGGGTGTTCAAAGGGCAGGTTTTGCAGACCCACAGATCATTTCTGCAGCAGTCCTCATTATCCCCATGCCAATTCCTGTCAATCAGAACTGGCACTATAAAATAAATGATCCCCCACACCGCTGCAGAGGGGTCAGGGACCTTCTGGGGACTTGGTGCTCGGCCCTGGGGGAACTTGGCACAGCAGCTCATTGCTATGAGAATGTCAAGGCCTTGATCAGCTCAGCCTGCAGCATCAAACCCTGCTCTGTAATCTGGGGAAGTTATCCTCTGCCCCTTCTCACCAGGCACGGGCACTCAGGGGCAGCACTGAGCCTGGGCAAGCGTGTGGTGAGGCTGCCCAGCTCTCACCATGCTGGTCCTGCCTGGCCAGGGGCAAAATACCTGCTGGCCCTTTGCAGGACCGCTGTTTCAAGGGAGATTGTTCTTTCTTTTTAGTTTTTTTTTTAATAAAAAGCACCAAATCAGACTTTTCTGACCAAAGCTCAGCAATTCTCCAGCATGGTCTGGCTGACCCTTGGTGGCAGAGGAATCATTCACAACTGGTTGAGATAAGAATCATAACCAGTGCCACAAAGGAGGGCTTCATCACTGTGGTGTCGGGTTCCTCCTGTCCAACCGCAAGTATTGGATAGGCACCATTTAAAACTTGTTATTCCAAGGAAAAAAGCTCATGTCAGTCTATGCAGACACTGGAAGGAGCAACCATTGAGTACTAGAAGAGGTTTCCTACTTGATTTCAAGGACAGCCATTTTTCCACAATATGTGCATTTTGAAAGCAGGAGTCTAAAGGTTCAAATGATCCACTGAATAATGCTCTCCTGTGGCATTTGTGATACAGAGAACTGGTAACATGAGGGAAGCAGTGTCCTTCCCTCGCTACAAACACTGGGAATGGCACATCCCTGAAAAGCAGCACGAAATTTTAACAGCCCCAACACAATTAATACATAAAGGCTTCATAGAAACATATAAAACTAAATATAAAAGCGCACTTTAAGCCTCCCATCTGTTGCCTGTTGACAAAGGTTTCACACAGTTGGATATCAGAGAGCTTGTTGAATGAACTATAACACTGCTATAATTCTTCCTAAAATCGAGTAGAGATTGTTTTTGATATGGGCATTAAACAACTTGAATCTTCAGACAGCAGAAGGGCCTTACAAGCTCTTTTTCCCTTAAAAAAAAAAATAGAATAAAGAGAAGTGAGGGAGGACAACAACCTTTCCTAGAAGCCAGCTGGGCAGACACAAAAAGCCACTGCACCCTCTGCTGGAGCCTGCCCAGGGGAGCCCTCGAGACTGACTTCAGGCAAGCTGCAAACATTATGTTTTGTCCTGGACAAGAGAAATTAATTTCTCCTGACTGTGTCTTTCCAGTTGTGCAGCACAGATGAAAGCACAACAAGCCCCAAAGCAGTTCTCAGCCAAGTTAGAAATGACCAGTGGAGCAAACGATGCTCTGGGGATCAGGAATGATAAATCCAGCATCAGCCATGGCTACAAGTGAACTGGGCAGCAGACAAGTTTGCTTCCAGCAATAATTAAAGCTAAACATCTTTTTAGCCTGGGTATGCAGAGCAGCTCAGGGACAGCCTTGCAGCAGCAGCCAGGGGCAAATGGGGGAGATCCAAAACCACTGGTCTGGGTTTGTGTGGGTCAGAAATGCTGGAGAAGGGCCAAGCACCCCTTGCTGCCCAAGGAGCACCCACCAGGCAGCCAAAACAGCCCAGGGCATCCTGCCCAGTGCAGCAGGTTTTGGGGATCCTCAGCCCTGTGGGAGCTGGACACATCTCACAGCTCTTGGTGGAACATGGTCCACACTTCAGAGGAGCAACCGAGCAACACAGAGGCATCACCCAGCCCCAGAGCTGGATAACCACGGCCTGAGACAGAAGACTCCTGGTTTCCCTAACAAACCATTAGCCCATGAGGTTTTCCAGAGCCACAGGTCTCCCCCATTTCACAACACAACCGACTAATCCAAAGCTGTGCATCCAAGAAGGACCTTGCAAATGAGTCAGAGTCTCTGATCAGAGCTGCAGGAACATGCAGACTACCTGCAGACACTTGATTATTTCTTAAAAGGAAAAAAAAAAAAAGCTGCCCTAGCAATCATTGCATCAAAGCACCAAATCCTGGGGATGTTTTAATTAATCCTTGTGCACCAGCGGAAAGAAAATCTTAACAGGAAGGAATGTTTTCAGAGAGAAGCCGTACAGGAAAGTTATCAGCACAAAAGTAATAAAAGCACAAGGAATGAACAGTGAGCTTAATGGTACAAGGAGGAGTTATTTAAAAACCCTCTCTTAATGGTGCAGTGTAGTTATCAAACCTGTACATGCTCAGCAGCAGGGGCCTGATGCCACTGAAGGGGCATTTGAGGTATCACAAGGCAGCTGTGCCCCCTCAAATGCATCGAGGGAAACCCTGCTCGTGTCCTCAACTCTGGGGTTGGTTGCCCTGAAGAAAGAGTTGCTACTGAATACCCAGTGGCAGGTTAAAATTAAATGGGATGGCTTTTCTAGAATCAATTTTTAATTAAACCAGAGTTTGAGTGACTTCAATAATCCTCTGTGGCTCCAGTGCTTGTGGTTTTAATGTCTCCTCGCTCAGAGGGGATATTTAGACAGCTGTCTACATTTTAGCAGTATCAGACTTTTCTACTTTGAGTGTCAAAGCAAACTGGTCTTCTTCATGTCTCCAATCCATGGAAAGGCTTGGGCAGAGGAAGGGAGAAAAGGTTCACCATAACAAACATTTAAACAAATGGTTAATTTTCCCTGAATCAGGACCACAAACTTTAGGAGGGAATACTTGACCCAGAGTCAGCAACTTGCTCCACCAACACTAAAAATACCCTTGACTGAGCCGTGGAAATGTGATAACTTAAACACTTACAGCACTTCAGGCTAGACAGTGGTTTATAATTATATGGTTTCCTCTCAGAGACCTGCCAAGAGGCCATCCCCACACAGGCTGTGTTTTAGTGAGGACAAGGCTCTGCCAGCCCAAAGGTGAGGGGGAGAGGTGCCATCTGCCTTTGCTTATCAGCAAAGCCACCTCAACTCCTGCCCCACATTTCTGTCTGCAGCTTTTTTAAAATCCATCAGCAGCTCCTCTTAAAAGGTAAAAGAAAATCTGCTGAACACAAAAGAGTAGCAGTCACCAAGCCAGCTATGTCACTTATTTTTATAGCCCTCTTTATGTGTTTTCATAACTAGATATCCAGTCTATTGCAGTCGTCCACCCTGCTAATGCCAAAGCACTGAGGAGTTGTTTGTGGACTGATCCTGGAAGCTGAGGCCCCTGGACAGGGGAGATTTGGGATCCTGTGCTCCACAAGACCAGTTTGAGGATTTTGATGTAAAGTATCTGAGGTAAGATAAATGTCTCTTCCTTCTTCCAAGTGAAAGCAAAGGTGCCAGAGCTCAACCTTGGGTGGCAGGAGGTACAGGGACAAACAGACGTTGAAAAAGAAAGGAAAAGCAAAGCATCTTTTCTATTTTGCCCCCAAACCTCTGCTATGAGCAGGCACCAGGTCATCATGTCATGTCACCAAAAGAGCATGTCCTCAGAGGAGGCAAGGGACTCATTCTGCACTACAGAACACACAAAGCAGCCAAGGAAAGACAAAAGTCACAGGGCATCTGAGCAGCCAGTGGCTGCACAGCCCAGTTCATCCCTGTGGGCAGATGCTGATGAGCATCCCTACAAATCCCAGCTCTGGGGATGAGCTTCCCTTAATCAGGGAAGGAGCAGTAAAGGGGGCAAATATCTATGTATAGAGACAGACATTTTATCTCTCCCTAAATACACAGGTAAGAGGATCCAGGAAGATCAGGATGGGCTGCTCAGTGGGGCTGCCTTCACCTGCTTTCCATCAGAGGCCAGTGGCATTCCAGCCATTCCCACTGTCCCTGCACAGCCCAGTTCATCTCACCAACACCTCCAGGCCCTGGAGCACAAGTGCTGCCCATCCCTGGTTCTCCAAGGCTAAGATCTGGCTGGCACCAGGTTTCCACAGGCTTCTCCTGGATGAGCCCAGCTGTGCCAAGATGGAATCTTGCTCAATATGTATTTTGAAAGCAAAAAACCAGCCCAAAATACTCCCAAACCCAGCAACAGGACAAGGGCAGAGACAAGACCACTGATGGAGAACACAGGGAGTGGCCTTTATCCTGGTTGGACACGAGGGGCATCTTGGGGCTGACATACCAGAGCAGGACAGGGGGACACATGGCTGTGCAATTTGTCCCTGCCACACTGACAGGGACCCAGGACCCCAAAGAAAGTTCTTTCTGCAAGAGCCAACAGCCAGATCTGCACAGGAAACTGCAGGATTTTGAGCTGATGATGGACTGAGTTAACAAAGGGGTGCAGAGAGTCACAAATGGCCCCTTGCTGGGTTTGGAGGGACATTCTGTGGGACATCCTGCTGGGTGGGGGCAGCTCTGCCTCATCCAGGGCAGAGCAGGGGAGACAAGTGCAGTGCCACGGTCACACACAGCACCTTCCCTTGCTCACATTAACTGATAAAACCCACTGTGTGTTTCTGCAGATTGAGGCAAGGGTTTTTGAAGAACCACAACCCTCCTCTTTTCCACAGGCAGAATGTTTCTAAATTATTTCCTGTGAAACTCCGCAGTAATTACAGTCATTAGTTAAATTGGGTTTCATTACCATCCTTCCCTTCAGTGCCCATCACACAAGCTGGATGCTGCATTTCAGGAATCCATTATATGATAACAACAACAACGTTTCCTTTAAAAAAAAATATTTAAAGATGACTTTTTGGTGTTAAACTAGTTCTTACTTGTTTGGAGGTGCGAAGTGTTATCAGAGAAGGGGGGGGCAGATGGATTGGATGCCTTTGGACACCACAGTGCCCTCTAGTTCATCCAAATTATTATTTTTATAGGTATAATTAACAGAGGCAATAAGTTGTTATCCCCATAGACGGATTTTTTTTTCTAATTCAGGTCCTTTGCTCTGCAGCCTCTAGGAAATACGGACAACACAACTCAGGGAGAATGTACTGGCACGTGGGATTACAGCTCATCATCTCCTTGTGTGGCTCATGTGGCATTTGCCACCATCAGAAACAAAAACAAAAAAGAGGGAAAATCAGACATTGAAAATAGGCATCTGCAGTACTGTGACTCAGGACTCACTTCCCCTAAATTCATGTTAGAATTTAAACCAGAGTCTTGCAAAATCGGGATATTTCCAAAACCTGACATTTAGGTAATCAAACCGCCCTCTCTCCCTCACCGCAATCCACCCATACCCAGGGATTTCTCTTTAGCTCCAAGGGTCTTTTAGGCATATTGGGGTCTATCAGGTTGCACTACCTGGTAGAAAACAAGAAGGATCTTTTTTGTTGGGTTTATGTGTTGGGGCTGTGCTGGTGCAGCAAATCCCAGAGTAGGGTGGGAGCTTCAGCACACCTGAGTCACCAAAAGCTCAACATCCAAGGGGTGGGTGGCAGAGAAAAGAGCATTTTTTTGCATAGGTTGAGCATTCACAGCCCTTAGAGCATTGCCAACCACTTCAGTCGTGCCCTGGTACTTGGTAAAACAGAAAGGAAACTATTATAGCTATTTGCATCCCTTCCATAACAGGGGCAAACAACCCTCCTATTGCTAAGGGACAGGCTGAGTCAAACACTTCCTCTTTAATGAAAACTTTATTAGATCTCAGCATGGTTACAGCTTTGGAAACAGCTTTTAGACAGTTTTATGAGTTTTAGAGCTAGAACTTAATGTCATTGTCTTTTAAATTTAATCTTACTCCAATTAGGTTTAATTTGATTGTTCTGTGGTGCTTGCTTGCATATGAGGAGTTTGCAGTTTTGCTACTTATTCACCCCTTTGCAAGCAAAACACCCACCTTCCCTGGTGTGATCCCCCAAATACAGAGCAGGGGGAATTCTCACAGCACAGGGTGTCCTGCAAAGCCTCCAGAGCTGAAGTGTTTGGGGTATTTTTTGTGATTTTGGGGGTATTTTTTGTGATTTTTTTCCCCCCTCCAGACACACACACTCTCCAGGCTCTGCAGTCACAGCTAAAAGGAATTACCTTTCCCTCACAGACACCTTCCCTCTACCTCAGTGCCTCCCAGCACTATGTGAGAGGAGGAAAAGACCCATCCTGCCTCACTTACCTCCCATGCAGTTCCCCCATCTCCTCCTCGGCGAGGGACCCTTCACTGCCAGCATCAGACATATTCTACCCTTGCTTTTACTCCCCTTGTCCTGCTTTATCTCTTCCACACTCCTGCCATCAATACAAAATCAAGTAATTGCCAATTGCTGCCACCTTCCTGCAATCAGTTTTCCTGCAAATTAAAAGGAAACACCTTTGGATCCAGCAAGCCATAAGCAAAATGTGAAGAAGTTGGTTGGTTTTGGGCATTGCTTCAGCCCTTGGGATGTTGTTCAGACCCAGAATAAGGCTGTGACCCCCATGAAGGTGAGTCAAGAACCCACTGCTCCTGCCCAGTTCACACAAACCCTTCATGAATCACTCTTTACCACCCTGATCTTTATCACCGCTCTAAACCCAGCGTGCAACTTGAAACAGAGAGTATTTGGCCCTCGGGGTATTTATTAGTGACAGAATTAGGTAAAAAAAAAAAGCTCATTTTCTGAGCTTCTGAGGAAATGTACAAAATTACTTCGCTTCCTCTCTTCTCCTTTTGGACCTCTCTAATAAAATCAGTAATTAACAAAAGGAATTTGAGCTGATGCAATTTCATCTGGCTTGGTTTAGCTGAGCCCTGGGCACAAGAAGCATCACACAGAGGTAGCTGCTGCCATTTTTTTCACCTACATAGTCTGTCTGAATATACTGTTTCAAAATTTTCCCATCAAATAGATTTTCCCCTCTCTACGTGTGACACCCGATGAGCAGGGAAACAGGAAACCAAGAGCATTTCTTCTGGAGAAGAAAATCCCACAGGGATTAAGGTCTTAAAACCCCTTATGTAGCAGGACCAGCACAATTCCCCTCCTTGTCCTGCTGGTCTGCAGTGGGTTGTCTGGAGCTGACACACCTCTCCTGGTCTGCACCAGGCTCTGAAGTCCACTCCAGGCTGGTGTCAGCTGGATTCAGGGCTTGGCTCTGTCCAAGCCACACCATTGCCCTGTCACTGTTTCTGTGTGACAATCATAAGTGACATTGTGGGATGACTTTTCACTGAGCAAAGGGGAAAGGAGAGTGCAGCGTGTGTGAGGTGTAACACCTGCTTTACAGCTGTTCCCACACCCTGCACATTGTGCCCTGGTGGGTGAGGGGATGGAGAGTGGCAGAGGGGCTGGATCCTCCAAACCCAGCAGCCCTGCTGCAGCTCACTCCTCTTCAGACTGCCCTGCTCTCCTTGCAGCCAACCACAAGATTTCTTCAACAAGCCAGGAATTTCACTTGTGCCTGAACATGGAAAATCACATTAATAAAGGGCTGCCTCGCTAAAAATCGCTTTGAATTTCTTTGGTGCTGTCATAGGGTTTGGGCTGGGTTCTGCTTTTTTCAAGGCAGCTGGGAGAAAAAAACCTGTATAAAGCTGAAACCCAAATCTTCCCGAGGGCCCATCAGCAAAGCCATAAAACAACAGTGATGAAGTAACTCATTCCTTTTCCCCAGGCTCCTGCCTCAGGATTGCCTTGGCACACCCGGGTTTCTCTTCGTCCAAGTGAGGTATTTCTTTCCATTAGTAAATCAGCTGAAGACTTTCCTGGGACAACAAGCTCTTGTTAATAGGACAGGGTTTCTCGGGCCAAGGCTGCCAATGTGCTACTGGGAGTGTCCAGGGCTAAAGTGCTCTGGAAGTGCTGCAGGCTCACAGGTTTCCTAGTGCAACTCCAGCCCTGGAGAAGCAGGGAAGCTGCTTCAGTGAGGGCTGTGTGTATCTTGACATGATTTTTTTCTTCTCAGAAACTACAGAAATGTATTTGCTGCACCTGTGAGAGGTGCTTAACCTGCTGTGTCCCGTTCACCTGCCCCAGGAACCACTTTAGTTTTGCTGTGAATGAAAAATCAGCCCTACCTGCAGGGGCAGATATGACCAGATGCTGAAAACAAGTCAATACCATGGAGGTGTAAAAATCTCTTGAAGGAAAAAAAAAAACACTTTTCCTTCATTTTTTTACACTGAAAGAAGAAATATCACAGCAAAATTCCCCAGTGTTCTCCAGTTTTGACCAATATTTTTTTTAATTTTTTCATAAAGTTGTTGCCCCCAGGAAAGGAAGATTCACTTGGTTAAAATCCCAGGCTCTAACCCAGTTATCAGCTTAGATTTGAAAAGGGAAGATGCCAATCAAGCCCCCACCTCTCCATGCAAATATAATGAAGACTGAGCTGACCTTGCTCAGGGTTCTGAGCCTCCAGCAACACCCCAGCTTTGCTCCTCTACAAGTTACATTGTCCCCTGTCCATCAGTGACAAAGCTCAGCACTTTTCTGGTGTGTCCCACAGGTGGGTTTCACAAACCTCTTCAGGGGTGTGTTATTTAATCAGAGTTTTTCCAGCAGCAAGGGGGTGTGGGATGCTTCTGCATAAAACCCTTCCAGTTTTATCTGGGGCTGTCACCCAGGAGCAGAGGAGGACAAGCAAATATCACTTTTCTATTTCAGATTACAGAGCAGTTGGGGCAAACAGGACAAGTAAATCCAGCTTTATCTTTTCAGTCTATTAAAAATTAACTGGGTGTAGAGGAAGGGAAGGTACAATTTGCAGCTGACTCTGGGAGGGAAATAAAAGGCTGGTAAAATACACAGTTTTGGAAATATTTAAGAGGGGGGAAGAAACAGGGGCAACTAGGCTTTTAAGGACAGAGCCAGCAAACTCAGCCATGCAGAGTTGCTTCATTTCTGCACCACTTCTGCAGGGATTCTTTTCCTTCTCTCCCTTTTATTTTACAAGTTCGTATCACAAGGTCCCAGATTAAGTGCCTAAGGGTGCAACTCACATCTACACCATGCCCTCCTATTTCCCCAAGCCTTGAAGGACTTTTGGAGGATTCATCCAAAGCTTTGTCCTCCCCACGAGACAGGACGTGGGCAGCAAAAAGATATTTTGTGTTCCTCGATCCTCCTTGTGAAACCCGCCCAGGTCAGGCTTAGCAAGGATGTTTGTTGATAAAGGCAAAGTAAATTTGAGACAGAGCCTTCACTCGGAATTGTGCGCTAGCACAACTGCAGCTTCCTCTTCAGCTCACACGTAGCAAGGAAGAAAGGCAGGATACTCACGCCTCCCACAGCCTGGGAGCTGCTTAAAATGACGTTCCCAGCCCTGCTTTTTGGCTGGTCAGCGAGCGCAACCTGCTGATATCCCCCCGGAACTACAATATCAGCCTGGTACGCGAGGCTTAGTTAATCTCTGGGGCAAAATTCCCCTTATTTCATCGATCAGCACCCGGAATTATTCACCAGTGCACTTTGAATTACACTGGATTTTCACCACAAAAGCCTGCTCTGCTGGTGGCACAAGTAAAGTCTTCTGCAGTAGGTTCTTGAAACACATTTCATTTTGTAATGATTAGCTCAAAGAATATTATTCGTTTTTCAGGGGAACAGCTCTTAAGGCTGTTCAGTAACCTGTTGTCACAGCTCAGCTGGGAGGGGAGTGCTCAGCACCGACTTGTTCCCACACAGACAGCATCAGGCTTGACTCCTTCACTGCCTGGTGGGGCTCTCAACATGAGAAGGACGTGGACCTGTTGGAGCAAGTCCAGAGGAGGCCATGAAGATGCTCTGAGGGCTGGAGCAGCTCTGCTCTGGAGGCTGAGAGAGTTGGAGATGTTCAGTCTGGAGAAGAGAAGGCTCTGGGGAGACCTTAGAGCCCCTTCCAGGGCCTAACGGGGTTCCAAGAGTGTTGGAGAGGTACTGGAGTGAGAGGACAAGGGGAAATGGCTTCCCACTGCCAGAGGGCAGGGTTAGATGGGATACTAGGAAGGAATTCTTCCCTGTGAGAGTGGGGAGGCCCTGGCACAGGTTGTCCAGAGAAGCTGTGGCTGCCTCTGTATCCCTGGAAATGTTCCAGGCAAGGTTGGACAGGGCCTGGAGCAACTTGGTGGTTGATGTCCCTGCCCATGGTGGGGGAGTTGGAATGAGATGGTCTTTGAGTTCCTTTCCAACCCAAACCAGTCTATGATTCAAGGATTCAATGCTATCAGCCCAAACACTCCCATTTGCCCTCTGAGCAGTTGCTCAGTCCATGAGAAGACCTTGAAGGGTCTCCTTACACAGCCAGGTAAGTTACTACTGACATAAAAGGGAAGGAATGGGGACCTCACACCAGTCCTGCAGGAGAAAGGAGCCAGCAGTTCCCAGCTCAGCCCCCCTGCTCTCATGAGCTCCCTGCAGCTCTGCACCCTGGCTGCTCTCCACGTCCCCGCCCTCTCCCCTGCGCAGGGAAGGAAATGGTGCAACTGCAGCTCCCGGGACTGCAATGCCAGGGGGTTGGTCCATATCCTGCTGTTGGCGTGTGCCAAGCAGCCAATTCAGGACTTTCACAACTGCACCTCCCAACTGTCCATGAACAGCTGGTTGCCCAGCACAGGATCCCAGCAACTTTGGCTCCTGCAACAGTTGTTTCAGAACTTGAAGATGTTTAAATAAGAATTTTACTGTCAAAAACTAGGGTTTCAGTGAAAAAACTCCATGGATTTAAGTGACATAATTGACAATTTCAGCTGCACAAGAACAAAAGACATGTTTCCATGCAAAAGCATCTGTATTTCTTAGTCTAAGTGAATGCTCATGCTGTGCCCAACACTACAGCTCCATGTGCTCCTGGTTGGCACAAACACCCGGGAGGAGGCACTGGAATGAGCAGTGAAGGACCAACTGGTTACATCCACCCTGGAGCTTTGCCCACCTTTTTCCTCCAACTCAGTCCTCTGAGTTCCCACCATTTTTGGCCTGAGTGTGCCCTTAACTTCAGGAAGGGGAAGAAAAGGTGTTATAAGAAACGGTTCAACCAGATTTTCCTGCGCTGTGGGATTGCCCGTTTCCATCTGTTCCTGTGTGCCAAGGGCCTGATGGTTTGATCTGCCTTTCACAACCAGCTCCAACACCTGCAGAGCCCACGGACACCCCCAGTGCTGAATATGGCAACCAGCCAGCCCAGAGATGTAACACTTTGCTCAAGACTGATTGGTCAAGACAACAGACTTGTTCAAAACCACATAAATACCCCGGGTGGCTTCTGTGCAACGTCTTTGACCGGATCAAAGAACACGGGTGAAGCAGCCCCAAAATGCCAGCTCTCAGTCTGGTGGCTCTGGTCAGCTTGGTGTCCACTGGTGAGTTGGGATTGCTCTGTTACAGCTTGTCTTGACTGGGTTTAGGCAGACACTAATGAATTACTGAAACTCGCTCCACTGCAAATAATGCTAATTTTTTTTCAATCCAATTGTATGAAGGATTACGGTGATTTGCACAGTGATTATAAAATATGGAATTACGTGGGCACTAAGAGTCATATATTGAAGTGATCAGAGGTGCCATGAAGAATCATAGAACTGTTACAGCTGGAAAAGACCTCTAAGATCACTGAGTCCAACCGTCAACCAGGCACCACTGGTTTGATTTATTTCCCAAACTACTTTTTAAAAATCTATATCTTAATATCTATAGCTTTGCTTTGGTTTTAGTATATATACCTTAAAGTAAGACCTCAAGGAAAAGTGGATCAAATCTGTACAGCAGGTTGTATAATGTCCTTTTACCTACAGCTTCTGAGATTCCAAACTCCTGTGAGTTCAGGTCTCCCACTTTAAACACCCTTTTTTGCACCTTAACACTTTCTGTTGCACTGGGCAGAAGATGGTTGAATTTTCCCTGGGTTTTTTTCTCTTTTCCACGTGAAGTTTTTGCCAAGCAGCTGGATGGACACCCACCCCAACAGCAGCACAGACACTGGGCCCCGATCTGCAGCGGGAATCCCACCAACCAAATCCGGGGCTGCGACAGATACGGCTGCGGGAATTTCGGCGCTGACAGGTAACACCGTGGGCACGGGGACTCTGGGGTTCACTAGTGCTTTCCTAAAGGAAATATTCAGGCAGGAGAGAGTACAGTTAAATAGAGCTGACACTCAGAATGAGAGAAGACTGTTGTTGGCAGGACCTCTTACCCGTTTTTGGGATATTCCTCGGCAATCTCCCAGCAGTGCAGTGATGCCACTGCTGGCAGCCGATGCAGGGGTGAAGCAGGGAGACCATTACATGACACACAGCCAAAGGAAATTAAAGTATTTCAAGGATTTGTGTCATTCTTGTTATTTAACAAGGTATTTAACTAACATGCAGCAACAGCCCAGTAGTTTCATTCACACAAACTCAAAGTCTGTCAGCACCACTGTCATTAAAGAGAGACCTGACAACACAGCAAGTTATATTTCCCTGAAAAATGCTTTTATAAGTATTTATAAGTCTCCTGCCTTCTCTGCATTTTCCTGCTGTCTCCTCTCCCCAGGCTCTGTAAGAAGTTTCCATCCTCATCATGTCACTTCCAAACTTCTAAATGAGAAAATGCCAAACATATGATTCCATTTCACATGGGCACAGACGTATTTTGGGGTAGAACAAGGCTACTTCACTATAACACCTTGAAATACCCCATGAACTTGGGAAAACTAAAAATAAGCTTAAATTTGATATCTGAAGAAGGCCAGAGTAACGTGAACATTCTGCAATTTAAAAAAAAAAAAAAAAAAAAAAAAACCAAAAAAATGGACCAAAGCTGCCATTTTCTAATTTGATTGCAGGTACAAAAATTTTGTTAGACAAGCTTCAGTTATCTGATAAGGATACATAAGGTTAACCCTGACAGATGTGTATCTGATAAGGACACATAACATTAACGCTGATAGATGTGTATCTGATAAGGATACATAACATTAACCCTGACAGATGTGTATCTGATATTGATACATAACATTAACCGTGATAGATGTGTATCTGATATTGATACACAACATTAACGCTGACAGATGACTCTAAGGATGGATTTATGCTTCCAGGGACAGTGGCAAAGGAAAGCACGGGGGGGTGGATGTCATCTGCCGGGATGGAGCCACCGTGTACGCTCCCTTCTCCGGGCAGCTCTCCGGACCCATCCGGTTCTTCCATAACGGGAATGCCATCGATGATGGAGTCCAAATCAGCGGATCAGGCAAGTAATGAACACCGGGTATGCTGTGAGGTGTGCACACAAGTAATCACTCCATTTCCCTGAGCAGGGTTTCTTCAGTTCAAGCACAGTGCTGATTAGTGTCACACCCTCTCTAGCACGCTGAAATTTTGGAAGGCAGCACCAGCAGGATGCAGTCCTTTCCTATGCTTTTCCCGGAGAGGAGGGAAGAAAGGAGTTGGAAAACACGTAGCAGGAAAATGACAACCCCAAATAATAATAACAAAAAGGAAACAGTAAAAATAAAGCATCGGAAGTACACCCTCAGCTTTGCTGAGAGGATGTTTTCCTGTCCCTGTTTTCCAGCTCCCTTTTCTCCTCTTTTCCACAGCAAACCCAGTAATTTTGATTTCACGATTGTTGGTACCTTGACGACATTTCTGCTTCATCCTTACAGTCTCCAGTAAGAGGCTGGCAGGGAATGCTTCTGGCTTTCCCAAGGAGCAGAGGCAGCTGATGTTTCCTGACCTCTCTTCCTCTCCCGTCTCCTCCAGGTTACTGCGTGAAGCTCGTCTGCATTCACCCCATCCGGTACCACGGCCAGATCCGCAGGGGGCAACAGCTTGGGAGAATGCTGCCCATGCAGAAAGTATTTCCTGGCATTATTTCTCATATCCACGTCGAGAACTGCGACCACTCTGATCCTACCCACCTGCTTACACCCGGTAAAAAAACCCCAAACAACAAAAAAAGCAGCCCAGAACAGGAGTAGAGTTGCACAAAAGGACCTGTGATTCTCTCTTTGAATTTTTGTCTCTAAAGCATGTTTCTCGTCTGAGATATTACTATCCAGCTTAGTTGTACATTCTATTTACATTTCCTCTAAAGATGACAAATCCTGTGGAGGGAAATCTGACTGCACGTGTGGGATGTAATTCCAACATGTTCTTACCCAACTGTACTAAAACACTGCAGTCACAAACGCGCCAGGCTTAAAACAATCAGAAAGGTAACTCTGATGGGCTGTGTTTTTGTGTTTCAAAGATGTCCCACCACTGCCACAACAAGACAGCCGCTGGGCCACGGTGTGTGCTGGGAATCCCACCAACGAGATAAGGGGCTGTGATAAGTACGGCTGCGGATACTACGGAGCTCCGAGGTACCATGTCATGGGAACACGCGGGGTTGTGTCGTTCCTCCACTGAAATAAGAGCTGAACGCTGTTTAAGTTGCTTAAGAATCACAGCTTTGAAGGTTTGGGTTGGATATGAGCAAACTTTCAGGCTGCACACATTGTTGATAACACTTCTCTGCTTGGAGGGTTTTATCACTCTGACTAAGTTGCGCCTGACCTGGTGTTGGGAACAGACTCGAGGGGAAAGTTGGACTTGATGTCCTTCACACAACCAAACTCTCTGTGACTCTATAGTTCTATTTAAAACTTGGAAGAAAGGCTTTTTCTCCAGCCCTAACAGGTCACCCACCCTATTAAACCACCCACATCAAAAAATCCTTTACGGATCCTTCAGCCAGTCTGACACTATTTCCCCTCCTAACAACCCACTTCCAGGTATCACCCCCTGCTGCCTGATCTCCCTCTCTAACAAGAGATGTCTCTAATTCCGTCCATGTTTCCAGGCGCAATGGCAAAGGGAAGCACAGGGCGGTGGATGTGATCTGCGCTGACGGAGCCACCGTGTACGCTCCCTTCTCCGGGCAGCTCTCCGGGCCTGTCAAATTCTTCCACAACGGAAATGCCATCGATGATGGAGTCCAAATCCGAGGCTCAGGTAAACGGCTACTCTTCATTTAATGTCTTTGAGGTCACACAGGATGTGTGACCTTGCAGCTACCAAGCACTTCAGCAAGGTAAATGTTTTCTTCTATCCACCTACTCGCAGAACTTTTTGCTCCTGCTACAACGCTAGAGTGTCTTTGAGCCCTACCCTTTACTAAAGCAAGAATTCCCACCTTTTCCCTGCCTTCCATCTTCCCTCTTCCACCAAGTCAATGACTTCAACCATTTTTTATGACCATAATGCCTCTGCTAGTTTGGTATTTTCACTATTGCTATCTCAGTGGAAAGGATAAGACAGAAATTGTTAATATTTCTGAAACAGTTAGTACAGAAAAACAAACGCTTCATCAGTCATCTGACATTTTCCCTCCTTGTTTTCACCAGGGTTCTGTGTAAAACTACTCTGTATCCATCCCATAAGATACAACGGGGCAATTTCCAAGGGACAAGTCCTTGGGAAAATGTTGCCAATGCAAAGAGTATTTCCTGGCATCACATCTCACATCCACATTGAGAACTGCGATCACTCGGATCCTACAAGCAATCTCGAAAGAGGGAAAGGGCAAAGAGAGTGAAATGGAAATGCAGCAAATTCTAAATAAATTCATCTCAGCATCCAACAGTTGTTTTTGATTCTCATGAAAAATTCTATGCTATTACTGATTCACTACTTTGAGTGTTACACAAGCAGTGTCTCTAGTGGAGGCTCACACAAGGGAAAAAGATTTGAGTTTTTGTTGGAGGGAATTGGGGAATTAGCAATGATTAGTTATAAGCTTTCTCAAAGAGCCTGAAAAATCAGCTAAAATGCAAACTAGCTACCCCCTCATGTGGCAGAGAAGGTGCATGACTGTCAGCTTCCCCCTCAAGTACCAGCCAGCCTCACTTGTTAAGATCAGCCAGCAGAGCAAATGCTCCAAAAAAATCAGTGCATCAAAAATCACAGTATTGATAAATGCAGACCTGCTTCTCTGGAAGCTTGGAGCTGGAGCAAGCCAACGTTCCACGGTTGGACTTGGTGAGCTTAAAGGTCTCTTCCAGCCTTAGCAGTTCTATGTTTCATGGCTTCACAGAAAAGCTGCTTCAGTGAGAGGGACTGAAAAGGGACAATACTCAAAACAGCATTTTAGCAGCTTCCCCCTGAACTCTCTATTTACAGTCAGTAGTGTTTGGTTATTCACTAACACTGTTCTGATGGCTGGAGAGACACAAAGGACTCCACGACTCCCCAACCACACACACAATTTGTCCACATTCCATTTTACAGTTTCCATGTCAGAAATCCTCAGGTTTCAGGCACGAACATGACAATGACTCATTTGCCATAATCTAAGAGTTAAACATTCCTTTGGCCTCTCCCAAGGTTTGTCACATTTATGGTTTCTACCAGGACAGAATCCTAACAGGACACAGTGCATCAGATGGATAAGAGGCTAATTAATCAGTGCATGGATTAAATCACTTTGTTACATTTCCATTTAAAGCAAATCAATACATCTTAAACCAAATACTGTTTGGAAATATTTCAGTCTCTTAAAAGAAAATAACTGATTCAGGTATTGTGTGTTACCTTCAATCCTTTGGCTTCCAGCTGGGAACTGGAGATGGCTGAGCACCTGCCTGCCCATGGGATGTGGTTAATTAATTCCCTTTTTTGGGGTTGTTTGCATGTGTGGCTCTTGCATTACCTATTAAACTGTCTTCATATCCACCCACAAGTTCTCACTTTTACCCTTTCCAGTCTCTCCCCCACCCCACTGGGTGTGTGGGGCTGAGCTGCCAGCCAGGGTTAAACCATGACAGTGACAAACACCACCAGCTAATTAATGTAGAATTCTCATTATCAACAGGAAGACAAACCAAGTACAGCGTGAAAGTGATTACAGCAAAATTTATATACAATGAGTTTTAGTTTACAGTGAGCAAAATGTCAACACAAAAATACAGACTCTAATTTACATCAACTCACCCTGCCTCTCCCCTTTTAAGAAAATAAATATATTAAAATCTTCTTTCTTAAAAAACAATTAGTAGCAACAAGTATTAAACAGTCCTGAATTAAATATTTCAGGATCACCTCCAGCAATCTTTTCTCTAGAAATCAGGGCTTACAGCACAGCCAAGATCACTACAGGCCATCCTGGCCTGTCAGTGACAAGTAATTTAAGTGCTCTAAATCCTGGATTCCACACAGAGAGGGATCAAAGACAACTGTATTCCATTTGTTCCTTCCTTCTCACCAGCCACATTTATGAAATCCTTCTTATGTCTCAATTATGAAAGCATGGAACAGCATTTCAGACAGTCTGAAAGACCAAATCCAAAGCTATTCCTTATATCCCAACCGTTTCCAAAGTGCCTTATTACTCACTCAAGCAGTCAATCCAGCTACAAACTTTTACATTCATTAATTTTAACAAAGTCTCTTTCCCACCCTTTTAATGCATAGGACAAAACCAACATACTGTACAATGCAGTCTCAACAGCTTCACTACTGTGACAGAATTATTTAAAGTGCAATTTAATGCTTACAAAAAAACTTTACAGTTTCAGCTTATTAAAATTTTAATATAATACCGTGAGTTTAAACTAGATTACATCTGATTAACCTGGGCTAGTGTATTTTAATGTACAAGCTTTTACCATTAAAACACGGATATTTATAAAAAAAGCTATATAAAACATCATGACAAATAATACTGTACTTCAAGTTGTATACAGCTTTCCATAAAGACAGATTTCCTAAAGGAAAAAAGTTACCCTATTCCTCTTCTGACTACATCAGAAAGATTAAACAAAGACATGAAAAAAAAAACCCCAAACCACTTTAAAGTGAACAGAACATTTAAACTGAAGCTCAGAGAAGCCCAAGTTCACTGAAGTTTGAAGCACCTGTAAACCACAGAACTGTTAAGTACACTTTAATCTATCTTCTATTTCAATATATTCAATTAATATTCTAGAGTGTTTTGCTGTTAGTCTACCAGAGGTTCTCAAGGTAGAAAAACTCAAATCTGGAAGTAAGTTTTCACATTTCCTTTTGAAATTCCTTATTTGCATAGAAAGCAACACCCTGATTTCACCCCTTTATCCACAAACGGAGAGAGAATTTACCACGTTGGCATCATATCAGGAAACCACATTCTGCCGAGGTGCTTGGAGACCTCCAAATGCAGCCGATCCAAGCTGTAGTCGCTGTCTGGGATCAGCACCTCCTCCATGATGGACAGCTGGGTGAGCCTGCCCCCACACATCTTCACGAACTCCACGAAGCCCCTGCAGGTCACCTCGCACTCCCCCAGGCCCATGGCCGTGAGGTTCTTGCAGCGCTGGGCGATCTGGATGAGCTCAGCATCCAGGGGCTGCAGCCCGTTGGCGCACACGACCAGCTCGATGAGCCGCGGGCAGTTGATGCCGATGCGGCCCAGCAGCGCTTTGCTGACGGCGCGCCCGAAGTACAGGTGCGTGACCGGCGTCTCCTCCCGGAAGAACACGTCAAACTCGTCCTCATACAGGAAGAAGTACATCACGATGTTGACTTTGGGGGAGTGCTTGACCAGAGCGTCCCAGCTTTGCTTTTTGATGGTGTGGAATTCCACCTGCCCGGGGTTCTCGCTCACGACGTCGATGCGAAGGTGCTCCAGGTCGACGTGCTTCTCGCTCGACAGAGCCAGCAGAAGCTCGTCGCTTAAGATGTAGTAGTTCAAAGCCAGCTCCTTAAGTCCGTGGCACTGATCAGCGACACAAAGAATGCCTGAGGAACAAGAACAATTAACTCTGTAAAATGAAAAGCAGACATATAAGCACAGTTGTTCACCGTAAAGCTCAAGCAAGTACTAATTCTATTGGTTTGAGTTTTCATGCTTATATCCAAAACCCCTGAAATACTAAAGTTCTAGATATCCACAGCATTTTACAGGGTTCTGGCCATTAACATTTATCAGTAAAAGACCCAAGTCTAACTAGTCACACGCATATTGGATCTGCTTATCTTCCTCTTTGCCCTTCCCTACGCAGACTTTTGTCAGCTTTGAAGCAGCAACTGAAATCAAGTCAGATTCAGCTGAAGTTGACACTATTCCCTTCTTCCTTTAACTTACATCTACACTGTTTAAATCACCACCAGCAATCTTGTTTAACAGTTAAAACAGAGCCTTTCAAGAATTATGAAATAAACAACATAACTGCTCTTCATCTGCTGGAATACAAAGTACACAGATTAAATCACCTTTTGTGGACTCCAGGAAAGAACACAGGAGATAGAACAGTCCCAGATTCCCTTTCCCTAGCATTAGGGTTTCAGGAAGAAAGGAAAGTGGGACCCAAAAGCCCTCTGACCTTTCCAGCAAGGGAGTATTCCAAAGGCAGTGAGCCCTTCACCAACCAGTGAGTTCAGATCCAGATCCGGACACACGAGGGCCCTACAGAAACTGAAAACACTCCCAGTCTTAACCACTAGTTTGTGCATTTGTACACACTCAGAGCACCTTGCAAAGCCATTACTGACACTCCTTTAATCTCCTTTATCCCACCAAGCAGTAGCTGATTCATGGATCAGGGATTTTGTGTGTGTGTTCCCATTATTGTTTTGATACTTTACGACTCCGTTTTTCACATATATTCACTACTCACCAGCAGGTGAAACGTGAGGACAGCTGCTCATTTTTAGCAGTTTTAGAGTGTCACTGTTGTTAGCAACAAGAACCTTCAGGGAAGGATCATCAACTGGTGTGTCATCTATCTTGATTGATGATAATGACTTGGAGTTTACAAAAACTACTGTCAGTGCTGAAGCAAAATGAGCCTGTTTGGAGAAATGGAAGGAAGAAAGGCAAAAAAACTTAGGAAAAGATGGGCAGAACTTCAACTTCCTAACCTCACATTCTGCACACACAGAAAATAGAAAAATAATCACTTCTCAGTCACTCCCCTTCTTGTGCAACAAAGAAAGGCTTATTTGAACATGAACATGGGGGATCTTTGTTTAAAAACATGCTGCTGCACGTGACAGAAGTCAACTTTACACTCAGTAATTAACTCATCCACTCTGATTTATTGTTTCCCTGTAATAAAACAGGGATAAGTGGACACAGTGATGAGCCCAAAGTACCTAGTTACAGTTTGTAGAACATTACCTTAGAGACATTCATGAAGCTTGGCTTTGCTGTAGAGATTAAACCCAGTGTCTTGATTGAACAATTCACCAGCTGAGAAAGGATGTCACAAGCTGCTTCTGCTGACTCAGTACTACTATCAACCTGTAAAAGCAATTTTAAAATAATGAAGTCATTCTTCAGTATTATTGAAAAAACAGCACCATGGATACCCAAGACTGCAAGTTCCACACCTGGTCAGCTGTGCTGCTCCAGCCTGCAATTACCACAGGGACAAAGTGCAGCATTAATCAGAAATTTCAAGATAAGAACAAGTCCAGGAAAGTTCAGGAAAATTTTCCTGAGTATGACTGCTGGGCATTTCTAGTATGAACAGAGATCTTAAATCTGAGTCTTCTCTTCAAATAACCTCATGTTATTACAGTCCTGTAACAGTAGTGGTGCTACAATAAGCAGTGATATGTATTTTTTTAAAATGCCAACCCTTGGAGCCCAAAAAAGACTTGACAAAGTCTAGATTTAATCCATTTTATCTGCATGGACAACACCTTTGCATCTTAAATAATGAACTGGTTCTCAGTTCCTTAGCCTGAAGAGTGACTTTGGACAAGTCTCTGTTTCATCTCACCTTCCCTCCTCTGCCTCGCACGACAACAGCTCTTTCTTTACTTTGTAGAGATTAGAGTGTGGAAAATGGAAGGAAGCTGCCTGCACATGTGGAAATAAATTGCTGCAAGAACAAGACTTCCCAGGTCCAACCCTTAATGCAGCTGGCACAGAGCCCTGCACACAGCAAGGTGACACAGCAGATGCAGCTCCAGGCTTACCTTGAAGCTGACGTACTGCAGGTGATCAGCATGCCTCTTGATAATCTGCTGGATGAGGTCTGGGTGGGTAGACTTTAAGTAAGAAGTGGCTGGCTGGCTGAGTTCAAATTCAAATCTCCTCCAGAGATCTGGGATGTGAAAAACCTCATTCCACCTTCGGCAAACAGAAGACGCCCTGGCTCGATCCACCAGAGTGAGGAACTGGAAAACACGCAGGATCACGTGGTGGGGGAGGCTGCCCCAGTCCATGGAGGTGCACAGGGCAGAGTCACCAAACACTGAGCCATATGAACTAGTTTTCTGTTTTTTGCTTGTCTGTGATGTGTGAGGAGCTTCAGTTCCAACCACACCTCTCTGCCCAGCTCTCTTCATCGTGGAAGTTTCAGGGGCTGTAACGATCCGATGTGTTCAAACGGCAGTTTCCTGGAAGGGCTCACGCACAGCACAGGGCTCTAGAAAAATACAGGATATTAGGGGAGGAAGGGAGACAGGGCAGTGGAAACACAGGAAGAGATAACAAGGTAATAAAGTTTAAATATAGCATGTTACTCTGAAAAGAAGCATGGCCATATGTCCATATCCAGTGCACAGATGTTGGCAAGGACCTTCTCTCTCAGTACCTTTTCTTTTGTACAACCTGATCTGAATCTGGAGAACTTGGGTTTGTTAATTTACCAGGTGTAGTTTCATGTGTTAGTACTTCACAGTACATAAAGCACTTTGTAGGGAAAAAGAAGTATAACAGCAATTTAATTTAGCAGTAAAAAACTGTTTCAGTTTAAATTTAAACTCAGCAGCCAAACTATGGAGTCTACTAATGATTTCTAAAAAGTTTATCAACTACAGAACCTAATTCATAAACTGTATTTAAACAGATAAACCTGGGACAGGCATGTCAGAGTCAGATTGAAAAGTTTTGCCCACCTTCCCTTTGCCTTTTTTTTTTCTTTTAAATCATGCAGGGGAAGAATGTTTGTACAACTAACAACAAAAAACTTCTGAGGCCACTTATCAAAGCAGGGCAAAGTAAGTGAGGTTCACGTGCTGGTTTTCAGCAGGAGAAAGGACAGTGACCTTGGAATTCAGCAAACTGCATGGATCTGCTTCACTGAGGGCCAACTGCCACATGAGCCAGAGCTCAGGAAAGAGCAGCCTAAGGAAAAGCTCCACTTTGCCAGGCTGAAGCAGTGCAACCTACCTAAGACATTCTGGACTGAATTCTGTGATTCACTCAATTCTCAGCAACAATCTTTGTTTCAAGTGCAACTTCATTTCACAGCAGGCTGAGGTCCCTTCTCAAATGTCCCACTAATCAGATGTTCAGCCAGACCTGCACTCTTCCCAACCAGTCTGAAGGATTTTCCAATGCGTGTTTCAAGAACAAACAGAGCACGTTATCTAGTTCTTTACTGAACAAACTTCCATGGCAACTCTCACAGCATGCTTTTTCTGATATGAAAATTTTCCATAGTATCCTCATTATGGGGGGGGGGGGGAAAATCCACCCCCTCCCAATCCCCAGGATTGCAGAAACAGCTGCCAAAATACATACTATCCTATCAAAAACTTCCCTGGCCTTTTCCCCAACTTATAAAACCTGACCTGTCTGGCTGAGGAGGTGTCTGACACCCAAGCCACACTTGCATGAAAGGAAAGCATGTGCATTCTTAGGGAAGTGGGAAAGAACAACCTACCCAATTAATTAAGAGCTGTTCACATAACCAGCTTCACCACTGTTTAACCTCCTGACAAATTATCTCAACCACCAAGAAATTTATTTCAGCAGTTGTTACAAATCTTCACTCAGTTTACTCAGAGTTCCATTAATGACAGGAATCAGCAATATATGAAGCTAAGCTACCAACACTGTTTAAATGAATAACAGGTTTTCTTTCCTGAATAGACACGTGACTTACATTGACATTGTTACTAATGGAATGAAGATGCAATCTCAGCATGAATAAACATTTTGCTACTAGACCAACAAATTATCATCCACACAACCATGTTTTATGACTTTTGAGTGCTTTAAATCACACAGTGAATGGGCATTCCAAAGCATTAAGTGTGGATGTAGTAATTAATCATTGCACAACTCTTACAGTTGCTCATAGCCTTGCTAAATTTAGCAAAGGTTAAACACCTTTTGAGTCAAATACCTGTTGTTTGTTTTTCCTCCTCCCTCCTCCAGAGGAACTATAAATTTAGCTGTTTGCTAAATCTGAAGTCCAGATTAAAAAATGAAATTTAACAAATTCTGTTGGCTGAGAAGCTTCTCTTTGCTACTGCTGTTCTCGTGCAGATCTGCAACACCTTGGTTAAAGATAAGTTTCTGATAAAAATGGAAATTTTTGCTATCTTATTCAAAACTTACTTGGGTGCTGATTTGGCTCCCACAAAAAAGTTCTGGCATCTGAGAACAACCAGAAAGGGAATTTCCCTAAACCACAGGTCAGGCTACAGCCCACAAGCAGCACATCCACTCCAGATGGATGAAGACCTGATGGAACATGGCCAGAACTTGTTCTTGTTGCTACATCCTTTAGCAACTGGTTATGTCCAGAATTTTTATGTTTAATATTTTATACTGCAGTCCTTTAAATCTACCAAAATGAGTTCATTTTACTTGCTGTGGGATGCAAAGCCAGAAAAAGGTTCCGTTGTTTATGCATCAAAGTTCTGTACCAAACATGAAGCCCCAGTATTTACTGTGAAATATGAATGCTTATCTCCTTCTGAATACTGAAACTATAAGCAGTATATATTTGAAAACACGACTGAAGTTCACTGAATTATAGTTCCATGTGATACAATCCAGGCACTATTCACTGAGAGGTTTACAGGCACACATACCCCAAAGAATGTGGAGGTTCCTGTCAAGTTACCAGCACCTTTCTGGTATCTGAACATCCATCCCACTGTTGAGTCATCCTGTGTGTGTGCATGGAGTCCTTAACCAGAAGGCAGGGACGGGTTCCAGAAGATGAACCAACCTGTGAAGCCATCAACCAAATTAAAACTGTTCTGCAGTGTCTGGGAAACCCCCAGGAAGGACTAAAATCAATTCTGGAACAGAGATGAGTAGGATACACTGCTCTGCAGGGCAGATGTGGAAGCAGAACAACATGTGCCAAGCAGATTAGTTTTACCAAACACTGTCTGAAAAATATCATTTAACTAATGGGAAGGTGTCATTGTTGGCAAAAATCTAGTTTTGAACTACAATTTTAGTCACATGAGCACTCTTATGCAACACAGATACACCTCTGGATTCTTGAATATTACCTAAAGAAATTACAAACCTGGGTAAGAAGTGTTTATTTTTTCAGCTTGCTCTATACCAAAACCACATGAATCAGAAGAGTTAAAGATATGAGTTTTAATACTTTGAAATGTAAAGACTCTTGGCTTTCAACTTTACTCAGTCCAAAAGTATGTTTACTGCATCATGATAATCCTGACAGTGAAAAAAATACTTTGGCCAATTAAACTTATGTTTCTGGAAAAAAGATACCATCCATATGAATATCCTCCCATGTACTAATATGGAAAAACTACCCTGTATCTTACTATGAAAGAGCATCTTGGTCTGCTGTAAGAAAATACACCCAAAACCTCCACATTCAGTTCCCCATTTTATATTATTTGAAAATGTTTTAATGGAAAGCTACAGGAACAGCAACATACACCTCACGAAATCATGACAGATTTTAAAAGTAGATTTAGAAATGCAAGATGTTTACCAAGTACTGTGTTCAACCAGTAATAACATCTTTAGAAACCTTCCAATGCTGAACTTCTTTATTTTTCTTTAAAAGATGGGACACGAGGCTTTAAGATTCTTCCAGATCATATCATCACCTTATGGAAAACTACTCAGTTAATATCAGCTTTATAGCTGTAAAGTTTAACACTGGTGCAGTACATGTGTTATTTATGAACACGGGAGAAGCAGCTCCCACCTCCTCTGCAAAATCCAACTCAAGCCCTGCAACCTGTGCAAGGAATGCTGCTGCTCAGCTCACACACCAGGGAATTTAAGAGCTGAACAGTCATGCTTTTCTATCATGAGAAAGTTGATATCATTAGCAACTCTGTTCGTGGGTGGCACCTGAAGAAATCTGTCACTTGTGGTGGCCTTGCACTGCACAGTCCACAAGTGCCACGTGTTCTCTCTCCTGGGAAGGGAGCAGAGTCTGTGCAGGACACAGAACTCATTGTCACAAGTACTGTCAGTGCCTAACAAACAGAAGGTAGGCTTAGGACACATATATACAGAATACACAAATAATATTATGATTGAGAGTACAAAACACTGAGATGCAATTTAAAGATCCAACACAGAAGTGTATTAAGTTTATAAACCACGTATTTTGAAGCAACTTCCTTACCTAAAGAATGCTTCCAAGTTACACTTGGCAGTAAGTGAATGAACTGAGGCAGCTGCAGCCATGGGGCACTCACATGCATCTGTCTGCTTTCCCCTCCTGTCCAGGTAGAATGCCACAAAAACCTTTATTAGTTTTGAAAAAAATAATCCTCATACTACACACAATGCAAAAATTATAGGAAAGTACGTTGGCACCAATTTATACGTTTTCTTGCTTTAGTAAAGGAGCTTGAGGGCACCATCTTAACACAAGGCAGCTCATCCCACACTGCAAATACTGGCACTGAGAGAACGGTGAGATCAGATTAAGCATAAAACCGATGGGAAACAAGTGTTGCAACTGCATTTACATTGTACTGGTCAACAGCGCAAGGCAAACAGTAAGTTATTCAGTATTTGCATTCTCATCACCACTAGTGGTGAAGTTTGGTAAACGACACTGTAACCACTAATGTAATCTAGGAGTAATGAAAAACACAGATTAAAAAAAAAAAAAACAACACACACACACACACACACAAAAAAAAACAAAAACAAAAAAAAAAAAACAACCAACAAAACACCAAAACAACAAATGTTTTTCCCCTTTGGCCAGGGGAACTGAGAGATGATGAGCACACAGAGGCCACATGGCACAGGCTGCTGCCACCAAACGTGCCGCAGCCTTCACTCAGCACCTGCCCCGGCTCTGGCTGCAGTCACATGGCAGGAGCTGCAACAACAACCCACCCACCGCAGCCTCCTCCCTGTTTACGAGCTCCCAGAGCAGCCTGAACCATCTGGGAAGGAGGATCACAAGGCACCGCAGCAAGGGCTTCGCGTTAAAATCCCCCCACGTCCCTCTGCACTATTTTAATACTACATTACAAATAAGTTTGTGTCTCGCTGTCTTCCAGCATAAGCAATCACTCCAAGCTTTACCCTCAAACGTATCACTAAGTTTTCTTTTATAAAAACACGCCAAATAACCGAAATCTTTGTTGGGATAAACTTTACATGCCTATCACAGGAGTGGGGGAACCCTTCCACCTGTCCTAAACTCAGTATTCTTCCCAACACTTCTCAGTGTGGCTGCGAGCAAAAGTAATTATTGACAGTAAAGTCACACCTGAAAATTAAGAAAAGGACAGTAATAGCCATTTATAGTAATAAATATATCAAATATAGATAGTCAAAAAAGACTGCCTACAATGCTCAGCAGGCTTCTAAATGTCACAAATGTTGGACTGGTTACCTGTAACAGCTGAATAACCACAGACTACCCCCAAGAGGAAGGGAGCTTCTCTTGCAGAGACCTGTCCTAAGACCCTCAGTACAGAAGGAAGTTCCTACTTTTACATTGCAGATAAAAAGTAGTAAATTTTAGATACTACATTAGAAAAAAAGGTACCGAAAAATTCTTGTTAGCAAAATACATATATATATATAAATATACATACATATATATAAAATAAGCTGTATACCTAATGTACATCTGAGTGTCCTGGGCTACAAGAACCATCCAAAGCACCTTAAATCATGTTAATTTATGCAAGCAGTAATTTTTATAATATAAAAAAGCCCTAGTTATCAGAGATGCAATCAAATACAAGCTTGTTATGCAAATGACAGTGAATTGTTATCTAAGGTAGTTATCGAAGATAAACAGCAGCAACACAGTCACTCAAATGAAACACTTCAAGGACTGTTCAGGTTCATCAAATCTGTTCATATCCTCATTAGTGTAAAGCAAAGTATCAAAAATTTTATCCATCCAGCTCTTTTCCTCTACAAGCTCTTTGACCTCAACGTCCTGTGATCAGGTACTTTGCACAGCTGTACATTATCCTACTCAAACCACCTCACATCCACAAACAACAACAGGGGTTCAGAGAAAAATCAGGTTAAATAACTCTGCAACTCATCCTGGTCATAGAACCATAAACTTCTGCTAAAATTAAGCCATTAAAAACCTCTCCCATGGCAGGGGGAAGGTCGGTGGCAGATGTGAGAATTGGTCAGCAGTGGCTCTGTTAAGCAAGCAGCTGTTCACCGCTTCAAAAAAAAAAAAAGAGGTGTTTCTACTATAACCCAACATATGAGAGATTCAAGCCCCAAAGAAATAACTGCTTCCTCCGACTTCTAGATTTCCCTTTCGCTTCTCAACAGCAGGAGTCAGCAGGAATTAATAAAACACCACAAAACCAGGTTTCGAGTAGAGACAGGAAAAAAAAGAAACAAAACCACTGAAGTAACACAACCAAAACTAAACGCAATTCCTGAGATATTAAAAGCCATTTCAAACAACCAAGCTTGGAAATCCACTGGGACAAAGCAGGCTTGGTAATTAAGCTTTAACTTTCTAACACTTGGAAATGAATGTTTGGGGACGTGCCTTTAACAGCTGAAATACCGGTCCCATTAGTCGCAGTGTCTTTAAGAAATCCCAGTCCAGGGAGTAAGGAATTCGGAATTCAGTCTGTCTGGGGAACAGGAACAGCAGACACTGCACACAAGGCAGGCAGACCCGGAAAGCTGCCACCACCTCAAATCCAATCGCTGAGTGCGTTTCAAAAATTAGGCAAAAAATACATTTTAAGCTTAAATCTCAGAAGATCTCCTCCTGCAGAGTGATGAGCTCCAAGATTAAGCTTTTTCTTCATCTAGGACACAGCAGACTTCTAATGGGTGGCATTTTTGCTTCCGAGATGGATTATTCTTTTATTTTACCCAGTCCTCGTTTTTCCCAAAACTGCGCCTCTGAGCCTCCCTCTCAAGGGATTTATCGCATTTTTAGCATGTTTATGACACATCCTCAAGAGACCTAAAAATAAACCGCGCTCGGCTGCGCTAGTTTTAACTTTACACAAACGCACTGCGCTTTCAGGGATGAAATTTAGATACTGGTGCTCCACCAATGCACTATTTTTAGAAGGAAACAGCCTTTAGACCGTGCCCGACACCCGGGACCCCTCGGTCCTACCCGGGGCCGCACCTGAAGCTGAGGCACAGGGAAAAGCTCTCTCGAGGGTTCTCCCACACACCGGGAATATAAATAAATAAATAAATTTTTAAAAAATCGTTACTCTCCCAGCTTCTCTAGAAACGTTCCTACCCGACTTTAACGAGCCGTTTAAGAGCTCCTGACACCATAAAATCGACTCCCGGGTGCTCCCCCAGCTCCGGAGTGAGGGGGGGGGGCACAACGCGCCGAGCCCCTCCCGAGGTTTGGAGCTCCCCGGGGGGACTGGAGACTCCGGGCGCGGAGGGCGGCTGGCTGGCTGTCCCTGTGCGTGTCCGCCTGTCTGTCCCTCTGAGTGTCCGCCTGTCTGCCCGCCGGTCCCGCAGCCCAGGCCGCCCCCGCGGCCGCTCCCCCACCCCACCCCGGGGTCCCCCCGCTCACCGCCGCCTCGGCGCGGCTCCCTCGCAGAGTCAGGCCGTGCCCAGCGCAGAGCAGGGGCAGAGCAGGGGCAGGACCGCACTGAGGCTCCGCCGCCGCTGCCGCCCCGCACTCGCCGCGGCCCGAGGGAGGAGCCGCGGCCCCGCCGGGCGAGCGCAGGCGCCGGGAGGGCCCCGGGGCGGCGGCACGTGACGAAGACGCCATTTCGCGCCGGGCTCGGCCCGCGGATAAAATGGGGTGGGGTGGGCGTATGGGGGATGCGGGGCCGGCGGTGACCCCCGGGCACTAAGGGCCGAGTCCTACCCCTGCTCCCTACTGGATCTGTGCCCACCTCCCCTCCGGAGCAGCACGGAATGCTGCTCCCCCCCTCGGAAGGCCTCGGAGTCACCGGATCGATTAGGGTGGGAAAGACCTCTGAGGTGGTCGAGTCCAACCTATGAGTGAACATCACCCTTGTCAACTAGACCATGGCACCGAGTGCCACGTCCACTGTTTAAACACCTTCAGGAACAAGGACTCCACCACCTCCCTGCGTGGAGTTCCAATGTCTAATGCTCCATTCCAATGTCTGGTTGCCCTCCTCTGTGAAGAAATTCTTCCTAATGTCCAACCTAAACCTCCCCTCGTGTAGCTTAACACTGTGTCCTCTCCTCCTGTCGCTGGTTGCCTGGGAAAAGAGGCTGATCCCTCCCTGGCTCCTTCCTCCTGTCAGGGAGTTGCAGAGCGAGAAGGTCCCCCCTGAGCCTCCTTTTCTCCTGGGTTAACCCCCCCAGCTCCCTCAGCTGCTCCTCATCAAACCTGTGCTCCAGACACTTCCCCAGCTCCATTGCCTTTCTCTGGACATGCTCCAGCACCTCAATGTTCTTCCCAAATTGAGGGACCCAGAACTGGACACAGTATTTGAGGTGTGTCTTCACCATAATCCCTACCCCAGTCCTGCTGGCCACATTATTGCTGATACAAGCCAAAGATGCCACTTGCCTTCTTGGCCACCTGGACACACTGCTGGCTCGCATTCATCTCCTGCTCATTTCCTGGCTCATATATTTTCCATCATTTCCTGACAGGAAGTGCCTGTAAGCCCTTGTCATCCTTGAGCTGGGACAGCCCTGGCCTTTGGAAACAGCCCACGAGCCTCTTCCAGAGGCCATTCCCTCCAGGCACAGCCATCCCCTGCCCCTCCCACAGGAGCTAGGCATAGGATCATAGGCTGGTTTAGGTTGGAAGGGACCTTAAAGATCATCCAGTTCCAACCCCTCTGCCATGGGAGGAATGCCACTCACTAGATCACATTGCTCAGGGCCCCGTCCAACCTGGCCTTGGACACTTCTAGGGATGGAGCAGCCACAGCTTCTCTGGGCAACCTGTGCCAGGGCCTCAACACCCTCTGAGTAAAGAATCTCTTCTTACTATCTAGCCTGAACCTACCCTCTTAGTTTGAAACATTGTCCTGTCACTATCTACCCATATAAAAAGTCCCTCTCCCTCCTTTTCATAAATCCCATTTATGCACTGGAAGGGGCTCCAAGGTCTCCCTGGAGCCTTCTCTTCTCCAGGCTGAACACCCACAGCTCTCTTAGCTTGTCTCCAGAGCAGAGGTGCTTCAGCCCTTGGATCATCTTCATGCCCTCCTCTGGGCCTACTCTAACAGGCCCATGTTCTTCTGGTGCTGAGGACAAGAAAGGCCTCTGGGAAGCAGCTCTGTGGCCCTACCCTGAAGGAGCTCTGTTCTTTCAGACAGGAGGCTCAGAACTGATGCAGGAGCAGCATCCTCTCAGTGCCCTTTCATTCCTGCCCCCTCAAGGGCAGCCTCAGCCAGCCCAGGCTGCTCAGCCCCCAGCTGACACCTCAAAAGAAGATGGGGGCAAACAGCTCTTACTGATTTTTAGCTATCTGTTGGCCAAAAATTCTAAACAGCAAGGCTTTCCCTGCTTGCTGTGTGTCTCCCCACTGCCTGCCTCCCCAAAGCAGCCCACCAGGGAGAGATGGCTGAGCGCTGCATCGTGTCCAAACTGCAGATGCCAAAACTATATCTTTTAATTTACCACCAAAAGTGTAATTTTTAAAAAACTTGCAGATTTTATCTATGCAGACTCACTGCACAACAGCTCGTGACTAGTCAGTGCTGCTTTATTACTCTGGTTATGTCTGAACAATGGAATTTTTATTACCAATTGCTATAAAACACTTGCAGCCACGGATTTCCTGGCCTTGGTATATGGCAATTATTAACCAACAACAAGCCTTTATATCATCTTTTTATCAAGAGGTAATGCTAAACATGAGCAGCATTTCTGAGGTAATTTACATCTGCCCTACATAAACCAAAGCTGGCAAAATATGACTAAGCATTTGTGTGATGTCAAAATACAGTTTCTTCAAACCCATCTGAAAAAAATGGAAAATTAGCATGTTGAAGGGCTAATGGAAAGAATATTTATCATACAGTGACTGTGACATTTTCAAAGTACACGATTTCCTCAGAAAGAGAGACAAAATACACTGCACATTTAAAATCAACATAATTTAGAAAATCTACCAAAATCACTCTTACCTATGTGGTTCTCAACCGCTTTATTCAGAGCTTACAGGAAATAGAAGATTAAATTCCAGGGGTTTTTTTCAAGCATTTTGTTCCTGGTATATGGTTTTAGACTGGTTTTTTCTTAATCAGTGGTGCTACAAAAAACATCGTTAACTTAGGAGTTACACTGCAGATGGTAATAGAGGATAGATTGTAAACAGAGATTAATGCAGATTTGCAGCTAATATCTAAATCCGCCAGTCATGGGTTTCTTTGGTGCATTGCCAATAACCTTTGGGCTGCTGTGCAAGAGCAGGTTCAGATGTACTTTAGAAAGATTCATATAGGCTAATCTCTGTATAGAAGAGTTTCCTGTTTTGATCTAGTCTAGCAGAGGCATATTTTACACCTAAGTGGACAAGTATAGAATAGCATAGAAGGATTCTTTGCATTTTATAACTCTACTCATTATTGCTCAAATGCTTTCAGGTGTATATTAATAAAGGAAAGATCAGTTGTGGATTTGACAGTGCTGGAAGGAAAAAGGCACAAACATGGGCACACACACAGGAGGTTCTGTCTTCTACTCATCTTCCAGGTGCCTGGCACAGAGCTGCTGCTTGTGTCTCCAAATCCTCCCTCTCACGCACAAGATGCAAAGGTGAAAGCAAACTGCTGCACTGGATCATAGAATCACAGGATGGTTTGGGTTGGAAAGGACCTTAAAGGTCACCTTGTTCCAACCCCCTGCCACAGACAGGGACACCTTCCACTAGACCACGTCACTCAGAGCCCCATCCAGCTTGGCCTTGATACAGGCCAGGATACTTTATACACCCCCTGCTTATCCAAGCCATTGCTGCCCACGTCATCCAGCCACTCAAAGCCAAGCTTAGCCTTCCTCCTGTGGTTGTCTCTCCTGGAACCAGATTTACAGAAAGATATATTCTACTCATTTCTCATGTTTATGGTGATTACAGGAATACTTTGCAGAATATTTCACATAGCTTTCGTAACATATACTCCTTCTGTACTTTGATCAAGTGTGACATTCAAATTTTTTATCATTGGGCTTTGAAGTAGTAATCAAGAAAAACAATTTGAGTAAAACCACGAGTTAATTAGAATAAAAAAGCTTTCAGGAAATCAAAATTTCCCTGAAACCAAAGAATGAACATGTGTTGCTTCAGAATCAGTATGCCATGCACTTGAAAGCTTTACAAAAAATGTGTGAGAAGTCTTGGTTATTGACCTTTTCTTAACCAGTTTTTAACAGAAGCACTCCAAAAATTAGGTGAGAGAGTTGGAAAAAAATTTGAGGAGATAAATTCAAGGATGTTTATTGTCAGATCAAGTCAGAAACTATGCAGTATTGTAGTGTTCAAAGCCAGTTCATACAGAGACTTCTCAAAAAGAAATCACCACCAGCTTTTTTATCATGCCAATTTTGGCATAGCTGAATTTCATAACAGGACTTACACATTTTAATGCAATCTCTGCTTCATTGTCACCACGCCAGTGATTCTGACAAATCCACATAACCAAAGGATACTCTTGGTTGCATGTTTGCTGTCCTGAACTTCTGAAAGATCCCAGTGGAGGCCATGGTGCTGAACTCAGCTGGAATTTCACACGGGCACCATCATTTCCAAACTGAAGTATGTTCAGGCTCAATCTAGTGTTGCATTTGTATCCATGTGCTGAGCCAGGGGCCTCCTATGTTGTATGTAGCCTCTCGTTTTAAAAGCTTAATTGCCAATCTAAATTTAAACCCCAAAGACTCAAACTTTGTGATCAAACTCTGCAGCTTTAACAATTTAAACTTAACTGAGCAGGCTGGAACAGTGAATGACCCTCATGCCCAGAAAGTGGGTTAGTATGTCATGTGAGCTGGAGGCTTGTGTACTGCTCTGTTAGACACCAGCTGCTGCCAGGCAGACAGCAGGGAACAACCTGTCTTAGGAATAGAAATCACCCAAACTCCTTTGTAAAATTTTCTAGTGCCCACACTGAATCTGAAATACAATAAGGGAAAACAATGGCTCATTTACATCCTGTTTGCAAATACTTTCCTTTATAAGAATGAGTCAAAACGTGGGTTTAAATGGACAAATCTTTATGAGATGAGCTTTTAGAAGTGCAAAAACAGTCTAATGTTGTCTCTCCAGAAATAAGCATGAGTCACTGAAGGAAGTAACTCCAAGTATGTTGCAATCCAATCCCTTCGTTTAGTTCTGTGATTCTATAAGAAGGTATATTATAGTTGGCTTGTATATATACTAGACATGTATATTTTAGACAAAATTGTTAATAGGTACAGTTAACAGTTAACAGTGCCCATCAAACTGCAAAACAAGTACAAGAAAAATTACTGGTACAGGTGCTCTTTGTACTTTCTGTGGAAAAAGCCACCACAAAGCTGTATTAATAGTTTATAACTTGTCTGAAAATAAACTGTGTGGAGATGCTGTGTTCCTGTAGGCACGTTATTCAAACCCCACTGGGCCAACGTGTTTCCGTCTCTAATTTGAATATACACATCTCTATCTGGCAAAGATCAGTTTTTCAATCATTAACTTCCTGAATAAGATTTCAACCACGCTGAGGGCTGGCTGGGAGCCGGGGGGTGCTGCCCTGGCTGGGCAGGGGGCACCAGGGGGGGCACCGGGTTCACCCACGAGCCCACGGCACGGGGCAGGTCCCTGGGGATGAGGCAGGTCCAAGGTCAAGCCAAGCCAGGCTCAGGGGTGGCAGTGGCTGCAGTCCAGCACAGCTCCTGCTTTGCTCAGGGAAGGATTGTCAGAGCAGGGCTGAGCTTAAATGGGCACCTCAGGCCCTGGGGACAGGGTGGGGGGGAGGCCCCAGGCTGCTCAGGGCTGTTAATGCCTATTAGGTTATTAATGTCTTAGTGCCCTGACACTTTCGATAGGTACGTCTGCCCACTAATCCCTAAAATACAGGTTATTTGATCCTCTGACTCAATATTATCCGAGCAGGGTTAAAAATAACTCGGCAGCTAATCCAGCTTCTGTTTACTGGTGTTGATATGTGGATCCCAGTGTGGCTGCCCTGGGTAATGAAATCCTCTGAGATGGCCGTAGCCACTTGGGTTCTGATAAATGTCTTGCAGCTGGGCACACAACAAATTGCCTTTAGGATGCCATCTGTAATACTTTTGGGTTTGCTTACTTGCTTTAGCAAATAGTGGCCTCCACACTGAGAAAACACAAACCTTAGAGGGGTGAGGCTGTCCAAAGCAGGCAGCTGAAAATTTGATTTGTAAAAGGGATTTTGACTAGTTTTCTCCACCCTCTTTGGATTTTATCCATGGGGCCTAGGATCCCTGTAGAGATAAAATAATATTTTAGCCTTAGCAACCTCATCTTCCTTTTTGATTCATTTTTCTGATAGTCTTCTTCACAGACATATTCTTGTTAATTCTTTTCTGTATTATGCACAGATGGTGTAATTTTTATTTTTTTTTAAATATTAGACCAATGGCTGATGAACAAAAAAATGCAAAACTGATGGATTCTCTACCTTTGGAATTATTTCTTTGCTCCCTAAAGGTCTGGTTTTGTAAACACATATTCTGTGTGTGCTTTCAGGTGTTGCTATAACATCGCTCGGTCACAAGAGGGAACTCGCATATCAGTCTCTGTGATTTATTTTTATATTAAACTCTGAGGACTCTGCAGACTAATAAAGACATATTAGTGTATGCATGTGTGCCAGATATGTAAGTGTGCATATATAATTCTATATTTATGTATATACCCGTGCTGTTACATGAGGAGCCTTTTCCAGTGCCCAACCAGACTCTGAGTGAAACACTTTTCCCTGATATCCAGCCTCAACCTCCCCCCACTCAGCTTCACTCCACTTCCCCCTGTGAGGATGTTGAAGACCACAATGAGGTCTTCCCTCATTCTCCTCTTCTCTAGGGTGAACAAACCAAGTGTATTCAGCCACTCCTCACAAGGCTTCCCCTCCAGACCCTTCACCATCCTCATGGCCCTCCTTTGGAGGCTTAATGTCTAATAGCTTAATGTCTTTTTTATATTGTGGTGCCCCAAACTGCCCCAATATTCCAGGTGAGGCCACCCCAGTGCAGAGCAAGGCAGGACAAGCACCTCCCTTGCCTGGCTGGTGATGCTGTGCCTGGTGCCCCCCAGAACAGGATTGTATAACTAATCATCATCTAAAATCTGCACATCTGATTTATTAAACAATTTAATTATTCATTTAACTGCACCACACCTGCGTACCATTACCCTCTCCGTTTGCCTTTGTGGGATAGCAGAGTTTGCACAACCTAATTCTGAAGATCTTGAAAGTCTGGGATTAGTCCAGGAAAATTAGAACTAATGAGGTTAGACCTCAAGCCAGGTGTTACAGTCCAGAACATGTCTTATGCTGTTAGGACTTACCCCATTTTTTAGCCTGGAGGAAAGGAGGCTCAGGGGTCACCTTATTGCTCCCTACAACTCCCTGAAAGGAAGTTGTGACCAGGTGAGGGGCAGCTTCTTCTCCCAGGCAACCAGGGACAGGACAAGAGGACATAGCTCCCCATAGCCAGGTTGTCCCAGAGCCCAAGCATTTTCTACCTGCTGGACCTCTGAACAAAGGCTTCAGCAGCTCGCAGGACCCTCTGGCCTTCTGGTCTGCCCCGAGGTTTGACAGAGCTGAGCTGGGGCAGGGTGGCAAGAATAGCTCCAGCAGCAGCACTGAGTAACATCTCCCACCTAACACAAGAAGTCTGACAGATTCCTCTCTGGAAGTGTCCAAGGCCAGGTTGGATGGGGCCTTGAGCACCCTGATCTAGTGGAAGGTGTCCCTGCCCATGGCAGAGGGTGGAACAAGATGATCTGTGAAGTCCCTTCCAACCCAAACAGTTCTATGATTCTTTGACTCTTGCCACTTCTTTTTTTCCTTCTTTTCTTTCTCATCTTTGTGTTCTATGTAAATGAGGGCATTATATTGAAATATGCAGAATATATTCTATATACTCAGAGCTTTTCTTAATTGCACATAGATCAGTAAGAGGATTATTGGAGTGGTGAAAGCTGCATTAAACTATCCTTCACTGGCCCATCTTGCCCTCTCTGGCCCACCAATATCACAAAGTTTGCAAGGAGCAGGAAGACTGTACTTTAAAACTCTTAAATCTCCATTCCCTGTTCCCCAAACGTGTTGTACAACTTTTGCTGCCTCAGTCAGCCACCACTGAAGGGTTCATTTGGCCTGTTCTCTTAAATCTTTGTGAGATGTGCTAGAGCAACTAGTCTTTAGGGTGCCTGCTTCTAAATAAGTGATAACAATTAAATGCATTTTTGCACTTTTCCTTCCCTGTGAATGCCACAGCCTCTATTTCTAACTGCACTATATTGCTGAAAATACCTTTTGGCCACAAGGGATCTTCAGTCTTTGTGCTTTCCTTTCTGTTGCACTTTACTTACCCACATGATGTCAGTGGTAGGGAAGCATGGCAAAATGAGAGTGAGAAACGTTCTGCCACTGTGGAACAATCTTATATCTCAATGGCTGATTGATATCCTGCCTGAAGTTGTCAGACAGAGCATCTCTCTCCTCTCCCACAGGCTGCTTGTAAAGTCAGAACTAGGCTGATCATTATCTGCATCTCTCAAGTCATGATTTCCCTCTTGTTTTGCTCTTTTACAATTCCAATTTTGTGGGAAGTCGGGGGGGAACTCCCCTCACTCCTGGGCTTTTTGTTGACTTATTGAGAAAAATTTAGTCTGAAAGTTATCAAACTAAAAACTAGCAATATGAATTCAATAAACAAATCAAGGTATCTATTTTTGTGTTCCAAACATCTCTTGATGATGCTGTTTCTGACATGGGTAGAAAGAAATCTCACTGGTATTTTACATGGAAAAATGTCTTGATGTAATTTCTTACCCGTTGATCCTTTTTCTAGATTAAAACCTGATATAAATTTAGGATTGTTTCATGTATTACTTCACTACTAGATTTAAGATAGCAGAAGCAGTTCAGACACATTGCTCGTTTGATTTTTCATATGTGATTCACGAAAAAAACAAACAAACAAAAATTATGGCACTCACAGCATTGTGTTAGTGAAGCTTTTTGCCTTCTTCCTTCAGCCCTTTCACTCCTTTGTTGCCTGAGTTGTGCTGCTGCTGAACACAATCCACTCTGTGTCTCAACAGGAAGAAGACAGGAGTTATCTTGTACATCATAACAGTGGTGTGAACATTCAGGATTGTTTACAGAAGTTCATGTAAGACAACAAAAGATTTACTGTTTGAACATGTCCAGCTTATGCTACAGAACGTGTGTCCATGAAGATGCTGTAATTTATAGACCACCATGGTTGCTTCCATGAGAGACTGCACATACAAGTCCTGGGAATCTTTAGTTCTAACTTTTGGAGATTTTTCAGTTGATTGAATCAAAAGTGTGAGACCAATAGAGAAGATGGGAAGGGAGCTGTAAGCAGCTGTGGGCAGGTATAAGCTCACCTGGGACTGGAAATGGTAGTTACTTTGCCTTTAGGATTCCCGGTAGCACCACCTGATAGTATTAATGTGTTATTATTTATGTGATATTATTAAGTTCAGCCTTGGCAATGTCAAACCCTGGTTTATGCTATCAGCCTTCAGACAATTGTAAAACCCAGAGTTTTGTGAGAAATGAGTTCTCCATCTCTCTAAACTCTTGTTTCCTTACTTTTTGTAAAACTAGGAGAGTGAGACTTGTCCACATGCCTCAGGAGGGTGTTGTGAGTATTAGCCAGATAAAATCAGCTTTCTTTAACGAGCACATAAAGCTGCATTTATCTACCAAGTGTGATTTATGTCTGGGAAGCATTTGAACTGTGCCTCTCCTTCCCATAGCTTGGCATTTACCAGACTTGTTCTTAACAGGGGTGCAGGAGATTAAGGGAAAAACAACAACATACTGGATGCACTGGGGCAGTTCTCGTCCCTCAAAAATATCTTCAAAAAGAGTGTTCACTTATTTGTCATCACAGACAGCTTCTTATTAGACCATTGGCACTGCTCAGGGCTTGGTTTGTCCAGGGTAAAATCAAAGATTTGGAACACAAGAGCTTTGGCTCTGCTGCTGTACTTCTGCCCTGCTGAGTAACGCAGCAGAGACTCCAACACATGAAGCTGCCCTAGCCAGATTTCTGAAGACAACATTACAAGTTATGTCATATCCACACTGCACAGTGGATGCCTGAACTAAGAAAATCCTGCTGTGGAACCACAGATTTTCTGAATGGGTTTCTGGCTGGCAGCTGTCAGCAACAAACCTTTCAAAGAAAGGGAGAATTCTTCTTTGCTGAGGAGTAAAGTAGCTTGTACACTGAACATCTGACCTGCCCTGTCCCCCTGCCCTGTGCCACATCCTCTCTATCGGTGTGAGATGACTCATTGTGGTAGAGAGCTGTTAAAAAAAGATAATTGAGATAACAGAAGAAAAAGATAATTGAGGTAACAGAAGAAGGTACTTGTTACGGTAATTAAGTAACTCCATGGATTAGTTGCCTTTTGTTTTCATCTGACAATTTCCCAGTTCTATAGTGAACCAAACTCCCCCATCTGCTCAGGGACTGGCCCAGGGCTGGCTGAAGGGATGTTCTGGCCTTGCCAAGAGGCATCCAGCCCTTGCCACAGGCTGCCCTGGGGCTTGCAAAGCCTTGCAGGGCATGAGAGTCCCCCGGAGAAGGTCTGGATGTGCCTGTGGAGAGGCGGGGAGTGCAAATACCTGAGGATGGAGGACTGCCACATTCCTGGACTCTGCATCGAAGGGTCTGGGGAGGTCACCAGTGCAAACAAACACTTTGCATGAGCTCAGAGATGCAAGGGCTCGATGGCAGTTGGCAGTGGAGGCAGTTATTTTGGGCTGCACAACCCGGCACTGGATGGTTTGAGCACACAACAATCATTTCTCTCACGCAGATGCAAATCGAGGCATCAGATGAGGAGATATTTGTGGACCTATCTTCTGCACTTTACTAACTTTGGTTGTTTATTCAAATTCTCTGCAGGAGTTTCCTATTGCTATCTTGCAGAAGTGATTTGACTGGAAGCTGACTGACTACTTCTGTTGGACAGAATTGAATTTATGATGTGTCTTCTGCTCATGTCATGAATTCACCATTTATTTGTTTCATAAAATTAATGAAGTAATTTTTGGGAATAAAAGTGTTAGGCAAAGAATTTTCTTTCTCCTTGCTGTCTGCAGTCCTATGATCTGGGAAGTCTTGTGCTTACCTATAAAAATTTATCAGGTTTTTTCAGATTTTACACTTACTGCAGATTATGGCTGGACACAGTGCTGGTGAGCTGCACACACAAAGGTATGATGAGCAATACATCATGGAAAATATTAACAAGACTGAATATTAATTTGATGAGTTGATATTTAGAAATTTGAGATCTGACATGATAGATTCAGTAAGATGAATGGATGTTAATGAACCTTTTTCTTCTGCTCAGGGCCAGGAGCATGTGTAAGCATTCTGCTGATTCATCAGAAATGTGGCTGAATTTTCTTTGCACTAGAATGCAAAAAAAAAAATAAATGGTTGTTTAGGAGAGCTGAATGTGGAGTAGAAAATGTAGGAAGACACAAAAATGCGAGAAAGGTGAAATAGGTGTTTTATTTCTTGGCTTCATCTTCGTAGGTGTTACCACAGAAATAATCTTTTCTATTTTAATATTTATTATTTCCTTATCATATTTTAATCAGGTGGCAGAAACACAAGAGGAAATGCTTTTGATATATTACACGAGTTTCACTCCTTTTATATAATTGTATCAGATGCATTTTCTATCATCTAGTTCTGTCTTTCCCCCAAGCCCATGAATGGAAAGCTTCAGAACAGTGTAGTTGTTGAGCATTTCCATCGTGCTTTGATCCCAGAAACATGCTCATCCCACCAATGAAAACAAGAAATGGAATTATATGCATTTTGATACCTACTGGTATGAAAGCAGGATGTTCCAACCTTTCACCGAGTATAAAACATAAAATGAAGACTCTTAAATACTTTTGGTGCTCAGGTAAATTATAATTTTATTGGTTTATCAGTTGTTATTTCTACCTTATATATTTCAGGTGGACAATAAATACAATAAATAACTTTTCTGTTCCCCCTTCTTTTTTAAAGGGTTTGGGTTTTTTTTAAAGCTTTTTTTTTTTTTTTTAAATTAAAGACTGGATTTATTAATTGCTTGATAGGTTGTCAGGATTGTATTCAGAAATTCTGTCACAGTGCCCTTGGTCTTGTACTGGCATTGATCCCCATGTGGCAGGCTCTGGGATAGGAAGAACAAAGATTGGATTAGCAAAAGATTTTATGATAAAATAAAGAATTCAGGTGAAACAGTAAAGATATACATTATTTGGAGCTACACAAGAATTCAAAAAGCAATTGTTAAAGACTTGTTCCTCGAGCAGTGAGTGTAAGGGTGGCTTTTCATGGTGACTAAGAAGGTGACAGTTGGATTGTCATATAATTGTAGCTGAAGTCATTTAAACCAGACTGTTCCAAGCCAGCAAACAGGGCAGATGGTGTGAGAAGCTGGGCAAGACTGCTCTGCCTGGGGTTGCAAGGCCATCCTGACAATATTCCTTCCTTGCAAATTTGAAGCCAGCTTAAAGGAGCTGGAAACACTGCATTGTCAGCATCTTCTGTGCCTCGTAGAATTACACAATAAAGGATGTTTCACTGCCTCAGAAAAGGCACCTGGGGCCCCCAGAGAGCATCACCACGAGCTCAAAGATGCAATCACAGCAGTAGTTCATGTCCAAGAACTGTTGAAGAAGCTGCAGCTTAGGTGGAATTTATGCTGCAGAGGGAAGGATGCTCTGCCCACCTGGCCCCAGCCCTGCAGCTTCTGCACAGCCACTCTGCAGTTTTTACTTAATATCTAAACACATTTGGAAAAAGGAGAGTAGAAAAGCAATTTAAATACCACTCCTCTCCCAGACATCTCTGTTTAAAGGTCCTCATGCTAAAAGGGTTTGGAGAAGGGAAGGAAGAGCCCATCTCCCTCCTCCCTCTGCCAACGGTAACAGCTTTCCACTGTTGCAGTTTTCATACCTGCACAAAATGGGCATTTAAAACACATCTGAAATTAATTAAACACTTCTCTACAAATGTTGAAATTAGACATTACACGTGTTCTATCTCTTTTGTAAAAGACAGATAAAGATCTGTAGAAAAGTAAGGAAGTCTTACTTCACAGAGGTTTCTATCCAGCTGAGCCTGGAAGGTCTGGTAAAGCCTTGCAAGTACTGGGTTGGAAGACATGTTGGTTTTCAGCATGTGTTTGGTTCCTTCCACAAAGCATGTCAGTTCGTGGCCAGGCTGGTAAATGAAGAAGGAATTAGAAAAAGCTAGAATGCATTTTGTGTTTGTCTACAGAAAGGAGAAATCTGTATTCCTCAATATGGCATTACATCACAGTTAAATGCAATGATTTTGCAATATATTGGAAACTGCTGCAAGAACTCTGGGGGGATTGTGAAACACAGAATCCTCATGTGTGCCATGAGAAACACCTGTCCCATCTCTCAGAAGACCTCAAACTGTAAAAGGAACCTCTTTGAAGTATAATTTCAGCTGATGCTGGGGCTTCAGTGTATCTGAGGAGGCTTAAAAGAATTAAACAGTGCTGGGTACACCAGAGCTAAGTCTGAGGGTGACATCTCTGGCCCAGGTTCTTTTAGTATTTAAGCACCCAACCATAAAACAAAGGCTTGCAGAGATTTTCAAAGCAAGAACCTGTATCTCTTGATATGTAAATCAAGCCCACAGAGGACTTTTGCCTCTGAGCTTGCTCCTGATTTCACTATAATGGGAGGGCTTCTGCTTCCCTCCCCACCACTGTCCATCAAGATCAGTTTTGCTGCTATTGGTGCATTTAAAATCTTCGTCATAACTGAAAGCAAAAGTTGTATAAGGAGCAAAGTGAGCAAATTTAGCAAACTCAGTTAATACCAAACTTCTTTGACGTCTACAAAAGGTACAAAAAATATACTCACCTCAGGAATGGGGAGACACAAACATGACTGAAAATGAAAAGAGTGATGGTTAAAACCCGGCGTTCGATGTACAAATACAGATTTGTCTAAGTCTGATACTCTCAAAAGCCGTGTACTCACTCTGCCGGCTGTCTGCCTACAGGGGCAACTCAGGGAACTATCATCCTGGAAGAACAGCAAGTGAGAAGTCAGGATTTATGCCCATCTCCTGCACAAACGTGCAGCTTGACAGAAGGAAGGTGCTAAAGAGCCACTTACAAGCAGCCGCTTTGTGTAGCGGATAATTTCCCGGCCCCCGCAATAGTGCTCTGCTTGCACAGAGAGCAGCAGGCAAGAGAAGAGTATGTATGACAGCATGCTGGCACTCATGTCAGCTCAGTCTGATGGGTGACAGAAGAACGGGAGGACGCTCCTTTTAATTGAGTCTTCACAAAATTCCCATTCTAATATGGAAAAACCCAATTATAAAAGTGATACCAGGTGCCCACTGTTTTTTCCCACTATCTCGGACAGCATTTTAACGAAATCAAACGTGGAATTGAGTCACCTACTGCAGTGACTTTTCTTCAGCACTCTGGAAATTCACAAATGCTCCCCAGAAGTGATTAATTTGAACATTATGATATCACACCCCAGCAGGAAACAATGGTTAAAAATCTACAAAAGCGTTTTTTTTTTTTCAGATGTGGGTTTTGTCCCCTGCAGTCGTGTAAGTTATAGTTCCATGAAAGCAAAGTGATGATAATGTTCAGCATTGCCAGAGTCCCTGAGAAAGCCAACTGGTGTGCTGCAGGGTGGCTTCCCCCTGGATTCAGGGCAGGACCTTGTTCAGAGAAAGTGGGTGACACTGCAGAGGTCTGTGGGGCAGAAAGACGGATGGACAGTGGTGGGGCAGTGCCTGGACAAGCTGTCACACTGAATTACAGCTGCTGCATCCAAGGAGTGATCCCATGGTCCTGGAGTGTGATCCCACCTCTGCTGAGAGCAAGTGCCCCAGGGTGCAGCTCAGGGTGGGGCCCTCAGGGTGCCAACAGTGTCGCATCCCACCCGCTCCCTCTGGAGAAGAGGGGACTGGATGCAAAAGTAGTCCTAGGTAGCCAAAGTGTGATTAACTTGGAAATCCTGTCAGATGGCGTCTCCAAATGAGGTGAATGTTGGCTACAGCGCTCCCTGGCCACAGAGGTGTCCTTCTTTCAAGTTGCACACCTTGCCAAAGCAAGTGGTAGCCCTTCAGATTCCTTTTAAATCCCCAGTGTTGACTTCTAAGCTTCCCTCCTGTTTGCCTTAAGTCCCATTATGCCTCAAAGGTCTTCTCCAGAAGCTTGAGCCATTTTCTGGTCAGTCTGGTTGAAGGATGAGTGAGATGCCTCTAGAAACTGTCCTGGAAAGAGAAAACACTGGGTTGCAATTAGCTGTTTTTTTCTGGCATTTGTGTACCAGCAAGGGATTCATCTGGATGAGAATGGCTTTGCTTGCCAGCAAGGGGAATGGAGGAGGACCTGCCTTCTTCTCCTGCCCCTGCCTCCCTGCCTGCACACCCAGCACCAGCTCCACTCTGGAGTGGATGTTTCCTGCCCTTTTTTTTTTTTTTAAATTTGCCCGGAGGGGATTTGATGTGGAAAGTGTACACATCCCATTAGGCACGTACAGCTCACACACAGGCCCCAGGGAATACCTAGAAAAAGCCAGAGACCCTCCCTTGGCAGCTAAAGCTGATGGCAGCAGGTTGTGTTATGATCAACAGATGCACAAACACACTGTGGAGATGGCTGGCATCCATGAGCAGGGCAGGGGCACCTCTCAGGGCACTGGTTGGTTAGAGAAGGACTAAAATCACTGATTAGCAATTCAGAGCCTGGGATTCCCTGAAAAGCAATAGAGAGGTTTCACTTACAGGTACATCTCCTTCAAAGAAACTGCTCCTGGCTCAAAGCAATGGGCAGGCTGCTCTCTGTTTCTCCAGCCAGTAAAGCCACGGCAAGAGTGAGAGCAATTAGTCCAAAGCACAAATCCCTGAAGGAAATAAATTATATGTAACATTTGTGAGACACTTGTTTTCTCAGATAGTTGAAAAAAAAAGATTTTACATTCTTTTAAAGGAAAGAATTCACAAGTATCTTTGATTTAGCCAAGGTTGTGCAAGGAATATGGTAACAATGGCAGAGAAGGGCAAGATGCTCTTCATAACAGCCAGGAGGTTCTACTGTGTCTTTTTTTAAGGAAATTGTGCTCATTAGAGATCCAATTTTTCCCAGGAACTCTACACTGTCTTGGCAAGGGTGTTACAAAATCTGATATACTTAGCAGGGTCTCTAGGGCCTCATCACCTAAGGAATGATGTCTCAGTGTAGCTGCCATGCTCTATAAGTGAAAAAAATTGATGGCATAAAGCAATTGGGGGTGTAAATCATATACAAGATACATAATTAGGATCTTTCCATACATGAGATGTAATTACTGTCGTGTAATTACGGGCAGTGAGCAGTTTAGATAACTTCTTCCCAGGCCTACAGCCCAAAAGGCAAGATCTGTGTTTTTGTTTCTAATTGAAAATCAGAGTGGCAGAGCTTCTCTGGAACTGCTCCCAGCCCTGGTTCCTCCTGGCAGTCACTCCCTGCCAGCAGTGCCAGCGCTATCTCCACATCTCTGCATTTCTCTTTGATTGCTTAGTGAGATCCCACTCACACTGTTGTTGCTGCAGGGCAAATGGGTCGTCAGAGAAGCTGCATTCAATTTGGAGTGAAACAGAAATCACCAGGAGTCAAACTGGCAGCAAAAGAACTTTCCCTGTCTTGGTTAGAGCAGAGATGGATGAGGTGCAGGAGCGAGTGGCACCAGTCGCAGCTTCTCTTTAGAGAGCTTAGGCTCTGTTCTGGCATTTAGAGGCTGATCCAAGGAGTGTAGAAATTAATATCTGATGCCATCCCAGCAGAAAGACCAACTTTTTAATAGAATCTTCAAGCGTTTAGCTTTGATATTTTAAAACTCTTCAATCTGATGACGAGCTGCAGCAATGTTTTTTGACAAATAGGTTATCGTTTGTGGGCTGATTTTCTGTGCTCATGTCCAGGTGGCTGATCATCCTCTGTTCTGCTCCCTTAATCTCTCTTTCAGCAACACAGACCAAAATGTGGAGAGGAAATGATGGCATATCCCTATATATCCTACTACTTCCCTACCCACTGACAGGGTGCAGTGGAGGAGCAGAATAAGGAAGGGGCAGAGATCTCCACCACCAGGGGTAATGCCAGCACCAGGGCAGCCCAACAATTTTCAAGTGACAGGATTTTAACCCAGAACAGATAATTGGAAAAGATGAACACACAAAACTCTCCAAGATATTTCTATGATCTCTTACAGGCACTTTGCTCTGGCTGCTTTGGAAATCCTCATCTAATGTCCTATATATTTTTGGTTTATGCGTAAATACTTTGGGATATATTTTCTTTCAATGCACTTACTGTGATGATAGGTTGAATGACGGAAAATGCTCCACAAACATCCAATTTCCAGATCGATATTTTAACATCATTTGCCTAAACCACCAGATCTGAGTTCTTGTGAGAGAATTTGCATCACAATGTAGAGTTTCCAGGAAACTCTGCTCAATTAGGGTTTTCTAATGTAAAAAAAAAGACTCCCTGTAGAGGAAAAACACCCAGATAACAAATGCAGGCTGCTTTACATTTGCTGTGTGCACTGATCAAGATAGAAGAGCTGCAAAGACCACAAATGAAGAGATGTTATTCATAGTTTCATTTTCCAGAGATAAGGCAGCTTGGAGTATTTTTCTTCTCCTTTCTTTTAGATAATGATGGCATATACTAATGTAGAAATGAAGGAAAGTAGGGGCATTCTAATTCCTTTGTGAAAGGGTAAACCATAGCACAGCAATACCAATATTGCCTATGACAGAAAGGCATCAAATCCTGATGAACTCAGGGAACATTTCATATGCCAGCTTGAAGAGGGTAGTGGCACCTTCTGAGAGCCACACCCTGTGCTCTGCCCTAGCAGATGGACCAGGAGATGTCCTCAGGAGTGTAGATAATTAAGCTCTCATTATTTTCAGAAATGTTAATTAATTTGACATCATTTAAGCTTACTAACAAAAACTAGCAGCACTCAGGAGAGGGGAGAGCACACAAGAGAGAGACCTTCTGAGCTGCAAGTCCTCCTTGTTTCATGCAATAGGACAGTCACTGGAGCTTTCCTGGGTTGTCCCAAGGTCTCCATGTTGCAGTGATATTTAGCAAGAGCTGAGGCATCTGCAGCAAAAAAGCCCTGACAGCAACATTCCAGCCACGCTGGGTGTCATGCACAGTGCAAGTGCTTCCCACAACCAACCATCTCCAGAAGGAGACAGAAGAAGGCAGGAATTGACCAAAAGGGTCACCAGCTCTCTTGTATTTTAAGTTTTCTCCTGATACCATTGCTCTCACTTCAGTGTCTTCTTTTGTGTGCTGACTGCTTTCATCAGGAAAGAGAAACACTGAGCTCTCTCACATCACAAGTCCACTCACCCTTCCTTGCTTGTCCCGCTGTGCGATGACCCCGCAGGCTGGATTTCCCACTCAGCACGGCTCGTAGAGAGAGGCTGAACACTCAGGACACGCAGACAGCACAAGGCATTCACTCTGTGGCTGGGCTAGAGCTCCTCACCAGCCAGCCCTGCTCCACAGCTCGCTTTTCCTGCTGGAAGCACTGAGAATCCACCTGCAGAGTGCTCGCTAGGAGCACGGCAGTCGTCACTCAGTAATGAGGCCGGTTCCCACCTAGCTGTATGAGTAAGAACAGGCTGGCCCTTTTCCATGAGAATTGGCAGCATTTTCTGTTCTGTGTGTGAAGCAGGCTACATGAGTGCTAAAATGTTTTGAAACACGGGAGATGAGCTCCATAAGTGCCGGTGCTTCTGCAGCAGGTGAGGCCACGCAGGTGCCGGTGGCAGGGCAGTCTCAGCGTGTCCTTCCACACTGGCAAGGTTCTGGCTTCTCCAAATGTTTCCTCTTGGGATCCATTGTTTTCTCCATCATTCAAGAGGACCTTCATATTCTTTTCAGAGTTTATGTGTTCTACAGCCCTGTAGCCTTAGAATTTCACCCATACTAAGAAAAGATTTCTTGATGTAACCAGCATTTTATATTTTGCAGTGAAACTCCATTTGGGACCTCTGAGATCTCCTTAGAAAGGCACTCTCCTTCTGCTGCATGTATGGCTCCTAACAGACTGGTTGTTCCACTAGGATCTGACTCTGGAGCTGCACAGGTTCTACAGTTTGAAAGAAGTGCCTTAAAAATCAGTGTGACAACTTAAATTTCCCCTCTCTGCGTGGTTTCATTCCTTTTGGAGCCTGTGTCTGGAAGGATACTCTGTATACTGCTTATCTAGGTTGGCAGTGATCAGTCTATGCATCACTAAGGGACCATATATAGGAAGATAATGTCTTTAGAGGGAGGGAGCTGTTGTGCAGTTTACATTCATTTTAGCACTTGAACTTCTTCCCACTTGTCTTCTTGGATCTCACCATTTCTTCCGACTCCACAGTTCACCTTTTTTCTGCACAGGTACAAGACAGGCTTTGACCTTCTTGGCTGACATGACTGCCATGTGTAGGAGAGGAATCTCTAGGACAAAGCAAGAACTTCAGATTAAACCAAGGAGATGTATCTTAATGCCTGTGAAGACGTCACGCTACTCCTCTGTCTCAGAGTACAACAGAAAAAGAGAAACTGAGATGGGGACTGTGATCTTGCCTTTTCCTTTGGTGGGGACACGCCAGGCAGGGACTCCCAAGGCATGAGGAAATCTCAGACTGGCTCAGAGCCATCCCAAAATCATTTAGGTTGGAAAAGACCTTTACAGGCAGGGCTTCAGTCAGTGCTAAAACTGCTGGGCAGCCCCAGCCTTCTCCTACCCCATGCCCCTTGGGCATCATGAAGCTTCTCCCAGCCCCAGAGACCTTCCTCCAGGTCAGGGCTGTTTTCTAGAAAAACAGCTTTTCACTTGGTTCCTGGTTGGTCAGTTTATTTCAAACGGGGAAGTTACTGTTACCATTTTTTTCCTTCCATAGCACTAAACAGTGTATAAACTGTTAAAAACAGCTACACAGCCAGCATCTCATTAAATAAGAGCTGTTGTAAGAGCTGGAATGCCACCAGAGACATAAAGGTTGGGCAATTACAGACGTATTAGGGGGATGACAGGTCTGAGTATGCTTTCATAATCCAGGCAACAAAACCAGAAGTGGGTATCCCTGGGCCTTCTGGTCTCCCTTCTCATTTTTTTGACAATTTCAGGATTTACTGCTTTTATCTTAGAAACGAGCGGCTCTGTAAGGACCTTGAACAAGCTATCAAGCAGGTGGCTCCGTCCACTCCAGCATGTGAGTGGAATGTGTCACTGATGGCAGGTCACTACAGACACAGCACTGGCAGAGGAGCTGATCTGTGGCCTGACACAGGGCATTTTTCTTTTGTGTAGCTCAGGGACAAAATCACCAACATATGGACTCAGTGCCCCGTTGCATCAGCTGTGTGTATGTCTGCCTGCCTGCTTTAAACTCACAGCACCAGGTCCCCCCAAAATTCCTTAGAGATCCTAATTTCTACCCATGGATAATGATACTGATATAAGCTCTAAAAATTAATGCATTTGCATGAATCATGGAGAAGATCATTCACAAGACACAGACCTGTCAAGTCTCTGAGTGCATAAATTGTGATGGCCATCCCTCATCTTTGGGACATGGGACTGGCCCCCCCTGTGGTGTCACCCCACCCCACCACCTCTTTCACTGGTGACACAGCCACATACTCCCTACTGCAAAAGCAAGACCAAACTATCTGTGGGGCTCCATGTGCAGGGATCATAGAACCATGGAATGGTTTGGGTTGGAAGGGACCTTAAAGCTTCCCTCCTTCCAGCCCCCCTGCCATGGCAGGGACACCTCCCACTAGAGCAGGGCCTGTCCAACCTGGCCTTGGACACTTCTAGGGATGGGATTGGTCACAGCGATGGGTGCCACAAAGTGCTGTGCCCAAAAAGCTGCTTGGCCCAACCCTAAGGTGTCCTTGGTCACCAACAGTGACCCAGAGGCAGCTCAACCTCCTGCACAGTGGCCGGGGCTGCCATCCCCCTTGGAACCCTCGTGCTCTAGCCTGGTGCTGCTTTGCCTCACTCTATGAACAGGGATGGGGTGATGCATTGATTAACCAGTGTGTCCAAGGCTTGTCTCCCATGCTGCTGGACCAGGGCAGCCACTGGCAGGGCAGAGTCATCCCCAAATCACCCAGAGGCTGTCCAGTGTGCCCATGGGGAAGGGAGTGTGTGCTGGTCTGCCAGCAAACCTGGGCTTGGGGTCAAACAGAGCAAGACACAGAGAGGAGGCCTGGCAGCTCCAGTGAGCAGCACATGCCATGCCCTGACAGGGATGAGGATGCCATCAAGTGGCCAAAGCTTTATATTCAATTCCCACTTGCTCTTCCTGGTTTTTATACTATATCTATATCATATATATTTATAATATATCAAATAGCTTTCTGTCCTCTGCTCCCTTTCCACACCAGGCTGCCCACAGCTCTCCCTGACAGCTCCTTCTGGCAGGTGCATGTTACACCAGAGCTTTGTCCAAGTAAATCCTGGGCACCCATCTCACAACTGGTTTAATTGGATGAATAATAGCAGGAAAGATCACCGTGCAACTCCAACGTGGGTCTCAGGGCTTTATGCCCAGGGGGCACTGAACAGACTGAATGTGGGCACCACGAGGGCAGGATCATGCAGACACACAGCTTGTCGTGAACCTGATTAGTTTAATTAATTCATGGGCCATTTTTACATAATACAGGCACATAAACAGCACCATTTATTTGCATTGAAAAAACAGTCTCCCCAAGTATTATCCCTGGAGACACCTGATATTATCCATCTAAAAAACATGTTTTACATGCGTGCATAAAACTAGGCAACATGGAAAGGATGAATCCTTAAATGCAGCCAGCAACAAATACTTGTGTGAAGGCTCATCAATTTTATCCATATTGTTTATCAAAAACAGTTCCCTGTGTTCTCACCAAGGTCAAAGGCACTGTGAACCTCCTCGCCTGTGAGCCCTGAGATGAAGCAACACCAGCTGTTGCTGGTTCTTCCACTTTTTAAGGCCAGTTCTGGGGGCACCAACGCTTTGTTTTTAATTTGGGCCCCAGTGATGAGAAACCCAAAGTAGGTGACTCCATTTCTGAGTGCTGCTCCAGACCCAAAGTTTAAGGCACTTTTTGCTGAAACCTTCAAGTCTGGTCACCGATTCCTCCATTCATGCAGGGAAGAGGACGCAGGAGTTTCTCTTTCCTTCTCCTCCTTTCACAGAGGAAAGCTGGACGGCTGCTCCACATTGTCTTCAGAAACCTTTATGGAAGGCATCTGCTAAAACTACAATAATTGGGCTTTTCCCCCAGAGTCCTTCTCCAGAGGAAGAGCTGTCCTACAACATTTCCTGAAGGACAGTGCTGTCCTTGATTGTTCCCCCACGCCATGTGTCCCTCTGCATGTGATCCAGCTACCCCTTGGCCTCTCCCGCCAGTGCCACCAGAGCCCTCTTCTCCCAGCAAAGCTGGCTCTTCTTGGGTTTTGGCATCAAAAACTCCATGGTTAGGAAATAAATCATGGAGATATTCAACAGCATAAACAGGAATAATCATGGTGTAAAAGATCTTGGAATAATTGAAAGGCTGAGGTAGACCAATGTGAGACCTGGGTCTGCCCCAGTGCTCTCAGTAGGATTGCAGTGAAGAGCTGGAGGTCCAAAGGTGTTCTGTGTATTAAAGAGACTTCCTTTGGTGATGGTCTCTTCAAGGCTGAGAAGTGATGTCTGCAGGATTTGGCAGTTGCCAAGCTGGACCACCATATCAGGGAGCTCAGAAGGTCTTTTGAGATAACTCCAGCAGGTCCCTGGAGGCCTGCACCAGGTAAGCTGTGTAAATCAATAGCCAGACTTCTACATGAAATGCAGACTTGATTTATTGTTTCCTGAATAAAAAAAGCAGCTTAGTTGTCTGAATTTAACATCCTCCTGTTTTCCAATTTAATATATAAACTTGGATAACAGGCTGAAGTAGTTGAAGTCCTTCATGTTTTTTCATAATAATGTGTTGCATTGTGGCAAACTGTGATGGAAAACACGAGTGTGTGTTTGTACAGGAGGAATCATCTCTTTCTTTAAACCTGAAATCAAGCTAGGATTTGATAGGAATCCAGACCTTCCTACAGGAAAAGCACCTGTGTACCCACCACACCTCCTCCTCTCCTTGTTCACACAAAAGATGAGCATTATTTGCAGTGTTGTACGAAAGATGCTCCCTCGGTGATGTCAGGTGGGCTGGGTTTGGACACATCCCTTGGGAAAGGGAGGTGAGTTGTTTTCCTGGCTCAACAGGAAAAATGTCACTGGTGAAAAAGCCCACCAATTATTGAGGTGTTCTTAGTCAACAGAGTGAAAGATTTGATAAGGAAGTGGTCTTTGGGTTTGACTGAGCTGGTGCCATTTTCGGAGTCCTGCACGGACTCAGTTCCAGCAGGTGCTGTAGGTGCAGGATGGGAATCTTCAGTCAGAGCAGCTGAGCCCACACCAACACCACACTGCTGATTTGGCTCAGGAAAGCAGGAGACTTTCTGGTTCTTCTTGGCAACACTTTTGAAATAAGAAAGAAGGAGATTTATGAAGTACTGCAGAAAACAGCAAAGACCGCCAAGAATAATCGTGAGTAAAAAAAGTTTCTTTAATCAATTTTCTTTTAATCTGCTAAAAAAGCTTCTTTAATCAGATATTTTTAATGCTGCTCCTTCGTGCAACCCTAGGTTGATGAGGGAAAGTGACTTGATAGTCAGGACACTTTGAAAGGGCTTAATTTCAGGTCTTTGTGGATGGAACAAGGGAGGAAAGAACACTGTTCAGGGACCGTGGTGAGAATATTTCAAAACATATAAAGTGTTAGAGAAAAATCTCCCTTCATATTTTCATTTCTGATTGACATTAATCAAAACAATCACGACAATCAGAACATATTGCAGTGAAGTTCCAGGGGAACCGGACTGAAACTCAAATCCATCAGCACATCTGTTGTCTGCCCTGAATCCCACAGACCCAAGTTAGAGAAGTGGCTATTCAGTTGTAGGTACCCACATGTCATCTGACTGTCAGAGGATCTATGCAATTGCAACTCTATTTGATTCAAAGATTAATTCTGTGATTTTAACAAAGCTAGAGGGTCTTTATGTGCTGACCTGGAAGTTAGGGATTGGTCTCAGTTTGGCCTCTTTTCATTGCTTTGAGGGAAAGTTCATAGCCAAGAAACATGGCTGCACTCGATGGGAATCCTCGCACTGTATTGACCGTGAGGCCCCTAAAAAACACCTGTTGGGGATGGAGAAAGGTTAGAGCACAGGAATAAACTGGCTATTTTAAGAAGGGGAAGAAAACACTGAATGAAGTCACGGTGAGATTCTGAAGCACCACATCTTGGTTTGCTTGGAAGATGCGCTCTCACTGCTGGTCCTGGCTGAAGATTGCACTGGAGAGTGGAAATGCAACAGCAAAAGTCCCTGGTTTGGTGTCATTGTTCTCTGTGCTCCCCACCCATCTGTACATACCAGCAAGATCTACAAGTGCTGAAGGGTGAAAAAATGCCACTGGTGTATAACAGAAAGCAAGAAGTCTAAAACATCTTCCAGTGTTGTCCTACCTTGGTGCAGTCCCAGAATGATAGAATCATAGACTGGTTTGGGTTGGAAGGGACCTACCTTAAGCTTATCATGTTCCTGCCCCCTGCCATGGACAGGGACACCTTCCACTAGACCACGTTGCTCCAAGCCTTGTCCAGCCTGGCCTTCCTTCCCTTTGCATGTGGGGGTCATGCAAAGCCCAGGGTTCAAGAAGGCTGTTGTTTCCCTGCAGGGAATTCTCTGACCCCTGGGGCTGAGTCTGTGGGCACAGAAGGTGTTTGGCAGGCGGAGAGAGTGTGGCTGTGGGCCAGCCCTGCTGATGTGGGCATTGAGCCATGGGGACTGGTTTTCAGGTTTCACCTTTGAGCATAGAAGGAATTTCTCAATCAGCAGAAAACTAGACTCATTCTGTACCTTGCTGAGACCAAGCTCTCACCACCACCTTTGGGAAAAATGTTCAATAGAAGCTGATATTTTCACAGGAGTGTTCCTAAGGTCAACCTTTAGTACCCACACACAGCCCAGTGCTTTCTCTCATCAAGATAATAAATACCATCGGCCAGATTTCCTCATTCTGCTCAATATATGACTTTTTAAAAGATGCTGGCATGTACAAGAGAGAAAGACCCTGCAGCTTTTAAGATCTTGAACAGTAAAGTGCCTTTGGAAAGTGGAGAGAGGTCTTGTCATTCCTGACTCCTGGCCTTGACTCATCTCCCTTTGAACCCCCCTCACCACAAACACCATTCCCTGGTGTGTGCACAGCCCACTTTGGGGTGAACCTGCTCACAAAATGATGGTATCTCTGCTGGCCTGTTTCTCACAGATCACTCCAATCACCACCCAGGCTCATTACCCTGGTCACTGATCTAAACATCACGAGTTCAGAATGGACATGAAAAGGAACATCAGCAATCCAGCCCCTTTCCAGGCTTTACAACAGCAAAGTTCCCACAGCTACTGTAAGGAACTGTGGAAGATCTTGGCTCCAAAACCAGAAGCCCATGGATTTAAGAGTCTAACCAGTCTTTCCCCTGAGATTACTGAGCTCTACTAAACACCATCATATCTTGTATCCAATAAGTCCCAGAGCACAGTGCTGACTTGTTTGAGGCAGGATCAAAATGTGTTCACATAGTTTAGGATGGACCTTGCTATGTGAAATTGCAGCACTGGGATATGTAGGATATTATTCCATTTGTTGGGATGTTTTATTTTGCTAGGAGAGAGAATTTTCTGGGAGGAAATTCAATTTTTTGGAATTATCCATAAAGTAACAAAAGAGAACCAAGTTAAATAATAATGAAGATTTAGGATGAAAAGCCCAGAGGCATAAACTTCTCTCCTCAGAATGAACACACTTGGCTATGGAAAAAGACAAGTGTTATATTTACATTTCTTTGTGTGCATCAGGCAATTATTTGGAGCACTGTGAGTGGTGTTCCTTTGTCCCAGAATGAAAACATCCAGCCCTGCATTGGCTGTTTGTCAGCTGTGTGGCTCCCAACATTTCAAAAGGTTTTCATCACGAGAGCAGGATCCAGTCTTGCCATCAGCTATTACTCAATCCTGTTGTTGGCTTTGATGTGGGTGCCAGGTGTGACAGCACAAAATCTGCAAGCAGCTCAGACCTCCAGCCAAAACCCCCAAGCACCGTGGCTGTTAATATTCAGGCAGGACAAGGAGGTGATGAGGATGGAGAGAGAAGGGAAAACACATGGAAAGGCCCTTTTCAGCCACCCTGTGTTTACAGTGTAAGTGCACACCAGATGGAAAGAAGAGCCTGGGCACCCTGTCCCTCCATGGACTGTCCAAGCACAGTCCTCAGCATCTCTCCAGGCGCTTGTGCTTCACATCAGTGTGACTTTCTTCACCCAGTGGCAAAAACTGAACCAGACCACAGGCTCCTGTGACAGCTGGCATAACACAGAGGCATGTTGGCAAATATTGAAATCACACTGACTTGTGATTTTGCAGGTTGTTTTTCTGTTTGTAACTTGTTGAGCTTCTCTCAGAATGTGAAAATCAACACTTTGGAGCTAAGAGCCCCCATGATGTTCCGATGATAAATACGGATTTATTTCAATGTCAGATGATGTTTCTCTCAGCAACGCAATAAAGTTGCAAATCCTTGTTCTCTGCCATTCATGTTTGACTGAAGCAAAGTTTGCTGGTAGAACAGGTATCTTTTATTACACCAACAGACAAAGTCAGAAAAAGGAGATAAGTTTTTTGGCACGCAGCCCTTCTTCCTCTTTGAAACCGAAGCAATTCTGGTTTAAGAACGTTTTCAATCAGCTCTGCCTTGGTGCAAAAGGAGGGTGAGCAGTGCAAAGCCAAAGTTCCAGCAGAGCATTGCCCAAGGTGAGCACACACCCCCGGGGTGCCAGCACAGTCCCACCAGAGTCGGTTCATTGGCACCGAAGTCAGTGGGGAACATTTGACCTCTGCATTTTGCAGAAGCAAACACTGAGGTGAGACTTCCTACCTCTGATTTCTGATAAGTCAAATCATATTCATGATTAAGTGAGCTGACAGGAAGTGTTATTTGAGGCTCATTACACAGCGGTGTGTGACCCCCAGTCATTCATTTCTTTATTGTGTAAGGCACACTATTGCACTCATTACTCACTATTTTGATTTAGAAAGGATCCGCACTATAATTACCTCCTGCCATTATAATAATTTAGCAGTAACTGGCTTTAGCTGTCTCTCAACCCTGCAGATAGGTTTGTAACAGCCATTGTATTTTCCAATTGACAATTAAATGCCTAATAACCAGATTTTACTTCAAATATCACTTACTTTTAAGCCCTCATTCTGGTAGCTCTGCAAGATGCAGTCAAGGGTCCCTTTGTACTGATTTAAATAAACTCCATCTGCCTGAAGTCGACTTTTCACAACATCCATTGGAGTGCATAATCCCCAGGAAATGGCTCCTAGAAAAATGCAGAAGTATTTGAATCATTCCCTCTTTATATTTGCTTGGCTGCAGGTCAGTGAACTCAAAAATTCACCTCTCATCTACAACATCATATTCATGCAATTTTCATTTCAGGGCATTCACCCTGCTCAGGCACAGAAACAGCATTTCTGGGGGCAAAGTTCCCTCTTTCTGGAAGATGCCTGGAAATTTTGGAGGTTATGCTGCCAGTCAGATACAGGCAGCCCGGGAGGGGCTCCCCCAGGTGAAAACACATCTTCTGCTGTGCCTCTGGTGGAAAGTGGACATGTAGTGCGAAGAGCCTGAGCTGCCACTTGGGAGAAATTCAGAAAAAACAGAGTCTTCTGATAATTCTGGTAATTGTAAAGCAAAGTTTGAGCTGAGAATGGCAATAAGAGGCAGGTCCATCTGGGGCTGCCAGGACTGGGCTCCACACAGCTCAGATACCTTGTCAGTGCTCTAAAGAAACATCTGTGTGCATTGATTAGCCTGCTGCTGAGTGGGGTGGTTTGCCTCTGGAAAGATCAGCACATGGCCACAATCTCTGTCCGAGTTGGACAGACAGCAGTTTGTTTGGACCCACATGAGTGCTGGGGCACTCTAGAAAAGCTGTCCAGATGGGCCAGGGGCCTCTTTGTTTGAGGAGAAATGGAGAAGGCATTTTGTTACCATTACCTGAGCTAAGGATTGACTTGCCTTTGTGGTTCTGCAATTTAGAAAGGGCCAAGAAATGGGGAGTGGGTGTGGGGGTGACCTCCTGCGTGGTGAGGCACAGACAAGCCAGTCTTACTGGCAGGTGTACACACGTTAAAAAGGAGAAGAAGAAGATCAGTAACAGCCAACTTGGCTTCTGCTACGTGTGGGGAGGTGCACACCCTCCTGGTGGGCAGCCAACAGGTTGAAGTCCTCTTCTGGTGGCATCTTGGCTGCCGTGTCACTGGCAGTGTTACAGCCAGGCTGCCCTGAGGCACCCAGGGAGATGAGGGCACCGTTTTTTTTTTTCCCTCCTCACTGACACTGAGCCTGATGAAGATCTGATAACACTTCCATAAAATTTGCCAAGCCCTGAAGTGCAGCTGTGGTGCCAGGGGACCTGGCCCTGGGGAGGAAGGTCGTTCAGTCCCATGTCCCCTCCTGGCGTTCAGGAGGATGTGGTGGCCCTTGAGTCACTCTCGGAATCACTCCAAGAACCTTCCTGTCCTTGCTGTGCCAGTGTTGTGAGGAAGTAAAGGTGCTTACCTGCTACACCCCCTGCCAGCCAGACAGAGAAGGGACTGGGAGAAATGCATCCCTCAGGAGTTGCCCAGTCACAGAAAACTGCGTAAGGGATGAAGTAGACGCAGTACCCGGGAACATCCCTCAGGAGCATTGCCACCGTGCCTCGGTAGATTCCTGCTATCCCCTCTTTCTGTAGGATTGTCCAAAAGCAGTGGATTGGGCCTCGGTACACGGGAGATCCAGGAGCTGTGGGCTTTAGTTTAACATCTGCTGCAAATAAAAAAAAAGACACAACAGTTAGAACAGATACATTGCCACAGAACTCATCCCCAAAGCCCACTGCCATTGGTTAGAACTTGCTACCATCCCGGTTTTTTCTCCTGGGATCAATATGTATCATGGGAAAAAAGTCTTAGGAAAAAGTACTCAAGTCCATTTTCAAAAGGTGTTTAGACACTTCAGGTCAGATTTTCCTTAGATGTGTGGCATACCTCCCAATAGGTGTGTGCCCAGTGAGATTTCTAAATTATTTTAAGGCTGTGTGCCTGGTTTTCATGGATTTTAACCACATCTGGTGCCAAGTGGCATCACTGAAAGCCTTGATGTCTTCAGAGTCTGGCCCTTCCCATGCAGACCAAGTTGCTTTTGTAAAAGGCACTAGGTTGCTAAGCTGCATGGAGGTTTTAAAAATGGACATTCCAGCCTGCAATGGAATTCAGCTGCTGTCTAGAGCAGAAGCAGCTCCTTCTGCCTGCAGCTGGTGGACAGGGGTAGAGCCACCCCCTGCCATCCTGCCAGTGTCCCCTCCTGACCCATCCTGCCCACGCCTGGGCTCCTGGCACCCTGCCCCAAATAAGTCAGTGTTTTGCAAATGCACATGGGAGAATTTTGCTGTTGAACAGAGGAGGTGGAGTACCACAGAGGGGTTTATGGGCAGACAAATGTGGGACTGAGAGCATGCAGAGATGGGGAGCTGGCATTGCTGCTGGCAGCTGTGGTGCTGCTGCTGGCATCTCCAGGAGACCCCACAGCCCAGGGACTCGCAGTTCCTGCAGCTCCTGGTCCTGAGCACACCTGTCCCATGTTCCTCAGAGATCCCAACTGCCTGGAAATGCCATTGATAAAAACTCTCCCCTTGAGCTGAGCAGGATGGGGAGACGAAAGGGGGAATTTTTAGCCCCACTGCACCAGCACAGGGCAGCAGGGAGCCGGGCCTTGGAGCAAAGCTGTCCTAAAGCACCAAGGACTGGCAGAGGAAGGAAGGAGAAAATCCTGCTTCCTACCTTTGCTGTAGGGCTGTGTTTGCATCTGCAGCCTGATCTTTACCAGGTCCACGGGAGTGCCAATGGCCACGGAGACAAACCCTGCCACCGAGCTGGCCACGGTCATGTCGGCGAGCGAGGGCGCGGCGGCCGCGTCCCCGTGGCGGAGCTGGCCCAGGAACCGCTGCGTGCTGCTGAACACCCCGAACACCACCGAGCTGTACAGGCCTGTGGTGGCCATGGGGAAGGACATGCCCTTGAAGAAGCCAGTCACCTAGCCAGGGAAGGGAGCAGGGGTTAGGGGAGTGAACGGCACTGAGCATTGTAAGCCCCAACTCGTCTGTCGGGCCGGGAATCGTGGAATCCTGGAATGGCTTGGGTTGGAAGGGACCTTGAAGGTCATCTCGTTCCAAGCCCTGCCATAGACAGGGCTGAAATGCACATCCAAGCAGCAGACATCTCCTGGAACCAACTGTTTGCACATGCTGAGCAAAGGAAATTAGTTCATGCTGCTAAAGACTTAATAAAGACTGTGCAGAACACAGGACATGGTGAAAGCACAGGAACCCAGGTAAAAGTCCCTCTCATGGACAGCTTCTGTCCTGGCTTCACCAGAGTCAGCAGAATCCCTCTGGGAGACCTCTGCCATCAGAATCCCTCTGGGAGGCCTTTTCCACCAGGATCCCTTTGGGAGACCTTTTCTAGCATGATTCCTTTGGGAGACCTTTTCCAGCAGGATCAGGCGAAAGAGCCACTGTGGATGTTAAAGCCATGTGGAGACCCTGACCATGCCATGCCAAGGATCTGTTTTTTCCCTATAGGAATAACCAAGAGGGTTACCTTAGAGGTAAGCAAGAGAAGGCTGCAGGGATTTGCAGCTCAATGGCACCAACTTTATTGGTCTTCATATAACTGCTGGTGCCAACAGCGATTTTGTGTAATTGCTTTATGTGTTTATCTATTTATTGACTTGCACTTTCTACCAGCACATTTAAAGTAAGATAAAGCACTTACAGACTCATTTCTGTACACAGTGAGAAAACACTTGAGTGTATTTCCATATCCTTGTCCAGCTTGTAAACGAGTCTGCAAAAGACATTCATAAAAGGCCATTAAAATCCCCCGTTTCCAGCCCAACAACAGCTCATGCTCTGTAAACAATGTGCACTTTGCTTTGAGAGCATGTCCCTCCTTAGTCATAAAGAGAAAAGAGCAATAAAATAAGATACATGTGCATTAACGCTCTTGAACTTTGCCAGAATCCAGGCTAAGAGGGATCTCCCAGGTCTGAAGCTCTCAGCAACATCTGGAATTGATGACTGTCAAATTGCTCTCCAGCCTGGACCAGCCACCCTGTCCCAGCACAGCAGGCTGCTGGTGTGCAGGGCTGTCACTGGCAAGGGCCTGATCTATGTGGAAATTGGAGAGTGGTGTGGTCTCCTCCGTTTGGAGGCTCTCAGGGAAGGCTGGGATGTGCTGCTGAAGAGTGGAGAGGTGAGATCCCCTGGGAGACCCCAGGGGCCCTTCTGATCCAAGGTGGATTTTAAGGTATTGAAATACTAAATGGAGCCAAAATAATTCAGCATGATCTCGGGAATTCTCCATGCTTCCCTCAAAAATACATTTTCACATAATTTCCAACAAAGGCATCTTGTTTCTGGACAGCAGTTTGGTTGTGTGCCTTCCAACAGCTGTAAGAAATGGCCAAAGCCTGTAGGATTTGACATACTTTCCCCTTCTCATATATATATATATATATATATATATATATATATATATATATATATATATATATATATATATATATATATATATATATATATATATATATATATCTACACACACACATGTATATTTAGATCATCTTTCACTCAAGCAGCTCACAAATTTGCATCAAAAACATCCTAAGGAAGGATGCATTTTTTGGCCTTAGAGATGTACAAGGAAATGGAAACACTGATCACTTCACAGGACCTGGGGCTTCAGCAACTCATCTTGGTTGAGGCCAGAGCTCATTTTTTTATAGGAAGACACTCACACATGCTCTGTCAGGGATGTTTTTAGGGAATGGGGACAGCATTTCTGACCATATCCATCAGAATTGCAATGCTGAGATGAAATCTGGAGGAACAGTGCCCAGTCCCCTCTGCTGGCTATGAGTGAGGGTGGTGACTGACACCAGGGTGAAGTAGGAAATTATCTGGGAATTTAAAGCCCAAAGAAGTGTGTGTCCTTCAGAGTTCACACCTGGGGAGACCTTTTGCATGCCAAATAGCAGGTTGAATGGCACAATCATTTGGCCCAGAGCCCTGCCAGAGGCTGGCCAGGGCTGCAGTGGGACCTTGGCACGAGCAGGAGGGACCAAAGTCTGGGGTGACCCCTCACCCCAGGCTCACCACTCACCCTGGCATGGCTCCATGCAGCTGTTTGCACACGTGGAGCATCACTGCTCTGCTCCTGCATGGCCAGAGGCCACAGGAAAGGCAGCAGGATATTTACTGAGCCCTCAGGAACAAGCTGGTACATGAAGATGCTGCCGCAGCTCACACAGCACACGTTGTGCAACACAGGCAGGCCCGGGCCAGGGGTGCAGACTGTGCACTCTGTGACTCACACTGGGGTTAAGGGGGCTGGGGGGAACAGTGGGGAGGGGCTGCACCCCAGGACAGAGTGACTGCAGTGCCCAGCCCTGAACTCCCTCCCTGCTTCACCCGAATGCTCAGCCCAGACATTGCCTTTTTGCCTCCATGGGCTTGGTTTTTCTCTCTTACACAGTAACCAGGTGTTTAGAGGTTCAAGTTAATATATTTTTTGAGTAACTGAGGACAACTGAGTGTCCTCACAATCTGTTTCTTGCACACAAACTCCTTAGCTAATCTGTTAACACCCAGTGCTGAAGTCCCTGCTGGCATCTCTGATAAAGTCAACTGCTACCAGTACAGATGTTCCTCTGGAAAATTCTCTTTTTTTGTTTTGTTTTGATTTGATAGGGCTCTTGGGTGACACCCAGAAACTGAAGAAAGTTCTGGGGAAATGAATGCAATGGGGAGGATGAAAAGTAAGTAGAGGCAGAACTTTCAGAGTTTTGCAAGGCTGTGGGAAAACCAGAGCTCCTGGGGTTTGATGGAAGCTGCAAAGCTGGGAAGGGGAGGCTGAAGGAGGAAGCCTGCTTGATGGGAACTCTGGTGTGGGTACCACGTACCCCACCCAGCCTCATATTTAGTCCTGCCTCCTCTCCCAGGTGGGGAAGGAACCCCCACATCCCCTGGAGGCTGCAGATGCTACTGAGCAATCCTTCTGCTGGCTTGGTGCTGTGTAAAAACTCTGCTTTCCACTTTCCTTCCCCTAAATTTGGAAAGATAGCAAGTCTGCCTGCTTGGTATTCCCAGGGCACAGCAACAGGGCGGGCAGCCTGACAGTTGCCTTTATAAACACTTGAAGGATGGGCTTGCTCTTTCTTGGCATGCAGAAACTCAGTGTTTCCCAGCAAGATCCTGGTTGCCAAACTCCCCCAAACCTGGCCATGACACCCTGAGCACCAGCCTGAGATGGGCATTGCCTTGGCAGCCCTGGGCAGAGCCTGCCTGTGGATGGGGTGTGTGAGCAGCCCTGTGGCTCCTCCTGGGTGGGGTCTGCACCCGTCTGTGCAGGGTGATGATCCTGGGGCTGGTGTCACCTCAGAAGCTCAGGAAGGAGAGGGCTGGGCAGCTGAGCCCAGGAGAGCCAGCTGTGTGCAAGGGGATGGCTGGGATGGCTGGGGAAGGGATGTGGTGTGGGCTGTGCTGGACCCTGCCTCGCCCCCATCATCCTCCAAAGGGCTTTAAGGTGCAAAAAGGAACAGTGGGTTTTGGGTTTGCCACAAGTGGCAGCCCTGCCTGGTGCCATCAACCAGGCTGGAACTGGATCAGGGTATACAGAATCAGGGAATCATAGAGTAGCTGGGGTTGGAAGGGACCCTTTAAGGCCATCTAGTCCCAACTCCCTGCAGTGAGCAGGGACATCTCCAACCTGACCAGGTTACTCAGAGCCCTGTCCAACCTGCCCTTGAATGTTTCCAGGGATGGGGCATCCCCTCACCTTTCTGGACAACCTGTGCCAGTGTTTTACCACCCTCACTGCATAAAACTTCTTCCTTATATATAATCTAAACCCATTGTCTTTCAGTTTAAAAGCATTACCCCTTGTCCTATCACAACAGGCCCTGCTAAAAAGTGTCTTTCTTGTAGGCCCCCTTCAAGTGCTGGAAGGCCACAATAAGATCTCTTTGGAGCCTTCTATTCTATGGGCTGAGCATGGGCAGAGCAGCTGAAGTGATGAAAGCTGCCCAGAAATGCCTGTACAAAACAAGAAAGGAACAGGATCTTCCTCTCTATCTCTACATCAGTAGGGATGGTCAACATGGTTGAGTCATGATGCACTGCTGTGTGCAGGGGCTTGTCTGTACCATGCAGAAAAATATCTTCTTACTTCTCTAAACCCTTCCCTCTGAGGAATAATTGTCTTGTAGGAATTGTAAATACTGTATCACAGCCCTGGGATAAGAATTTCAGCACTCTGTCCTTCCAGCATTGCCAGCACCAGGAAAACACACAAAAATGTGCCTGCAGCAAAACAAATAGAGTTCCCTCATTGCCCTTTGAATAGTTGTCTGTGGTAAAGTTCAATAAAACATTGGCAGAACTGTTCAGTGAACCACACATTAAGGAAGGCCAGGTTTAATTTTCAGTGTTAATCCTCCACAGAGGAACTTGCCCATATCAGCCAGTTCTTTTAGTTTCTCATTCAAAATGAGCATTGGAGAGGAGGAAAGTCTCTGAGAATATTTCTACCCTGGCTAAATTCCCCCTTGGGGTAAGTGAAGGTCCTTTGAAGCATCATCTAGAGAGAGAGAGAGTCAGTGGTGACAGGAGAGCACAGTTCAAATTGTTTTACCTTGACCGTGTCCAGGGGATGGCCCACAACCACACTGGCAATTCCTGGGGATGGAAACAAAGTATTATACAAAACATTGAAGCTTCTGTGACAGGACAGGGTGTGATGGGTTCATAGGAGAGGAGATTTCCATAGACACAGTTGTAATGGCCAGCATAGTGCCCTGTCCCTGGCAACAGGCAAAAGCAGGGCAGAGACACTTCCACATCCTTCTGTGTACACTCTCCTGGACTCCATCAGCTTTACATCTCAAAGGTATCTGAGCAAGAGAAGGAGGTGTTGTGCTTGTCTGTCCTGTCCATGACCAGCCCCTCTCGCATTCCTGTAGGCTCACACAAATTTTTAGCCTCAGAATGGTGAGATTCTAGTCAGACACAAGGAAATGCTTTCTCCTGGCTCAGAGAGAGATGTCCTAGAGCTGACTGTTGATGGGACCTGTGAACCCCTCCTCCTTTGCTGTTTTAAGAGAAGTTTATAGAGATGTCTGTCAGGAATGATTCAGATAAAGAGGATCTTCCTCTGTATAGATCTCTACAGTCCCATCCAGCCTCATTCCCCATGGTTCTCTGGGGAGAAACTGGCCCATTCTCTCTTACCATCTACTCACCTACCCACATTCACTGCCAGGAGCTCTCGTGGCAGGACAGAGCACAGTTTGATTTCCCTCTTCTCCAGGAGAATGGAACAACCTGTGTGCCATGGCCAGTTTATGGGTGTGTGTGCTGATTGCAAACAGCACTGGCAGTTTATAGGGTTTGTGCAGATGGTGGGTAGTTTGTGATGCTTCCTCATCAGCAAGTCTGTGCAAATCAGTGCCCATGAGTGCTCTGGAGACTACATGAAATTTCTCACCCACAGTGGATTAGTACTGAGAAGAGCATCATGTCCTTGGTCAACACATTATGACTTTGCTCAAAAATGTGTTCTAAACTGTCCCCTCTCCTCCTGGACCTGAGGCCACCTGTGGTCTTGTGCTACACATGAAAACTGTCAGCTGCCACCACTGCTGAGCACTGGTGGCTGTTCAACCCCCAGGACATCCTGTCCCACTCCTGGGGATGTGCAGCAAGAGCACAGGTCAGTGGGGCAGACTGACTCAGGCTACAGAGATCCAAAAAAATCAGCTGCTCACCTAAGCTTTTGGCAGAGGTTCTGGGTCTTCCAGAGTCAGCTCACTTATTAATCACGTCCGGCAGGTCACCCGTGAGCCACCTCACACCCCCTGGATGAGGGGTCACCTGAGCAGAGGTTTGCTCTGGCTGGCTGATGCCACGATGGGCACTGTCCTGCTGCAGCCTGGCAGCAGAGCTGGGCACCCCCTCAGCTGTCAAACCCGGTGGGCATCTCTCAGCTGGGAAGCTCAGTGAGCATCTCTCAGTGCCGTAAACCGTGTGCTATTACTGACGCCTCTACGGGTCATTGTGTTTCCTGTTCTTTGTGGTATCTCTTTCCCGGTGTTTGCCATCGGCATTCCCAGCAGACAGGATCGATCCTTGCCCTGGCCATCAGCCCGGTGGCTGCGGCGGGACGGCGGGGACAGAGCCCGGCAGTGGATGGGGGGCCGGGGAACCCCGGGTTGTGCTGCGAGCCCAGCGGCTCTTCCAGCCGTGGGGGCACGGACGGGAGAGCTGCCGGGGGCTGGGGCTGTGCGGGGGGCTCTGGAAGTCGCCCCCGCTCCGCAGCACCGCACTCTCCTAAACTTCAATTTTAAGTATCCCGCCCGTGGAAGTGGGATTAAAACGGCACTTCCGAGCCAAAGCAAAGCAAAGCAAACCGCGAGAGAGCCCGGGCGGAGAAGGCGCAGACCGCGGGTGACACGGGGGGATCGTATCCCGAGGCACGGCCGCCGAGCCCCCTCGCCGTCCCCCCGCTGCCCGCACCCCGAGCCCGCGGCATCGCTCACCTCCCACCAAGCCGGCCACGAAGTCCTGCAGCTGGAGGCTCCCCATTCTGCCCCGCCAGACCCGGCCCGCCCCTCGGGGGGTCCCCGGCGCTCAGGGGGTCCCCGGCGTTTGGGGGGTCCCCGCGGTGCCGCCGCTCCGCGCCCGCCCGAGGCTTCCACCGCTGTGACATCACGGGGCGCAGTTAAAGGCGCCGCGGAGACACCGCCCGGCCCGGCGGGGAGGGGCCGCTCTGCACGGGGGGAACGAGGGAGCCGTCCGGGAATGGGGGCCAGAGAGGGATGGGGGCAGAGAGGGATGGGGACAGAGAGGGATGGGGGCAGAGAGGGATGAGGGGCGGAGAGGGATGGGGCAGAGAGGGATGGGGACAGAGAGGGATGGGGCAGAGAGGGATGGGGACAGAGAGGGATGGGGGACAGAGAGGAATGGGGGACAGAGAGGGATGAGGGCAGAGAGGGATGAGGGGCGGAGAGGGATGGGGCAGAGAGGGATGGGAGCAGAGAGGGATGGGGCAGAGAGGGATGGGGGAGAGAGGGATGGGGGAGAGAGGGATGGGAGGCAGAGCAGGATGGGGGGCAGAGAGGGATGCTTGTCGCGCCGGGGGTGGTCGCACCGAGGGGCAGCATCGCTCCGTGGGCAGGCGACTTCAACGTGAAAAACACAAGGATTTGAGGAGTGTAAAGCAAATTCGCAAATTAAAGATGTAAGTCCAGAGGTAAAGAGTGTACCAGCCTTAATCAACTGAAAAAAAGTCTCTATTTGCTTTGTTGAAGTCACACTGCCTCATCATTTCAGGACACACTCCCAATTTCTTTTGGGAAATATTCCCCCCCATTTCTCTTTTTTTGCAAGTAGTGAACAATTGCCCCCTACCCCATTACCTCTATGTAGCATTCACAATTTTCATCTACATCTATTACCCACTTCTCCCTCTGTCCTGTCCTTCCCAGAGTTCTCTTTTATTCCCTTTTCGTGCAAGTTGCTCCTCAATTATTTTTCTTTGAAGTCTTTGAACTGTGCAGCCAGGGCCACAAGTGATAGGGAAGAACCAGACACTCAGCAGCGTAAAGATACTTTCAATTTTGATCTCAAACTGTTTTCTGAGAATTTCTAATACTCCTTTCTGATTGACACTGAAGACTGGGCTCCTGGAATGGTGAATACCTGATCTTGAGCCCAGCCTGGCTGCTGTGCCTCCTATGTGGCACTTTCAAATAGCAAATCTAATGGTTTACACCTAAATGGCACCCAGTCACTCAAGGCAGTGGTCTGGTCCTCAACTGGGTATCCTTGTGCTCACCAGCTCCAGAAAAGTCATCTTGATTGGGTTTTGTGGAAATGTATTTTGTCTGCATATTCTGGTAACTCCAGAAAATGGCAGCTCGTGAACAAGAAATCCCGAGTGCCAAAATTCTGGCTGCAAATCTAAATACTTAATTTTTTTTTCCTTAAAATTTGAGATTTTAAAACTGATATTTTAATTTCCATGGATAAGTTAATACGTTGCACAAAAAGACCTTGAGACAATGTTCCATTATGTGCGTGCACTTACACACAGGAAACCTGATCACCGAGTTGGCTGAAGGGAGCTTTTGTCTAGAAATTGCTTATAGAAATTTGATATTGCCTGCATGGTTATCAGCTCAGATAATCTACACCTGAAACTTTAGATTTTTCAATGCATACAACGATGTGCATTCTCCGTGAGGGGAGTTTTCCTCAAGCACCAGGTCTCTAATGGATTTTGGGGGGGACTGTGATCCTGGATAAATGTTGGAGAGAACATGTGCACACAAGCACTGTGGAAACTTGTCAGTTATTTGTTTTCCCAAATAAAATCTCTTTCTCCTTTTTAGAAGGAATGTTATTCCACGTATGCAGCAACACAGAGAAAGGATGTTGTCCTCATTTTTCGTGCACGTTTTCTTGCAAAGCCAGAAGAAAAGCTGGCTGAATGAGGTAATTATTCACATAGCAGCATTAATCATGAATTATATGAATTCTCTTTAACTGTGAGTAACACATTTCCATGCCAAATTCAGAACATCTGCTGAGTCAGGGGGAATACTGGACGTGATTTTGCCAAACTGCTGTTCTACTGGAGTGAGCTGGGACCACTGAAGCAAAGCTACTTTGGGGCAGTGGCACAAGCAGGAGCATCTCTGCACTCAGAAGTAGTTTCCAGCCCAGTGCCATGTCCTTCCCACGGGCTGAGGGGCTCGTGGCTCTCACCTCCCCCTGGCACTGCCAGGTACGGTGCTGTTTGTGGAGACCTGTGCATAGACCTCCACCTCCCAGCTGACAGGGGATCTCCTCTTACTGCTAACAGGCAGCAGTGCCATATGGAAAACTGGGAAGGGATCCATGCTTCCTGCTGCTCTGAATCCCAACCTGGGCTTGCAGCCACTCACAGGTGCTGGTCAGAGGGAGATGAGTGTGGTTTCGATTATGGATGAGGAATCCTCTTCCTCCTGCCAAGAGGGGGAACAGGGAAATTGTGTCATCTTGGACACTCTTGGTTCTGCCTCCTCCGCTCCAATAAACCCATTGTCTTTCTCAGTGCCAAACTCCTTTGACCAGTTTACATCCTTTCCACAGCGGGTTTATAATGCTACTGATAAAAGGGAAGAAATTTCCCACTGTCTCACCCAGAGCTTTATATTTTCTCTGGGAGAGCACTGCAGTACAGGAATTGGGGCAGGCTCAGGAACTCTTGGTAGATTCCCCCTTAACCACTCTGGGAATTAAAGAATCAACTCAGCAGGGACAGAGCATGTTAGAGATAAAAAGGGGTTATGAATTTCTTATCCATCTGTAAACGATTTCTGGGCTAGGATGCATTTCACTGGAAATACAGCTGATCCAGGGATAAAATCCCTTTAAATATTAACCTGTTAGTGACATATAATGTCTTAACCTACTGTACAAGATACAAGTAAAAGGACATTAAACCTCACTGCTGTAGCCAGAGTCACTGGTCATCAGGGTCTAATGCATGGTGTGTCTTTGAGAGGCTGAGTCACACGAGCAGAGCCCAATAAATTAAAAAGCAATGTACAAACAGCCTGAAGCAATGGGTGAGTGGTGATGAGAGGTCAACTTCATGGCTACAGCAAAGAGACAGATCCACCCAGGCTGTGGGAAGACATGTCAGGGGCCACATAGCAGAAATAGTTTTCCCCTCCAGGAGCTACCAAAGAAGCCTGTTTCTGTGGGCAGCAAAACATGAGTGCTACTCTGCAGGAATGTGTGTGGAAGATGAATTAGAGGCTACACACACACACACCAGAAACAGGCATGGAGGGCCCCACTATGAATTGCTGCAAAGCTCTTCTCTGCCCCTCCTTGCCCAGGACCTGGGTAGGTTTTACTGGAGGAGCAGCATTCCAGGAAAAATTAGGCAGTGAAGGGAATCCTCTAGTCTTTTCATATCTATTTATCTATATCTAATCTATATCTGATCTGTATCTATCTGTATCATATCTATCTTTTTTTTTTTTATATAGGTAGCACTTCTGACAAATGCCTGCAGTAGCTCATGTCCCGTGAGAAGATTTATCTCCAGACCTGCAGGTAAGACCCAGCTGATGCAGTTCTATAGTGCTGGACCTCCTGGGACTGGCTGCCTTCAGCCTAAAGGACCAGGACACTTCCCAGTTGCATCCAACATATCCTCCCAGAGCCCAGCCTGACTGAGCACCAGCAGTCAGGGCAAGCATTCCATGAGCAGCTCCCAAGCACCATCCAACATCTTTGCTTGAGAGCCACGAGCAGCCCTGTCTGCTGCACCGAGGTCTTCCTCTGGCACAGTTTGTGGGGAGCAGGAGGAGCAGCAGGATCTGGAGCCTGGTGAGCTGCAACCACGCTCCCACCCAGGCAAAGCTGAGGAGGTTTTGGCAGAGATGAGCCAGCTCAGCAGGGACATGCTTGAAGCTGAGAGGAGAGCAATGCTGTAAAACCAGCCACAGTGTGGCAGAAAAGGTGTTTTTCTCTGTCCTGTCAGCAGGAGACAGCCAGTTGTGAGTCATGCTCCCTGTTCCCAACCCCCGGGTTCACTTTCCACACAGCAGCTGTTGATAAGACCTTGAAAGAGCAGGAAGTTTCCCTGGCAGAGGCAGCTGGGTGAGGAACGTGGTTATACTGCCAATGAGCCTGGGTGGAGCACTTTGCTCAAAGCCATGAACAGGTTTCTGAGCTTTGACTGTTCCATCAACAGCCACCAGCTCACAGTGCTCAACTCAGCCCCTCCAGACTTCGTGGTCATATCACAGAATCTCAGAATGATTTGGGCTGGAAGGGGCCTTAAAGATCATCCAGTGCCAACCCCCTGCCATGGGCAGGGACACCTTCCACTATCCCAGGTTGCTCAAAGCTCCATTCAACCTACCTTGAACACTCCCAGGGATGGTGCATCCACAATTTCTCTGGGCAACATGTTCCAGTGTCTCACCACCCTCACAGTGGAGAATTTCTTCCTATCATCTAATTAAACCCACTCTCTCTCAGCTGGAAGCCATTCCCCCCTGTCCTCTCATTTCCATGTAAAACACACTCTTGTAAAAAGTTTCTCTCCATCTCTCTTCCAGGTTCCCTTCAGGAACACTCCAGGCACATTTTCACCAGCACCACCATCTAATATTGGTTTTATTACAGACAGAGAACAGAGAGAGCTGCCAAAGAGGAGATCAAGGGATGGGTTGATGTTCAACCAGAGCAGAATTTAACAGTCCAAGGTGTGCTGCTGAAACAGCAATGTGATGGTCATGGGAAAACCACTTACACGGACCTCTCTAGGAAACGTTGGCTCTCATGATCTCTCTCATACATGTCAGACCCTCCACATGCTCACAGAGGGAATTGGACCATGCAGAAGGAGTTTCTTTATGGTTAAACAGGAATGTCTCTGGAGGATGCAAGCAGGTTGCAAGCTCAGAGAGCTCCATAGTCCATCAGCAAAACACCTGGAACAGCCACACCAAAACCCTGCAGATAACTGCAGGGGAGATGGGGCTTTTGCTGCCCTGCAGCCTGCCTGTTGTGGAAAGCAAAACCTCTGCCCAGGCTGCCCAAACTCTCTTTCTGAACCCCAAAATACTTCAAATCCGACCATCACATCTTACCACTCCTGAAGGAAAAAGGATCCTTGTAAAATACCCTTGGAAGTTCACCAGGCTCTCTGTGTTTTTATTTCTCAGACAGTGATTAATTTTTCAAGCAAAAAAACTAATAACCTGCTCAAACATGAGTGAGAAAATCTGAGTCTCAGCCATTTTTTATTGGAAAATATCAGTAGAAACACGGAAAAATCTTGGAAAGAAGTGTCTATATAAGAGGAGTTTTGTTGTGCTGCCCTCTCTGATGGTGGAGGGAAGCTCAGAGCACTGGGGCCAAAGCAGGGCCAGGAGCAGGAGCAGAGGGAAGAGGAAGAAGATGTGGAGGCAGGAGGCAGGTGGAGGTGCAGTTCCTCACACAAACCCCACTGGCAATTGGAAACCAGAATAAACCCTTCTTTTCAGCTTGTGGAAGCTGGATATCTAATTCTCTAGAAGAAAAAAATGGTTATTTAGACCTTGGCTTTTTTTAAATTGCCTTGAAAATCTCAGTAATTGTGAGTAAATAAAGTATTTAATCTTAAAATTTAATTTAAACGTTGTGAGTTTTGCATGTGTGTTTGTCTGCAGTTAAAAAGTTTCCTCTGTGTTTACCCCTCCAAAAATCCTTCCACCTTTTTTACAATTATTCCATTGTAGAAAAGGGATTTTTTTTTTTTTTTAGATTGCCAGGCCCAGCTGGGCGGGGGTAGAAACTCCTCCTGGGGGAATGAGGAGCAGGCTAATTTTTCAAGGTGATCACCCTATTTGCATGGAAACATCTCTGCAGTCAATGACACCAGGAAGAAGAATGGCAAACAGGACAGTTGAGTGGAGATCTTCGAAGCTGCAAATACCAATCAGGGTGCTTGAAAGCTGCAGGAAAATTTACATGAGAGAAGCAAACACCACTGCTTTGTGGGCAACGACTTGATTAAAGGGCGCAGTGAGGCAGTTTCTCGTTTGTTAATGGAGGAGCATCTTTTGTTTGTGCTCAGTCTCGCTCATTCCCTGCTCACAATGTCCTGTTTAAGCTCCATTAACTCCCCGTGGACTCTATAGGAAGAATTTTGTGTTCATCCTTGCTGGAAGGACTCACAGCGTCACTGTAGAGAAGGGAAAAACCAAGCCAGCAGCTGAGAAGGGCTGGGATGGGAAAAACCATCAGAGTGAAGATTGGAAAATGGGGAGCAGAGCATGGGTGTGCTGGAGGAATCTTGGTGATTGTGAGCTTACCCTTTGCAAACCTCTTCATGGCAATTATCTGACATCATGAACAGGACTCTGGGAAGGCCCCCCTGGAGGCTCCTTGGAGGCCAGGAAAGGGGAAAATGCTGCACCTTCAGCTGGGGCTGGATGTATCCTTGTGCATTTTGGCTCCACAAGCTACAGAAGATGAGAAATGCCTCCAGAACTGTCCCTTTCCCTGGGACACGTGTGAGACCTGCCCTGGTGCTCACTGTGGGATGTGCAATTAAGGGTTGTCCATCTCCTGGAGAAACAGGGAAAGCAAAGAGCCAGACCCTCTGCTGAGCTTCAACAGAGGGGACCTGTGGCAAGCATCTCAAAGAATAAAATCAAGTTCATGTAGTTACTCATTACACATGGTCACACTCACATCCAGGGTGTCAGCAGCCTGGGTGCCCCAAAGGGTCACCTCCCTGCATGGCAGCATCTCCTGCTGGTTTTTGGTGCTGCCATGGGACACAGGGCTGCTCGGCACCCATGTCCCCATGCTGGCTCCTCATACCTAAGGTTGGTGGGCTTTACAGCAAGAACTGGGTCTTTGTGTGCACAGTTCGAGAGCTTTTTGCTCTTGGAGAACGTGGAGCAGAGCCCAGATCTGGTCTGAGTGCTGCTCTTGTGGCATCTTTCTAAAGCTCAGGGAAACACTTATCTCCAAAATGTATTATTTTTGCCAGTGGCTCATTCCTTGCTGTCATTCCAGATACCCTATCAATGTGACCACCACCAAGAGGAAATTATGCACAAACCCCTCAGGTCCAGCCTGGACCAGCGTTTGCCCGGTGGGTTATCTGTCACAGCTGCAATGCTGAATAATTCCTTCATTCCACCTTTCCTCCCTAACCCGTGCAAGCAGCAGAAACAATTTGCTACAACATATTTCTCACGGCACCAAGAGCTGTATTTTTGGAAGGCAGATCGAGGAGCTGATGGTTGGTAATATTTGGGCAGACAGTGCCACCAAAAGGAAATGGGATAAACTACCCAGCCTAAAAATGCCTCTTGCCCGTGTTTTTGGAGCAGTTCTCAGCCTGCCCTTCCTCCAGATCTCTGCTTTACTCCCCGTTCAGTGCATCCATCTCTATCTGAAGAACACAGAGCCCTCCTAAGGCACCAGGGAAGAGAAATGACTATTTTAGTCCTTCAGCTAAGGGAGAGCCTCTTTTAGCCGGGCACCTAAAGATTTTTCCAGCTCTATACGATCATACAAAATTACTTGAACGCTAAATTCACACAGAGAAATTTTATTCTTTGTTTTAGGATAACTCACTATTTCCTGCAAAACAACCTGCTTGTGGTTAACTGGAATATTTTTATTAGTTTGTTTCCAAGCAAGCATTACCAGAGGAAAAAAACCCAACATTTTAGAGTTTGCTTGGATCTTTAAAGTACTGATTGCTGTAGCTGACTTTGCTCCAGGATGCTTTGGTCCTGGTCCATGGCCAGGTTCTGGTCACAGCTGCTGGAGCATCCTGGTCTCATCATGGATGAGATCCAGCTGAAGCCTGGATCTGTCAGGACTTCATCAGCTTTACATCAAGCTGACATCACAACTGCAAGTTTCTCCTAAATTTACAAGAAGCCAAAAATAACACTCTCCATTTATAGGGGATGATGGATTCCAGTGCTGCTCTGAGGGTGTTTTCCCAGCCTTGGCTGCCAGGGGGGCTGCAGAGGGTGCTGTTCACCTGCAGTACTCGGGACTCTGCAGAGCAGGAGAGAACCTGCGTCGTTCAGAGGGATATTAAAGGATTTTCCTGCTGGGATACCAATTCAGGCTCTGCACACACCTTAATTCTGCGATCCCACCTGAAGACTTTGACTGAACATGACAGAAAAAATCCGTGTCCTGTTTGCACTTCCCACCCGGGTTACACATCCCACCCTGAGCTGGTACCTTGGAAAAAACACTGTCTGGTCTTAATATGGAGCACAACAGGGTCCTGCAGCTCCTTTCAGGGTCTCAGCACACCCTGAGTGTCCCCAGACCAGTGTGTTTGAAGGGGTACAAAGCCAGAGGAGGGGGTTTGGTGAGACCAGGATGATTTCTTGGAGCAGAAAGGATCAATGAGCTTCACACAAGGTGTATTTTCCTTGCTTCGGAGAAAAGATGTATAACCCTATTTTTTTTTTAATCTGATGATGAGGAAACCACAGCTCAGCCTCCCTGCACTGATGAAGTATAAAAATAGTGCTTTATTTTCATCCTAAGGATCTTTGTCCCCTTCCCAACATTTTAATTTCATTACCAGGGAAAACACCAGTTGTTATTTGTTTTACCAACCTAAAAATTTACCCTTTGTTCACAGGGAATGGGCCAGGCACAGTCAGGCTGTGTCAGTCCTACCTCTCAGGCTGAGACCTGCAGCCTCACATCTCAGGAGCTGGTAATTCACTCCTTTGGTAAAACTTCATTTTCTGTTTCCAAAGGCAGCTTCTTGCCATAAATAATGATGAAACCAAATGCTGCCTTCTGCCCTTTACTTTGATTTTCTCTGATTGGGAGGAGCATGACACAGGTTTCACTGTGGTGCTCGCAGGGGACACCAGGATGGGTTAGAGGTGAGGACATGGATGTGGGTGGCAGGCGACAGTGGGGACTTTGAGCCCTCCCCAACCATGGGACATCCTGAGGAGCTGTCACAGCACTCAGCAGCTGACATCATTATTTCTTGATAGCTTTTAAATCTGTTTCATTTCAGCATTAAATGCATATGCCTTGCTCATCATCATCATCATCATCAACACAATGGTTTAAAAAGCTGGTTTCTTCCCTGAAAATTCCTGCCATGGTTTTGCTCCTGATTACTCTTGAGTTTCCTCTAATCCTGCCTCTCTAGTGGCAGCTCTCCCACACCTCCAGACCACCTTGAGGACTGTGATTTTCAGCATTTGGCTCATCACCTGTGCAATTATTTTCCATTCAGTGAGAACACAGTGGGGCCAGATAACAGATGCAGCCGACAGACTGGTCTGAACAGGCCAAGGGTGATGGTGCCCTTTAGACTTGAGACATTTTTACAGATGGAATATTTTTACCTGCTCAGATTTTTTTTTTTTTTTAATAATAGTTTCATGGGGTGCCAGCCATATTTCCCAGATCCTAGGGTAGTTCCATCAATTCGTGAAGAAAACTCCCAGCTGTGGAGGCAGCTATTTGATTATTTTATTTTTTTTTTGCGTACAACCTGCTCGCGCTTTCCCTGCGCCCACATGGTTTAACAAATCATTTTGGAGCCTCTGACTCCAAGGTTGAAGCCTCTGTGGGCTGAGGAATGTTTCAGACACAAAGGCTGCCTGTATTTCACATCCTCATCTGCTGATTTTCTCAGTCTTTACATGAACATAACCTCAGGATTCACATTCCTACTTTCAAGTGGGAGCACCGTCAAAGAAATCACAGCCAGCCAGCCAAGGTTCAGGCATGTCTGAGGAGGGTAATAAAATGATAAAAAAATGGAAAATGTTTTTGATGCTGCCTGTTGCTGCAGCTGACAGTGCATTGCTGAGAGCCAGGAGGAGATTCCTCCAAATTTAATAACCAGGACATAGATAGATAGCTAGACATAAATCAAGACAATCATAGACCGGAGCCAAATGGTTGCAACAGTGTAAGAAGAGGATCATGATTTGGGAAACACTGTGATTAATTTGTTTTCATAGAGTAATTACCAATTAATCATTGGGCTAATGATGCTGTACTATGAATTACTTGTAAAAAGACTTCAGCCCAATTATAAGGACTCAACTAAATCATTTAACTGAATGTTTTTGCTTTCCAAAAGTGCTTCACAAGAGTTTTTTTTTAGCAGCTGAACACATACATCTAACTGGCAAATGGCACATACATCTAACTGGCAAATGGTACACATTTAAAATCATTGACTAAACATGCCTTAAATTACACCCTGTTGTAATTAGGAGGCTCAGTGGTGCATTCATGGCTGAGCTTGACCTCTGTGACAATGCCTCTTGTTTGTGCATAATCATTCCTTTACACCAGATTATTTTTCTCTGAAAATGTTGGTATTTAAAAGAGTTTTTTTTACTTTATCAGGTGAGGAGGCCTAAAATAAACATTCTTCTCTCTGCTGACATGTGACAGTGTTAACAACTGGAAATAAAATTGCACACAATGTGCTGTTTAGAAGAATGTCTTCAAAGTTTCTGGAGAAAATACCAGCTGTACATAGCAGACTAATACTTAACAGCTCAAGTTCCCCCGTGGGGGTACATCTGCCAGATATTAATATTAATGAAAGGGAATTGTGGCAGAAAGATGAAGATTCATTAATCATTATTATTAGCCAGCATCAGGTGCTAATGGGGCAGCTGCTTGGAGTGAGACCCTGTCACCTTGACCCAGAGTACCCATTTGTGTGTTGGGTCCCTGAAAGGATGTGGTGGGACCAGGGAGGAGCAGGGGCACAGTCTCTGGCTTAAGAAAGTGGAGTTGCAGCTCCTGGCCTGGTATTGCTGGGGGATTCCCTCTGCTTCCCCCCTGCTGACAGAACCCATCTCACCCCACACTGTCAGTAACTCTGCTGTCCAGGGAAAATGCAGCCACAGAAACCAGGAAAAACTGCAACTCCCATGCTCCAGTGGGATATAGAGGATTTCACGAGCTTCCCCTTCTGAGGCAGTTGTTCAAACACTCTGCAGCTGTCAGACCCCATTGTTCAGGTTTATATTGTGTTGGGGTTTTGATGTCTCAGCCATTGCAGAGCTTTGGAGTGGGAAAGAGGCCACTGCCTCCTCCCAGGCAGGTTGATGTCTCTTTTCACAGCTCTGGTCAGCCAGGCAACCTTAACTCCTTGCTCTCCACCATGCTCCCTTTACACTGCTCCTGTCACCAGTTTCTTTCCGATCTTGCTCCAGCAAGAATTTCCATTTTATCTGCTTGCCTTTGTTAACTTTGCTCGCTACAAGCCATCACAGTGTGTGCTTATTCCTCAGTGTAATTGCAGCAGAAGCAGCTGTGTGCCACCCTAGGGTTTGGCATTATCTTTTTCTCAGCCAATACCAGGAGAAGGTGCCCCAGTTTCCCCCCAGAGTGCAGGGGATGGTGGTGCAGGTTCCGTGCCCAGCGCAGTGACCAAAGCACAGGAATCACAGAATGGATCAGGTTTGAAGGCACCACTGGAACTCATCTAGTCCAACCTCCCTGCTCAAGCAGGATCCCCTGGACCACTTTACTCAGGACTGTGTCCAGGAGGCTTTTGGGTATTTCAGGAGACTCCACAGCCTCTCTGGGCAGCCTGTTCCAGTGCTCAGTCACCCTCCCAGTACAGAAGTTCTCCCTCGTGCACAGAGGTAGGTTCACAGAAAAGCAGAAGCACAGCCATTCCCCTGCACAGTGTGTGCATTTCAAACATGATTCTGGAGGAGTGCACAGCTCAGGTGATCCTGATGTGCAGCTGTCCTGGGGAATGCATTTCCCTCTTTACACCTACCAGTAGCAGGAACCAGCCCAAGGACACCAGCCTTGATAAAAGGCTGCTAACTAAAACACACAGCACATGCATTTTTCCATGTGTGAGGCTAATGATTGCTGCAGAAGTCAAAGACTGCATAACTTGGATCAGGTGCTGGCATTTCTGCCTTGCCCACAGCTGCAAATCCCATCACTTGCCTTCCTGGGAAAGACAAAAGTGTCCCCAGCAGGCTGGGAACCTGGAGTGAGTTAATGAGAACTGGTAGCACTGGAGTGGGGACAGATGGATTTATGGGGGATTACAGAGGCCAGTGGGCTGTTTGCTTTTTCATCATCCCTTCCCACCTGTATCCAAGAAGGGATTGCACACGGGTCCAGCCTGTGCCTTCATCCAGCCCAGCCCTTTTCTTCGTGTTTTGGGGAGCATTTGTTCTGGGCAGGTGCCTCACTTGGGGTCCAAACACATTCATTAGGATACAGCTCCAGGTAGATCCAGATATGTCTGTGTGTCAGGACAGACTAATCAGATCCCTTCCAGGGTCCAGCTGTGGCAGAAGCACAGCTGCTTCCCTCCTGTTGCACCAGCTTCCCTGTGGATCCCTGGAGCTTCCATCCCTTGCTTCTTCATTCCTCTGCATTTCCTCATGTTCCTGCTCATGATTAGCATTCAGCACAGCCCTCAGGTACTACCTTCAACCTCTCCCTGCTCGGCAGAACACGGTCCCTCATCCCTGATGTGGTTCCTAAACTGCACTGGCAAACCCCAGAATCTTGGATTAGGCTGTCCCAGCAGGAGAGCTGTGTGGTTCCCCCCTCCCTGGGCTCAGCCAGGGATGTGTGTGTGCTGATATTTGCATAGAGGTTTATATTCAAGGTGTTCTCTAATCACTGTCCATAAATACAGCTCTGAAAGGAAGCCAGGTGGTTTCATGTTAATGACTCACTTCCATTCCTCCCCATCACGTTGCTGGGCAGGGACCTGTTTAAGCTTCTTTGTTTAATGCTGAGTTCTGCTGCTCTGAGATAAATTCTGCTTGCCAAAAGCTTCATTTCTAGTTTCTAGGAGTTCAAAGTAAAGTTATTAATTAATACATTGACACAATGAGGATTTGGGAGAGAAAAGAGAGCTCAGCCAACCACAGTCCTTGGGGCAGGGGACACATCAATACATTTAAACCTTGGGGAGCTTGTTTTCTCCCTGAAACAGCATTTTCTGGGGTTCAGATTTATAAAAAGAGTATTTCAGCCTGCTGCTCTATCCCAGATAGGGAGATTGGAGTCCCAAGATCCACCTTGGTGAGGCTGAGGGAGGTTTCTTATTGATTTTAGGAACCTCTGGGTCTAGATCTTAAGGCTTGAAGTGCTTTGCTAAAGAAAGTATCTTCTGTGTGATTTCAGAGATAGATTCTATGCCCTGCCATGTCTCTGTGAGTCTTTTTATTTACTTTGAAGTAGGTTTTTCCTTAGGGGTACACAGATTACCAAACAGTGTGACTAAATCCTTTCCCCCCTTTCCAAACGAAATCTGACGTCAGCTCTGGAGAAAGGAGAACCTGCGTTATAAGAAGTCCCCAAAGACATCTCCAGTCATCACCAGTTTTGTTGTTAAAGGGGATATTTTGCTGTGGTTTGTTTGGCTTGTTTTATGAATTAAGTTTGTGAATTCATGAGATTAAAAGCTTAAAGGGGATCAATGACGACTACACAGCAGGCATCAAAGTAATTGCAGATTGTTTTTCAAACTCCAGAGGGCTGCTGGTATTGAAGTACTAAAGGTTTAGAGCAATAATTATGGATTTTTTCAAACAGAGAGATGAAAGGAAATGCATTACCAGTACACAAGGCTGAACCAAACTGTTTGTTACTTTGGGCTGACAGGGACCTCTCTTGAAGGGGGGGTACGTGATGTGCCCACTGAGGCAGAGCCTGATCCACAGAGCAGCTCGAGAAAAAATCCTTTGCTGCCTGTGTGCAGGATGTTAAGTGCGTGGAAAAGCAATAAAGCAGCATAAGCCTTAGAGAGAAACCCAGAAGCTTCCAACACTGCCCTCCATCCCTTCCTTTTTACCTCTGCATGGAAAATACATTAAAATCGCGAATTTGGTTCAGCTCCAACTTCAAGATGGCAACATATGATATGATATTTGCCAGCTTTTGATTAAAATTACGTTTCTCTGATCCATAAGCATAAAGCTTGTAATACTCATCTCCCAAATCCTTGATTTCTGATGTTCACTGTTCCCATAAATTATCAAGTACAGCCAATAGAAAGCAGCTATTTTCTATCTAGTAGAAGTCAGGCAGATTTGTGGATTTGATGCTCCAGAGTTGAAGCTATTTTAATATGCCAAATTTATGGAAATGCTGAATTTAATATTCTCAGAACAAACCACACCTGCTTTTCAGAGAGAATTCCTTCCCTCCTCTGCCTGCTCCCTTGAGTTTGGATAATCTCACTGTATTTTTCATGGCTTTCTTTCAATCAGTTTTCTTTGTGCTTAAAACCAGAAGCTGTTTCATACAGTCAGACTTATTTCATCCAGTCAGATTGTTTTCCAGTGGGAAGGTGGCAGGATGATGCTGAGGTGCTGTGGGGATGCAGGGATGCAGAAGGCATTCCTGTTTCCAGCTGGGGCAGCTGTGTGTGGACATTGGGATGAATTCTTACCAGTTTGGATGAACCCAGGTTTTCTAAAAACCTGGAGGTGAGGCACCACTTCATCCTGAGCAGTCCCAGAGAGACTGGGATCAAAGCTCCAGTCTGGGAGCTTTCCTGGTTTTTAGCATCCAACCAAAATCCCTTCCCAGCTGGTCAAATCCCACAAAAGTGCAGTGTGGGCAGAAATTGTTATCCCAACCATCATGTACCTTGCATGGCTGCAGGATTCCTGGTCTCAGTGTCACACTCAGTACAGGGAAAACTGGTCTGACTATGGAGATGTGAAATAACTAAAAATGCTGTGTTTTGCTCCTTTGATCCTTAAGAGAAAATAGGTGACACTGGTACATTTAGATCCAGCCTATCCATACACCATCACACCAGTGTCATCCCTACAGAAGCACTCCAAGATTTACTAAATGGTTGGAATAAACTCCTCTGTTTTGAGCAGGAATTGACTGTGCAGAGCACAGGGATGGGAAAGGGCCGTGTTTCATCAACTGGTGTGGTGTCTCAAAGAGGTGACATAGTTGGCAGCAAGGAGAGGATGTTGCAAGATTTCACAACTGCAAAGGAAGCACCAAGCTGAACCTTTTTGGTCAAATCCTCATCTGGTGTAAATCAGTCCAGATTCACCAAAGCCAAATTGTGTCTGGATGCTGTTTCCCAGATTTCCAGAGTCAAAACTGATGTTTATAGGAGCTCATAGTTGCACATATTAAAGTAATCAGGAGGATTTTCATTACTGACTGTGCAAGTGAAATGAAGACAGACATAATGGAAATGTGTTCAAAAAATCTTATTGACAAAGAATTTAAATAAAAATGTTTTGGGCTTTTTTTTCCTCCTGTGTATGGCTGTTGTGCACAGTAACCAGGTCTAACAGATGCCAGTAAAACAATGGAAGGATTGTAGTGAGGAGGAAAGGAAATGTATTTCCCAATCCCTACTGGAAATTATGTCTCTGCTTAATTCCTCCAAGCAGCTTAGATTTAAATAATTCTTTTTTTTTTTCCCCATTAGCCATTTCCCATAGCTGCACATCCCTTGAGTGAGCATCTCTCCTTTGGGATTAGCCACAGCAAAACACTTCTCTTCCTCACCTCTAGAGCAAATTTATTTGGATTTCCCCAGATCAGTCAGTTCCTGCTCTGCTTCTTTCTCTTGTCATTACACAGTCTGGGTTATCACTTGTTGCTTTGTTAGAGAGAATGAATATTTTTATTTCACATCCAATCCATGAATACTCATATTTCATATTCATGCAGATTTTCATGTTGTTCACAACACCCCTGCTTTCTCAGCACACCGAGCAGCTGGCACCGAGACTCCAAAAACCTGCTCCTCCCCTCTGCCTTCCCTCCTTGGTCTCCAGACCTTCTGTCCCAGTGAAGGACCCACTTCCATGAGCTGGGCCAGTGCAGATCTCTCCCTCTGTCCTGTAGTAAGGGAAGTACCCGCTGGGGGGACGGGGCTGGCTCAGGGGTGGGAGCCTGCTGGGGGAGGAGGGCGGGCAGAGTTCGGAGCTGCTGGCTCCTGATGGGAGCTGCTGGGATGGTTTCTTTCCATGGGTTGAAGGAGAAATTGCCCTCTTGCTCAACTCCAGACTTGGTGGGATGCTCTGAAAAAAATATGTACAGGACCAAGAGCTAAGGGCTCAAGAGATGGGAACTGCACTGCCCCTGGGGACACAGCAGGGACAGCAGTGGGACAGATCCCATCAGAGCAGCAGTGTCCCACACAGTGGGAGTTTGGGGTCCACAGGTTGTTTCAAGGGACAGGGACCTTGCCAGGACTGCCTCAGGTATCTCCTCCTTGCAGATAGCTCTGCTCCTGCATCATGTTTTCAGGTCACAAGACATCACTTTGTTCCTAAGGCCCTAACTTTGAGGAACAGTGTGGTGTGAGATGTGCCTGCCTCTCTTCCTCCCTTCCTACCCCTTTGAGAAACATTGAAGGGGAGTTCACCTCCCCTAATTTGCAGGTGTTTAACCCGATTTAACCATACAGGTAATCCACATGTAGGTGGTTGGCCCAGAAGCTCTTCATATGTTCTGCAGCACAGAAAATATCCTGTGGAGGTGGCTGAATAACTCACTTCCTCATCCTGCTTGATGCCAGCCTTGCCTTCCTCGGAGCTTTCTTCTGCTTCTGTGAGGGTGTGTGATGATGCAGAGCAGGAAGATGGGCTGATACAGACATCAGATGTTCTGTAGTAGGGCAGGTATGCGAGATCCAGCACCAGGGAATCTGGGAATGGCTCCTTGCAAAGCAGGAGGTTGGTATTGAAGCCTTCAGGACTGTCTGTGCTCAGCAGGATGTGCTCCGAGACTCCCGGGCTGGGTGACAGGGATGTGGTTTTATCCTCCTGGAAGGTCCTGAAATGAATTTGTATTTAATCAAATACGATAAAATGATGCTGTCAATGGGCAAGAGCCACAAGCAAAATCAACCACCAATGTTAATCTGTTCTGCTGCACACCTAGGGCCTGGCACCTCGGCCACTGCTGGGGGAGAATGAGGCCAGTCAGAGGATCACAAGGATTTCACATTGTCTTTCTCCTTCAGTCTTAAAATGTTTCCTCATGTAGGGTTTTTAATTAAATGTAAATACCAAGTTAGTTCCTCTCAAGCAGGCTTTAGCAGTTCACACCAGAAAAATATGATGTTTGATGTTTTCTCTGTGTTGATGAAAAGCAGCAAGAATAAAGCTTGAAAAACAAAGTCTCCACACCCTGCTACCTGATTTTCCACAGCCTACTAGTTTGGCACTCTATGAAACCATGGCCCACAGAGACAGTGTTTGTACCTCATTTGAGGTTTAACTTACATCAGCTTTCATGAGCTGCCTTGGCAGATTCCAGGCCAAAGACAAGGAACTCCCACAGGCTTGGGCTATTTAGGGTGATTTATGGTCTCCTGAAAATCTTGGTAGATCAGCAGTGCTTGTGAGCATTCTGGAAATGGAAGAACATTAAAATTTGGGTAAAGCCTGAAAAAACCCCCCAAACTGTAGAATCTTCCTCTCCTCCAGATACATTCTTTTTGATTTTCCATACAACCAAAACAGGCAGATGCAATTCAGGTCTCTGAAAGAGTCTGAACTTGATGTTTCAATTCGACTCCACTTTTATGTCAGTCTTTATTTGAAAGGCTAATTTATCAGATCATCACTGCTATAAGGCACTATTTCACTGGGGAAGAAAAGGTCATCTTGCTGTTATAGATAAACACACACAAATATTTTTGTACCAGAAACTTCATCTGCTCTTGGCTGTTTGCCACTCTGGTGCTGTTAATTCCCCATCCTGCTTTTTTTCCTTATCTAAAGCCCTGTCTCTAAGGGGCTTTTTTTTTGCATTTAAAGGTTATCTCACAAATATCTCACTCAAATGAGCCTGAATCTCCACACTGGGTGACATAAATGCCACCCACCTGATCACCAGGGTGAGAAAAAAGACATTTTTATAGTTACCAAATATTCAGGAAGAATCCAAGAAGGGAAAGCCAGAGGGGAGAGAATCATCCCGTGTCTCTGGCTGCCATGGGAATGAGGTTCTGGGGTAGCATCACAAAGGGGGAACACCCCACCCACCCCCAGCTCCCTGCTGGCAGAGCTGACCCTTTCCTGCTCCCCAGGACAGTCTTGTGGCCATCCAGGCTTTACTGGGATGCTCACAGATGGTTTGGCTTCTTTCTAAAGAAGCATCACTTGCTTTTATCCCTGTCAGTGAGGTACTGAACTGCTGAGATCAGCCCTGGTACAGCAGAGAGCACCTTCCTCCACCTCCTCCACTGGTGAGGGAGAGCCTCTTAGATGGACTTCCAACCAAGCAACCAGCAGCCAAAGTGACACATTCCAGAGGACAAATTTTAACAGAAACAGCATCAGATTCGTACTTGTTTTCTCATTTTCATACCAAACCCTGAAAAGACAGTGATAAGGAACATTCCATTTTGCTGTGACATAGTCATACAATCACAGAATGGTTTGGGTTGGAAGGGACCTTAAAGATCATCCAGTTCCACCCCCTGCCATGGGCAGGGACACCTCCCACTATCCCAGGTTGCTCCAAGCCCCGTCCAACCCGGTCTTGGACACTTCCAGGGATGGGGCAGCCACAGCTTCTCTGGGCAACCTGTGCCAGGGCCTCCCCACTCTCTGAGTAAAGAATATTTTCCTAACATCTGATCTGAATCTCTCCTTTTTTTTGTTTAAAACCATTCCCCCTGTCCTATCACTATCAGCTTGTGCTGAATTGTTCTCCCAATATTTGCCCATACAATAAAGCATTTCTGGTTTATAAACACTGAAGAAAGCATGAGAATGCCTCAGTTGTACCTTTTAAGGTATTTTTCAGCCATGTATTGTTCTGATTTTTAAGTTATTTTCTAAATAATGTCTTTCCATACTTTAAAAAAAAGAATGTATCCTGTAAATATATAGAAATAGACACAGTGATATTTCACACTGAAATAGTTATCATCTATTTTCCTCCATTTAGACCTAAAATATTTTTTTGCTAAATCATAGATGATTTTTCTTATTACTACCTCAACATGTATGTATTTCAGAGTTTAACTGGCAAGCGTAATAGACTGAAGCAGCTCCTCTGACAATACATTAAAAATGCTCATAAATACCTGAGTAATGGAGGAATTCAGAATAAGATTCATCCCTGCATAGTATTTGATCTATTTACTGAAATTCCAGAGCTCTAAAGCACAGGAACAATTTTGAATGGACTGTATTATTATTCATCCCATTTATTATTCTGGTTGCTGCCTGCAGTAAAAAGTGGTTTATTATAATGTGATTTCTCAGCTGCATCAGTGTGATAGACCAGCAGCTAATGAAGTGTTCAGGCACCCAAAACCCCAGCATCATTGAAATTCATTGCCACAAAGATTCTGCCAGAATTAATTGCTGTCAAGGCTGCTCGTGCACACGCCTTGGTTTCACTCCTCAGAATGGCAGAGCTAATTCTGGTACAAACCAGGGTGAACAAACCCCCCCACCTGCAGCACATCCCAGCCCAGGGCTGGAGCTTCCTCCAGTGAGCTCACACTCCCACAGGGCCAACAACAGCCTGAGGATTTGGAAACTTTGCCTTTTTTTTTACCTCTTTAAATTGAAATATGGCATTTTGTGTGCAGAGGAAAGGTGGGAGGGACTTAAGGAAAAAATGGGGATGCCTCTGCTGCCTCCAGCACACCCTGAACCACCAGGCTTTGGGCAGGGCATGAGCTTTGGGACAGAGGAGGACTCAGAGACTCCAAAACTTGGGATCTGAAGAGGAGAAGGTAGGGTTGAGCACCAGCCCGTGGCTGCTGTGGTGTCCCAGGCCCTCCTGGACACCTATTTGCAATTCTAAAGGGTCTGAAACACTTGGAAACAACCCACAAACTTTTACTGTTCCCCAGTTCAGGCCTGATCTTGCACAACTCCCCGCACGGTGATTCCGGTCCAGTTGCACCCAGGAGGGGGGATCCACATCTGTGCCATTTTAGGACCAGCTCCCCATTTTTGAGCACATTAGCAGCACCCAGAAGGGCTGTGGTGCACAGACTTTGCAGGTCTGCTCTGCAGAGCATGAACAATTAGGAGAAATAGGGACAGAAGTCCCACAGGTACCCCCTACATGCCCTCCTGCACCTCTGCTTGTTGAACTCCCACCTCCAGATCCCGCTGCCCTGGTAGCATCCCCCATCCAAGGCACAGATCCTCCCTGTGTCCCCAGATTTACACCCACACCCCGATGTCCAAACGGTCCTCCTGAGCTGCAAAGGCTCTTTTGCAAACCGAGTGTGTCTTCAAATATTCTTTTATGCCAAAAAGTAACAGAGTCATAGAATTGTTAAGATTGGAAAAGACCTCCGAGATCATCAAGTCCAACTTAACGACTGAATGCCCCCAGTCAAAGTGCCATGGCTACCTGTTTTTAGAACACATCCAGGGAATGGTGAACTCCACCACCTCCCTGGGCAGCCTGTTCCAATGTTTAACCACTCTTTCAGTGAAGAAGCTTTTCCTAATGTCCAACCTGAACCTCCCCTGGTGCAACTCAAGGCTGTATCCCCCTGTGCTATCTCTGGTTCCCTGGGAGAAGAGGCCGACCCTCAGCTCGCCACAACCTCCTTTCAGCTCATTGTAGAGAGCAACAAATGCAATTTTCAGGAAAGGAAGAGAGAGGAAGTTTTGAGCTGAGCAGAAGTTTGTGAACCCTGGGATTGCCTGAGCAGATTTGTTGAACTCCATTTCCATGCTGTTTGCACGTTCCTGTTTCAAAAGTCAGCCTACGCGGATCGCTCCCGGCACGCCTTGCCAAAATCCTTGGGAGGGATCCAAGGGAATGGTCTTGACTGCTGCAGGTGGGTTGTGGACCCTTGAGAGGCACTGGAGGTGTCAGGGAGATCACTAATTATGGCTCATTAGAGCCTGTAGGGGAAGGATGCTCTCAGCACAGAGGGTCAGGGTGCTTTCACAGGACACCTTTCCAGACCCCTCTTGACGTGGTCAAGGTGGACAGAGATGGGAAGTCTCCCCTTCAGCCTTCTGGAGTTACATTTTGGTGCTGGGATCAGTGGGAGCCAAGCTGGCCTTTTGTGGAGCCTTTCAGCATTTTCCACAGCGATTTCCCTGCGACTTCAGACCTCTGAGACTTGGCCAGTTCGTTTCAACAAAGACAATGTTTATTATCTGAGTGAAAAGCCTGGATGTGCCTGCACGTTGTGCTTGCTGCACACACGTTTTCGAGCATTAGTCGTGCCATAACATCTGCTTTTTATTGGTAATTACACTATCCCCATTTTAATAAGAGGTAATTCTTAAATTTCTCATAAAATATATATGACTCCAGGGAAAGAAGGTGAAAGGTTTCACAAGCCTCTCACAGCCACAAGACCAAAAAGAGTGGAAATCAATCCTTCCTGAGCAGAACTTGTCCAGCCATTCACGACAGCACGTCTGGGGATGCCTGTGGGACTTCTGTCCCTATTTCTCCTAATTGTTCATGCTCTGCAGAGCAGACCTGCAAAGTCTGTGCACCACAGCCCTTCTGGGTGCTGTTAATGTGCTCAAAAATGGGGAGCTGGTCCTAAAATGGCACGGATGTGGATCCCCCCTCCTGGGTGCAACTGGACCGGAATCACCGTGCAGGGGGTTGTGCGAGACCAGGCCTGAACTGGGGAACAGTAAAAGTTTGTGGGTTGTTTCCAAGTGTTTCAGACCCTTTAGAATTGCAAATAGGTGTCCAGGTTAATGGACCATAGCTTGTTTGCATTCCTATTGACGGTGGACTTGGTCTAATAACGTGCCAGAGAAATGAGTAACATCTGAAGTGGAAGAGCAAGATCCAGATAAAGAATCATAAAAAGAAAATCTTTTGGGGCTCCATTAAAGGCTTTCAGTTTCTTATTTCCTGCTGTTTCTCAGTCAGTGAGTGCTGCTGTGCTGCTCTGGCCTGTGAGAATTGGGCTCTGCAATTCCACAACTTGTTTCCAGGGATTTTTCTAGTGATTCTGGACAAGGCAGTGACAAATGACACTTTCACAAGGTCATCCCTGAATCTTTGAAAACCAGGGAGCTCTTTCAGTGGCTCCTGCCATTCACAGAATGCCAGCAGCCAAGCCCATATGGAGCATTGTGTGCTCAGCTCATTGTCGATGCAAACGCACGCAACCAGTTTTGATTAAGAACAAAATGCAGAATTGACTCAAACTGCTTTTTTTTTGTTATTGTTGCTTGAAACGCTTCAAGCCTCTCATTATCATCAGGGCTTCTTTCAGTGCAGGAAATCGGAATTTCCATAAAATAATGCTGAAAGGCACGGGGCGAAGTCAGGGAACATTTATGTTCCTAAACAAATGGAGGGATAAACATGCAAAGCAAATTTTGGGGACGCTCAACTAAACATTCGAGGGCGTGTTATGGCGTGTGGATTGTTTAAATTATTCAATATATCTTAAGCAGCCATGTACATAGACAGTAAAAGGGCAAAGCAGTGGGTTTTAGAGAGGTTTTTTTTCCCTTTGCAGAGTAACTCAGAGCTATCCAGAGTGTGATTATTGCATTCAACAGAGAGTTTGTAGGGTGGCATGCCCAGACTGCATCGTTTTCATTTGGGGGTTGGATTAGATGACCTTTAAAAGTCCCTTCCAACCCAAACCATTCTATGATTCATGTGAACAAGGAGCTCATTCTGATGCAGAAGAAGGTCCCCTGGTAGCCCTGGGGTCACTGAGGTGGGATCAAAACCACTTTGTGTAACCTCAGGGCTGTGTTTGGAAAGGCTGGTGCTCAGAGGGACGTGTCAGCTGCTGAGCACAGCCAGCATGAAGGTGGTCCAGTGCTGCTTCCCATCCTCAGGATGTCCTGGCTGACTGGAAAATCCTTGTGCCAAGAGAAGCTGGAAAAGTGGCAACCACGTTCTTCTCTCTTCCAACATCCAAATGCATCTGGCCAGAGAGGGCTTTTTTTTTTGTGGGGTTTGACCATAGCCAGGGCTGGCAGTGCTTCTTGCAGATCAGGGTGTTCAGATTTCCCAGTGCAAGACCCCGAGCTCCATGTGTGATGCTGCAGGGAGCTTTTTCTGGGAGGAGAGGAATGAAGGGAAGGACATTTTTATCAAGGATGACATTAAAAAGCTATATTGTAAAGACAAGCTCTCCAAAATGAGAAAATGGGGGAATTGAAGCTGCTTTATCCCCATTTCCCTGCAGATTTCAATAACAAAACCAGTGCCTTTTGTTGCCTACCTGCCTCCCCAGGGGGGATGTGGAGTTCAGGTCCATTCCATGTGGAATGAAGAGAGAGAGAAGGAGAGTTGTGTTCAAGGCACTGTTTTGCAGAGGATAATCTACCTGTGAGGGGCTGGCAGGTGGGTGACCATCGCTTTGCTCTGTTCCCAGAATGGGGAAAGAAGTTGTCTTTGAGACTCTTACAAATGTATCTGTCATTTCCAGAAATATCTTAGAAATAAGGCACCAAAAAAAGCCTTAAAAGCTATTAAAAGCCTAAAAGTAATTAATGTGAGGGAGATTATCTGTCCAACTGTCTTTTGGCAAAGTGGGTGATTCCTATGTGCTGTCTTGACAGCAAATGTTCCCAGTGTCACGTGTTTCCTTGCATCACCTGGAACAACCCAGTGGAACTATCATCCCAAACAACACACAAACCACCCCTTGCCTTTGGTTTGATGATTCAAACAGCAGCTCCCAGCCTCTCATGTTGTGGTCATGAAGGTCAGAGAGAGTGAGCTAATCCTAGAGACAGGAGAATATCCACAGGAATACTCCCCACCATTTGGGAGTTCATGGTGTGGTGTTGGGGGAGCCAAAAGTCAGATTTCAGGGTGAGTTGGGAAAAACTTGGATTGAAAAAATACTGAAAAATAAAATATATTTTCTTTTGGTTGTTCCACCTCAAATGAAGTGTCACTGTATCTGTGTGGGACAACCCCAAATACAGGAAAAGCATTACAGCTGGCAATATCTGGGAAGCAGAAGCAGCCCAGAGCAGAAAACAGAGAGGATGTGGCAGGGATTGGCACCATAAGGTTCTCTTGAAGCAAATCTATCTCCACCTTCACAGTGGTAGGTGGCAGTGGAAAGAAAACTCATTGTGTGTTTAAAAACCAGGACATCTTCAAGAAATGTCACAGAATCCTTGAGTAGACATGAGCAAACAGCCCTGGGGGAGTCATTTGTCTTTGCTGTCAAGAGGAAAATTAAGACTCCAGGGGACACAGGGGCTGGGTTTGATGGATGCTCGAAGCAGAAGGCAGGCAGGTCAGCATTCCTGTCCCCCAGGAAAACAGGTTCTGCCCCTGGAGAAAAGTGACTGTAACAAGTGTACACCTGTGCAGGGGAGAAAGGGGATGGGAAGATAAATGGTGGAAAAGTCCCTAAAATGATAAGTGTCTTTTCTTGTTTGGTGTTGACAGGAATAACCTTGTTGGAGAAAGGAGAACAGGATCCCCATGAGCTGAGGGTGGGTTGTTGCTCCTGAGCACTTTTGTGGGCAGAGCACAGACAAACCACACCGTGGGACACCCAGCCCTGAAAAGGAAGAGAAAATTAATTTCTGTTATGGTCAAAATCCAAGAAAATATTGCCTTTTATGTAGCCTTGGAACTCTTCTAGATCAAGTACCTTGTCATCCTCTTAACACACACACACAGAAGATATCTGCTGATTAATAGCCTGGATCCATTTTAGTGGATCCCTGGTCAGCTGTGCAATATGTATTTCTACTCAAAACCAGAATTTGATTCCTATAAGCAACCTATTTCCATCAGTGAATTTTCATTCTGGTGAATCATGCTGCTAGTTTTATTGACTTTTTTTTTTCCTGTTTTCTAATCAGATTTATTTCAGCCATAAAACACAGAATCTGGTGATTATTGTTCAGCAGATTTCAGCCGAGCAATTGGTGTTCTTGGGTTATTAATAAAAAGGAATAAGAAAAAAATATTCAGATAATATTTAAATATCATTCAATATCTGAATTTTTTTTTCAGCCAATGCTGGAAAAAAGCTGCAGTTCGAGACAGGTTCCAAGTCTTGAGGTCATCTTAGATAATATCAAAGATTTTGAATTTTTTTATTAAATTAGAGTTTCTTCAACTACTTTTTCAGTTAAGGCATTGAGGTTGTACTGAAGTCTTTAAAGGGTTTTTTTTTTTCCTGCAGTTCACACATAATCATGGGCTGCAGGAGGGGGAAGCACCACGAATAATCAGACACACCAGTGAGCTGCAGACTTTGGCAAGCACAGACATCTCTAAAGAGACTCAAGGTGTTTATGGACATTTCAACTATGTTACATCTTAAGGGCTGGGCTTTAAAATCTCAGCATCTGCAGCTGTTTCTGAGCAGGTAGAGAAGAAAAGGTACCAGAGGACTGGAAAATACTTGTCTAGACCTTGATAGCAGTCCCTGATCATGGCAGTCACCTCCATCAGTCCCACCAGTGGGAAGGGAAAACCTCCTCATTACAGTGTCCTCTCAGAAACATTAAATTTCCATTGCATCCTGTGACATCAAGCCCTGGAAGGGGAATGAGAAAGGAAATTGGTTTTTGGGTTGCCAACTCCATCACCACCTCTCTGCACACATGGCAGCGACCAGTGGTTTCCACTGGATGGTTCAGTTCACCATTCCATTTATTTTAAGCAATATATTCTTCATTGAGCAACCTGGTCAAGTGGAAGGTGACCTTGCCCATGGAACTGGGAGAGCTTTAAAATTCCTTCCAACCCAAGCCATTCTGGGATCCTGTGATTTGGCATCTGTGATTTTCCTGTCAGGGAAGGACCCGTGGGTGCAGCAGCTCCTGGGTTTGGCCTTCACCCAGGTTTGCTCTTTTACCCCTGAAAGAGTTCTGACAGTGCAGCTGGGAATTGGTCCATATCTGCCCTCGGGGCATCCTGGGATCAGTCAGGCTGTGAGGTTTTGACACAGGTGTCCCATGCACACCCACTATTCATTCCCCGCTGCAGCAGCTCTGCTCCTCCAAAAATTCGGGTGGAAAAAGGGTCGAGCCCCTTGTTCCTGGTCCTTCTGTGCCTCCCAGCGAGGGGTGTCCCTGCAGCTCAGCCAGCCCGGAGAGAGGGACGGTCCCGGCAGCCCCGGGACGGCGAGCGGAGGGAGGGGGATGGAGCCGGAGGGAGGTGGATGGAGCTGGAGGGAGGTGGATGCAGCCGGAGGGAGGTGGATGCAGCGTGTCCAGGAAGCACATTCCCGGGACATGACGGCACATCCCGGGGGCTGCACTTGTGCTGGGAAGGAAGGACTGGGCTGGCGTTCAGGCTCCCCTTCTCGCTGGGGAGCAGGGCTCGAACACATTTGCTAAAGCCACTTCTGTGTTTTTCCCAAATTCCCGCCTCAATACTCCCAACTATGGCTCTGGAGGGACAATAATCCGTCATCAAGGGTCAGCCTGGGAAGTGCTGAGGGCCTGTGTCACAGCCAGGATCCCACCTGCCTCCCTCCCTGTGTGTGTGTGTGCCCACATCTCCCCATAACAGGGGAAAAACTCCATGGAGAAGGAACATTTTGTCCCACAGCAGGTCTCTGGTGAGCCACAGCATTCCCAAACACTGGGCTAATCCACTGAATAAAGCTCCAGCAAAACACAAGGAGAACCTGAATATCCAGCCTCATTTTAGCTGGATATACTCTATCTGCAGTTGTACCCAAAAAAGTGCTTTTAGGGAAGGAATCCAGTTCACCCACACAATGCTCAGGTGAAATTAGGATTGACCTGACATGGTCTCCTTGCACTAGAAACCAGATTTCAGTGTTCACACTTACACAACCCAAGACTGAGAAAATCTGCCATTTGCTCCTCTGCACCGAGCACAACCAAACTCCCGAAAACTATGAAAATGAGATTAATTGGTTTTATGTCATGGCTATATCTGAACATATATTAAAAGCAAATGACAAACTCTGGATGGAGCCAAGGCAGAGCATTGGCTCCATACCAGAGATGAGATTTGGAAATAAACCATCCAAATGGATGCAGCTCCTCTGTGATGATGGGATACAAGCTTGCAGAACCTGGAATTTGCTGTGAGGGAGCTGTGGTTGAATTTCTTTTTGTCACTGTTGTTTTGCAATGCCATAATAAATGTTGGTGAATTTGTAAATCACAAAAGCATGGACCCTGGGTGGGTGCTTCCCTCCGAAGACTAGAACAAACATTTTTGGTGTCAGCCCGTTCCAGGGAGATTCTCAGTGTTATAAATTAAAAATAAGGCAAAAAAAAATTAAACAGCTAAACAAGCAACATCTGTTTGGAATGGGGCCCTAAACCCAAAACATATAAATGATGTTCAGACACATGCTGAGAGAGAGTGACAAAAAAATCCTCAGCACAAGAACTGCAGGGTGATTTCTGGCTATTCCACTCACTGATTTTTGTCCAGCCACAAGGAATTAGTCATTTTTAGTGCTCCAAAAAGAGACTTTGGTGACCAGACACTGCCACATGTACCTGGTGGCCCAGACTGGTCAGAGCCCCCCCGACAATGGGTGGCATCTTTGGGATGAGTCCCTGATGACTGCACAGGGATGTGGATGGGAAACACTAAAACCAGCTGAATTAGGAAGGTGTCAGTAGAAATTTCAACCTTGGGAATAGCAAACCAGAGATAATAAGAAAATAAGTATCAAAAGAAAACAACCACAGCCATTGAAAGCCTCCCGTAAGGAGACTGTAGACATATCCACTCTCCAAAATGAATTATGAGTATTAGTTTGTTTGGAAAGGTATTTGCCCTTTGGAAACCATATTTATATTTTGAGCTTCAGAAACATAAATTACAGTCATTTAGACCCCAGGCTTACATTTTCCTTCAGTGACGTAAATGAGTTCCCAACTTTCAAAGGCCAGCTGTCCCTTACAGCAAGAGGTAGCAATTATATAAAATTCTTTTATTGCAGGGAGGTATTTTCAGTCCTTTAAGTTTATGTGCCCCAGGTGAGGCAATATAAACAAACTATGGCTGTCACAATCGTGTTAATAATGGAAACTGCATTTGGGAAGTTTTAGGGCTAAAACCTATAACTTTATACTGCTGAGGTGTCAAACCTTTCCAATGTGAAACAGAAGTGCAGCTGTGCAAGGTTTCTGCAAAGCCAACATTCATGGACTCTTTAGGTATATAAAGGCAGCTGCCTCCAAGCCAGAGCTGTTAATCAGAAATTGCTGGGAAAAATGAGGTTAAAAATGCATTTAAATATCTCTGGGTTTTTGGTGAACTTCAAATACGCAAAGTTAAATCCACCCCTAATCCAGTCTCGGTGAAATCCATATTTTACAGATGTGCCTGTGCTCGTGGCTGCTGGCAGCAATGAAATGCTGAGGCACAGTCTGAGCATGGACACACCAGACAGGCCAGTCTGGCTCCTGGCTCTGATGGGAATTGCTCCATCAGCCCCAATGCTGGAGTTTTCTGTTGTGGATTCCTAATCCCTTGGCTTGAACTTCAAAAACAGGTCAGGCCAAGCAATTGGTTGCAACAGTGCAGGTAGCTGGGTTTGGGGTTGGTTTTTTTTTTCCCATCCATGATAGATGAATAGAGGAATGCTAAAACCTTGAAAGAACTGTTTGAAGGTTTAAAACCAACAAAAAACACATCAAAAAGTACTGGTGTGCCTATGGGTGGCTCTAATTTGCTGCCCTGGGAGCAGAGCTGATGTTCCCAGCTGTGCAGGCACCTGGAGCTGAGCTGATTCTGCTCCCCAGCTCTTTGGGCTTGTACACCTTTGACACACTGAGCTACAGGGAAGACAACAATTCTGCTCCACAGCAATTTTTAGAACCAGTTTCCTTTCTGCATTCGGAAATATTGATTTCCTTTCATAGAATCATAGAAGGAGTTGGGTTGGAAGGCACTTTAACAGACCATCTCATTTCAACTCCCTCACCATGAGGACACCTTCCACTGGCCCAGGTTGCTCCAACCTGGCCTTGGACACTTCCAGGGATGGGGCAACCTGTGCCAGGGCCTCCCCACCCTCCCAGGGAAGAATTCCTTCCCAATATCCCATCCAACCCTGCCCTCTGGCAGTGGGAAGCCATTCCAGTCCAAATGCATCCACACCCAGAGAAGTGAGTTCACACTCACCCATGACAAAGTCAGGGAATTTGCTGTCAGGCAGGATTCCAGCAAGGCAAGGCAAAGGTTTGGAGGCAGAGAGGGAAGGTTTGGATGCAGTTCACGTCTCTTGCTTGGTGAACTGACAAGGGGGAGAATCAAAACTTCAAAGGCTTCCATTACACAGCTGATGACATTTGGGAAGAAAAGGAAAATTACTGCTTTTTTAGGAGATTTACAAATGCCATCCTTGTCCATGGATGTAATTTTCCATTAAGGAAAAAAGAATTTCAGAAGCAACATATGGACCATGCAGTAAAGAAGTTACCATGGAAACCAGCCTCCTAAAAATCCCTATATATGTATACAGGAATCGAATGCATGTAATAATTATGGCTGCATATCTAAAGTCATTTGTGAGTCCCATCTTCTGAGTACTTTTTGTCTATTAAAAGTCTAATTCACACTCTAAATATCCTCTTACTCTGTTGCCCCTTGAACCTGCACACATTTTGCAACTGGAAGTCAAAAGCATCACAACTGACAGTCACTGACAGCCCAGTGAAATCTAATTTAGCTAATTCAAAATATGTGCTATAAGCATAAAAGAGTGGTTATGGGACCAGAATGATTTAAGCTCTGGGAATCCAGCTGAGATGACATTTAAGTTCAGAAAATGTTAGCTGTTAAAAATAAACAGATGAAGGGCTTTGAATGTCAGAAGAGTATTTCAAAAGCAGGGTGTTCTGCCAAGGCAGAAGGGAATTTGGGGGGTTAAAACCCTCCCTTCCCTCTGTGGTCCCTATGTGGGGACAGACCATGGACTGTCCTCTCCCCACAGCCCTGGTTCTCCCATCACAGTGGGTCCTCTGGAAATTTAGCAAAGATGGGTTATTTTCTAGATGCACATCCAGGAATACAAAACCTCTGCTGTTGAGAGGGGATGGGGATGTGGAGCTGGTACCAAGAGAAGATCTCCTGACTGTGGCACAGGAGGTCATCAGGTGCATTGACATTATGTCCCAGATCCTGCTTCCAAAGATGCTGTGAGGAGACATTTCACCCTTGTTCCTGGGGCACCACCCTGTCCCAGGGTGGGGAGCATTAAGCATTAATTAAATGTAAATTTTACAGACTGATGGCACAATCTTCGAGCTGAAAGTCCTGAACATTGAGCTCAGTTACAGCACCCAGAACCCCCGGTGGGATTCAGGACCCATTTTATTCTTTCAGCCAGGAAATGAATCAATTAAGTGCATAATAAATGAACAGACTGTCCCTATCTCCCAGCGTCCAGGCTCTCAGTGAGCTTTGATACAAGCTCTAACTCAGCAGTGTTAAGCTCAGTCTGTTAAAATCATTTTTTCCTCACACCTGACTCTTGTTCCTGCAGCTGGGACCTGTCTCTGTCCGTGCTGTGCCAAACCCTGCACTCCCAGTTGTGAGCTGCTGCATCCCTGACGTGCCAACAAGGCTCCTGCTTCCTTCTCAAAACAAACCCTTTGAACTGTCCAGTGAGTGCCTGCTCCACCCTGGGATTTCTCACAGCCCCTCCTTGCCCTCAGTGCTGTTCCCCTTCCTGCTCTGAGCATCAGCTCCTGAAATCTTGGTGCAAATGGAGCTGAAACACAGCCCTTGACAGGTTTGGTGCACGTTGCCTCCTCTTCCATCCTTTCACAGCCCTTCCAACTGCGTGTTCTTTTACTGAGCAGCTGGTGAGAAGATTGGGAAGAGCAAAGTCCTGCAAATGTCTCTTCTGAGGGAATGCATTGCTAATACTCTTAAGTGGACATTTATCCTGCACTGAAAACTGACAGAAAGTTAATAAAATCACATTTCTAAGCCCCTCGAGCACTTGTTCTTGATGAGAGTTATTTCCATCACAAGCTTTAGCTCCCTCCCTCTGGCTAATGTGTGGCGAAGTAGCTCAAGAAAAGACTGAGACATTATTATTCTTATGTGAGCAGAGCTGTATTTGTTCTCCCTGAGTGGAAGTCAGTGCTGTTAGAGAGCTAGAAGAAGACCTTGGCTGAACTTAAATCCTTTCTTTAGTGTGAATGGATATAAAACTAGTTTTGCTCAAACTCCATTTTGCTCCTTGGTTGCACAGACACTTGATTCTGTCTTGCTCCACCAGAAAATAAAAGGCAGCGTTGGGCTTTTTATTTATTTACCTGGTTTTTGCAGTGACTCGTGAGTCTGTGACATTTCCCTTCTGCCTGCAGTGAGGGCCAGGGGTTTTTTGGTTCTGCTTCATGTTTTTCTTCTGTTCAGTCAAGAGGGGAGGTCCTCCTAGGCCAGGAGGCTTTGAAGTCCATATAACACCCCAACTGAATCACCTTGTCTGCTGGGGAGGGAGTTTCTTTAGGTTACACCCAGTGTGATATGCTGAGATTCCAGCTCCTACCTGGAGGGGGAATGAGAAAGAATCCCAAAGCTGGTGGTTATGGGAAAATATTCCACCTTGTACTTTGCTTGGTGACCATCTCTGGCAGCCCTGGTGGCCACCCCTGGCTCTCAGCCTCACTCAGGCCATCCTCCCTAAGCATGTGGTAGAGCAAGTCCACGGGGGTGAAAACAGCTGCAACAGTTTTTCAAGCTCACACTAAACCATAAATGGCAAAACAGATGACTTTTAGGAAACTTGGGCCCATGTTTGCCTGCCCTGGGAAGACCACACTTGTCACTCTCAGGGGGATGGCAGTTCCACCCTTGTCCTGTGGAGAATGTGTGGGCTTATGGATGATACAAAGTCTGGCAATTATTTATTTGAAATGACCCTTTTTTTTCCTTCTGGGCACAGAATATTCTTTCTGGTGGCTGGACACATAATGCTTCATCTTAATATTTTCCGAATAAAAATTTCACTTAACATAGGGAACCCCACATGTGTTTGGGATTCTGAGGGACACCAATCCCGAATCTGAGAGACTCCAATTCCAGCAGCATTTTAATGTCTGGCAGCAACAACAAAGAGCCAGCCACCACCAAGAAGGGGACAATGAGCAATGTCTTAGGGCTGGGTATTTTATTTCTCACACTGCAACACTTGATCTTTCACGAAACACAATGCTCTTGGGTCCTTAGCTTAGCACCCAGGAGAAGTAAAGACAAAAATGTGTCTGCACATCCCCATGTCTATTGTGAGAGAGAGATAATTTAGAGGCACAAAGATGCAGAATCTGCACAGGTGTCTCTGACCAAACAGGAGGGACCTTCTGCCTCTGAGAAGAAATTATTGTGCTCAGAAGAGATTGTGGTACACATAGAGATGATTTTATTTTAGACTCAGGCACCTAAAGATGAGCTCCATGATCTGCACGTAGCCTGCCAAATGTGAGCTTTGAACACCTTGGTTCTTGTCTCTCCTGCATATCCCATTTTGTCCTGCTGAAGGGGAACGTGCCAAGGCTGGTGCTGTGAGCTGTGGGCTGTGTGCTGAGAAGGCAGAGTGTGAAATCTGCTGCCTCCTTCTGACCTGCTGGGCAGAGTCTGTCCATCCTCAGAGCACGGGACCCTGAGGGGCCAGACTTGCTGGCACTCCCAGGCTTCCTGGCACGCAGGGTGTGCTCCTGTCTCTGCCCAAGTCAGTACAACGAGCTCGTATCATCATTCCTGGCCACTGTTCAAGAGAGATCTCTAGGAAAAGGACTTACATTCCTGTGCAATGAGACTTAAACACACTCTCAGGTGCCTCCTGGAGCAAAGGTACCTCTTCACGTGCTGAAGGTGAGGAGGTGGCACAACTCACCTGGCAGAGAACAGGCAACATTCCTGCAATCTGCCTTCTTGTCCTTGCCAGCCCAGAACCACCATGCCCCAGATCCACAGATTTACCCCCCCAGGCTTGAAGAGAGGCAGTCCATGGGACTAATTCCTGTGACCTTTCCGAAACTCTCCCCAGGCTAGAGATGCCAGGCTTGAAAAAAAAAGTCATTTGCCGAATGATTTCTTAATGTTTGTGTCTTCGGGGGAAATTTCTCATGCTTTTAATTTGTTGCAGAAGAAAAGAGGAAACAGGGAAGGCTTTGTGATTTTTAAACGTTCTAACATTTATTTGGGTGTTTCAGTTTTTATTGCAATTATGTTTGTGGCAAAGGAAATTTCTCAAGACCAAGAGCTAATGTTTGCTCTCAGCCACTAATGTATTTTCAATTAATGTCAGAAAATGCTAAAACCATCTTTTTGCTGCCTCAGAAATGAAGAAAAGCCTCTGGCACATGAGTGTGCAACACTGCTTAAATATACCTTCCTTTTACTGTCCCTTTGCCTTTACTGTGTCATGATTTCCCCTGTGGGTTTTCTCCTGAGCTGGATTTCTCTCTGCAGGCTTCTTGGTGAGCATTTTGCAAAAGCCACTTAGTTCTCTTCAGGCTTGTGAGTGAGAGGAAATCTGTTCTTTTCATGCTGTTCTGATCAGAAATGCTGAATATAGGCCTCTTGCAACAGCTATTTTCCTTTCCTGCAACAACACCTGGAAGTGCCACATTCCCTGTTGGAGCGATCAACGTGGTTCCAGTGATGTGCAAACTGATTTCTTCACAGAATCATAAAATCACAGAATGGTTTGGCTTGGAAGGGATCTTAAAGATCTCCAGTTCCAATCCCCTGCCATGGGCAGAGGTGCCACCCACTAGATCGGATTGCCCAGGGCCCCATCCAACCTGGCCCCATCCAGGCCATCAGCTGGTCTGGATGTCATTTCAAGGCTCTGTGTTCCTCCATGTGGCATCTGAACCTCAAATAAAATGTTTAATACAGTCACTTAACTCTTGATCCCTGGATTTCCTACCTCAGCATGGTTAATAGCTTACATCCACTTCTGGAATTATTGTAGCTGTGGCCATCACACCATCCAGTGAATTAGATCCTTGACCTCCCCATCAGCACAGGCACAGCAAACAAAATGATTGTTTAGGTGCTGTTCTTTCACCCTTGTGCTTCAAGCGGAAAATCTGAGGGAATTTCAAACCTAAAAAAAAAAAAAAAAAAAAAAAAAGATGATCAAATACAAGCATCCAGAGAAGAAAGGTGCTTCTTGTGCTCTGAAGTTTTGGCTGTATAATGCTCCCCCAACCCACACCTGTCACTTAAATCCTTATGTTTCCCACCTCAGGGATATCCTCCTGATGCCTGACTGGGTTTGTGGTTGCGCACGGAGCTCGTGCCGGGGCCGAGGTGGAGAAGAAGGGCTGCACTGACCCCCCAGCAGATGTTCACAGGGCTTTGATCCGGCCAGGAGGAGACAGCCCTGCCCACCCCTTCCATGTGTGGAGCCGAGAGGCTCCGGGGACCCGGCGGATCCGAGCCTTGGCTGCACAACAGACACCGCTCGGCACAGGGAGCGGAAACCGCCGGCAAACAGCTCCTTCCTGCTGCTCCCTGCTCACCTGGAAGGGTTTGATCTCTCATATTATAAGCTAAGATGTGACTGTATTAAACACATGTGATGTTCTCAGAGATGCAGAAGCCACTCTTGGCTGAGCCAGGCAGAGCTCAGTGTCTATACACGGTGCATTAATTCACAGGCAGCGAGTTGGGAAGGAGCCCTGGCCCGGGATGTGCACTTTGATCTGATCCTCTCTGGTGGTGCAGAGCCATTTGCTGCAATGCAAGTCCAGACACATTGGACTTGTAGAGGGTTTTTTTTTTCCCAGGCAGCTGGATTAGGATCAATAGTAGAAGGCAAAACCACTCAAAAAGCCTTGCATGAGTCCAGTCATTAGACAAAGAACACAGGGACTAACAGGGGGATTAAAACTCTGAGGGTGGAACAGCCAGGAGGAGGAAAACGAGGATGGGGAAAATGTATCATCCTGGCAGTGAGACAAAGGGGATTAATGTAAAAATGTAAGAAAGGCTCCAGTGGCCACTGAAGGTTTAACTACCCTAGGAGCCTGTGGGCAGCTGCAGCCACCACCTCACATCTGAGGACCACCAAGACCTGACTGCAGGAACAGGGGGAGTGTGTGCCCCCAGATTTACTTTCCCAGGTTACTAGCAGGGAGGTTCTTTTAGTTATTTTATTTAAAAACTCTGCATCCTTTAATCTGTTGTGTTCCTTTGCTTCCTAAAAATATCTTGGGTCACTTCATTCACCACCACGCTCAAAATTAAGACTTGCAGGTGGGATAACCAGCCCAACCTGGTCCCTGACCCCATTCAGGGCGGCACAGTGTGTCCAGACTTTGTTCCCTGTGCCTGTTCCCAGAGGGAGGGAGCTGTGGGGACTCAGGGACAGCAGCATTAGTCACCTCCATACCAAGGCCCTTGGAGCTGTTTGCTGTTTGTGAAATGTTGCCACGAGTGTTTGGTTTCTATTGGTGACAGAAATCAATCTCACTGCCCTGGCACTACTTTCCCCAGTACAAAGAGTTCCCAGAAAAAGAGAACCCCACTGCTGGGCTGTATAACACAGATGTATGATCCTGCTGGCCACATGGTATTTCCAATACCGAATATTTATTTTTTTCTGCAGGATACAACCAGGATGTTAATGAAAACAACACATGGAAGACCTCAGGATGAGCCCCAGCGAATGCTAAGAGTACATAGCTCTGGTCTGGGTCCTAAAGCAAACACAGATGCATCTAAAACAATCATCAAAGGAAAGCAAATGTGAGTCAAGAAGGAAGGTCTGTATGTGCCTGCAGATTAATGGCTGTTGTTTAGGCTGTGGGATTAAATTCCAGGGTTTACATATGAAGAAGAAACATCTAGCAAGAGGAATGGGAATGTGTCCAGAGAAGGGCAATGGAGCTGGGGAAGGATCTGGAGCACCAGGAGCAGCTGAGGGAGCTGGGGGGGCTCAGCCTGGACGGAAGGAGGCTCAGGGGGGACCTTCTTACCCTTTATAACTCCCTGACAGGAGGGGGGAGCCAGGTGAGGTTGGTCTCTTCTCCCAGGAAACAAGAAATAGGACAAGATAAAATGGACTCAAGTTGCCCCAGGGAACTTAGATTGGATATTAGGGAAAATTTCTTCATGGAAAGGGTGGTCAAGCATTGGAATGCCCTGACCAGGGAAATGGTGGGATCATCGTCCCTGGAAGTGTTCAGAAAACAGTCCTGGGATAAAGCCTCCACTAACACCACTAAAATATTTTGATAGACATCAAAGCATAATTTCTGCGGGGAAAAATTCGTTCTTCTAGGTTAGATCACAGCAAATGACCAACAATTTTCTCAGCTGTAAAGCTGAATATTTCCTCTAGCTTTTTGACAGGCAAATTTTATACTGATACAGAACAAACACCCAGAAATATGTCCAGGCAGACAGATTAGGAAAAAAACATGATTTTTGGGATGGCAATGTAGTCAATGGAGAAACCAGTGACTGAGCAGAAGAATACTACAAGAAGAAAGTTTAAAAGCAAGTCCTCAGTGTGGCAGAAACCTTCCAGTCCAATGTCCCACTGGTCAGGGTGCTGGTGGTACCCCTACCCCTGCCTGCTCTGGCAGCATCCTCTCATGTTGCTAATGTGGGATTAATTATATCTATTGGGTTTGATTCCTGTAATTTTTTCAGAGGGAAGCACTAAGGAATTATAAGTGGATGGGAAATTATTTGTTTGGAATTTGGAATTTTTTTTTTCATTTCTGCCTCAAAATATCTCTGGCAACATGTGAAGTACTTTTCCACTGACATGGGCCATTCAGTACATTCTTATGAGATTTCATGATACTTGCCAGTTTGCTCCATGGAAAACTGTATTTTTGGGCACATTGTAGAAATACCCAAGAATTTAGAACATAGATTTCAACATCCCCCAGCTGGAAGAATTTTGGAGTGACAACAGATATGTTTCCCACACAACACTAAATAAAATAAAACAATCCAAAAGAAAATAAAAATGAAAATTATTTTTTCTGTGAATCCCTGAGACACCAACCTTGGTGTGTTACCAACACAGCCAGAAAGTCTTTTTTTTCAAACCTCTCAGAAAAGCCATTTGTTCCTCTGCTGTCTAAATTTATGAGAGTGAAGCATTCAAATCCTGAGGATTTCCTAATGCCCCACAGGGTATGTATGTACTTTCTGACCAGACTTTGAATATCTCAAATGACTAAATATCAAGAGTGGGAAAGTGGATTGAATAGAGGCTTCCTGGCCTCATAAAAATCCCTCCTGTGCTTCTTCTACCCATCAGCTTTAGCACCATATTGCTTTTCTTTTCTTTTCTTAAAATAAATAAATAAATAAATCTGTTCCCATATTTAGGTTCCTCTCTTCCTGTGAATCATACTCAGATGATTTTCGAGGACCTTTCATTCTCTCTCTGCCTCACATGTTAATCCAAATCTCCTTTCTTAATTAAAATTTTATTCTGCAGGAGTCTTTAACCTTCGTTTGCAAGTGAGAAAATCAAATCCAGCTCCTCTTGATAAGGAAAACTCATTTCTGGTTGACTGACAAGTTTAATTAAATACCAATATTTTCTTTTAAATTGCTAGATTATTCCCAAGACAGCATCTTCAGGGATTATTAGGGGTGCAAAGGGTGCTCAGCCTGAAGGTCTGTGCTGTTGCAACAGTCTCTGGAGAAAGGGGAAAAACCTGGTTATGGATCTATTGCACCACTGTTTGTAGCCATTATCTTTCCAAAACCATCAGATGTCTGGAGAAAACAGGGTGGCTGTCACAGACCAGGGATTCTCTAATGAATTCCAACTCCCTGTGCCATGAATCACTGCTTATTTGAGTTGCAGCCTGCAACTGAATTGTGTCCATACGTGAGGGAAGCCTCATTTTCAAGGATTTATTCTTGCCACTGATTGTAATTAATTACTGGTGAGCAATAGGCAATTACAACTGTCTTTTTTTTTCTCTCTCTCTCTCTCCAGGTAATTACACTTTGCTGTGGGAAATTGTTATTACAGAAAATAACCAAGCCATAATAAAAGAGGCTAATAGTTTTTTCCTTCACCACACAACTAAAGCCCTTCCCCTGTTGTACCGATGTTATTTTGTGGGAGATGAGCCAGACATTGTGGTTTTTTATGAAAAACAGAGGAACAGAGCTCAGTCACGGTATCATGGTAATGATCTTGGTGACAGGACAGAGCCTCAGGAGCCAAGTGAGATAAACTTGCCTGGCAAGACCTTTCACTGTCCTCCATAAACCAGATAATCTGACAGGAAAGCTACTAAATAACTCCTTCAAAGAGCAATTTCATCCCAAGGCTCCCTCTCATGACAGAGAGATTGTTGTGATGCCAAATTATCCATCACAGCCTATTAGGATGTCAGAGCTGGAAGTTCTCTTTAATTTGTTTATATATCTTAGGAAACTGTTTATGGTTTCCCATCTGTTAAAGAACCACTACTTAATATGTATTAACTGGGCTGTAATTTTCATTCTGCAGCTTTGATGATATGCAGGAATGGGATACATTGGGGGCATTCTGATCACTGATCAAAAGGACAGAGGGCCCTTGAAACCTTTCTCAGGCTGGTTCCTGACCAGTCAATTAAAACATCAAGCCACAAGTTCACTGGAGCAGGAACTGACGTGTGGTGAGGTTAACACTGCTTATCCTTAAAACAAAAGAGCTTGGCTGCCTGCCTGTTCATCCCAGTATGGACTGGTAGAGAAGGGCAGCATCTTGTCCAGAAATACCATTCTCTTACACACACCTTGGAGATCTACTTCATTTTTTACACACTTATTTGAAGGATATCTTAACCAGAGATTTTCAGTCATGATTCTCTCTGGGTACCTTCACCAAATTTTTATCAATATTAGTATATAACTGTGATTAGGTAATTCTTTCATCTTTTCTTGCTTTTCACAAATAAGCTTGAACTCAACACTGGCAAACAATTCCTCAAACACTGCAAAACTGAAGTGTCCTCTTACCTTCCTCCTGAGATCCTGGAATGGCCACAGCCTCTGGGGTGTTTCTCCACATCATTTTACCCACAGCTCAGTTCACTTTGTGACAAGCAAACATCCCAGGCCAGAAGTGTTTGTGAGAGTATTAGGCCATGGTAATATAAGTTAAAATCAGTGGCCATCAGCAGTGTCACCAAGGACAACCTTGACACCACGTGTTGCCTTCTCAAGGCAGCGTAAGGGATTCCAGCTATAGCACTCCCATTACATTGAACAAAAGCCATGAGACTGACCCTCCACATACATCACAGGCTTTAAGTTGGTCCAGAGGCTCAAAATTCAGCTTTCAATTTAGGTGCTTAATTTTATGACATATTTCCCCATCCGTGTGCTGCTGTTTTTCTGTCTCATGCTCTCTCTGGGTTGAGCTGTTGAGTATTTTGGAGTAGGAGCACATGTGAGGTGCAAATAGGGGTGATCTTCTTACAGCCAAGCTGCTCTTCCTTTTTCCAGCAGATTTCATTACTCCTTCTCCACTACTTCAAATTTCCTTTTCATTGACCAGAAGGGATTGGCTTCAGCACCCACCAGGCTCTTGCTCAGTGCTGTGAGCTCCCAGTGTGTGGGAGCCGTGTCTGATACACTAATTAGTGAAAATGATTTCCTTTCCAACATCCTGTTACTTTACCCACATGGTGATTTACTGATGTCAAGAATTTGGTTTGGCAGGTGGAGTCTTCCTTGCTGCTGGTAACTGCCAGGAAGGCAGGTGTCTTGTTTCTGGTTTTGAGAGGCTTTTTGTTTTTTTTCCTCTGGATGCTCTTTTCTTTTTGAATATCCCTTCCTTTCCTCATGGCTTTGTTCTTTTTATTTTTATTTTTCCCTCTAATCTCTGACTTTGGAATATTTCCCTGTTTGACTGTCGCTGGTATTCAAACAACTTCCTAATCTCTAGGATTTCCTTTCTTCTGTAAATCACCTTTAAAAACCCAGCAATCCCTTGTTATTTCCTCTTTCTTTTTCGTTGTTCCATCTGTAACAACAAACATTAAATCCAGAGAGCATTTAAGACCGATTTCAATTTCTGCATGACAAAAAAAAAAAAAAAAAAATCCCTACTTTTTTTTTTTGAAGCCTGAAGTAGGATTCTTGCCAGAGGGAATATTTGTTCTCTCTAGTAACAAGGTGACACGGTGCCAGTTCGGTCTAATTTCATGTGAGGCCAGGAAGGATTCACTGAAATGGCTGCAAAATTCATTCAGCATTTCTTTCAGAGTGTCCCAAATAAACCAAGAGCCTGGTGTCCTCTGAGTTGTTTCCTTCCTCCCAGGGAAACAAGAGGGCTGTACTTATTTTCACAGGTAGAAATAAAAGAGATCATCTGCTTGGCTGTTTTATAACCAGCTTTTTTACCTGTATGTGGGCACTGCAGGAGGCTTCAAACACACCCCCTGAAGGCGATGGCAGGCACTGGGTGGGATTCTTGGGGTGTCCTGTGCAGGGCCAGGAGCTGGAGTTCAATGATCCTTGTGAGTCCCTTCCAACTCAGAATATTCTGCGTTTCTGTGATGCTTTGGTTTGCCCCTGAGAGTCCTGCCACGAGCACAGCTCCAAGCTGATGTTATTTGCACGCAACATTATTTGCAAAAGTCGGGCTGAAAGCCAAAAGGGCGACAGGTGGGGTGAGAAACCAGCCCAGTGGGAGAGAAGGGGGCAAAGAGTTCTCCTGGCAATTAGCTGCCTGCAGCCCTCAGAGCTGGAAGGAGCCCAGCAGAGACAATAATTGCAGTAATCAAGGTAAATCACACCTTGCCACTTGCCTACATGGCATTTTTCTCCCCATACCTGAGAACAGAGATGGATTTTCTGGTTGTGGTTGAAGATGATGATGTCAAAGATTTTTGCAAGAGGATTAGTTACACATTTCAGCTCTCGCTGCTGGAAAAGGAAATCGTGTGGAAGAGAGGGATTCATGGCTTTTTGTGAGATTTTGAAGAATGCTGTGGAGAGCAGAAGTCAGAGCAAAACTGGCCCCCATGTACATCAAATTGCTAATATCCTTAAATGAGAAATTGCTCTTTGAAGTACAATAAGAAAATAGAGATTTTTATCTCGATGAAGCAGGAAGATAATTGCACTCAGAGGCTTTAATCAGCACGCTTCAGATTTAAGCAGATGGATACAGAGGGCAAATCTGTGAAGGATGAATTATTTATTTTGGGCACTCTAAAAGTTTGTCTCTTAAAGGTCATCAAACTTTCAACAGAGTTGACAAAGTCTGCTGCTTATGTGAATGAGATTAATCTTCTCATTAGCGAGAGGCAACGTTTTCTTTTGAACTTGATATGCCTGGTGGGGAACAAAAAAAAAACAAAACCACAGAACAAAATAATTTATGGAAAAGTACAACTGAGGAGCATCTGTTTGTCTTACAGCAGTGGTTCTGCCCAATTGCTCAAAAAAAGTGAAACCTCAGAGCAGAATAATATGTTCTGTCCAGTAGGCACAAATATTAGGCATATCTATCATTCTTAATTGGATTATAAGATTAAAAGCCTCCCCAATCAAGCAGCATTTATCAATTAGTGTGATGTCCCTGTAAGTGGCTGAGGGACTTCGGTGTCAAAGGCAATAAAAGAGTCATTTACACCCAGTACCAGAAATCAGCAGTGAATAAAGAAGAAAGAAATGTCATTGTTCATAATTGACTTCACATAATTGAGCTTAAACACAGGCAGGAGTGGCTTAAAATGATTTACAATACTTTACATTTCAATCAGACATGGGTCAAAAATGGGGCCCCAGCTTGAATTTATCCATCTGGATCCTGATCAGTGGGGCTAAATTTGTATTTCTGAGGTTATGTTGCATTTCAGGCAACCCAGGATGGTTGGGTTGGGACCACAGTGACACTGCCAGTCCCCCCAGCTGGGATTTCCAGGGGAATTTCCTGAGGGAACTCAATGCATGCTCACGTGCCAGAGGGGTTTATAGGCAAAGGCAAGTTGGACTCTTCCCTGTCAGCTCAGGGAATCAGTGGAAGAACTAAAGAGAGAAACTGAATTATTAATGGAAAAAAGGGGAAGGCTGGTGCATGATTAAAATACTGTGCTGTTCACTGGAAGAGGCCTCCAATGGGCACACTGTAATATGGGACCACAGACAGGAACACTGAATGTATGCAAATATTAAAACTCAGAGATTTGTGTAGGATAGGAAGAAAAAAGCCTGAGATCCTACCAATTCCTCAGATGACACATTGAGTTAATGACACAGACCTGAGCTGATTTTTACCCTTGGAGTGGGGCCAGGATAAAATTAATGGTTATTTTTGTGGCTTAAATGAGAGCACAGAGTTTTCATTGTGCTCAGCAAACACAAACATTTTAACAAATGATACCTTCTTTTTAATTGCAGGGCCCTCAGCCTTGCTACCTCGGAGCACAGCATACACATGTTTCAGTGTAAGCTCCTCTCTGCTCAGGAAAGTGTTTCAAGATGCACAAAAGCCCTTTTTTTTAATCAAGGAGCCAGCAAGATGAAAGGCCACAACTATGAGCCAGGTTGCCTTTCATAAATAACTACTTTGTAAAAGTTTCTTGAATATAATTGCACAAAAAATGCTGCTGCAATCTCAAAAACCTGTATCCAACCTAAGTGCTGCCATACAGACAGCTTTGTCTGAAGCCTGACCTCCTGAGAGGAATAGGTCAGGGAATTTTTTTGGATTTAGGCTTACATGAAAAGCCCTTGGGCACCTCATGTGCAATAATATGGTTTAAGAGAGGGAAAAACCTCAGCAAAGCACAGGGACAGCCCGGGCACCCCAGAGCCAGGGCAGGGTGACAGCCCAGCTCTGCTGCTGTGGTGCAGGTCAGGCACTTACACACGACTTACACACACCCTGAGGACTTAAACCAGCCTCCAAATGACAAAGCTGGGAGAGCTGAAGCATCGTTTCCAATGGAAAACTGGTCTGAGAGTGGGATATTGAGCATCCTCCAGTGTGGAAATCCCCCCGCCCCATGGCAGGGCAGCAGGCAGGGATCTCCCTCACCCCTCATCTATCCCATAACTACCTGTATTTATTTTCAGCACAAACCTAGCTTAAAAACTCTCAAACTCCACTCTGAAATGCTGTGCATCTACCAGGATCACAACAATAATTAAAAAAGGGAATCTGCTGCCAACTATCCCAGTGCAGTGGTGTTTGCATGGCGAGGGCTGAGCAAAGCAAGCTCTGAGCCCGTGCTCTGTGCAGGGATTTTCTTTTTTTAAGAGAAGATTGTAGCCAAACTACCCAGGGAAGAAAAGGGCTTTTGAACAACGTACTTAATAAAATTCTACATTTAAATTTAAGCACTCACACAAATCATTTCTGAATGTTTATTTCATTTCACATGGGGAAAAGCCCCCTTCCTTTGGTTAGAATTATTGCCTTTTAATGGGTACCAGAAGCTTTGTTCGTTGCAATAATCTTTCTCAGGATTTTTTTTTCCCTTGTGTGCACACAGTGTTCCCCTGTTTTGCTTTTTACAGTAATCCCTCTACCCAGTGGGACAAACAACTTGGTGGTTTCAGCAGCACCTGAAATATCCAGCCAGGTTGGAGTAGGCAACTGAGGCAGGGATTCTAGACTGGAGATTAGAACTGAAATAGAGTGAAAAACAAAGGAATAAAAGCTAAATGGTTGATATTATTAGCAATTTTTTTGCTATAAGGTGCTGCACAGAACAGAGCGTGACTTTATGATTTACTGACAGCTTGGAGGTGCCACATCTGGGGTGTCTGATGTTTCTCTCTTGAAAAGTGAAGACAAACTGGTGTGACAATCTGTGGACTGAGGTGACGCACAGCTGGTGATTTCTGGTTGTGTTTTTAGCAGGGATGTTGGAAACACGGCACGTTCCTGGTGTGGGCATGAAGATCCCTGGGTGGGAGCTGGGAGCAGGAGGCAGCAACACATCCCTGCATCAACCAGGGGCTGAGCTGGGAACCCAGACCGACTTAATTTATGGCAGGGAGGAGGTCTGGAAAGTGGAAAATTACCCAAGGCTGAACAAAGTGGCTCGTCTGTAGCCATGGGGACACACAGAGGGGCCAAGCACCACCCAGGACGACTCAGTGAGGAGGAAGGACACACAGACAGGACACACAGACAGGACACACAGACAGGACACACAGACATGCTGCTGGCTCTGCTCTCGCTGGGGATCCAGCATGGTTCAAGCACACTGAGCTGGGCAGGGACAGAAACTTTCAGCTGTTCTAAAGAGAAGTTATAAAATGTAAGATAAATATCTTGGAGAACCCTAGATAGGTTTGACCCCTATGACTACAGTGCCTGGGTCAGTAGTACCATATTTGGGATGCCCAAATTTACCTCAGCCCCACAACTGAGAGCTATGAGGAGCAAAAGCAGCCAAGAGAAGAGCAGGCAGATATGGGGAGCCTGGTACAACAGCCAGGGCCTCTTGTCTCCTTTCATTTAAATGAAGTAATTAACTCTCCTAAATCCCATCCTCACCCATCTCCTGGAACAGAAAGAACAATCCCATGTATTTGTTAAAAAATAATCAAGTATCTTTACCTTTACCTGGGTGCCCTGGACAATCCCAACATTGGCATAGAATTTCATTGGATTGCTGGAACTATTTTATTACTATTGGCAAACCAGACTTTGTTTTACCAAAGACTTGGTAAACTCCAGCTACCACGTGTTTGTCATCTGTCTGACAATATTTTTTTAATCAAGAAATTATTTTTAAATCACTCTTTTAGTCAAGGCTGTCGTTGCTTAAGAGAGGCAGTTTACAGACGCGTTGCAGCTACAAACACTTGGAAAACAGGCAACAGGAGATTAACACTCCATAAAGGATGAGTAAATGCTCAGGAACCAGTTAAAATGGTAGGAGATAAGGAACTGTGAAGAAATGTCCCAGGAAAATCCAGACATTTGTTCAGAGCCTCCTTTCATCTGTATCACCACGCCCTGAACCCTTCAGTGCTCACACGCAGCCCCACTGTGGAGGGGGAGATCAACTTGTATGGAATAGGAACAAATTCCCAGCCCTGCTTTGAAGTTGGCTGCTCTCTCAGCACAGCCACAGAGGCAGCTCCCATCCCAGCATCCCTGCAAGCCATTAGAGCACTTGGGATTTGGAGATAATCTTCGCTGCCCAGACCCACTCCCAGCTTCAGGAAGAGTGTGCAAACATCATCTGGTTGATTTTATCTGCTCATTTTCACTTTAGGGATGCAAGGGAAGAGGACACCAAAAGAAGTCTTTCAAAACCTTTCTCTTTTTTGGTGTGGCTAAAACTGTATCAGCCTACACACAAATCTCAGACCTGTATTATCTTATGTAGATATGTTAAGGAGACCCGAATTTCTACTCTCTGTCAAGCTGATGTGAATCTGATTTTCTACAATTAAACTATAGGACAAAGAAAAATTCTTTGCATGCCTGAACTTTATTTACACAGACAAATGTGTTAGGACAAGGGGGAACAGTTTTAAACTAAAAGAGAGGAGATATTTAGATTGGATGTTAGGAGGAAATTCTTCCCTGTGAGGATGGTGAGGCCCTGGCACAGGTTGCCCAGAGAAGCTCTGTTGCCCAGAGAATTGTCCAAGGCCAGGTTGGACAGGGATTGGAGCAACCTGGGATAGTGGAAGGTGTCCCTAGATGAGCTTTAAGGTTCCTTCCAACCCAAGTCATTCTGTGATTCTGTGATTTATTCCCAAAGCTGGAAGGAAGGAGCTGCCTGCACTTAACTAGTCTGAGACGATGCTGGAGAAAAGCCTAAACACAGCGAGTGTCCTCTCTGTGACTGAGGGACAGCACCACAGAGGCTCCTCTTTAAAAGAGAAACCTTAAAACTGGTAGGAACTTTGCTAGGAACTCAATTAGTCACTGTTAATAGGCAGCCAAACACACTGAATGTCAGAGTGGAAATATTTGATGTTTTCTTAACAACTTGAAATATTCCAAAACAAACCCGTTTGGGGCACTTTATTCCTAGTGAGTTGCCGAAATCCCTCAGTTTTCACAGCCCTACTGGGAGCCTGTGAGGGTGCAGGTCAGTAATCTCAAACCCAAACACTGACAAAAGCCCTGAGTGATGCTCTGGGAACCAGGGGAGCTGCTCAGATCCGTGGGGTTTTACACTTGCAAGAAGACAGGGGGTTTTCAAGAATTTACAGGGCGTGTTTTGAAGCCCTTTGCTGCTTTGTGGTTCGAGTGGTGTGCAGGGGGTGTGCAGGCAGGGGAGAGGCAGCGCTGCTCCTGCAGCTCCATGTCTGGGAGATGCATCCCAAAAGCAGGCAAGGAGAGCTGAGGGGAGGGAGAATGCAGCCTGCCCCTATCAAAGGGATCTATGAATACGTGGAGCCCAAGCACAGGAACCCCTGCCAGGACTGTGATGTCTCCTAAATGGCCAGGGCTACCTGGCTCAGTCCATAACCCACAGCACAACTTCCTTGTCCCTTCTGTGTGGCACCAGGATGTCCCCAGGGTGTCAGGGAGCTGGCAGCACAGGCTGTCAGAGGAGGCACATCAGCAGGAGGACCACATTTGAAAGGTATTTCCTGGAAAATGATGATTCCCAAATGGTCTCAAGAGCCTGGAGACTCCCACTCCCACCTTTCATGTCCTGATAGTTGTCTCTGGTTTCAGCACAGGGAGCAGGGGATGCTGAGCTCCAGCACCTCTTTGCAGGACCAGGATGAGCCCAGGAGAGGGACCAGGCTGGGCTAAAAATGAGGATGCAGGTCCAAGCCAGGATGTGGGACACAGCAGAGGGACCACACAGCCCAGAAGCCCCGAGTTTCTTGCACAGCTGCTGAGACACCTCCTCACTGGGAAGGTGACAGGGAGGAATCCACAGCTGACATACACATCTTTTTGCTGGAGCATTTCTTGTCTTTTCTCAGGCACTGTGACTAATTATGAGAATTTGGGGGGAAAAAAAAAAAAAAAAGCAGATATTTTGCCAAAAGATGTTAGAGTCAAAAAAGAAAAAAAAAAAAAAAGAAAGGCAGCAACCTACCAAGGGACAATTCACATGATTGACCAGTAAAAAATGGTAAACAGCTGTGCCTTAACATCTGGACTACGGAGTCAGACTCTGCAAAAAGGAGTAAATGACTAGAAGGGATATTGCCAAGCCCAGGCCACAGTTTGGGACAGGAGGGAGCCAGGAGTAGAGCAGGGCTCCTTTCCTCTTGTGGGACAGAGAGTAACTCAGGGTGGGTCTGATTAAAAGTCAGATTTCTACCCCATTTATCTGGAAAGGTGTTGAGTCCAAACACAGAGGTTCAGGCTCTCCTCTGTTCCATCACCCCTTGGCTGATTGCTCCTACGTGGACCATCCTGGAGGGGACACAGGGTTTTGAGCTGCAACCAAAGCCCTGGTGAGTGCCTGTAATGTTTTTATCTTAAATTACAGAAACAAAAATGCCTGTTTGCTTCTCACATTTGCCCCTTTAGGCTGCCTCCTTCCCAGGTGGAAAGGAGTCCGATGATGAACATTGTGAGCAATCCCAGAGGATGCTCCTTACTTGTAGGAACCTGCATTCTCAAACCCTTTTAGTTGAACAATGGAAATCTAGATTTCACTAGCCTGACGGCTCAAAATCAAAAGGCAACCAACCTCTCCATTTATTTTCACAGTTGTTAAGCCCATCTCATGACAATTAGGACAAAACTCCACAATTTCTAATATTTATGGTTTGTTTTGCTACCAGGACAAGAGAGAGGAGACGCTCATGGATCACTGGCTCCAACTGCTTTTATTTACACACCAAGGCCAACACGTGTCTGGAGAACACACTGATGTGGCTCAATCAGTCCATTGGGCTCCATTGTCCTTAAAGGATTTCTTAATATGGCCATAAATGCCTGACTTTTTAGAATAACAACAGCAATTCCCACATGCTGAGGCTTCATCCTGGGTGAGGCAGAGCAGCAGCATCCCAGGGCTGCAGGGACCTCCTCAGTCATGTCCCTCACAGGTCTGAGCTTTGCCAACACCTCTCAAAAGAAGGTATTTTTAAGCATCCAAAAGGGTTGAAGGTGTATTTACTCCCCACACACTTCTTTTCTTAATTACCAAAGTAATTAATGCCCTGTCTGTTGAGATGCAGTAAAATGAATCTGCTGAAAGCTGCACTTTGAGCCTATTTGAGGAGAGCAGAATTAATTAAAACACTGAGCAAATCCAAACAACAAACATACACAGAATTCAACTCAAGGTGATCCAGAAACAGCCAGTAAATAGCCTCTCATTAGCAGCAGGGAGGTTTTTTCTTGGACTCTTCTAAAATGGTTCTCAAAAATACATTAATATGTTCCAACAACATATTAATGCTCGTTTGGCAGTGTTTCTTAAAAAAAGTAAAAATATTTCCAAAATTGCCTATGGGGGGGGGGGGTTCAGCATTTTCTAGGAGATACATATTCAGTTTTTCAGTGAAATAAATAAATGCTTCTTTTTCTTTCCTTTTTAAAAGGGAGAAAAAAAGCCCTATCAGCTGAAATGCCTGGAAACAATTTTTTCAGCAATATTTTAGATCTTTCAGCTAAAAGAAAAAGTCACTACATCTTCACTCTGACTCTCTAGAGAATGTATTTTGATACCATTAATTTAAAGAAGGGGCTGAAGACCAGAGTATTGAGTTTGCCTCAAAATCTCAGCTGGCATAAATCAAGGCAGACCCATAAAAAGGGATTGGTGGTTTACAGGAGCTGTAAATCTGTCCCATTTTTGCTATAAATACGTGCACTGGAATGTCACATACACTTCCACATGCTAATGGCAGTGTCACATTAATGCTGTGAAATCACACTTGTGAGGCGCAGATTTAAATGTTATTTGGGTAAAAGGATTTTCAAACGGAGCACATAAGTTTTGAAGGCTTGTTTTTGGCTGAAAGATAAGGGAAATGGACAGTCCTTTACACTTTTATTTGTGACTCCTCCATAAATACTGACTGGCTTGTGGCTTATCACATAACACAGCTCCCCACAGCCCAGCAAAACCAACTGAGAAAAACCACCATGAACGTTTTGGGGCTGGAATGACGAGTTTTGGTAATGAATATTTTAAGCTCCTTTGGCATTTGCAGCACTAGTTCCCAGGGCAGAACTGGATTTAAAGGACAAGCTGAGGATCCAGACGGGGTCTGACATCACTTGAGCTGCAAAACCATCTAATTACACGAGTGCCAAGGTCCTGCAAAACCTGCTGTTTCCATGGCTTGGAGCTTAGGAGTCCCTTTTTTAGCTCATCCTTCCCTTTGCATGTTGTCTGAGGTGCTTTTTGTTGTTCTAGGTTTTGATGTATTTAGTTAATTAATCACCTTAAGTGCTGTCAGCTCCCTGTCAGATGGAGCTCTGCTGGTGTGAGCTGTGGCTGAGCTGGGTTGCTCTGTCCATGGGCAGTGGATGGGGGTGTCTGGATGTCTGAATTTTGACTGTTTTCCATTATTCCTTTGATCCTTTGATGTACCCAGAGGTAGGAGAGCCTTATGTGGACCTTGGAGATGGCCTCTCCCACAGCATTGCTGAGTGCCTTGGTAAACCTCTACTGCCTCCAAAAGAGAGACTGTATCTGATATCCCACAGGCTTTCACTTGGGTCCCAAACTTTTACCAACTTCTATGCCATTTTCCATCATCATAACTAAGCTCTTTCACTTTTTTTCCACTCCATGGACTCGAAAGTAGGTGCCTAAATTGATATATAGGTTTGTAAAGTTGTGGCCTGATTTTCAGAGACCTAAGTACTGCAATCTCCTTTACTTTCCACATTAGGCCCCTGAAAATCACTGGTTGATTCTCCTTTACTCTACATTTCTCTTCTGTCTTCTTTAAGAGTGAAAGAGGCTGAGAAGGGAAATATCTACCTACTTGCATAACAAAAACTGGTGCAAGTAACTTCACCATATCTGCACTGACCCTGCCTTGTTGCATTACCCACATTTACCATATTTGCATGGATTTTTCCATGCCCAACGCCCTGCACAGTTCCCAAACCCAGAGCCTGCTTGCTCCAGGCAGGGAAGAGCATCCTGGCTCATGAACCTGCATGCCCTGGTCCCCCCAGTAACCTGGAGCCATCACAGCACATCACCGGGAAATAGTGATGGAATGACTGGGAGTGGGTGAGGTGTTTGTGTCTTCTGAGCCTCAAACAAGACCAAAAAAAAAGAAAAATGAACTGAAAATAGAGCTTGAGATGCTCCTCCTGCAGAGATGGGAGATATTCCTCCCTGCAATGTGGGGAGTCATCCAAATGTGAGGAAGAGATCCTGCACAAATCTTTAAGGCTGGATCTAATCTCAGGTTTCAATTTTGTAATCTAGGACCATTAAATATTTATACAGTTGGAATAAACACAAAGAAAATTAATATCTGTTCAAACGAAAAGGATGGAGCTGAGATGGAGGTCAAAAGCAAAAGGGAACAAAATATCAAGCTGGATTTTCTTTCCCTTTTTATTCTCAGCTCTCCTTCTGCTAATGTGTGATGTCACCCTCAATACCTCCGACAATACCAGCTGCTTTGATCCCAAAGGCTTATTTACTCCCTAAGTCAGCAAGTCTGCAATAGCTTAAACAAACTGGGAAAGGTTCAAAGCCCAACAGAGAGAGATAAAATATACTTTTAAAAGACATGAAGTTAGGGAGGCATGTGTTCCTAATGACTTTCCTGGAGGCCATAGCTCTTCTCCCCTCACACTCCTCCTCCTCATCTACCTTCCTTCTGTTTCCTGGCTTAAATTAGACTGTAAGATCTTCTGGAAGTAAATACATCCTTCCTGTGCAATGGGCCATGATCTTCACTGGAGCCCCTGGTCAGCAGTGGGACTCATTTACCATCTGTTGTCAAGGGTACTTTTTTGGTCCATTAACAAAGAAAGGAAAAAAAGACCAGTTCACACGTGATGCATTAATTCCTTCTCCACACTGCTCGTTTCTTGTCTCCAGACACTCTTTTTAAAACACAACAGGTATTTTCCATGCTTGCCAATGCAGTGGAGAGGCTGTGGACAATCAAAACAAGCCCAAGCAAGTTACGGAAAGTGCAAGAACTGCTTCTATACGTGGTGCAATTTATTACCTGTTGCATTCTGCTGGTGGCAGGATTATGTCTGTCACAGCCTGAAAGGAGGAATAAGGAGGTGCCTCACAAGCAGGATGTCACACACTGTGTGTGATCTGAGTGTCCTAAAGCTGCAGTTGTAAAAAGCAGCTTGGCCTGAGTGTAGGTGTGGGGAAGGAGGGACAAATGCAGTGGGGATGGATTGGTTTTCTTTGAAGATAACAAGAGGTTTTGTCTGTGACAGCGGTGAGATCAAGCCCATGTTTTACCCTGAGTTACAGCCCCTTTTCACCTTCTTTTTGGAAAGCAACACAAATACTGTCCTTCCATGTGTTGCAGATTTCTGCCCTTCTCAAGGCTTTCTCAGAAGTCAGGACATAATCAGACAGCTTTACCAGGGACTTCAAATGCCTCAAGTGGGGCCACACAGTTTTAAAACACAAGTTCTCCAACACTGCCAAGCATTACCATCCCTCAAAATGCCTGGGGAGGGGTTAATGCTGTGAGAAAGTGGAGACTGGAACTTTCCCACTAAATGGAGGAAAAAAGAGAGTTGAACATGATGTTTGCTGCCAGTGCTCAAGCCTGGCTTAAGCTGCTCATCCCACTTCATCTCCTGCCCCTCATGCAGTGGCCAGGCTGGCTGGTGGCACCACAGTCTGCACACAGAGCCACCAGCCAAGCAGCAAGATTCCAATGTGCCATCACCTCCCCAAGCCCCTCACCAGCCTGCCTACAACAGGGTCCACCCTGTTCTTCCAGAATCTGGGAAATCTGGTTCGGATTAAAATAAATTCCATCCATTTTCTCACTGGCAAATCCAGGAAAATTCTTTCTTTTCTTTTTTTTTTCCTGGCAGAACATGGATTGTCAATTTGTAATTGTTTGCGTTTCAAGTAAACTGGTTTTTATGGGGAGAGGTTGCTCATATTCCTGGAGGATGATGGCATCTCTCCTTCTTCTCCTTGTGGCTTGGGGAGAATTATCCCAGGAGTCTCTATGTCACCTCATCTGGTGTCCAGCACTTTGCCATGTAGCTCTGCCCACACACATTGCTGGTTGCTGCTGACTTTGATCCATTTAAAATATAACTTCTGGTCATCCACTTTGCATAAAGGGAACGCACTGATACACAGAGCTTTGGCAGGTAGGGCAGGGAGACAAAAACCTTTTCAAAATCTACAGAAAATTGGGGTTATTTACATAAATCCCTGCTACACCCAATAAAGGAACAGTCACAAGTCAATCTGAAATCATTACAGTCATGTCCCCGTGTGCAACCTGGCAGGGGGTTGGAACTAGATGACCTTTAAGGTCCCTTCCGATCCAAACCATTCTATGATTCTATGATTCTATGATTCTATCCCATGCATCGTTATCACAACCACATAGAACCTTCTGCACATAAAACTGTCTAACTCTCTTCTTCTAGAAACAATTCCTCAGTTGATCTTAGTCCAAGACGTTCCAGCAGTAGAAAGTTACTGTGTATTAGAACCATATGTAAATCTTTGGTAGATTATGTCCAAAAATGCTGGGAACAACAAACATTCCCATTCAACCAGTAGCCACCAGCTTTGCTATAAATATTTATATAGGAAAACAGGCACAAAACCTGTGTTTACTGCACAGAAAAGCACACAAAACCGGGGAATTTTTAAGGTCATCTGTAGCATTCGTTAGCTGAAAATCTGTACTTGGAGCGACGAATCCTGGGTTTACAGTCAGAGAGTTTGATTCTCCTGAAATTAATTCAAGGACTCCACACTTGCTAACAGCAAAAAGAAGCTCTCATGGACCATTCCTAATTGTGGTCATGCAGATGCAATAAAGACTCCCAGTGAAAATGTGGCTGTGCAGTTCCAGCTTTACCCACCCTCATTCCTCGGGTTTACATTACACTCACATTAAAGTTCTTCAGAGCAGACCAAAAGGTCTTCACTGGCAGGACCACAGCCTTTTGTGTTTTCATGAGGTGCTTATGCATAAAATAATGATCCAGAACATAAAGAGAGCCAGAGGCAGTAAACTCTGCCCAGCCTGCATTTTTTCAGGCATCGCTGGAGTGAACCTCTGGAGCAAACTCAGCTCCTCAGGATCCTGTTCCCTCTGGTTTGTGCCAGGAGTCCTCCCTCAGGGCAGGACTCCTGCACTTGTCCAAGACATTTTGGGTGAAGGAGCCTCCCTTCCCTTGCTGCAGGGCAGGGGGGAAAAGCCTGAGGACCCAACTCCTGATTCCAGATTTGCAAAGGAGCTGGAGATCAATCCATGGGATGGCAGGAGATGGGCACCTCCACAGCGACACAGAGTCAAGAATAAATCCTTACCCATGTCTGTGGGCTCTGTTGCTTTCTCTCCATTTTTCTCAGTCTGCTGGTGAGACAGAGAAGTTTGTAAATTTGTGTTGAGGTTTTTTTTCCAGGACCCTCAAGCAGGAAAAGACTGGGAAGCAGATACAATCAACCAGCCTAAGTAGACTGAGGGCTGGAAATCAACCCACAGATGGGCAATTGTTCCTTGAACCATCAACATTTTTGTTTTCATTTCTAGAATCTTTGTGCAGCAAGATGCTTTGGCAGATCCCAGCTTTTCTTCCTGAGCAAAGGGTAGGGGTGCATGGGATGAGGGATGAGGGATGAGGTAGCCTGTCCTTGGGGGACAGGGATGTGCCAGGGTGACCTGGACAATGCCCTGGAGAATGAGCTGAATCAAGAAATTAGACTTTAATGCATACAAAATTAATGGGGAAGGGAATATTTTTTAATCCTTCATCCATGAGCACAAAGTGCCTTTTAATGAGCAGGGTCTCCCCTAAACACTGTTCCCAGAAAACAGCCAAGCAAACTCAGCCCTTGGAAAGGGGGGGGGAACACTGCTGAACATCTGATCTCACCTAGGGAGGGACTGGTTAAAAAAATTAAACCTTTTTCCAATGGAGCAAACAATGGACTGTAAAGAACATAAAATAAGCTGCAGATGATCAACCCTGGAATATTTCATATTATATGTGAGGAGACAAGGTTTGCTAAAGGATTTAACCTTTCCTCAGTACCCTGTCCTACCTACTTACTTTCCCTATTTCCTTCGGATTTCATAATCTCGATAATTTCCTATTTTGGATGCAAAGAAAGAAGTAATAGTCACTTAGGGAAAAATGTATCAAACATAGGAGAGGATTTTTTTTTCACTCCTGCTGCTTAATAACTTTAGGAATGTGGGTCAAACTGTTTCTTTCTCTGCTTCTATTACATTGGTGACACATGTAGACTGCAGAGAGCTCCGTTTGCCCCATTCCCCAGTATCTTTTTAAGCTGCCTGAACTTCAGGCAGGCTTTATTTTGGGACGCCCCCAAAACAGTGGTGTTTCTTAAAGCCAGCCTAAAAAGCCTGTCTTTTTGGGTGCAGAGGGTGTCCCAGAGATATTAATGCTGGCACAGCAGGCCCCCAAGGGTGCTTAGCAGGATGAGAGCAAGCCACAGGCTGCCTCCCTTCTGCAAGGGGCAGGCAGGGCAGAGCCAGGGGGAAAGGGAGTTCCTTAAAGGCACGTTTGAAGGTTAAACCCATAGGATTAAATCCCACCCTTGTAAGAAATAGCTCCCCCTCATTCCTTGTGTCATTCTACAGGGAGTTTTTTCTATCAGAAATACAGACTAAACCTCACTAGCCAAAGGATGCCCTTAGAGTAAGGAAAGAGCTCAAATTAAATCCAGGTCCCAGCCTAAGCCAAGCCTTGGTGCAGAGGAGCTGCATCCACTGCTCAGTCTAACTCCTGGGGACCACCCCAGCCCCCTGTAACCCCCTCAGAGCAAACCCAGAGCTTTATCCCCATCCCACCCAACTGGGGCACCTCAGCACCCATTGCCCACCCCAAATGCTCCTCACAGACAAAGAGGGAAGGGCTCTTGCATTCCCCTCCCCACGGAGCTTTATTAGCAGTGGCAGAGCAGGAGCCACAGGGAAACGTTCACTGAGTGCCTTCAAAGCAAACTGTGCAGTTATTGGGTAATTCAGTAACTCTTGGCCTGATGCCCCAGAAATGAGACCTGGCCAAGTCCTTCCATGGTGGCAACAAGATGTTAATGAAAGAATTGTATCAACAGTTCTCAGGTTGTCTCCTGTATTTATACTAAAAGCTGGCAATAGGCACAATTACAGTAGATTAATTTTGGCATAGCCTTAGCATGAAAATAGCATACCAGGGCCAAATTTTCTTCCAAGTATAATATATCTATTGACCTGCCTGTGTTTCTATTTATTTTGTTTGGACTGACAAACTTTAATTCAAAGAATGTAATTACAGCATAACTTGCTGCTATGTTTTTTTCACGACCATATTATTCATTTGAAGGGAAAGTAAGTTCACTTCTCATTGAGTTTAGCTACGAAGGTTAATTTTCTTTGAGTTAAAGGAGTTTGGTTTTGACTTGATTTCTATGCATTTGGGGCAACCAGCACAGCTGTGAAAACATAATTGTTCTTAAAAATTTCAGGCTGCTCATCCTCATTTTCAAAATTGCTCACTCTTTTGTGTGCTTCCCTAATTTCAGCTCGCTGAAGCAGCCACTGATTAGCTACCACAGGTGCAATCCTTCTGGACTGTTCCCTACCTCCAGCTCCAGCATTTCCAACTCCATTCTGCATTGCAGAAATAGCCTAATTAGAGGCAAAAAGCTGATCTGTTAAAACAGCAGAGGGACCAGCCAGGGAAGCAGGGAGAGTTATTTGCCCCATCAGAGTCGAGGGGAAATTTGCCCTTACGTCAGCAGGGAGATGCAGGGGACGTGCAGCTCTGTGCACCCGTGGTGTCAGAAGGGAAAGAATGGCAGAAACCTGTTATTTACGACCCATGAATACAAATAATAATTGTACAGCAGCAGCAGCAGCATCCCTAGGACCTCATCTCTCTGCAGGCTCAGGGCAGGACAGAGGCTTTTCTCTATGAGGTGAAGCAAAGCCCCTGTGAGGGTGCTGAGGCCTTGGGGGACACACCAGTGAAGCAGAGGGCAGTGTCCAGAGCTGTGGCTGTAACAAGCACATAAATCATCCCTAATGACCCCTCCCTGGCCAGCATGTGTGGGGACAGGGGGCTGGCCCACACTGCTGTGGCTGCTGGAGAAAGGCTTCGGGTTGCAGGGAGCACAAATGGCTCTTTCACACGTCTCAGCAGATGTTACTCATTTTCTCCTCATCTGACTTTAAGATTTGGCTCCATTCTTTCCCTGTTCCCAAAGCCCATCAGTTGTCCTAGAAACCTCTCCCGGCTCGTCCACGGGTGAGAGGCTGTCCCAGGGTCTGGAAGGGGCCAGTGTCCATCTGCAGGAATCCCACTCCTCCCAGTTCCCACCTGGATTGCTCCTGTCTTCCCTACAGAAACTCGCCTCGTCTACTGGCCATTTCCGCTGCTCCACTGCACATCATGTTATTCATCGAGGTGCTGGTCCTTCTGCACAGCCACAGCCACTCCAAAATACCCCAGGGCATTTGCAAACTTTGGAGGGAGGGTAGGAATAGCAAGCAGGCCCAGATGTTCACTGGGAGAGACTAACCCTGCACCTCTGTAACGCGGTGTCCAAGGGTCAGCCCTGGACCACGGGAGGATGAGGAGCAGCCAGCAGGGACACAGCAGCTTGTCTTGGGGTGGACATGCACAGGGACAGCACCTGCACAGCCCTGGCAGCCACACTGCTTTGACTGGACAGTCATCCTACAGTAGGAGTCCATAATTCATGATACCTTCACATAAACTGTCTTAATTTCTTCTAAGCATCCCAGAAAAAAACAGAAAAGCCTCAATAGATGCTTCAATTTTTTTTTTTTTTTTGCCACGTTGATTGCTTTAGCTGCATGGAACTTTGTAAAGGGAAAAGATAATATGACCAAATTCTTAGAACTGGGCTCCTGACAATACATGTGTGTGTGGTTTTCCTCAAAGCTGTGCACCAGTTGTGCTCCATATGACATAGAAGTCGCTTACCAATCTATAAAGCAAGATAAATAACGTTCCCTGTGGATTCTCCTTGTTATATTAAGCACACAGATCACCCAAAGTCACCTGTCACCACCAGCAGGAATAAAAATAAATCATCAGTGAGAGCTGCAGTGCTAAAACTGGGAGCCCAGGCTGGGTGGGAGAAGGTCTGATTCTTCTGAGGGAAGTGTTTGCCTGGCTTGGTATCTGGACCCTCCCCATGTTCCTCACCAGCAAAGCAGAGGGGACTTTCCCAGCCTGCAACATCCCAAGCACATTCTAACAATCCACAATTTCACCAGAAGTCCTGAGATGAAAATAAATTCCATGATAAGCTGAGTTCCTGAGAAATGCAATTAAAATGCTGACATGGAGGGAGGAAACCCTCCATACAAAGTATGTGTTTTACTCCAGCTCTGAGTTCACCACAGGGGAGTTTAGAAAAGCGCTGGGAAGCAAAATAGTAAAATAAAAGCAATCACAACCACAGTTAATCAATATGTAACTCGGGTTTGCAGCAGCACTTTCACATGGAGGAAGACACAAAGTCACTCCCTTATTGCTGCGCGTTTGTATGAACAAGAAAAATATAAATCAAGAGTAGCTTCAGGTGATCACACCCCAGGACTGAAAGCCATGTCCAACCAGTGGTTTGTTTTTTTCTGGGAAGAGATTTATGGTGATCCTCAACCCCAGAAATGAGCCCATGGGTTACTGGGTTTCTGAGTGCGCTCCACGCCATCAAAACCCACACAGTCACCAGCCCAGGGACAGCACATCCAGCTTTCCCCTGTGCCATAATTTAACAAGGAGAACCCTCAGCAATATCTTCTGGCTGTCATTTAAAGAAACCTTGGGAATATTTTGCTAGCAGGGCAGTGGATGTTGGCCATGCTGCCATTACAAACCCAGCAATTATGGGCGTATGGAGGGTGAGAGGAGCCCTAAACAAGGAATTAAAAAATTACCACATGCAAATACAGCTGCTTTGCTCCAAGATCACCAGTTTTGGATGACAACCCTCAGCTCTTTCACTGCCTGTAGAAACCAAAAGGATCAGAGAATCATTCAGGTTGGAAAAGACCTCCAAGATCATCAAGTCCAACCTTTGCCCACTAAACCATGCCATGAAGTGCCCCGTCTGCTCGTTTTTGGAACACACCCAGGAGTGGTGACTCCACCACTTCCCTGGGCAGCCTGTTCCACTTTTTCAGTGAAGAAATTTTTCCTCATATCCAACGTGAAACCTCCCCTGGTACAACCTGAGGCTGTTTCCCCTCATCCTGGTGCTCCAGACCCTTCCACATATCATCCCATCCCATCAGGTTATTGCACCAAGGTGCATTTTTTTTGGTGGACACACAGGAAGCTGCAGCCCCAGCGCAGGGAAACACTGGCAGAGGACTCAGTTTCCAAACAAAAAACGAATTAAAAGGGAATGATTTCCCCGAACAGAGGCTGGGGGGAATCGTCAGAAACAAATCAAAACCAAAACAACTTTTCAGCAGGAAACAATGGAACAGATGGAACGATATTTATTGCTGGAAACTGCTAAACATGCCAATTAATTTTGAAGGGACTTAAGTGGATTAAGCCATTTTTTGCTGGAAAATATGAAGAGGTCATGAATCACAGCAATACCTTCAGCAATGTCAATGTATTTTCCTGGAAGACTGTTGAGAAACCAAAGGGAAAAAAATCTGAAAAGTCCCAAACTGGGCAATAATCTCCCTGCTGCACAAATAATACCAATGTCCCTGTTACTATGCCTAGAAATATGAGGGGGAGGCAAAAATCAAACCATTGATTGGTCATTTTGGGCTGAACCAGAAAAGCACTTGAATGGGGCCAAAATTAGCCACGTAAGCATTTCGTGATGCTCCAAGCACAGAAAGATAATTGAGTTCATTTGGATGCTGAAAGTTGTACAGATGATTAAATGCTTAGAAAAACCAGTGTGTAGCCCAGCCCTGTTACCCCGAAGAGATAGAATTATTAAAAATAGGAAATTATTATGCATCTTTATTTATTTCTCTTAATGCAAGAACATGGAACTCCTTTCCCACAAAAATGTATAATGTTTAAATAACATTCCTCCTGCACCAGGACATAGAGTAAAACATGAACAAATATATATATATTTATAATAAAGCAATTCAATTATAGGAGCACTTAGGATGAAGAGTTTTTAGTAATTTTACATGCTTGCTTAGAAGACTTTTATCCACATTGCTTCCTGCCAGTATGCAGAAAGAGAATTGAGCAGTGCTTTTCTGGTAGGGTTAGGAAATCAATTTAATTTTTTCCAAAAGGAAATTAAAAATACTTCACAGCACTGAAATTTGACCATTGCAAATATTGATTTTGCAAAGGGACGTTTTCCTTCAGAAACCTATCCAGAAACATTCTGCTCAGCTCCACTTATCATCGTTGCCTTCCCTTCCTTTCACATTTTATATAACACTTCATGTTTTCTTACGCGAAATTGTCATGTTCCTCCCCAAATAGTGCTATGTTTGGAGAGGTTATAAGGAGTTACTAATAAAATTGTGGTTATTTAAAGAGTACAAGATAAATATGACACACGCTCTTTCCCAAATAGAAAGCAGCTGGAAGAAAACTAACAGTGTCAGGGTTATGTGTAAACTCCATTTTCCTATCAAAAATTATGGAAACAGAAAAAGAACTGAGAAAAAAAAAAAATCGCTGTTTGCTTAAACTGGGGCTTGTTGCTGCTGATTCTGGATATGGCTCATGCAAGAGACAAATTGCTTCGTGTTTCCAGGTTTTGCTATTCTGATCTCAGCAAGAAGGTTTCTGATTTCCTCTCAAATAGCTCAAATGTATTTTCTTTGGCAGATCCATCGCCCTTGTGAAATTATTTGGTCCCCAAAAGTGAGCAGGTTTTCTTTTCCACAAAGTGTCCCGAATCCTTGAGATTTTGACCTGTTCCTACATACTGAGGAGCTGCTCTGTGGGAACTTTGGCTCTGCGAGGAACCTAAGATAAGACTTTTTTCCAATCTGGGCATGGTGGTATTTGAGCCATCTCTGCACAGTCCTTAAACAGGCAACAAGCAGAGAGAGCCTCCTCTGAAAACTGATCCATCCTAAACAGGTTATTTTGGCAGGAAGGAGGAAAATAGGACATAAATTCAGTTTTATCTAGCTCAATCCCAGCCCTAAATTCCAAACATTGCCATCATGAATCAGCCATCCCTGTGGAAAGGGTTAACAAAAACCCCTCAAGTAACGAGACACGAGCTGCCTCGGGGCACTTCAGCTGTTGAAGTGCAGGTGTCACTTATGGAAACCTCACAAAATACAACCTTTTTCCTACCACCAAGGCTAAAGCCCACGAGGAATTACTCTCACACTTACAACCAGATGCTGCAATCAACTGCAGTTGGAGAACGGGGGGGAAGGACCCACCACTCTCACAGGTTGGGTTTCCTCAGGCCGAGGACACCCGAGCCAGGTGTCACTCTGGGGGACAGTGGCTGTGCTGGAGCAGCACCAAGGATGGCAGAGCAGGAGCTGGCCAGCTGTCCCTTACAGCAAGAGGGGGGTCATCGAGCCAGTTTGCTCTTATCAGGAACAGTGTGGCCAACAGGTCCAGGGAAGTGATTCTTCCCCTGGACTCAGCACTGGTGAGGCCACCCCTGGAGTGCTGTGTCCAGTTCTGGGCCCTCAGCTCAGGAAGGACATTGAGGTCCTGGAGCAGGTCCAGAGGAGAGCAATGAGGCTGGGGAAGGGACTGGAGCACAAGTCCTATGAGGAGAGGCTGAGGGAGCTGGGGCTGTTCAGCCTGGAGAAGAGGAGGCTCAGGGGAGACCTCCTCACTCTCTACAACTCCCTGACAGGAGGGGGGAGCCAGCTGGGGGTTGGTCTCTTTTCCCAGGCAACCATCAGCAAGACAAGAGGGCTGGGTCTTCAGCTGTACCAGGGGAGGTTTAGGTTGGATATTAGAAAGAATTTCTTTCCAGAGAGGGTGCTCAGCCATTGGAATGGGCTGCCCAGGGAAGTGGTGGATTCTCCATCCCTGGAGGTTTTTAAGATGAGCCTGGATGTGGCATCAGTGCCATGGGCTGGGAACCACAGCGGGGTTGGATCAAGGGTTGGACTTGATGGTCTCGGAGGTCCCTTCCAACCCAGCTGATTCTATGATTCTATTTACAGACTCCACCAGCAGCCAAACCCATTCAGTCCTATCCCTTCCTCATTTGTGAAATATTTGACTATTAACTCCAAATTCCTTGGCTATAAGTATTTTTTTTTAATTTGAACATAGCTCAGGTGCAGGAAACATTGCCAGTGTGGCACCTTGCTCATCACCTGTGTCCTCTGCCCTCCTTCAAGTGATGGGTGAGGTCTACAAAGTGATTTGAATACCCTGGGTATAACACCACTGAGAGATCCATCCTTCTGTCCCCTCCCTGGGCATCCCTGCAGCAGTCAGCCCTGTCCCATTGGAAGCTCAGCCTCCATGGCCAGAGCCAGCACTTCCAGATGGCCCTTTTTTCCCCATGGCTTGCACCACACACACATAGAAACACACTCACAGGAGAGGCTGGGTACTGCTGACCCGGGAAGGGAGATGAGTGGGAGGTAGAACTTTGCTGAAGAGTGTCCCAGAATTCAGCCATCACTCACTGGGCACTTTCTGGAACTTTAATCAGGACCAACATCAGTGATAACCAATAACCACACCTTCACAGGTCTGGACACCTCCATTTCCAACCCATTTTTACCCCTGTGCCCATGACTTCTCTCATTTATTTATGCACCAGGTACAAAGTTAAAACAAATCTTTTCATTTAAAGCAAGTTTGAATTTGTGTGTCCTGTGTTCTATATTACAAAGAGCAACAACAAAGGACTCTCCCTTCCCCCTTTTCCTTCCTGTACTGCTCCATCTCAGCCCTCTGTCCTCCCAGGTGATTTGGGAAGGGTGCAGCATCTTAAGCCCAGAAACCCAACCATGAAACCTTGGGACCTGCTCACAGATGCCTCCTCTGTCCAGAGGTACAAGCCTGTGTGTGCTGTTCAAACAAACACCCCAGAAAAACATCTTGGTTTTCCACATCAGTATCTCCTCACTGGATAAAAGTGTAAGACACAGATTTCAGAGGAATGAAGGAATTACTCTGGTTGAAAAGGGTAATAATATTCATCACCATCAGCTAAGATCCAAGTTGATATTGTGGCAAAGGCAGGAGCTGTTTCCAGCCCACATTTCTTAAAGCAAACACACAGCAAGGAGCCCTGTGAGGAGGAGGGGAAGAGGATGAAGGCCCTCTTCACCCATTGCTGCCATGTGGTGCCCACAAAACTGGTGCTCACAGTCCTCTGCTCACATCATTCCCTGTTTAAAAGAAGGACAAATCCACCACAGAAGTTGTGTGTACATGAGAGAGAAACAAAGCAACGTGATCCTCTTTTGGCTCAGTCCCTGGAGAGGTCGTGTTTTACTAAATTAATAATCTAGTTAGATCTGTTCAGCTTCAGCTTCTTAAGAAACTAATCCAGGCAAGCCCAGAAGTACTAATAACATTTCAGTCTGGGCTTGAAGAGAGATTAGAGACCATTTATTTTGCTTCCAGTATTTTCTGATTGCTCCTAACCTTTCCTTGCACAAGTATCTAAATGAGGAAATATGAACAAAATTACTAAGTAGTAGGGTTTATGTTGAATTAAATTCCACTGAGGAAAAAAAAAATCACGGCAGCCACAGTAAAATTGAACCATTTAACATTCAACAAAATAACTATACGGGAGCATGCTTGGCCGTGCATGTAGAAAATTGGGGATTTATGGGTCCATATTTCAAAACTACTGCAATGAACTCCTTCATCTGCCACTTAAATCTCAGCTCCCAGCTCACCTGCAACTCACAGGAAACTGTCAGACCTGAGTTTTCCTGCTTTGATTGTTTTGGGGTTTTTTCTGATGGCTAAACATGTTGACTCAGGTGATGGAAACCCCCCCTAATATGGATCTTTTTAAGCACAGAAAAAACCCTCAACTTTCTCATAAAATCCTACCTTTGTCCTGAAATTCGGCATAAATACATCAAGGCAAAGGAAAGTGGGAAGGCTCAGAAATGCAGATCTGGAATTCATATTGCTCTGACTGCTCTGCCCATGCCTGTGGGGCTCAAGGAGAGGGCAGGGTGGTTTATTACCCAAAAACAACATATGAATGGAGGGTGGTTGCACAGGAAACGTCTCAAGGTGGAAACAGCAAGTAGTGATGGCTGGAGAATAAACCTTAACCAGGTTCACCAGGGGAGAACTGGAGACAGGTGTGTTTGCTTTAAGCATCACTGCAAAAGTAGATTGTTTAGAAACTGCCTTAGTGCCACAGCCCGAGGTAGAGCCTGGAAAATCAATACCAGGAACCACAAATCCACCATTATCCACTGTTTGGTCTTGCTCAGATTTATTGGCTGATAAGTGGATCATGCCAGTAGGTATAAAGCTGTAACAAGATTAAATGTGACTGATAAGGAGGTTTTAGTCTCTAAGGGAGCATGGGGCAGCCAGGAAAGGCTCTGGTGATTGATGGCAGCGAGGCACGGCAGGGGCTCACGCGGCGCTTGGCAGGGGCACAAAGCGCCAGAGCTGGATGAGGCCGTGTTAGAGGCACGAAAACAGGGGTGTGGGGCCAGTTTCACTCCCCCTACAATAGAGGGGGATAAATCATGGCTGTCAGCACCCACTGGGCCCTGGGGCTCTCGTCTCTCTGCTGACCTTTGATAGGCTTTGCCTTGGCTGGTGCCTCCTCCCAGCCCCGCACGCGAGAGCCGCGGCTCCTGCACTTCATGGGGGCAAACCCACAGTGTGTGTGAGTCCTGCATGGCAAGGGAGCAAAGCAGTGTCTGCTGGGGCTGTTACACTGCTCATGCAAAATTCACCCTGTTCAAACCATTTCAAGGCCTTAAAAATCCATAGTTTTATCCATGATTTTGTCTGCACTTCCCCATCCTGATATAGATGTATCACCTTTGTCCTGTCCCCATGCACCCTGTTTCTCCCTGGGAAAGAAACCCAGACCTGTGCATTGGAAAGGAACTGTAACACCTGCATATATATTTGTTTAATCATACAATCATATAGGTTGGAAAAGCTGTCTGAGATCACTGAGTCCAACCCTTAACCTGGTAATGCCAAACCACCACTGAACTGTGTCCCCAAGTGCTTCATCTACACATCTTTTAAATCCCTCTGGGGATGATTGACTCCAACACTGCCCTGGGCATCCTGTTCCACTGCTTGACAACCCTTTCAGTGAAGAAATTTTTTTTAATAGTCAATAATAATATTATTATAATCTAAACAATCTAATAATATGGGTATTAGAGTATTATGAGCCTGTCTTGGAAAACTAATGTTTACTTGTTCTAGTACAAGGAAGGTTCATGTTAATTCTGATTGAATTATATTGAAAAAAGAAAATGTATATATATAAAATAGTTTACAATCTTTGAAGTCCTTAACCCTCCACCTATTTTTGGAAGTTAATTGACAGCACTAATTTACAGACAAGGAGAGCAAGACAAGTGAACAGCACGCAGTTTCCACACTGAGCCAGAAGCTGGGGATGGGAAGTTGTGGCCCCAGGCTGTGCTCCAGGCTGGGTTTGCCCCCAGGCTCTGTGCTGCCAGCCCAGCACGGTGTGGGCTGGAAACAGTCCCAGGAGCTTTGGGAACCTGGCAGTGACATGATGGAGACAAGCAAAGAGAGACACCGTGGACACCACCCTGGGAATAGAAGGTGAAAAATTTTCTGCAGGGGCAAGAAATAAATGATTGGGGAAAAATTCCTTAGGGCTATTTTTAGTGCTTGCAGCCCCCTTATCTCTAAAGGAAAGCTCCAGGCAGGGCCACAGGCTCTACTTCAAACTCCTGGAGAGGTGAATACCCACGTGCAGAGCGCAGCTGATCTCAGACCTTTGCCACCCCCAGCATGCCACGGAAAAAACAGTCACATACACGTGCCCAGCACTGTGCTCAACCCATCAGATATAATTAGCTGGACATATCTATAAAGTTTAAATATTTGTTGTGGGAGAAGAGAGAGACAGTGCAATCCCATAAGTTCATTTCTGTGAGCACGTGGCAAGAAGTGCTCACGTTATTGGGTTGCCTTGATGCAGGATGCCTTCATCATCCCTCAAAGAATTGCACATTTAATCTGCTCAAGAGAGGCAATATTTATGGAGGCATTTAGCACTGCTGACATCTGCCTTACTATACTGTGAAGCGGTTTTTAATAAATCAAATTCTTCACTACGAGACACAAGTCTTAACAGGAGAAGCAAGCAGCAAAGGCATCCACACGAACTGGGGCTGAACATACATCAAACCCACGGGGTCCTGGGCAACAATAGCCAGAGCTATCAGCAACCTATCCCCCTTGTCATAAACAATGTTTTGACAAAAATCAATACAGAAAGGGATTTGTCAAGTTAGTTTTCCTTCATGGGTGGAAGTCAGGGGTGATTTACAGCCTGCGTCTTGAATAAATTAGGGAAAGACACAGGTTTTGGCCGGTGAGTTTGTTGAAACTATGCACTGAAAAGAACCAGAACATTCTGTAGCAGAGCTTCAGCTGATGGAATTATGCTGACTTATATGTCCTGAGGATCTCATGTGTGGTTTAGACTGTTGAAGGCGTTCTCCAAACAATGTGCAATACTCTGTCAATCCCACCAATCCCACATCCAGTAGAATCCACCACAAGAATCAGGGAGGGGAAATAGCTATTTTTATATCTACTTTTTTTTTGCTTAGTTGGCTTCCATCAGCTTTCACTCAAACTGGTGGCATCAGAGAGGTGAATATTGATATCTAAACAGGAAATTGGTTTTAATGCATCTTTTTTATTTAGTCCTGGTAAAGACCTGCATGGGTGATCTTTACATGTCCAGAGAAGGGCCACAGAGCTGGGGAACAGTCTGGAGCACAAGTCTGATGAGGAGCAGCTGAGGGAACTGGGGGGGGCTCAGCCTGGAGAAAAGGAGGCTCAGGAGGGACCTTCTCACTCTCCACAACTCCCTGACAGGAGGTCGTAGCCAGCTGGAGTCAATCTCTTCTCCCGGGTAACAAGTGACAGGGCAAGAGCAAAGAGTCACAAGTTGTGCTGGGGGGGGTTATATTGGATATTAGGAAAAATTTCTTCACCAAAATGGTTGTAAAGCCCTGGCATAGCTGCCCAGGGCAGTGGTGGAGTCACCATCCCTGGAGGGATTTAAAAGTGGTGTAGATAAGTCACTTGGGGACATGGTTTATTGGTGGCCTTGGCAGTGCTGGATTAACAGTTGGACTCGATGATCTTAAAGGGCTTTTCTAACCTAAATGATTCTATGATTCTAACACCACAGAGCAAGAGCTGGGCCTGGAGAGCACCTGGAGGACCCTTTTGAAGCACAGACACACTGGAACCTGTGCCTGTCCTGCCCTGTGTGCAGTGAGGGGTTGGGCTCCCTGTGCTTTTCAGGGGTAGGATCTCCCCACCACAGTCTGGGCATGCAGAAGCAGACCTGGTTCTGCCTCAGCCATTAGGATTGTTGCAGTTTGCACCAGGGTTGTCATTTTGCTTCTCTTCCCACTCCAGTTTTCCTCCATAAATGTAAATCCAGCTGCCTCGCCTTGGAAGTTGTCTCCTAGCAGCAAAAAACAGAAGCTAAAGAATGTTAAAGGGCAACTTGTCTTATCATGCTTTAGCTCCAGATGGATTTGTGCAGACAGAAGCACAAATTGCACCTTAAAAGTGTGATGCTTGACATTGAGAAAGCAATTACTGCAACTTTTTCCCCATTTATTCCCATCAGCCAGATTCTCTGCAACTCCCTGTGATACACTCAACCAAATTACACAGGAGGCCAGGGATGCAGTAAAGGGCTGGAATGGAAATCCGTGGTGTGGGTTATGCACAGTGGACAGAGGATTAGAGGGTATTAAAGTGAATATAAGAGGCTTTAAAACTGACACAGGTGTGCTACATCCTCAAATGGCTGGTTCTGCTGCATCCAGAGTTTGCAAAAGAAATAGAAGAGAAAATTCTGAGAAACTCATTGGACTTTAAATATCCTGGGACATAATTACAGGGGTGAACAGAAGGGGAGAGGGATGGTCCCTTAGCTTGAACTGGACCAATTTAAGAGCTTCTTTAAGAAAAACAAGGCCACCCTGTCCTACACATACAAGTCAAATTAGTGATAACATTTTTATCTGATATAACCTTCCTGACCAACTAGTGTAATTGTGGGTACAAGATCAGGCCAGTGTTGTGGGAAAGGCAAACCTGTCCCGGATTTTTCCTTCCTGCATCCGGCCTTACCCAACAACTCATTTGAAGCAACTTACGTGCTGAAGACATTAATATGTTGGGTACAACGTGGGTTTGTTTGGGTACAAACACGTCTAAAGGCTGTGTGGGCTGCTTCTCATACTTAGAAACTTTATTTGCTCTTCAAGAGTGTTAAAGAATTCCATTTTCACTTCCGGAGAGAGTTTCCCAGGCGACTTTTCTTCCGCTGCCCCGCTCCGGTGAGGAACATCAAGAGCCGCTGCAGATCTTTGAAGAACCAGCCAATAATTTCAACATCTCCTTGGCAAAAACAGACCCTGCAAGGCAGTGGTCCCACCTGACAGCTCCAGAGTGAAGGGGTGGGCTGTGCAGGGAGCAGGGGCACAGCTGCACTCGCAGCAGAACAGCCTTCCCCGAGCCAGGCACTAAATGCAATTAGAATATCCCAAGTATAGGATATCAAAACAAAACACGTTCAGAGGCTGGAAGCTGAGAGTGGGGCAAGGCTGGGATTGTTTGGAGCTGGCCTCCTTTCTGCTGGCACCCACAGCCCAGAGACATGGAGAGCAGTGCTGTTTGAAAGCTTTTTTTTTTTTTTTTTTTTTGTGTTCTTCTCTGTATTTGTGGGGAGTTTCAGTTTTGGAGCTTTAACTGCCTGTTGTTAAAGCCAAGGTATTCTTACTGCTAAAATGTGGCTCCTTTGTCATCAGAGTGCAATATCTATAAGAAGTTCACTATGCCAAGGGGAAGAGGTGCTGCCTGGCACAGCCAAAGTCATTGATGGGGCAAAGAAAAACCCTTTGAGATGCCTGGAAGGGAAACCATGCCTAATCTGGCTGACATCACCAGCAAACACATGAAAAGCAGCAGAGACACAAATGAAGAATTCATGAAGGTGAAGGAGTTAATTACAGAGAGTAGCACAAAGACAAATCATCATCTTGGCCTCCAACAGCACTTGCCTTCTACCAGCCAGCTGGTTGGGACATCAGATACATCAGGGAAGGAGAAAAAACAGAGTGTTTGTGTTCTCCCAGAGAGGAGGTGGCTTTGGCAGCAGCATGTGGCTGCAAAAACCTTGAATCTTTGCTCATGGAAGGCCAGTGCTGGCTGGAGCTGGTCATCAATCACTCACTGCTGGTGCCAGACATGTTTACCCAAGAACATGAAAAGTATCTTTTCAGCCTCCAGCGCAAGAGTTTTCCCGTTGGTTTCCAGCTGGGCAGAGGTTTGGTGGTTGCAGAAGCAGCCATGGGAGTGGACAACCCATGCACAGGGCAGCAATGCCCCAGAGCTGTGGAGAAATCTGAGAAACTTTAAATATCCTGGGACATAATTATGGGGGTGAACAGAAATCTGCTGTAAAAGAAGAAACAAAACCACAGCTGGGCCCTGGGGGAATACAGGGAGCAGAGTTACTGCTGGGATGATGCCTCATGGAAAGTACTTCTTTCTCTGAGGGTAAGCCAGTCAGGACACAAAATGCCAAAGCCCAGGGCAAACCTGAAGTCCCAGAAAGGATCTTCTGGACTGTGACTCTAGAAGTATCACTGAAATGCTGGAAGAGAAGGGTGAAGATCCTTTTCTCTGCCTTGGTTTCAAGCGTCTACAGCACCACTCTGCTAACAGCCTGCAGAGGGAAGGTGCAGCTTCATCTGGGATGCTGTTAGTGATCCATGAACGTTGTGATGTTCCTGGACTTACAGCTCCAATAACCTGGACCTCAAGCCCTGCAGGAAGCCACTCTGCCAGATGCTACAGCTCTGCATGGTTTCTGAAAAGCACCAGGGGAGGGGACATCCAGCAGCATCCCACTGCTTGTACCTGAAATGGGTTGTTTCCTCTTGAATCCCCGCAGGGGATCAGCCTCTATCACGGGTTTCATCTTTGCAGTCGTGAGTTCTCCAAATCTGTTAAAAATATAAGAGAATATTTGATCCCCTGAAGGGAAAATTTCCCAATTCACTACGTGAATTAAGCTGTAAAACAGCAATTCCTTTGATTTCTCATTTCCTTTTATTTTTCCATTGATCTCACCACATTCTCTCTACGTCTCATCTTATAGAGCAAGGTAAGAGGACAGCTAATCTGTTTTCCCTCTGCTCTTCTTAATGTCTTCTTGACTGAAACTCATGTTAACTCTTAGGCACCCTGATCTCTGAGAGTATCCATAAAGCCACATCCACTTCTAGAAAATTCTGCTGCTTTGAAACTTCTCTTTCCAGCCACTGAGCTCTGGGGAGCGCTCAGGAATGGGACAGATTCTTGCATAATCCTTAGCAGGCACCCAAAGAAGTGCTGGCTGCCGAGTTTCTCCAACATTTTCCTGGGGACAGATGCTCTGACACAGGGGATGAAGAAGGACAGAGGGGGACTTCACACCCCTGAGCCTCCCAGCCTCTCCTTCCAAAGATGAGCTGCTAGCACAAAGCCAGCCCCATCCACAATGGGAACAACCTCAGGAGCTGATCCTCTCCTGCAGCATTAGGGCTCCAGAGCACCAATTCTGCCTCCAAATCACTTTGGCAACAACTGCCTGCCTTTTCAGCAACAGCCAACTGCCAGGAGAGGCTGCCAAAGGCCTTTGGAAAGAATCACGAGCCGGACATATTTTTGTCCTCGAGAGTGAAAGCAGCAAAGCCCTGGATTTGGGGAAGACACCTAAAGGAGCTTGAAGAGAGTAGAGGCTGCCCCACCAGTTTGCCAGTCCCCTGTCCCTGGTCCATCCCCATGTCTTGTTCTCTGGCTGATTTCTCATCTAATTTCCACAACAAAAACCTCTACTCCTTCACCACAACGGATCTGCAATGTGCCATCTTTGCGTGTCTCTTTGGGGATTATTAATTAAAAAAAATTAAAAGCTTAAAAAAAAATTTGAAAAAAATTAAACATCTACCTACTCATGGGTATGACAGCACAGCAAAGCACAGCATGAATTCTCTGAGGTTTATCTATTCTTGGTGCAGGTCCCCTCAGCATGGCCAAGCAGGAGGGGGTTTCCAGGGTGCAGAAAGGAGGGGGATGCTACAGGGGGATGTTTTCTTCCTGGTCTCTCCCTGTGATGACCTGCAAGCCTGGCCAAACCACCCTGCTCCTAGGGAGTGATGGACTTCACAGTATTTCCTGGCAAACTGGGCTCTGAAGTGCTTGGCCCAGGTTTTGTGCAGCCCACCCAGACCACACAGGAAGGAGAGAGGGGTGGCGAGGACGGGTCACACTTGAGCCTGCAACCAGGGGGGGAAACCTGAGAAGAGCAGGCAAATCCAGCCTGAGGAAGGTTCAGAGCAGGAAGGCTCCTCACCAAGTCCTTCCTGGTCATACCATCGCTGGGAGAGGTGGCTGTGCCAGCAGGATTATCACTGGTTTGCTTGCAGAAATGCTGGTTGGTTTATTTGCAGAATAAGCTGATTTTCTTAGGAACACTGCACATAACAACTATCTCCCTCTCCCCCCCCACCACCAAGTGTTATGGTAATTAAGCTTTTATCCAAGTAGATAAAATAATTAACATATTTATTACTCCGAAGAAAGGGATCATTTTTTTGATTGATTGCAGCCTACTAATCTTCCATCAAATATTCAAAGTCTGCATTGTTAAGCCATTCATTTTATTTATTTTTAAAGACACTACATATGTTTTCTATCCCAAGGGGAGGAAAAAAATCAACGGATGAAAAATTCCCATCATTACTAACACACAGCTCAGCAGAAAACGAGCAGAGACAGGGAGCACCCTTCCTGTTTGCGGGAGAGTGGGCTTCATTAAGCTTGCAAGGGATTTTTGCACATTACAGAAAGCACTGAGGGGGTGGGAGAAACCCTGCAGAGCCCCATGGGCACCTACAGATGCTGGCTTCGTGCCCGAGCCAGGCTTGGTCCATCTCAGTGCTTGGTCCTTGCACCCTGGGCACGCAGGAGATGCCAAGAGGTGATTTATCTCCATGCTTAATCACTCTGAATTACGGCCATTTTTATCTAATGGCTTTAATTCTTGTTGCTGTGGTTGCACTGTGGGCAAGTGTAAACAGCTCACAGTCACCTGGGAGCAAGCACAGAAAGAAACTTCTAGAAGGCTCCAGAGGAGACCCTCTTTGAGTGCTGTATTCGCACCCCCACAGACACAGGTTTGGGGGTTTTTTGGGGAAACATGAAGCCACAAATCCAAAAAAAGACAGAAGACACAAGAAAGAAGAACCATAGAACACATCAGGGTAAAAATCATCTCTTTCCTAGCAGGACAGCCACCCCTTCCTGGTCATTCTCTCATGTGTGGGGACAGCTCCCTGTCCAGATGTCACCAGCTGGGTCATGGACTAGGATATGAGATGCAGAGAGAGGTGGAGCTGCCTCCCTTCCTGGCTTTACCTCTGCAATTTCACACGTATCCAACATTTTATGTCTTCACCTTTTTGCTTGAAAAGCCTTCCTACGAGACAACAGAAAAGACCCACACTCCAGGGCTTTGCAGAAGGCCTCAAAGAGCTGCAAACACATCCCTGCCCTCTCCCCCAAAATCTCAATTTCCTTGTATTGAGACCCACAAAACCATTGCCACGTGGACACTTCAGCAGGGTCATGCTCACCAGCTCTTCCAAAGGACTCTCATCCCATGGGACCAGTGCTGAAGGTGGATGTGCTGCAGCATGTTCCTGACATTCCTGGAAGGGTTTGAAATCATGCCCAGCTCTGCCAAGCTGCAAAAAGGAGGAGAAGTATCAGGAATGGTTTTCTCATGCCTGAACGTTTATGGCTCTTGCTGTCACAGCTCTCAGTCCTGGCAAGAGCTCACCTGGGACCACATTAGCAACTATTCAGGTGCTGATCTCATTTGTTCCTATTCTCTTGCAAAAATAAAACACCTTGAGGTTCAGTTTTTCACATTGTCTGTGCTTTTGAATATGGATGGGTTGGCAGCAGAGCCACTTCTTTTCAGAGCAGTGGCATTAATAACACAGAGAGAGGCTGCCTGTAGTTTATTACATACAGTAACACCCTATTCTACTCCAAAAGCCTTTCATCAGAAAAGCTGGCACCCACAGATTACCTAAAATTACCCTCACAGAAACAGAGATGTGATGAGCAGATCAGGACAGCACAATGTGTTTCCAATGCTGGGGCAATAAGAAAGGTTTTCCAGCCCATTTCCTCGGTGTTATCCTGCTGTTCTAACTGCCCACCTGGGCAGTAAAGCAGCATCCTTGCCCCAGTTCTCTCAGTCTAACACCAAGAATTCAAAAGCAATTGGGAAAGGGGGAACACACAGATGAGGACAGGGCTGATGCCATTCCCATCCTTGTCCCAAGCAGCTCCCATCCCACCCAACACCATGGAGGCTCCTCTAGGCTTTGGCCACCACCATCAGTGAGTGAGTCAGATCCAAAAAATTGCCTTTCTTTCCCTCACATTATTCCCCCTAGCAAGCATTGGAGTAGATAGTAAAAAAAGCCATCCAACTCGTTGTGAGTTTAAGCACAAAATAAATACCTGCAGCCATTCCCAGCTTAGGTGCCTATCAAGAGAACTGTATAAAGTGTAAACTGAGTTTGCACATAAAAACCAGTGGTAAGTTGCAGCATGCAAGGAAATGAGTCAGTAGGAAATTAAATACGATTAAATAAATTATTTTCTCAGCGTAAAAAGCCACAGTTGGGATTAATCCTTTTGTGGATGGCTAAAGGTGACTCTCAAATCACCTACACAAAGAGCCAGTTCTCCCTTTTGCCATGTTATTGCAACCCTTTTTAATGATTCATGACAAAGAGCTTCAAAGAGCTCCAAGCCATGACAACAGTCCCAGATCCAACCTCCTCGTTCTCATCTCAGCAAAAAATCCTCCTTGGTGAATAATTTAGGTCTAGGAAGAAAGCTGCCTTAAAACTACTCCCAAGGGAAGAAGCAGCGTCTAGAATTTAATCTCATTATGGAAATAAAAATAAAAATAAAATATCAAAAGAAAACAGTGACTGCAACAACAATACAAGCCTTATTTTGCAGAATTCATCTGTTGTGAAACTCCACAGAAGGGGACCACAGCTGTTTTCCCTGAAATATGTTTCATATTTCCAGAGACCAAAGCTGAAATCCAAAGCTTTGGCTTTCAACCTAGGGATAGACAAATATATGCAAGGATGACACAACTACTGTTCAGGGCTATTGAGGAAAGAAAAAGGTCATTTACAGCTAGAGGTGAAAACATGGGCTTGACCACAGGCTCTAGCACATCCTCCACTGACTAAGCTTAGCACAGCAGGGGGGAGGCTTGTGACAGCCTCCCAAAATCTGAGGCAATTCTCCCCTCACTTCAAGCTTGGGATGGAGTTTAATAGTGCCTCTGTTGCAAGGGTTACGCGCAGAGTGGTTACAACACCAAAAAGGCGTAAAAAAAGGAAGTTCAGCACCCAGGAAGAAAAGCTGCACACAACATGCATCACATCTGTTACCTCCACCTTAATGCAGAGGTTTCCAGAGAGCATTTAGGTCTAATTCCTTCCCCAAATTCCTGACATGACATGCAGGGATTTTGTCGTGTCACTTGAAATGTTTAATCTTCTCCTTGACGGGTTGATGGGGATGTTCTAAAACATTAAACTCAGATGAGCCATTCACATCATTTTACCTCAACAGCAATAAGTAGCTTCAGTTTCATGGCCATTTTGTGAAGATTTCTCATGATGAAAAGCACCTTCATCTTCTTTCTATGAAACATTATGACATTTTGAAGGGCAGTTAATCCAAATCATGGATCACCCTGTACTTGAAATAACCAGCATAGCCAAAAGCAGCTAAACACTGAAATATTTCTAGTAATGGTGATAACTCTAATAGTCTGTCTTCTGGGCCCTGGGATGCTGATGAACACCTAAGGGACTCTGTCTGTGTGCTGAATTAAGAGGTTGTGTGCATTCGCAGCAGGAGAAAAAGCCTCACCTGTGGGCAGGTCAGGGCTTGGACCACATCCAAAGACACAGATGTCCTTGCCCTGGCAGACCCAAATGGAGCCCTCCCATTTTTCTACCAACATTATTTATTTTGGGGATGAACTACCCCATTCCAGTAGCTCCCCTTTCGAAGGGCAGCCTGCATTTGGGGCTTGTCCTCATGTCTCAAAGCAAAAATGTTTTGCTGCAGCTCAGCCACCTGTTGTGCTCAACTTGAAACATTTCTGCTTCCAGGTGGCCAACAAGGGTGATGATTTTGTACAAATGGTAGCCCCATTGCTAAAACTCTTCTTTCTTGTTTTAGGAGGAGACAGTCACTCATCCATGTTGCAAACTACCCTCCAAGTGTGGGAGATCACCACTGATCCCTCTGGGTCCTACCCTCAGAGGCAAAGCCAGGCTTCAGCCTCCATCTGCTCGGGAGCCTTATGCTGGGGCAGGGCCCTGAAAAGAGCAGAGAATGAGGTGAAATGAGAGCCCTTTCAGCAGCAACAATGGCCCTCTAATTACCCCGGCAGAGCAGGTGACAGGCTGTGTGCACAGGTACAGTGAGTGCTCCCCGGGGACAGCACGGCTCTCTGACCACGGCTCTCTGACCACGGCCCCTCTGCAAGGCCCAGGACAACAGCAGGACCTTGGAGACTGCTCTGAAACACTCCTTTTGTGAGGGTCAAAACCCAAGCCTTGATCAATTATTCTGCAATGGAGTGGCTTTGTGAGGGATGAAATGGATGCTTCAGCCCTGTGCTCACCTGGCCCAGCCCGTGGAGCACCGGCTGTTTGCCAAAACACATTTGCTGAGGCTCAGCAGAGCTGCTGGAGATACCACAGGCACACAAGCACCAGTGGATGCTGATTCAGAACATGCTTGCACAAAGAAAATATATCTGAATTATCAGGGTTTCTTTTGGGGGCAGACTGTGGTGAATTCCATATACGTTCCTTTTCCGTCAAATCTTTTGCTGAAACTTCTTCCTCTTCTGTGACTGTCATTTTAAGACAGAGCAGGTGTCAGAGACAGCTGTATGTGGCCACCAAAATCTGTCACACAAGGCAAGAGACACCTTTGAGCTCTCAGAAATAATTACCGTCAAAGCCAACCCTTGGCATAAAGACACTGAACCACTCAGGTGCCCAGTGAGAGTCACTGTGTGTGTGCACACCCCTCAAATACATCCATTTCTACATGAAAACTGGAACTAGAGCAACACTTTGCTTATTCAATACCTAATAAACTTGGCTCTCTAGACACAAGCAAGATTCATACAAGAAGATAGGATTTGCTTTTGGAAAGCACAAGAATTTCCTTCAATTTCTCTCCAGCCTGTACACGATTTTCCTGGTTTGGGGAAAGTTCAAATTGCCGTCAGCTAAAGCTGCACCCAAATTCCTGTCAGCAAAGGGGGAGGGGAAAAGGCTTTGCCTTCCTACAGCTCTTCCCTAGGCTGTTCCTGCACACGGTGGAGAGGAGGCTGCAAGGAGGGAATTACCCGAAGATGCAGCAGGGCAGGATTACAGCTCTGGATGTGGATGAGTTTAAGCCAATTCTCCCCTGTGCCCAGCAAACATCCTCACCACCAGCTGACAGTGACTCTGAAACGAGCCTTTTGTACTCTCCCGCAGGTTTATTCCTTTCTTTCTTGTATAAGAAACTGGAATTTATTTGAAGGGTTTGAACTGAGACCTGCCACACCTCAGGTACCTGTTTTTATCCCAGGCTCTGGAACAAAACTCTCTTTAGTCCTGTTGGAATTTAATAAAACAGCCCTGTCGTGGAACACTATCACAGTCCTACAAACCATTCCTAGCAGTGCAAGGAGAACCTCAGGAGCTGGTTTAGGGCCGTACAGCAAAAATACCCATAAAACACCAAAAATACCAAAGCAAAACAAAAACTATCACACCTTCACAACTATCACAGCTTCACAAGCCTGCCCAGAAACAGGTCTTTCACCCCAAAAGCTCCCTACCACGTCAGCCAGTCCCCCGCAACGTGCCGCCCATCCCTGCTCATCCCAGGCTGTTCCCGGCGTGCCGGCACGTCCCGCATGAATCCCAAAGCCAGGAACAAGGCAGCTGCCTGCGCGCAACGTGCAGGCTGTGTGTGGTAGGGCTGTACTCGCAGCCTGCCAACACCCGGGCCGGGAACGCCGCGGGATGGCCGCTGCCAATGGGAGCGGGCAGGAACGGAGCCATGTGGGAAACTTAAAATGCAAGTGGAGCCGGGAGTGCGCGGCGGGTCCTGCCCGAGCGCTGCCGGAGCCGCCAGGAGCGAGGGTCGCGCTCGGGGTTAATTTGGTGGGCGAGCGGGGAGATGGGCTGGGATATGGGCTGAGATGATCCGGCACCGGCAGAGGGGTTTTTCTGCAGCCTCTTTGGAACACAGTGCTATGAAGGAGATCAGACCCGACTCTGATCTTTGCCTGCCTCAGTTAGACAAAAACCTGGAGTCTGGATTTAAAGGTGCTCTTTTAGCTGTTTCTGAAATCACTCTGGAAGGGAGAGGGAACATGTGTTTACATCCCTGAAGTTCCTGCGTGTTGCCACCCTGTTCTTCACGGAGCAGGACAGTGTCGGAGTGTTCATTAAAGCAACCCTAAACCGATCTTATTTCCTGAAGCATTCCACATGCCAAACCCACCTAACAACGCTTTTAGGAATATTTTTTTTCCACTTAACTCGCTAAATTTTCCATTAGATTTAGAAGCCTGTTAAAGCTAAAAAAAAAAATATTATAAATTAAAATTATAAATTAAAAAGTCAGTATGTGACCAAAGGCGACACCGCTTCCCATATTCTCCAAATCTCATTTCCAAGGTGCATGGGAATTTCTGCGGAGCGCGGGCATCCCTGGAGCGCTCGCAAGCGGGTGTTTTTCCACCCAACAGCCCAATTCATACAAATACTCACATAAACACCCCCCCCCCCAGCAGACCTCCTTCTGACGGAGCTGTCCCAGCTGGGCAGGGACAGGAGCAGCCGCCCCATCGCCTGCGCTCCCCCCGGGATGCTCGGGGCGGGGATGGGGGATGTTCCCCCCCGGGGTGCCGGTCCCCTCCCTCCCCGCCGGGGCTGAGGAAGCGGAGGGAGCCGTGGAGTTGCTCTGCATATTAATGAGCCGGGAGCGAGGGCAGCGGGAGCCGCTTTAAAGGAGGCGAAGGGAAGGCAGCGGCAGAGCGCAGGCAGCGCAGGCAGCGCCGGGCAGCCGCTCCGCCGGGAGCCGCTCCGCTGTCCCCTCCCTGGTGACACAGCCCCGGGACAGCGGGATCGGGGGGACGAACCCCAAGCGAGAAAACACATCAACCCCCCCGGCGTCTCCTCTGGTACCCGCTGTCTCACCATGAAGCTCCTGACAGCAGCTCTACTTCTGCTCTTCATCGCGATGTGCTTGGCCAGCGCAGAAGGTAAAGTGGGGTTTTTTTCTGCCTATTCCCGCATAAACCTCTTTTCCAGTAATTTGCGTTTGCCTCCTGGTAGCCCCGGGTGGGGTTGAGCTGTCCCCTGCCTGCTGGGAAGGTGCGATGTGCAGAATCTGTGAGGGAGGGAGCCGCGAGTTTTTTTAAAGGTGAAGTAGAGGTAAAATACACGGGGCAGTTGTGTCTTCATTTGTGTCCTCATTGCAGGGCAAAGAGTTCTCAGCGTGGCAGGTCATGCCACGCTCTCCGTTTTCAGGAATACAGCTCAAATATCTCCTGTTAGGTGGGTTTAGCATGTGGAATGCTTCAGGAAATAAGATCAGTTTAGGGTTGCTTTAATGAACACTCGAAGGGTGGTTTTCAGGGAAAATAGGGCAGGGCTGGATTTGAGGTTGTGGCACAGTCTGCATTTTCTGCTGTGCTCACAAATGATGGCTAAAAAACGCTCAGCTTTTGTCTGGCTGTGACTGCACCACCACATCCATGTGAGGAGAAACGACTGGAAGTCCTACAAAGTCCAAGTGGGACGTGAGTGAATGAGAAAGCAGCCCAGAAAGCAACCGAGACGTGCACTTGCTTTCTCAGTTTAAAAAGCTCTGACTCTCATTTCCTTTTGCTAAATACAATTATATTTAATCGCGGCAGGTGCACTGTAAAAAAAATCTGATATTTACAAAGCCTCAGAACATATAGAGTGCTCTAAAACATATTTCTCAGAGAGCCACTACTTTTTCCTGGGATATACCAAAGAAAAGAAAATTTAATTTATTTTTTTTAAGCTCGACAGCTTTACAAAATTCTGCTTTTCCCACCAAGGCTTGAAAGAGCAAATTGAAGTTTTCCTGGATGCACCCAGGCTGGAGGGAAGGGACGTTTGGTATGCAGGAGGTTTTGCAGGCGCGTGAGAAAGTGCTTTCTCTTGTAGGCGTGAAGTGCAAATGCTCAAGGAAAGGTCCTAAAATAAGATTCTCTAACGTACGGAAGCTGGAAGTGAAACCGAGGTACCCGTTTTGCGTGGAAGAGATGATTATGTAAGTCTGCCTTCATTGATTGCTCTCTGTTTCCCTGTCAGCTGAACTCCTTTACCTTATTCTGCAAGTTCCTTCTTTGTTCTTTGTTTTCCTCATGCCCTGGCATGCTAATTCCTGGGAATATTCATTTGCAGATTGAATATTCCTGGGAATATTCTGATGGAAAAAAAAATAATTGTGCAATTCTGACCAAAACCCCATCTATTATTTTTCGACAGAATTTTTTCCCTTAAAATCAGTATTTGCAGAACAGGTAGCGACAAAAAGATGATCATTAGTTCAAGTGAAAATAATGACAAATCCTACTCCAAGCTACCTGATATAAAATTCAGAGCTATTTAGTTAAGTTATTCTGGGCATGCAGAATAAATATGAACAGAGTTTGATTTCTGCAAGGAATATTACCCCGACCAGAGACAGATTTTCACCTGTGTTGTACCGGAGCAATCCCCTTCATTCAATGAGGTTACCCAGCATTTAAGACAATGTTTTCCTCCCAGTCTCCCTGCAAGCTGGGACCAATGCTGCTGTGAAATCTCAAAGTGATGTAATGGCTAACCAAGGTGAGGCAGATACATGGATTTTTGACATGACTGGCTCAAAAGGAGGTTTTTTTAGATTTTAAATATGGGTGGGTTTTGTTTTTTCCTGTTGTGTTTTGGATATCTTGAGATTCCCCCAATAAAGCACCTTCCAACCAGCACATGTGGCTGGATAAGGACAGATTAACCAAGAAGACTTCACCAAGCTCCTCTGCCACCTAAGAGAGGGGAAAAGGGTCCCAAGAGCAGCCACACTCCCAGGACACCAGGGGCTGGTTTGATCCAACACTTGTGCTCCCTCACGGAACATTTCCCATTCAATTAACAGCAGGATCTGAGCCCTGTCCTGCCAGGCTCTGTACCATCTCTGGCACTCTGTAATGCCCTTGGGGACAAATCTTGCTCATCCAACTGGCAAAAACAAGGGGATACCACAGACTTCTCACACAGAACTGGCTCATCAGACTCAGCGAGAGCTTGTGGAGGAGGAATGGAGATCCGAGGTTCATTATGCTTCCTCCAGAGCTGGACCAGTGTCACTGTGAGCAATACTGAGCTCAGGGAACATCAGACCCACTTCTCTGAAGCCCAAATCAGCTGATGGTGACCTGAACAGAAGAATGCTTGCAGAGCATCCCTGCCTGAATCAGCCCCTCACAGCTTCACCTTGTTCTCTTTGACCCTTCGACAGCAAAGCGATGGTGTGGAGGAACACCAGCTCTTCACATCCCACTCAAGGCGTTTCCCCAAAAGCAGATGGTGACCAGGGGGTATAAAATAAATCTCAATAATGCAACATTTCACTTCCAATCAGAAAGCTGGGGAAGCAGGAACCCCGTGTGTAGGAGCCGCTGCTTTCCCAGCCCGATCGCTATGCAGATGTCGAGCAATGCTATTCAAGCCTGAGGGCTGACAGAACTGTCCCATCATCTCCCCTCCCCACGGGTGTCTGTGGGGCAGGGCAGACCCACGGGCATCCCTGCCTTTCCAGCTGCCCTAATGCAGCCTGAACTCAGCACTGAAAGCAAACTGAAATTAATATTCTGAGAACAAATCGATCCCGGAGCCTCTGGACAAGGCACAGCAGAGCTAAATTCCTGCAACTGAGTTTTTGTTGCTGCAGTGATCATCTAAAACGAGTTGTCGAAGCTGTGTTCCCTTCTGCCCTCCTCAAAAGCTCTCATATGTTTTCATACAGCAGAAACTTGGCATAAATGATGTTGGGCAAAGAAGCAGTGGGTGTGGGGGTGGTGCAGTTTAGGGAGGTATTGGCCATGACCCCCCTCAGCAGAGCTGTGGTACAGGGTAAGAGGCAGTTAAACTGAGTCCTCAGTTTAGTCAAAACCTATCAAGATTCATGGTACATCCAGCAGTAATTGTGAGTGTATCTGTCTCTTGGAATGAGAAAAAGTAGCAGAAAATAGGAGAGAAGTTTAACTCTTTCTGCCTCAAATATTCAACCCCCTCGCTCTCAATTCCATGTTTGGTCCCATCCCAGAGAGCTGGGATGTGTCAGGATGAAAAGAGCTGATGGAAAATAAATGTTGTTGGGAATCTTTCTCAAGGGATAGTCAAGGCAGGTAACAGTCCCCACACTGGCTTGGGATGAAAGGACCAGAGCCAGGATCCTTGGGGCCATGGAGACAGGGTGTTTGTAAGCAGAGGAGCAGCCCCACCATCCCTCAGATGAGATGTGTGGGGGCACGGGGTGCTGGGGGGCACAAACTGACCCAGAGCGCTCATCACAGCCCTGGAGGCAGAGACCTACTGAGGGGGATTTTGGCACAGAGACCCTCAGACACCAGGGGTAAAGGCTCCAGACAGCAAGTCCTTGGTGGCTAAGGGACAAATCCCACTGGAGGTGAAAGTTCTTCAGTCCCTTCTCCATCCCTCTCAACCTCTTCTTGCAGCCCACCCAGACAGCTCCTCCCTCAGGGTATAAGCTCCCACAGTGCCTCTCAGGCACATCCCCTCACATTTGTCAGACCAGCATCCCCAAAAGCAGGGCCAGCTCAGCTCAGGGTGCCCAAAACTGCTGCCACCCAACCCTGTGCCAATCAGGGACTGCCTGAGAACTGCAGAGGACAGTGGGGCTGCCTTGGGAACGTCTCCTGTGCTGTCCATCCTCCAGGACCAAAGAGAAAACCTCCATGGGAGGTCAAAGCAATGCATACCAGGAAGAGAAAAGAGCAAGTTCACCTGAGAAGCAAACCCTGCATCTCCTCCTCCTCCTCAGATAGCAGGATCTGGTAAATCCAGAGTGATCTAGTAAATACAGAGTGTCCTTCACTGCTTCTGGTGCAAGTATAGGATTTGCTGCTTTTCAGAGATGTTTCTGCTCCTCTCCTCTTGCAATTCAGCCTGTCCATCACTTTCTCAAAATACTTGTGTGTCCTGTCAGAGGAGAAACCCAAGCCAAGGTGTGGATCAGCCAGTGCAGAGAAGGTGGCTGCTGCCTGGAGGAACTTTGCACTGGCCTCAAGTCCCTCAATCTCACTTACCTGTGCCTTCAGTGAAAGTTTGGTTTCACCCCTGTCCAAAGCTACAGGAAAACTCCCCTTCTCATGCACACACTGTTCTCTGGAGGGGTTGGCTGAGAACATCCTTAGAACAGAGATAGTCCATGTTTTTAGCAGTGACTCTGCCCTTTCTGTCACCTGCAGCCACCTAGGAGGCTCTTGGAGGCTTCCACCACTTTTCCATGCACTTGGGAAAAGGGTACTTCCTCCCAGAAAAACAACCTGGAAATTACACCTTAACCTCTTGTGACCTTAGCTTAGACCTGATGGGGGTGGAGCAGAAAGTGGAGCAGGGAGGAAGGTTAATTGAATAGGAAGAACAATTTGAACACCTTGTGCAATCTCAAAACTGGAAACGTGGTGAGAACCTCAGCTCAGTCCATGCAGGCAGCACGTTTTGCTTCCTCAGAACCAGGAGGGTGAGCTGGGAAAGTTTGCACTATTTCTTTGTTAGAAGATAAACAGCTTCTTTCTGAACCAAACCATAAAAGAAACCCATCAGTGTACACAGGTATTTCTGGTTTTCTGCCCTCATTTTACCCATGTCTCTAGCAGCATTTCAATAATTCCATGACAGTGTTTTAGTTAAATCAATAACTGCTTTTCCCTGTTGTGGATGGTATTTCTAGAAAATCAGTAATTCTAATACAAGTTGTGGTTGTGAGTTTGTTTCTTTCTAATTTCCAAAATTAATAGCAAAACCAGAAAACTGCTTCATTTTGAGCCCTGAGAGGTGGGGCAGCCCTGATGTTCCTGCAAAGCCCTCCTTTTGGGAAGCATCTTTGGGTCTCTCGTGTCACCTTGGTTGGGTCAGACCAAGTGATGATGGCCTCTCTAAGCCCTCAAGGAGGGGATCTAAAACAAAGAGAAGGCTTTTGCCCTGTTTTGTCTCCCAACAGGCTTTGTTGTGATAATCAGGGGGCACCAAGCTGGCAAAGAGCACAGGATCAGGCTGTGAGCAGAGGAGGCTGAAGCCCCCAGGGCTGCATGCTGAGGCTCAGAGCTGGGCTGTTGGGCACAAAGGCACTCTGCCATGTGCAAGTATTTAAAATATTGCAGAATTAAGAGGGGGATAAAAAGCAAAAATTAAAAAAATCATTGAAGCCGTTGTGATATTTTCTCTCAAATGAACTCTTGTTGAGCGTAAAGGAACAGTCTCCTCATGCAAAGACCTTGTGGTTGCCTGAATGAGCCCTAATTAAATAATCTATTGGGCTCAAAAGATTATATCTAACAGGTAGGCAGAGCAAACCCACTGATTAAAACCAGTGGGCAGGTCTTGCTCTGGTACAACAGTGTAATGGTGGGCAATGGATTGGGAACAGCCAAACCTGCTGCTCTGTTATTCCAGTAAACTCAAACATCTGCCAGAAAACACAGGGAACAAAGAGCCTTCCACTGGCCCCCTGACCAGTTTTGGGAGTTGGTGGGGCGGGAGCAGGGGTGGGAATTGCCTGTGCCTGCCATGACCTGTGTCCCTTTTGTCCCCTGAAGTGTGACACTGTGGACCAAGGTGAGGGGGGAGCAGCAGCACTGCCTGAACCCCAAACGCCAGAACACCGTGAGGCTGCTCAAGTGGTACCGAGTATGGAAGGAGAAAGGCAGGTAAGTACTTGCTGAACTGGGGAGGATCTTGGTGGCAAGGCAGGCAACCAGCAGCTCCCAGGCACGGAGAAGTCAGGGAAGTGCACACACTGCAAGTGCTCCATCCAGCACCCAGGATGTATTTCATTACCCAAATTACGATTTTAAACGGGTGTTCTTGATATTATTTCTTTCCTGCCACGTGAAGTTCTCACTCCTATTTTAGGATTAGGCTGTTCTGTCTCTAAATAGTAATTATTTTTGCTTAAAATATTCAGCAGCTGATGCTCTTGGTTACTTACATACACTCACCTCCCTTCCACGGGGAAAACTCCAAGATGAAAAGCTAAGGTATTTTCAGTCATGAGAAAAGCAGTCAGGAGAGCTGGGAAGAGAGAGCCCTGTCACACACTTTAGTCACACCACCTCAGCATCATCAGTCTCTGATGACGCAGGTATTTGCCAATTTTAACAAGTGTATCATGGCCAGAAAAGCAATAATTTTCTGGTAAAAATCTCTGACACCTTCTCCCTTGTAAAGAAGATTTTTTTTTTTTCTGTAAGTCATCAGTCACAGATAGAACACAGAAAGTGAGAAACATCTCCCCCAACTCTCTGCCAGCTCCCTGCCTCTGCTTCACAACCAGAGCACGTGGGGAAGCCCTGGCTATTGCATAGCAACATATTTACACTCTTCCCCCCTGCTTCTTTTTCTTTTTTTCTTATAATACCATCATTAATAAGACCAAAGATGCCCAGCCCCAGGCTTGTGCCCTCAGGAGATGTGCAGACAGACAAGCCCATCATGTTGTTCTGTCAGGACACAATCTAGAAAAATGGCAGAGTAATATTATCCCAAACAGAACAGATAATGTGAATTTATTATATCTATGGACAGTTCATGGTAAGCATCAGCAATTGTATAAGAGACAGGGGTTTTCCAGTGATTAAAGTGAATTAGCTGATGTGGATTTCTTCTTATTATTTATCCTGATAATCGTGGCACAGCGTGTTATTCCCCACATGCCTCCAAGATGTGGCAAAGTCCAACACTCCTCCCAGATGCTTTATGGACACAGATTGCTGAAAGTCAGCAACTTGATTTCCAGATTACTTAGGCAAAGGCTAAAAATCTGGTTTCTGGAGTTTTATTATTTGTGGATTGGTTTTGTTATTATTATTATTGTTGTTATTAATATTTTTATTATCGTTGTTGTTGTTTGAAATGGACTTGAAGTTTTATTCATAGTTTAAACACCCTGCTCTTGGTTCTTCCTCTTTTTAGGGTCTATGAAGAATAAGAACAAGCGGTGTGAGGACTGGAGCAGATTCCCTTGGCTGGCATAGGACTGGGCTCTACAGAAGATTATTTCTCTCTCGCAGGCATAAGACACAAATTCTATATTATTATAAAGCACTTTTTACCAAGGGTCTGTTTTTACATTTTATAGCCACGTGCAAAAGGCTTCCAGATTTCCCAAGCATCTGTTGCACTTCTGATTCCACACCCGTCTGCTCCGCACCGAAATTGGGAAAAACATGTTCTTTTCGTTCTAAAGAAGTCGTTTGGGGAATTTTTTTTTTTTTGATCTTTTTTCTTTTTAATTATTCTTCATTCATACTGCACTATGACTGCAATCGAGCTTTATAAGCTCATCGGGCAAACCGCGACGTTGGTGACGGTGTCACACACACACAGCCATTCCCTCGCCCCCTGGGCAGCGGGAAAGCTTCGGGGCCGGGCTTTGTTGGGCGCATTTGCAGCCTCCTCCGCCTCAGCCGGGCAAAGCAGGGACCAAAGACGAGTTTGCTGGGGCAGCTGCCACCGGAACGTGGCTGTACCTGCAGAACGAGGTCCCTCCTCAGCACCTCAAGTGAGCCTGAGATCACTTGTGTACCTCTTCTTTAAAGGACTCGAGGTCTGGCTGCAAAGCGAAGCGCCCCCTGCCTCCCTTTTAACCTCTCATGCAATTAGGAAGCATTTCTAGGTTGGTTTTATTACTAAGAAAATAAAAAAGTCTGTTCGGTTTGGGGTTTTTTGGTTGGTTTTGTTGGGTTTTTTTCTCACCTGAAGCGCTCACATGGAGTTTGTGGCTTCAGTACTGAGATATTTTAAGCTTCGAGGCTATTGTGTATGATTTCCTAGATTTGTAGCAACAACAACAAAGAAAGCCTTTAAAAGGTACCTTTTTATGACAAATATGATAGGGCAAACATATAAATACCTATGTATGTTTTAGTCACAATACAACATATTCATTATTTTGAATGTAATACTTCCATGTTAAGCAGTGCATTCCTCTTTTTAATATAACAAAACTACCTTTTCATTTGTAAATATACTATAGGAAGTCTCCCTATATTATCTTGCTGTATAATGTACTGTACTGCTAAATTATCATATGCTATTTAAATGTTTGAAATATTTAGAAGGTTGCATGCAGATTTCATATTTCTTTCTAAGACAAACAAAAAAAAGTAATAAAAAAATATATTTAAAACAAGCTGACAATTGCTTTTAAATTCCCTTAAGCCATCAGGAAACTCCAGCCACTTCTAATCACTTGGGTTTTTGTGGATTAATTGGTTTGGAGGGGAAAAACGGTGACTCAGAGAAGCTGATTAGAGATATGGCATCTTGATGACTCTGGAATTAGAAAACATTATTCTGGTACAATTTACTTTTCCTTCTCATTTTAGGATTTGGATTTCAGCCAAACACAAGGAATGACATAAATAAGGGCAATACCATTAACCTGTAGCCACTAGTCTAGTGTCAAGTGAACACAAATCAACCACTTCAATCCATATAAAAACAAGTAAAAAAAGTGATTTAAATAAGATCTGGGATAGATTGGGGAAGGCTGAACAACAAAAATCAGACAACAAAAACCTGTGAGCCACCACCACCTCTCCCTACACAGTTTCTACCCCCACCAACAGGGAGGGACTTTGCACCCCACAGGGCTCCTCCATCACTCCCCAGATAAAAGGAAAGCAGCAGATTGGAATGGCAAAGCCAGTAAGAGTTTAAATGCATCAAAAGCTCCTGGTGTTCCCTGCACAGAACCTCTTGCCTTCCTGCCTGCTCCCAGCTGTGCAAGGGCAGCTGCTCCTGGGATCAGCACGAGCTCTGCCACAACAACCTTCAACTGTGCAATCAGGCCAATGCCTCAGCTCAAGGCTTTCCTGCTGCTCAGACAGACAAAAAAGGGAAAAAACCCATATACATACTATATATATATATATATATATCCTTAATTACTGTGCTAATACCTGGCAGAGCTGAAGGAGAAAGAGCTGTTGGATTTCAAAGTATTTTCCCATTCTGCAAAAGGATGAAGCTCAAGCTTCAGGTACCCATGAGTAAAAACTCTGAGGAAGATCCTGGAGTATTTAAGAAATTAAATCTCTGGAGAAATCAAGCACCAGGCTCTGCTTCTGGCTGAGCATCTGAACTCTATCTCTGGGCAAGCCCAGACCCATGAGCTGCCCCTCTCCTTTCTCGAGTCACATGTTAACAGGGCCAGTAGATTTTCCTTGAGAAGACTTGATTTCAACATACCAGCAGACTTCAGAAATGTTTATACTTGTTTAGAGACTACTGGGCAATGGATTTCCTGGAAAAATATTGATATAGTTGCATAAGAGGTGGTTAAATGCTGCTGGGAATGCTGTGCACAGCTCTGATTGCCCAAACTGATCTCCTAATGACTCACATCTCACAGGGTATAGCCTGTACAAATGATTCTTAGCTCTGGGTTCATCTGCCACACTGAAACCACCAGCAAAAACTAAGTACTGAGGAAACCAATTGTAATGTTTTCCCACTTGTTAGAATGAGAAACAAAAGAACAAAACAAAACAAAACCAAAACACTACCAAAAACCCCCAAAACTTTGGTTCAATACTTCTATGTCCCTTAATCAAAACCTGTCTTTTAAATAAAACAGCTCTCAGAAACAGGAATTGAAAACTATGAAGAGACAAAACCTGCCCCTGAGCTGGTTTTCCCAAGCCTGTTAACCTGCATGTCCAGGCAGGGTTGTTAACTTCCCAGGAACAGGAGGAGCATCCCTTGCCATCCCTGATATGCAGTTGTAAAGGGAAATACTGCACCAGAAGGTAACTGCCACTCCCAAATCAGCCACTTTCCCTCAGACTGAAACATCTCTGCTAAAACATTTAAATATATATATATAATGTATCTATATAGGTACCTCCTCCACAAAGATTTGGCAGCAACCTTAAGGTTTGCTTTTGTTTTCCCCAGCAGCCTGTGAAGCCACAGGAGACCCTTCATTCCAGCCTCCCTCATATGCAAACCATACATTTGTGCTCTGAGATTGAAAAATTAAGCCGCTGGAACACGGTCTGAGCATGCACCAGCCAGCCCTGAGGGCTCCCCAGCTCCCAATTTACCTTCCCAAGAGCCTGAACACATGCAGGGTAAGAAGGAGCTTTGCTTCATCCTGGGGTGCAGGAGCAGCAGACCCCACAGTTCGTTTACTCCATGAAGCATCAAAAACGTGTAAACCCTTCCCAGAGCGCCCAAGGAGGGCAGTAGCCAACTGCTGTCCCCATCCAGCCTGCAAAGCTGCTCCCCAGCAGCCAGGAGCACGTAGAAATGAAGCAACAAGCCCTGCAAAGACCTTCACACACAGCCCATCCTTCCCCTGGGCATTGGGCACCCACAGGCTGCACCCCTTCAGAAACAGGGCTATTGGATTTTATTTTAATAGAAGCACAGGGGTGAACCAGCTGCAGTGAGAGGACACAAGAGTGGGGAGACCTGCCTGGCCCTTCCAGTGAGAGCACTACATGAGATTAGTAATGTTACACAGAGCCTTTCACCACTTGCTTTTCACTTGTTCGTGTATGGTCCGGGTCAGCACTGGCCAGAAAAGTTTATTAAGAAGTGATAGCTGCTTGGTGGTCTGTGTGAGATGGCTCTGGGCAGGTCCTGCCGTGCCCCAGCTCCCCCAGGCTCCCTAAATCAAGGCACAAGGCCATGCCAGATTGCTGCACACGTGGGGACCTTTCCTGGACCACGTCCATGTGGTGGAAGTGCTGGCTCTGCACTATCCAGGTTTTACCAGGGCTGTGGGAGCAAACGTGGGGCTCCATGGAGGGGCTGGGGGGCTGCACTGGCCACCCCTGAGACCTGAGAGGGAAGTCAAAGGCAGTGTTACAACAACACAAATGCTCTCTGAGCTAATTAACCAGCAGAGTTGGGACCCTTCTGGGCCCATATTTGCAGAGAATTGGAATGAATGTGAATAAAAAAAGCCACCACCCCCAGGACTCATCATCCCACTGGGATCCAGAACCAGCGCCTGTCCAAGGGTAAAGGGCCTCTGTGCAACCTGATATCACTTAACAGGTTTTATATGAGCCCAGACAGAGCCTGCAGTCTCCAAAACACACTTCCCATTAGGTCAAATGAAACTCCAGTCACATTTGGGGTATTTTTTCTCCAAAGCCAGTTTTCAAAAATGAAGCATTGAATTCCAGATGTGTACAGCATCTGAAGACCTCACTTATTGCCAATTGTTCAGCACCTTTGGATAAAGGTAAGCTGGCTTGGGCTGAATTGGGGCTTCAGATCCAGAAGGATGGGCAGCCCACCTTGAAAACCCTGGCTGCACTGAGTTCATGCCAGGGCATCCTGTAGATCTTCCATGCCTGGCATTCCTGTTGGGATTTGTTGTTCAGTTTGTTCCCTTCAATGGGTTGAGGTGTGCAAGGTCACCACTGGAAATACAGGTATTTTTGAGGATTGCTGTTTGCAGCTCTCCCTGGCTCTGTGTTTGCTCTGCCAGAAACTGTGTCTGTTAGTCATTGATTTCCCTCTGATCCTAAACCACAGAGAGCTGAGTGTTTCCTGGAAGGTGCTCATTTTGCCTTGAAAAGCTGCACCCCACGAGCCTGCAGCTATCCTTGTAACCAGCACACATTTCTGGCAAAGCAGATTTCCTCTAATTCCTTTACCTGACATAACCCACCCCAGAGCAACAACTGGGATTGCCATTGCCTGAGAGACAGCAGATACAGCTGCCTTTGCAAGCAGCTCCAGATGCTTGGAGTGATCACTGACACTCAGAGGTATCGACACACACCTTACAGAAACATTGTCTGCAAAATTCTGGGCATCCAGGCAATGTGGAAAACCCCAGGACACTGTTAACTGTGCTCCCTGACAACACATACCTGCATCTCCCTGGAACGTGCCCACAAAGGTGTTTGAGCTACCATTTCATAAGCTGTACCTGCACAAAATGGGGCCACCACTTGGTCATCGTGTGAGACTGAGACAGTCAGCATCCTCCTTACCCTCCAAGGCTACCTCCTTGGACCATCACCTCCACTAACCAGTGCACAGACAGCCCTGATTCATACAAGAGGCAATAAAGTTTTTAATACCCAGTACAGATCCAGAAGTTGGATTTTGAGCTTCCTTATTTCTGTGAGCCAGCGCTACTTGAGACAAAGCTGTGTGAGATCAGAAGGATGGTTGGGAGGCCCCAGCAGCCCGAGGTTCAGCCCCATCCCTTGCTCTCACCAGCACTTTTGTGTCTGGCAGCTCCTGGGCCATGGCCAGCAGATCCCAGCCCAGATGACTGTTCTGAAGGAGCAGTGGGGAAAGCAGGGCTGAAAGGCCATCTAGTGGTAACCAAAAACCGTCTCAGACAGCCAGGGGACACCTCTACAGCACTATAAATCAGTTCGGAGCCTGCTCACTGCGCTGCTGTGGCTGGGGATGCTCGTCCCAGCTCTGCAAGAAAAGCTTCAATTGTTGATTTTGGATTAGGAAACGCCCCCAAAGCAAAGGAAAACAAAACAAAAACCAAAACAAAGCAGCTGTGTTTTGGGAAACCTGCTCAGAGGTTTACAGAGTGATATTATCCTGTCAGTTTGGAGCGTGTACACTAAGGGAAAAGAGGACACCTGGCTGCTCTGTGCCTGCAGGAGCCATGTCCATCACACCAGCATGGGAAACTGGACTGCAGCACAACCCTGGGGACACTCATTCCCAAACCACCTGCCTCAAATCCTTTAAGAACATCAGGAGCTTCTGCCCAATGTGGTTTTCTTGCCCAGTGGTTCTCCTCCTGCCACCAGCTCTCCAGAGACACCAGGACCCACAGGACCCCCTGTGGTTGCCATTCCTCAGGTGCTGCACTGAGGTCCTGTCCTCAGGCAGGACCCTCTGTCCTCCCAGCAGCCAAAACATGCACATTGTCACCTTCAGTGCCTCAAGTGGAGAACCTGCTCCTTCTTACTGGGCACGAGCACAATTCATCCAACCACCAAATCAAAGCCAAGACCCCTGGAAGAAATGCTTGCAGGGATGCAACGTGGACAGGTGTTTATTCTCTGAACACCCAGTGACAGGTTGTGTTTCTGGTCCTTTTCCTGACCTCTGAAGTCCTCAAATCCCCTTGGATTTTTCTCTCATCTTTTGCCTGTTCATTTTATCAGCTCTTTGGCTCTCATCACACCCATGGAGGCCATCCAGCCCAGCAGGAGCTGGATGAGCAGGCACACAGGACCCGGGAGGCAGGGATGACATGACATGAAGTGACAGGAAAGCAAGCAGGCAGCCAAGGCCTGGGAAAATCACCACGCCTGCGTTTTTGGTTTCCTTCCTGCACAATAAAAGGGGTGAGTGAATTCCTCTTGAATGGATTTCAGAACCCCTTCCAAGGAAAAAGAAAATAATCCTGCTGATGTTCACTTCAGGCTGATAATTACAGGGATGATTATGATTTATTCCTGTCATAAATCTTGGAGCCAGAAAAGAGGTTTGAGGTTTGCAAGATTTGCTGGATGACAAAGGGAAAACACAGCTCTAATTGCCCTTCTTTGTTGTGTTTAATTAAGGATTCTGAAGCAACTGATCTCAGGGTTTTTTTCATGGTTAGAAACCTGCAAGGAAAAGAAAATCTTTCTGCAGAGGCACCAATCGAAGCTTTGTTGGGTTACTAGGCACTAAGTGTGCTACATCTGAACACTCAGGACTCCCAGAAAAAGAAGCTTATTAAAGGAAAAGAAATGCTACAACAGGCTTCTTTCCTCCCCTTTCCTCCCCCCCACTTCCAGTAGGCTTTGGTAATTTTGAGCTCACTTCTAATCCCGGAAGAAATGTCTTTTTACCTCATTATTGACCATTCAATCGTGTTGCATAAAAATACTTCTCTGTTTCTATTACCTTCATAATTGCACCATTTACATTTTTCCTTGGGGTTTACTTCAGCCCCCTTTCTTAACTCTCCAGACTTATCACTTCTGCCACCACATTAGGAAAAACAAACCAGCCCAGAGCAGCTCAGCTCCCTCCTTGGGCCAGTAATTCCCAGTCAAGCACCTCCCCTCCTCCTCAGCAACAACCGGTGCTACCTCTCAAATTCAAAGTGTAAGTGGCTGGCAGGGTGCTCCCTCTCCATTTTTGCACAACAGTTCTGCCAGGAAAATCCAGTTCCTCATTATGGCAACCAGTATCAGAGCATCACATCTGGCTGTGAGCGATGCCACCAGCCCAGGCTGCAGGAAGTCAAGGGATGTAAGGAAAAGCAGGAAATCCTTGGGATTGCTTTCAATCTAAAGGCACTTGGGACAGTGCTTTTGTAGAAAGCAATGGCACTTGATAAAGGGGGTACCCCTTAGACCAAAACAGGACCCCTGCACGCTGCACCAACTGAGGGAACACCTGAGAGCAAACACAGGTTTGGGTTGCCCAGAAGGTTAAAACCCAACACTTCAACTGTACAGAACAACAGACTGGACAGTTATGTCTGGAAATGTTGCTTGACAAGGGGAAAACGTCAAATATAACTCTAAAGGGGTAGGGAAAAAAGACTTCTTGGGTTTGCCATGGTGTCTGGGAAACATTCTCTTCAGGTCAGGAGGAAAGAATGGAGCAGGACATTGAATTTGGCTAAAGCTTGTTGTGGAAAATTATAATGGAAATCAAATAGAAGTGCAAGATGGCCTGAAAGCAAAGAACGAAGGCAAGACAAGCAATTTTCTGTGTTTTAGAGGATTTTTACCCACTTACTTTCTGGGTTTTCCAGCAGAGTCTCCAGATGGGTTATCCATCCCAGCCAGCCCCGGGAGAGCAGCACCGGCTCCGAGCCGCAGCTTGGTGGAGGTTGACACCTTGTGGTTGTTCCCATCACTTACAAGCCAGGAAAGCTGGAGTTTTCCTTTATTTTTCTCTTGAAGACAGTGGGTGGAGTTCATGGCCGAAGAGCTGAATTCCCAGCATCTGACACGTCATCTGTGGGGTTGAGGTCTGGGGTCATCAACAGGTTAATGAAGATAAATAACACCGAACACTGAAAACGATAAAAAAACCTCAGCCATACACTATTTTTTTCTGAGGGAAGAAATAAAGAAAAGGAAAAAAGATTCCTTTGGATAGGCACCAGCTGTATATACATCAGGCCCACAAGACAAGTAATAAAAAGTGTTCTCAGTGTTGCTCAGCAATTTTCCAGCCCCATTGGATCCCTCCCTGTTTGCACAGTGGGGTGAGAGGTGCAGAGCCCTGGCTAACTCCAACAGCTGCTTTGGAGAAGTAGAGCTGCACCAGCTCCAGAAAAATTATCTTTAATTCCCACTGGAGTAAATGGAAACAGGCTCAAGACCTGCCATGCATTAAACCTGAGATGAAGGAAAAAAGTACCTTGGGTTTTACCCAAGAGGGTTTAAAAAAGAGACATTTGTAGTCTGAAGAAGTGCATTCACTTCTTCATTCCTAATTAAGTATTTTATTGCAATTTAATACATGCTTAAATTGGAAAAGAAACCAGCATCCCCACACCAGAGGCACGGCAGAAACACATGAGCCAAACTTGTCTCCCCTCATTAGCCAAGTACTTGTTTCAGAGGAGTTTGTTACTGTGGAAGTGCATCCAGCCCCAAGAGGAAAAAACCCTCACCTAGGACAACATTTACTTTCCCTTAATCATGCTGCTCCACTGTCTAATTCCCCGAGTGCTAGAACTAGTGCTTTGTATTTATTTAGCACTTTACCCCTTCAAGCCACGCTAGAATACGTATTAGCAGGCATAAAACTTGAAGCTGCACTAGTAGAAAAATGTTCAGTAATTACAAGGGTTGATATATACCTTGAAAACTATTCTTGCCACTTAACTGTGAGTCAGACTTAGCTGCATTCCCTGATCCTCCACAGTGCCACTGCAGGAATAAAGCACAGCACCTGCAGGGTCTCCCTGTAAAGTTTTTCCTTCTCTCTCAGCCCAGCTCAGCTGCACCATTATGTACCTGTCCCAGCAAACCCAGCACTGGGAGTTTCAAGGGCTGTTACACCTGTAGTTTGACACTATGCTTTTATTTGTTTCTCTTTATACCTGAAGGTATTGACATAAGGAAATCCTGAGAGATGACACCCAGCTGTAGGAAGATGCAGTTCCTCACCTTCCCTGTGGCTGCTTACGCTAACAAAGGGTGAATTCAGCCTAGAATTTAAGATGTTTGTGCCTGTGGTTTTGTCCCTGAAAAATGGGAACTTTAAAGGATATATTGCACATATAATATGAAGGTAAATGGTAAGTTAGAAGGTTAACCAGAAGCTGGTTTTAATTCCAGAAAACAGAGCAAATCTACCCCTTACTTACCATTTGCTTTCAGCAAAGTTTAATGCAATTTGTTTGAAAATCAGTGGACACCCTTCAAAAAGCTGAGTTGGTGCAGGAAAATAAAAGAGAGTTTGTTTAGAAAGAGTCAGGGCATCATCACTGTGTGTTCTCACTGAAGCAACTTAACTCAGAAGCCACATAACGTTTCATCTTGACATTTTCTAAAAATCATGTTCTGTTTAAGGCAAACTAAATCTCTTCCTCCTTCCACCCACCCCAGTGCCCAGTTTGGCCTCTGACCTGCAAAGTCCATTTTGCCCCAATTCAGTGTGGCCCAACCAGAGCTGCCCCACACCAGCTCTCCCAAACCCAGCACCAAAACCACCCCAAAACACCAACCCTCAGCCAGGAGAACAACTTTGGATCGCTTTTCCTTACTCAGAAATATTTACAGTTGTAGTCAAGGTCATGTAACTGCTTTACTGAGGTACTTTTTTAAAATTAATTTATTTTTTTTTTTTCACTAGTTTCATAAAAGCAAGAACATGACAGAGGTGAGATGCAAACCCTCAGCCCTGCACGGCCGAATTTGCAGCGCTGAGCCTTGGGGTGTCACCCTCGTCCCTCTCATGGCCAGAGCAGCAGGACCTGCACCCCAAAGGGTCATCCCTGGGGTCAGGGAGCAGGACCCTGTGCCCAGGACTGGTGGCTGGAGCTGTCTCCTTTCCTTTCCCACCTGCCCTGCTCAGCGCAGGCACTGGGGCTCCTGCAAGCACCAGCAGGTCCCTGCCCAGCCCTCACGTCTCTTTTGGGGTCAATTCACCTGTCTGGATTGTTTTAATTGAGGAGATGTCCCCTTCTTCCTCATTGATATAACATTTCACTATAAATGGCCTTTATTTATGTATAATACATCCAGTCTGTGATGTGAAAAGCGTCTGGATGGTTTCACACTGATGTCCCTTTACAGACAAACCTTTCCCCCCTGCCCCAACAGCCTGCAAGTGGGTGCACTTCAAAATGACTCCCAGCTTAAAAACACGTGAAGCGTCTCAATTTTCTTTCACGTGTGTGTGCTCTAATTGCCAGGGCAAAGCAGTGGCTGAGGTGTGACAGGGAATTTGGATCAAGACCCCCTGTGCACACGGGTGACCCAGCCTTCCCCTCCTGTTTTGTGTGCAGATGTACGTATCCATGTACATGTAAAACACATGTGCACGTGGTGGCTGTGTGCACACACAGGAGGGTGTGTGGCCAGGTGGGCACACGGCTGCACACACGTGGTGGGCACACTGAGGTGTGTGCACGTCCAGACACGTGTCTGTGCCTGCACATCCATGGGGGAGTTGCTCCCCAGCCTTGCCCTCCCGCCCCCAGTGCCGGGGAAGGAAGCAGGCAATTCCCTTCGGGTGCAACCCTTGTCCCTACAATGCCAGGGAAGGGATTATACCAGGGGATTAACATTTTAAACTCCCCTTCCAGACCTACTCAATCAAAGATCCTCAGGCCAGTAATCGTATTTCTGTCCCGGGATTACTGCATTCCTGAGTCCAAACCTCAATTTCAGAAGAAATTTGGAGAGTTCCCCCCTCAAACCCTGCGCACCCCGAACTCCCTGGGAGGGGGCAGAAGTTGCTGCATTTGTGTTTTTCTCCCTTTTTTTTTTATCCCTTCTCTCCAATTCCCCTCCCGTGCCCAGGAGAGGACTCCGTGAGCGCTTTTCTTGTCGCCTGCCTCCTCCTAATTCCCAGTAATTTATCCCGTATTAAAACTCCCTTAAGGAAGAATGGCCCGGGACCCAACACCTGCTATGCAAATGGCAGCAAATCCCCCGGGCCCCCGCGGAGGGGCAGTGGGGACCCGCGGGCTGCTGGTGGTCCTGGAGCATCCTCCCCCTGCTGCAGGACTCCAAACCAGAGCCAAAGGGGACCCCCAGACCCGGGGGAGGGACCCCCAAAGCCCCCCCCCGCCAAGATCTCAGGCTGTATTTCACCCCCACATTATGGTGTTTAATTCTTTCAGGTTATTTTTGCCACTTTGAAGCAGAATTATTGATATGGAAGGTATAAAACAAAACCTGAGTATCTCAGCATGTCGTTAAGCTTCCTGGTTCTGGATGTTATTGGGGGATTTCTTCTGCAGGGCAGCCAGTGAATTTTGTCCCTTTCTTTTAGGATAAGTGTTCTAGCTTCAATTAACAAAATACAAATCAACAAAAGAGGGGGAATTGTGGGCGGGAGAAGGTGGAGGGGGGAAAAGAAGAGAAGAAAAAGCTCTCACACAATGAAGGTGTGGGGAAAAAGGGCTCATTTCTCGGAGGTGACATCCTAATCTTATTTTTCCCAGTTAATGTGATAGCCACGAGGCTGGGGAAGGCCAGGCAGGGTGTGTGCATGACCACACCGTGAGGGTTTGGCCCTTTTCCTTGGATAACTTGGATTAGGGCTGTTGAAACCTCAGGCAGCCAGTGGCAATCCTAAAGCACAGGCACCCCACCCCAGGTCCAGCCCATCTCCCTGGGGGTACCCCGTGCTGGGAAGCCTTGTGAGGATCCCTCCCAAACCCCTTCCCGTGGCCCTTTACCATGATCACACATTTCCCAGCCCGGAGCCCTTGAGTGACATTTGGGCTATTATTCGGGGAGATAGATTGTTTGGCCTGAAGATGCATTGTTTGGGCTCCTCATAAAAGAAACAAGTTAAATGCCACAGCTACCACACACAAAAATGACTCCTTCTGGCCATAAAACCAGTGGGACAAGGAAGTGGTTGTAGGAGTCAAACATAATTGATGCTCAGAAAGATGTTATAAATAATCTGCGCCGAGTCCTCTCTCATGTGCCTCAAAACCACAGAAAGTGGGGCGTTTTTTTTTTCCCTCTTTATCTCCCCTTGAATTCAGGAGCATAATACACCGTGAGCACCAATAATTGATGTATGTTATAATTCTTCATTACCCTATCAGTGGTCTGGGAAAATCAGAAGAAAAGAAAATGCCAGAAAGTTATGGTAAAACTTAAGATGCGACAGAAGTAGCTTTCTTTGCTCATGCTGTGAGTGTTTGAATAAGAAGAATGTCCCTGCACTGTAACAAGCCGAAAGAATGAGGAAGACAAAGGATTTCACGAAAAAGGTTTAGATAGAAGACAAGGCAAGTGAAACTGAAAGGAAGGGAAAAAAACCATTTACAATGGAACAATGCGTGTACTAATCGCTTTGATATATTATACAAACCCAAAGACCCAAAACATTGTGTAATTATTTATAAATGACTTCTCCACTCCTGTGTATAATACCACAGAAAGAATAAAACTGCAGGCTACTCTCTAAACTATTTCTAAATAGACCTAGCTCAAAAGGAAGCAGAAGTGTTTGAAAAAAAATAATTAATGGTTGATTTTATGGTTGTCTCATTAAAACATTTTAATTACAACAAACAAAATACATTTGTGCTTGCAGGGAACAATCGTTTACCTACTCGACCCCCCCTTCCCTTCCAAAAAGAAGGAAAATGTTACATCACACATTTAAAACCTGAAAATAAAACATTCTCACTATTTCTGCAGAGCCCCCAGGAGGGGTTGAGCCCTGACTGCAACTCCCAGGCACTTGTGCAGGATTTTGGAGCAGATTTGGCTCCCCAGGGCCAGGATCCCCCCGTACATGGGGACTCCCTGTGATGTTCCTGTGCTCCCCACCCCCCAGTGGCCCCTGGCACATGGCCTGAGGCCTCACCCTGGCCACAGGCAGGTAGGAGAGGAGGCCAAATCCTTTAGAGACAAAGCCCTTGAGCTGTTCCTGAGGGGTTTCCCTGGCAGGAGAGCCAGCTCCTGCTCCAGAAGGGTTAATGCTGCCTCCCTGCAGGCTGAGAGCCCTTCCAAATATTGGGCTTCCAGGGCTGTCCACTGGTCAGCAGCCAGAGAACCAAGCCCTGAGCCCTCAGTGAGCAGCTGTAAGGTCACTCCAGCCAGGTGAGGAGTCCCAGGAGCACAGCTCCACGTGTCCATCCCTGCCCTCCCAGCCCTCACCACACGTCTGTCCCCACCCAGGCTGGACAAGAAGCCACTGTGCTGTGCACCACATCCAGACCAGCACAAGGACACGGGCTGCCCCACTGAACAGTCTTCTAGTTTTCTACCTGTCTTTAAAATTCCTGCTGCATCAACTTGGGCATCCCCAGGGATGAGTGAGCTTGATCCTTCCTTTCCTCCTGCAAGGTCAAACTTTCTGCTTCCAGGTGATGGCTTTGCCACCAGCCATGTCACCTCTCTAAATTTAGTTCGAGCATCCTCCACAGGCAGCTCTGCCTTCCCTTTCTGGCCATGCTTTCAAATATGAGGGAGCAAAAAAGCAGTGTACTCCTGGTTGATGCATTGTTTCAACACTCATCCCAGCATTAGTTTAAGCCCTCAAGTACTAAAGTAACAAAAGATAGAGTTTGCTGAGTTGCTGCAGTGACAAGTATTTTAAGACCTGAAAAAAAAAAATTATGTTCCTCTGACTTCTCTGAGGCATCTTCCAACTGAGGGAGCAGTTTTACTGGGAACCACTCATTTCCAATCTTGGAGAGAAGAGTGATGCTAACGCTGCCCTAATGATCATAATTCTGGTTGTTTTAGAAATGAGAGGCTGATTGCTAACATGGAGATTTATTTACCTTTAGGAGGTCCAACAAACACTTACCAGGGAATGGCATCCTCTCCTTGACTGGCTTTTTCCATGAAGGAAACAGTGCATCCAGAGAGCAGTGCCAGGCACATGGCAGCACATTTTCTCCAAAAGCCTTTCCTCCAGCTTTATTCATGAATTCCTGCTTTTTCTGGAGTCTACTCATGATGTCTCAACACGAGGGCAGAGGAACAAGCTTGGTCCTCGAGGCCTCACAAGTGCTAAATCTGTTTGAATCATTTTTCTCTCTTTTTGAGTGCTGTAAAGTGTCTCAAAGTAAATGATAAAGTATTTCCTTAGAGCTCAAAATATGAAACTAATAACATCCCTGAGTCCATCTGAGCCCAGCTGCACCTACCTCAAGGTGGAAAAGTTAATATCAAAGGCTAAAACTCAAAATAAGGCCATCAGTGAGATGTTGGGAGCACACTCTGTGTTTCTTGAAATCAGTGGTCCTGTTCCATTTCGGAATCTTTTTCTTTCCAAATCCCAGGAAACTTCAGGAAACTTCAGCAGCTGACTTCCATAGGGGCAGGCCCATAAGGTGTAAGAGCTATTATCTGTGTTGGCTGAATAATTTATCTGCAAAATTAGTAGACTGCCCGCGATAGAACTGGTTGAATTATTCATCGGGAATAAATTATCCGAGATATTTAGCACTTCTTTCTGTTTGCGAAGGCTTCCTGAAACAATTCTGGTTCTGTGAATGCATTCGTTATTCATAAGTACGCAGTGAATAGATTATGCAAACAAATTTCAGCCTATGGGTTGTTTGTGAAACATTCACTTCAGCCCTGGCTATTCATGGCTGTGACTGATCACGGAGACACATGGTGCTCTCTCCCCTCCTTGATTGGAGCACAAACTTTTAAAACAAGAGAATAACAAATGACAAACTGCAAATGATGGATAAGGACTAATGAATAATGCGCTTTCACCGCAAACTTTCAGACAAGTGATCGGTTGTGCCAAAGTCTGTGAAACTCTGGGGAATCATAAACATTTTAATGAATAAACTATTGACTGCTCAAAGACACCTAAACAAAAGACAATCAAAGTGTTGCAGGCAACACTGGAGTTTATCTCCCTATATACAAAGTGCACAGTAACAAAAGTTGGACATTTTTTGCCATATGCTTCCATAACCTTTAAATTTTGGTCCCTTCTTTCTCCTGGTTCGCGCTGGAAACTCCAGGGCCGATCTCTGCCTGCTGGCGGAGGCCTCTTAATTGTGCCGTCACTTAAGGACATGAGTAGCTCAGTGAAGTGGAACTACTTAGCGAAGAAAGTCATTTATGTATGCAAAGGCCCTAAAAACTTCAGCCTGATTGCAGGTCCGGTGATTGAGAGAGCCCAGTCCCTGCCGGGAACAGCCAGGCCCCCGTCGCCTGGCCTTACGTGGGTATATTGCACAGCCAAGCATATAAAGATGTTAAAAAGCAGAAAGAGAGCTGATCCTGAAAGCTCGGCGCTGGCAAACTACTTCTAGTTTGAGACTTGTTAATATTCATCACCCAGGGCTTTTTTGATTGCTCACTTCTGTGCGTGATCTTCTTGGCACAAAGGAGGTTGTTTGGGGCAGTTTGCCGGTGTCCTTGGGTCATCTCAAAGCCAGGAGGGTGGGAAGAAGCAGAAGGAACAACTTCGATAGCAAACTCCTCGCTCAGGTTGGAGTGAAGAATGGTTGCTGTGAACTCAAAATGCAGAGATGGGCAATAATTCATGCTGTCATTTTTCCCTGTTTATGCAAGGCATAGGAGAAAATCAAAGGAGGGGGAATCAATCTACGTTACATGCAAGGGGAAATCATGAAAATACATGTGAGTTTAGGCACAGGCACCCGAAAATGGCTATTGATGGGGGGTGAACCTGAAAACAAACCTTCCAGGGAGACAAGTACCTGAGTGTTGACAATGGGGCTTCCTCGCAGCACCGAGGGCAGGATGCAAAGAGCCAGATGGCAGAATTAGGAAACTTTTTAGCCACTTAAAAAACTGTGGCTTCCCAAAGCGTGAGGTAGTGATGCCCAGGCACTGAATGGGGATTAGCAGAGGCAGCAAGAACTTTAAAATCCAAACAGCACAGTTCTTTGCGTTTATCCAGAAAAAGAAGAATTTTATCAGTACATTGCATATACATTGTGTGTGTGTGTGTGTGTGTGTGTGTTTATACATTGTATATGTATTATGAATACAACCACCGAAGTTTATAAAATAAATGTCCTTTGGAACTTTTAACTTTCTGAACACCTGCAAACCCCTTTTCAAAGCGGAGCCCACAAAACCCAGACCGCGTGTCCACATTCGCCTCAGAAACGCAGGAGAGAAAAATACCTGTTTTGAGTTTTACCATTTCAGAGCATATTCATTTAGGAAAAAAAAAAAAAAAAAAAAAAAAAGAAAAAAAACCACAAGGAGCGAGGAAAACCTGACGAAAATCTTCCACCCGCATCTGGCTGGGGAATAATCCACGGCTCATCCTCTGGAAGTCCAGATTAATTTTTTATTTTTTTCCCCCCCAAACCCCCTGCTCGCAGCGTTTTAAGCTCACGCTGGAAGTCCCCGCGGCCGGAGCGGGACGGTGACCCCTCCACCCCCCGCGCTGAGCCCCGACCCCCCTGCCCCGCTTTGTGCTGCCCGCACATGGGGGTGGGGGACAAAGCGGGGGGACCCCCCTCCCTCCCCCTCTCTCTCCGCCGTCCCCCGGGGGCGCGGCAGATGCGCGGCCGCCCGCGGTAATTGCGGGCACGCTCCGGAGGGCGCGGCGCACGGGGCCGACCTGCCGCCTCGGCGCGGCCCCGCGGGGCGGCCACGGGGCCATTGTCCGCCCGCCGCTATAAGAACGGGCGGCCGCGCCGTCGTGTGCCAAAGCCGCCGCTCACACGAGCGGATCGCAGCCCGCAGCACTTCAAAGCCACGCGCGGTCGCGTGTCCCCCCCGCCCCGCCTTTCCCAGGGCTTCGGCTTCTTTTTTTTTTTTTTTTTCTTCTCTTTTTTTTTTTTTTTCCTTCGGCGCCGAGTCCCCTCTGCCTCCCCCCGCGGTGGCTTTTTCCTCTCTGTGTTTTCATACCGTTATCTCTTAACATCATCCCCGGGAGTGCCTTTCCATGTGAGTACGGGAGCGCCGGCACCTGCCCAGCAGTCGCACCGCCACCCCTTTAGCTATATTTATTTTTTTCCTTCCCCCTCCCCACCCCTTCCCCGGCATCTTCGCACCTTCCCCCTCGCTCCCCGTCCATCCTTCCCGCACTGACGGGGTTTCTCTCCCGCAGGATGCCCTCCGAGGCGCCCGGCAGCGGCGAGGGCGCGGACGCGGGCGCTCCGCGGGAGCGGCGGAGGCGGCGGGGCCGTGCGCGGGCGCGGACCGAGGCGCTGCTGCACACGCTGAAGCGCAGCCGGCGGGTCAAGGCCAACGACCGCGAGCGGAACCGCATGCACCACCTCAACGCCGCGCTGGACGAGCTCCGCAGCGTCCTGCCCACCTTCCCCGACGACACCAAGCTCACCAAGATCGAGACCCTGCGCTTCGCCTACAACTACATCTGGGCGCTGTCCGAGACCCTCCGCCTGGCCGAGCAGTGCCTCCCTCCTCCCGGCCCGTTCCGCGGGGCCGCCGCGCCCCCCAGCCCCGGCAGCGACGCGGGGTCGTGGCTGTCCAGCGCCTCGCCGTCCGCCCCCTCGCTCTGCGCCTCCGCCTCGGGCCCCAGCAGCCCGGCCACCTCCGAGGACTGCGCTTACCCCCCGGCCGACAGCCTGCGGGGGTTCCGCGGGCTGCCCGCGGCCCCGGGCGCGCCCCTCCGCTAGCGCGCACCGCCCGCGCCCCCGGCGGAGGAGGAGGGACGGGGGGGTGCCTCGGCCCGTTGCACTTTTCATCACTCCACCCCCCCCCGCCCCAGCCCCAGCCCCAGCCCCTTCCCCCCCGACCCCCGCCTCGCCTCCCGCGCCGCTCCGAAAAAACGGGGAGAGAAGAAAAGCGACAGATTTGCTGCCGCAGACGAGGTGAAAAGTCAATTTTACAATTTGTAGCTCTCCAGCGAAGAAAAACGAGCATGAAAATTTGGTTTGAACGCCCTGACAATGCCATGAAAAGGCTTAAGGGGCCGATGCGGCCCGGGGGCTCAGCGCGGGGCTCAGCGCGTCCCCCCGGCCCTGCCCCGGGGCGGCTCAGCCCCTGCCGGGGGTCCCAGCACCGGCCCCGATGGGACCCCGCACCCGGCGGACAGCGGAGGGGCTCATGCATTATAGATGCTGACCCCCAGCGCGGCCGGGCTGCTTTAGAGTGGGAGCAGACACGGGGTATTCAGCGACTGGACCAGAGAGCGGGTTAATTTATTCAAGATGTTCATTCATATGAAAATTGTATTTTTGTACATAAAGAGCTTTATTCTATTATTATACCTCTTATCAAAGTGGGGGTTTGGTTTTGTTTTGGTTTGTTGTTTGTTTTGTTTTGTTTTGTTTTTTAAGAAATCGTACTTTTACCCTGTAAATAAAATTTTTAACGTTTGTACTGAATTTCAGCGGCGCCTCTGGAGTTTTGTTTCTTAATTAAACTGTCCTCAGAAGGAGACTGGGATGGAAGGGAAGGGATCACCCCAAGGCAGCAGCCAGCGCTTCTGACACCCCGCTGGCCACAGACACACGTGGCTACCTGCAGACATCAGCTGGCCCCCAAGTCTCACAGAGAAGGGATTAGAGATGTTCAGGAGATGAGGGCAGAGCACAGGAGCCGAGTGGTGACACAGCAGTGCTGGTGTTCAGGGCTGTCCTTGCCCTGGTTCATAGCAGGAGCTGGAAGGTTCTGAGGGATTTGGGGCAAGAAGAAGGTGCTGCTCCCCTGAACAGGGCACTGAGCTCGTGGTTTTGCCTGAACCTGCAGCACTGGCAGAACTTGGCTGCCCTGGGCTGCCCCCTGTCCTCAGGTCACAGGGTGGGATGGATCCTCTCCCCACTCACTTCCATGCAGGGAGAGGAGAAAGGGTGGCCAAAGGTGCATCTCGTGGCCTCAGTACCAGCTCTTGCAGAGCTCTGGCACTCAGCTAGAGACTGGGAGAGTCAGAAGGTCCATGTCCTCCAGGAAATCAGCTCCACTCTTGCAAAATCCCAAACTTTCCACACTTTTTTACTTGTGGGTAATGGGGGAGCCCTCTGACCCCCAAAATCCTACCTTGCTGAAGGGCTTCTGCTGTTCCTGGCTCCATCCTCCCCCTCTTTAGCATTGTTTAATGCTCCCCTATCGCACTGGGCACACACACCCTGAAAAGCAACACTTTTATCCTCTTTGCCCTGTTTTATGGGGGATATGAGGCAGCTCAGCCACGTCCCTACAACCCCCTCCAAAATATGGGTGAGTGGGAGCTGTATGGGCAGTTATCAGGGTGCTTGTGGGGAAAGAAGATGGATTTCTGGATAGATGGAGTTGTACAAGCCCAAATAAGTCCATTCCTACACATCCCTGATGGGACAGGCCAGGATCAGCAGAATGAATTGAATTTCATTTCTCCATGCCTCAGTTTCCCATCTTTAATTGGGATATCACCATCCCCTCACATCACCAGAGAATTTAATGATTTAATTAAGCAGAGCTTTCAGAGTACTCGGGTTCTGGGGGCTGCTGTAAAAGCCTAAGAAGGAATTCTTCAGGACATGATCATACACTGAGCAGGGGAAAAGGCAAAGTGCAGACACTGAAAGTGTCAGGCAGAGCCCTGAGAAGCTGTTCATCACACAGGCAAAATCTCTGCCTGAAAGTTAACCCTCCTGTGTAATGAAGAAGGTGGAGATACTATCAAAAACATAATTTGGGATCATATAATTGCCACAAAAAAAGAAGGAGAGGAGCTGAATTAAGTTTACGCAGACGCATCAGAGTCAGTGTTTCCTCCTTTTTGAGTGTCTGAGCCTGCAATATAGACACAAATTTCTTTAACTCATTTTTTCATGTGCTTGTCCATACAGACACACACCCACCTCTCTTTCTCAGTGACTACAACTGCTCAAAAGGAAATGTTATTGTTTGGAAACCCTAATAGCAGCATAATACTTATATTAATTAAAGACCCCATCCAGCAGTACAGGGCAGTTCCTTAATGACGTCCTGTTAAATAAAAGAGATTTGTGAAATCTAATTCTGGCAGTAACAGGTCTTGATCTGTGACGCAGTGAAGCTTTGCTTGCACCTGCCCTTGAAAGCCAGGAGGTTTTGTATGGAGGAGCCTCCAGGGGCTGAAATTTAGTACAGTCCATGGAGGCGGAAGGTCATCTAAAGTCACTGGGTCCCAAGACACTGGACTTCAATCTCAAAGAAAAAAAAAAAAACCACACCACTCCACAAAACTTCAAAATATCCTCTATTCTTTTGTGTTTTCTTAGCTGCCAGCAGAGCTCTGTGGACATTATGCAGTGTATAAAGACCATACATCTACCAGGGCTCGGTGTATGATGGTAATGTTCCTAATGGGCAATGAAAGCTGCAAACTGCGTGGGGATACAATTAGATTCATACATTAACATGAGTCAGGGAACAGTTTTTCCCCCGAGCAGTGATAGGTTCAGACATAGTTGAACAAATCTGCCGCTGGGACAGATGGAATGCCCATATTCAGAGGCTGCAGGACCAACCTGCACCCCGTTTACAACAACGGGGCTTGTATTTATTGCTATCAAAAGAATACTTTGGTGAATTGGAACAGGTTTCCCCAAGTGCAAAAGGGTGGCTTTTTTTTTTTTTTTTTTTTTTAATTGCACTAAAAATCATCTCCTTGCGCTGGTACAGGGGAGAAAAAAAAAATAGATGAGTTGAATACTGGGGCTGATGAAATCGTTGGCAAACCCTTTGGAAATACCAGGTAAAAAATATCCATATATAAAAATATTCATATATAAAAATGTCCAAATATAAAAATATCCATATGTAAAAATATCCATATAAAAATAGCCAAATATAAAATATCTAAGTATAAAATATCCGTATATATTCATACCCATGGTAAAAAATACCCATAAAGAACCACTAGTCTCAATCTCACTGAAACCAGTGGCAAGATCCTCACTGACTTCAGAAATAAGTGAAATACTTTGGGTTTTAGTCTTGGCACCACATTATATGTATGTATATGCACTTTTTCATATGACTGCTGGTAGGTGCTGGTAATCCTTTATCCCTGCTGCACCCATTCGGTCACCTCCGGGGCATGCAAGCATTAGGGACCCTCTGCCAGGAGGACCTGCCAGTCCTCAGGTCTCTCTTAATTCCCCTTTAGTGAGGAGAGAAAGTGTGAGATGGCTCCATTGATAGGGAATCCCTGCGAGCTGGGAGCTGGGCTTCAAAACACAGCCGGGATTATCTCACTTTCTCTCTGCTGAGACTTCCCGTGGGGAAACAGTTCACTACCAGCTACAAGTTGCTCTTGTGCCCTGCTGACAGGGCCCACAGCAGCTGGAGCTACCCTGTTTCAGCCTTTTCTCAATGGGTTTGGAGTTCTAGAGAGTCTCTGTGAATTACCTGTGCTCAAAAAGTGAGCTGCAAGGTCCAAAATTCTGTGCAGGTTTTAGATAACAAGTATTTTCTATGATTTCGATGCCATGTGGTGCCCTATTTAGTGTCATCCCTGCTGTGATGAGGCTCAAATGATGTTTAGTTATTAACAAGAGCATCCTCAGAAGGATTTTCATTACTGGGTGTCAATCTGTTGCAGATTTTGATTTTGCTCTGCCCATGATTTGTAAAATACAGTCTGTGCTACTACCTCTGAGCACACGAAACTTAATACTATAATTATAGATCTCTGGGGCTCAAATGCTCCATTAAGACCGATTTGTATAGTAGGTAGAGATTATCAGAGCAGAAGCAGGTGAGAACTAATTTTCAGGAGGTTTTTATTGGTGGCACGTGCAATTAAAAGAAATCATCAGGAGAAGCAGAGCTGCTAAAGATTTACCCAGCAGATTTCCTGAGGACTGCAGTGAGCAGAACAGAGAAGCAAAAGTACTGCATAAAATACTTTGCCTAACTCTTATTTTTATAGTCTTCTCATAACACTACTAGAAGCTTTTTAAATCTGGATTAGCAAATCAACTGATTTATTAAAAGCAGTTTTATGCCCAGTAGCCTGGTGACAGTGCCCATGAACAACTAACCCCTGTTCTCCCAACCAAAAGGTGTAATGGCCAATATGAAAAACTGCTGGAGATCCCACGGATGCCGTGGAGACCTGGTGAAGTAACAGAGCCTTTTAAAAACCCTGTGGGACCCAACCCTGTTATTAATCCCCAGGGCAATGAGGAGTGTAAGGCTGAGTTGAGGGGGTGAAGAGCCCCCTGGAAACAGGGTTTTCCCCCTGCTGAGGGGAGGGAGAAGCACTGCTGAGGTCATTGTCCTCTGGGCAGGGATGGCAGAGGCTCCACGTGAGGCCCTGCTGGTGCAGATCAAGGCTCCTCACGCCGAGCGTTGCTCCTCCTTTGTCATCGCTATTATTTTCCAGTTGTCAGTCTTCCAGTTTCAGATCTACCAGACAAGAGTGAAAAGACTCTTCCCAGTGGATAATGCTCTTCTCTGCCAGCGTGGAAATGCTGATGGCACAGCACCAGTTGCCAGTCAGGTCTCCCACTTGTGCCTCCCTGTGGCTGTGCAGCAGCATCTGTTAAAACCTCCCACGACACCGATGGGAAATCTTATGGAACTCTGGTTGTTTGAGAAGGAAAAAGGAATACCCCATTAGAGAGGCTGAGACAGAGATGCCATCCTTGTCTGTGCCATGGGTATGACTCCACAGGTACAGGAAATGCTTCTTGCTTCGATCTCACCCTGTTGGATTTACTCATTGACTGCCAGTAGGACCTTGGCAAGGGCCAGTACGATTTTGGCAAGGGTCAGTGGGACAGGGCAGGCAGCATCCTTCTGCACAGAGTGAAAACTTGCAGAAGCAAGACTTTTAGAGAAGAGATGTGCTTTATTCCTTCAGTAATAGTGAACAAAGGTCCACAGACAGACTTGCATGCACTCTGCCAATGGAAGCATCCACATCTGGTCCTGAAATTGGGCTTCCTAAGGTAGCAATTGGAAAGAAAACGCTTTGAGGGTCTCACTAACATCCCTGCTCTCAGCTCATTCATTTAGTTGCACTATTCAGCCCCCTCATCCCTTGCTTTCCACCCAGAAGATTCCTTGTGCTTCAGGGAAGGACCAGCCCGTGCCAGTGCATGATCTCCTTTCCACTCTTCCTTCATGACTGTGAGATTTTAATTACAAATTGAAGCATGTGAGGGAACTGATGCCTCTATTTCCCAAACAGGGATTTGGCAGAGTCCTCAGGACTTCACTGTCTCTTTCTGGGATTATTACATTCTGCACATTCCAGGATAATCTTTTTTTTTCTTTTTTTTTTTTTTAACCTGAAGATTTCACAGAATTGCCTTCTAGGAAAGCATTTAAAGCTGTCTAATGGCAGTCCAAGGTGATTACGGGACCATAATGGTTTGTTGCAAAAATAACGGATTAAGTTCCATCTGTAGGAGTTAATTAAACTTATTTTTACAAACAAACAACTTGTTCTGCTCCTCTCTGTATGGCAGATGTCAGCAATCTTTAAAATCATACCCAGTTTCCTTTGAGATGAGAAGCCTGAAGAAAGACAACATTTGCAAACAGGAAAACACAAAATCCCAAACTTAAAATGGATTTAATCCCAAACCTAAAATGGTGTTAGCTCACTTTTGGAGGTGGCAGGAGAGAAGACATAAAGCCCAAGGGACACCATGGACTTAGAAGTTTGTCCCTGTCCCCGTTGTGGGGACCAAGAGGTCTGGGGGTCCTTGGTGAACACTTCACTTGAGATAAATGAGGCCAAACAGAGAAGACAAATGTTACAGAGCAAATGGAGGAAGATAAAATTCCCAGTGTGGTCATTTTCATGTTGGATTCCCCATGTCAGCCTTCAGGATAATGAACTGAAGAGACTCTCAAAGGAAGAGTCAGAAAGAATGAAAATCACTGCTGACAGGTAAAAGTAGATCAAGCTGCACTAAACAGTCCTTTCCCACCTGGGTTTCTCCTTGAAAATATTCATTTTTGAGGAAGAAAATGTCCCCCTTGGCGAGGCTGCTGTCTGTGTGGAAGAATGACACATGGCCTTCAGATGTAGATTTAACATGGACCAGAAAAAGCATCTCTTCCTCTGTGTTTTCCCAGTTTGGTGCCTGAGGCTCACAGAAAATAGGCAATATTTGTTTATACATCATTTTACTCAGAACCTAGAAAAGTTGGAGGCTTTGTCAGTAAAAACCAGCAAATGCCCTCATCTGAGTCAACCCCTCCCTGCAAAGCCTAAAACCTTGATTTGCTTTTTTACTTTTTCACTCAACAATCCCTAGATATAAATGCAGAAGTTGCTTCTTTACTTCACTGGTAGAAGTTTTCAAACCGAAGGGATTTAACTCCTGAGATAAAAGAATATTTTTTTTTCCCCTTCCTATTTGAGTACCATCTCTCCTGCAACAAGTCTTTTGTAATCTGAAAGGAAAACCCTTCCTGTCACAACACCAGTAATGGATATTGCTCTCTCAATTACCCCGCGCTTCGCCAGGAGAGCAACTGATGCGCATCGTGTTTATCCAGCTCACTGAAGTGCTTTCATTATCTGAGAAAAGAGGTTAATTAGTATTTAATCAATCTTTTCACAGGGTACAGTTTCCTCCTCTCCTATTTGCAATCCAAAAAGATGTCAGCTCCCGAAGCCATAATGCCCTCTTGATAAATCAAGTGGCAGCTAATGAGGTCTGTGCTCTCAGGGAAGGAGGGTCCGGGCTACCTGTCACCAGCACGGCTGTCACCTACACCGCTGTCACCTACACCACTGTCACCTACACCGCTGTCACCTACACCACTGTCACCTACACCGCTCTCCCGGGAAGCGCTACTTGGGATGCCGGGAGACGCAGGGAGCCATATGGATGCAGGGAAGGGAATTGTCAGCTGAAGGAAGGTGGTCGTGGCTCTGTACACCCTGGATTGGAGTGTGAGTGTGTGTGTCCACTGCACGCTTCGGGATAACCAAGCTCGGAGGAGTCACAAGATAAATCCCACAGAAACTCTACCCTCCAGAAGGAAACAGATTGGATTTATTTCTTTTTTTCTTCTTCTTTTTTTCCCTTTCTTTTTCTTTTTTTCTTTCTTCTTTTTTCTTTCTTTTTCTTTCTCTCTTTCTCTTTTTCTTTCTTTTTCTCTTTCTCTCTTTCTTTCTCTCTTTCTCTCTCTCTTCCTTCCTTCCTTGTTTCCTTCCTTCCTTCCTTCCTTCCTTTCTTCTTTCTCTTCCTTCCTTCCTTCCTTCCCTTCCCTCCCTTCCCTTCCTTCCTTGCAATAACCCAGGAGCCATCCTTGTACCTGTATGGGGCTGAACTTCAGAGGTAAATAAAAGACACTAGTGGTGCTTGGTGTCAAAAGTTATGGATAATAAACGCATTATCCCATTTCTACATATGTAGAAGGATGGAGTTTCCTTCATTAGGCAGTGGGCAAGTTTTTGTTCTTCCCTGAAAAATGCCGGGAGCAAAACCAAACCTCTCTCTCTCTTACCATTTCCACCGCGTCTGCAGCTCTGCACAACTGCACTGAAGTCAAACCGAGGGCTGAGACAAACACCCATCAAAGCAAAGGAAGCTTAATTTTGGTCAAACTTAGAATCTTGAGTGAGATACCCGTCCAAAACACCTGCTCCAGCCACCCAACCTTCCCATTCTAAAAAGGCCCAGCAGCACTCGCAGCAATATTTTTTCTGAGTTATCTAAACAGAGAAAGTGGCCCGTGCATCCATATGCTCCAACCCTTTTGGCTACTGGGCTATTCTCCCCGTAGCCACCACTGCTGACAATGAGGGGCTGAGCCACATGCCCTGTGGTAGCCAACGCTCTGGATTTCTTTCCCTGACTTTGGGAAATTCATTGTCTTTAGCATCGTCTGTAGGTTCAAAGTCCGCTTTCACTCCACGGGGCGCCCTTTCTGGGTTCATAAAGCTACGTTCAGAAATCTTTGGGCAGACCCAAAGCTGACAAAAGTGTCATTAAATAATGCTGCCGATGAATGAAGCTACCAAAGAAGACATAGTCCAGTTTGCATCTCAGTTACCAGAAGAAAGTGCAATGACAGAGTGAGTAATTGGCTAATTGTCTATACGAGCTCTATTTTAACAGTGCAGTCGTGCGATCGCACCATCTGGGGGGAGCTCGGGGAGGGACCCCAGCGCACACAAAGCCAGCGCGGGTCTCCACACACAGGCCGGGCAACTGCCTCCTTCCCAGGCGAGAAGTGAGAGCTGCAGCCCCCCGAACCCCCAAACACGGGCTGGGGATGCTGAACCTCCGCTGATGGTGAAAGGGGAGCTGGGGGGTTGCCAAGCAATACCAATCTTTTTGGAGAGCACGCTGAAGTCCACCTGAGTTACACAGCCAAGTGACCCAGGTGTCAGGGCACAGCGATATCCGAGTGCAAGGCCGCTAATGAGCGCAATTAAACGGGTGGTAGGTGATGAGCCGGCAGCCCTGGCCCAGACTCGAGGCGGCCGGGGAGCTCGGCGCGCTGGTGTGCTTTCTGGGACATTCAGAAATGATGGCATTTCCCCCTCCTTGTCTTGAAAAAGCTGAATTACTGCCTTTGAGTTCCCGTCTATTTTCCTCCAAAGTTACCATGAAGAAAAAAGTATAAATCACACTTCTAAGTGGGGCTGGCACTCGGCTCACAAGAAGAAGGAAAGAAAAAAAAAAAAAAAAGGAGGTAATGCCATAATGTAAAATAGTTAAAAGCTTATTAGAGCCGTTCAGGGCAGTATGATTTCCACTTTGTTTCAGAACACCCCAAGCCCATCCTTTCATGCTATTGTGAAGGCAGCAATTCAAATCTCCCTTTGTCAGTATGAATGGCCCCTCTTAAAGCTCTTTTATGCCAACATATTCCCTACAGGCATATGCCCTTTAGCTCTATTACTGATTTACCCAAGTATTCAGCCCATACCTTCTGCTTTTCTTTTTCACTTGCTGAAGTTCCACATGACACGAGCTGCAGGCTCTGCTCTGGTGCCTGCCCCACACCCGGCCCCAGCCGGGATGCTGCTGGCTCCGCCGCTCTCTATCTCACCAGGAAAAGCCACCAAAAAAACTAACAGAGGAGACTTTTCAAATGATTGATTTTTCTTCCTCCCCCCTCCTTCTACCTCTCCCTTTTCTTTCCATCTCTACATTTGTTAGGGCAAACAAATGGGAGAGGGTCTATACCACCACCCCCCACCCCAGCCATAGGGGGAAAAAGAGCCTTGCAGGCTTTGAGGGGGGAAAAATGCGAGTGTAAAAAACGCAAGTGGGCCTATTACCTCTACTTACCCTAATTAGACTTGCTTTGAAGGGCTATTCAGAGATTTTGAAAGGCTGTCCTCTCCCTGCATCTCATTGTGCAATGTTTGCAGAGACATTTGCATCTGTTTGTGCTTCTGAAAATAGCAATGGATGCTTTCAAGAAAGCAAAGCCACCTCCGAGCCCCTCGCACCAAGCCAAGGGCCGCAGCAGTCGAGGTATGTGTGGCCGGCGCTGGGCGGGGGGACACCCCTGTTTCAAGGGTTTCAGGGTTCTCCACCGGTCCCCATTTAAACAATTCCCTTTAACAATGCAATTTTAGGCATAAAATCTGCTAACTAGATTAAATCCAGATGACACAGGACGCAGAAATGGAATAAAAAAAAAAAATCAACGCTAAAGCAAATGGTAGGCATCCTAACAGGATAGAAAGTGTGAAATCCATGCAGAGCTAGAGAGAATAGCTGGCAGCGCAGCCCGGGCTTTCATACGCATATGGCCTTGACCATTTGACTCTGGCCCCATTGAGGTGATCAGCTGGAGACGTGAAGGGGCATCTCTGGCAACACACACGTCCCGCTCGCTCCTTGAAGAAAGCCCACGAAATAAAGCTGCATAAAGGTGATTGATAGTAAACATTTTGTAATTTGGAGGGATTAAACTTGCGGGATGATCTTGATCAGGTTCTCAAGGCATTGCCAGAATGCAATTACATTAGAATAGCCGCTGCTGGATCGCTGCTGGCAAAGCCACAATATCCGCCAAAGAAAGGGGGTGTGAATGGGACAAAAGGGTTAATTTGAATACGTGCTGAAAAGACTGGAGGTGGACAAGGAGCTCTGCAAGGACTTCATCAGGAGCCATGGGCAGAAGGATACGGTTTTGCAAATACAGAGGGCGAGCGGAGAGGATGTTTGTAAAGCACACTTGGAAAGGGGGGAGAAAAGGAGAAGAAAAAAAAAAAAAAGCCCCACAAAGCTCAAACTGCTTCTTTCTTACACTGCCCTTGGCTACGCTCAGAGCAGCACTTTAGATGGATTAATCACAGGGAAAAACAATGGGATAAAAGTCTTCTTCTCCTCCGTCTGTCCCCAGCCGCGCTGATCTTTCCCCCTCCGCGCAGGGCGAGCTCTGGCTTCTGGCCTGGGGTGGACCCAGCCCAGTCGCGGCGGGCAACCACATCTCTTGGTCTGCACGTTCGGGAACTGGAAGTCCCACTGTTTTTTTTCTGAAGGACCCCCGATTAAGTTTATGCTATCAGCGGGTTGAAGATTTTATCAGATTACTCCTTCAAAAACACTTAGGGGGAATTAAGCATGCAAATCCACTTGGCCAACTCCGGGGACAATGCACTCCCTCGCGACGGTGAAATCTTCCTTCTAGCTCAGGCACCCATGACATGGGCTTTTCCACTCATCTTTTTAGACTTTAAACACACACTGGCATCTGGAAAATGCTCCCATGCGTGGACCAGGCTTGGATGCGCTGGGTGGGCTGGGAGGGGGCACGTCCCACCTCCCCAGGGTGACAGAAAAGGTGGTGTATTGTCGCCTCCTCTCCATCCCTGCCCCTATCGGTGCCACGGCGGCAGCACACGGAGTACGTGTCCTGCTTCCTCACAGAGCTGTTGCCAAGTGCACGACCTGGGCAGGGGCTGAAGCCAGTGGGGATGGAGGACACAGGTGGAGGAAGCCCAGATTTCGAGAGAGAGGATGGGAACACGATGCCACCGCTGATTTATGGCAGATCTGACGCTCTGGGACGCTCCCTGTGCAGTAGCCAGAGGCTGTGTGGGGATGTCGCTGTCTCAGGCAGAAAGCAGCAGCTGGGCACAGGTTTGGGGCCAGGTAGGGTGGTGACCCTCAACACCCCAACTCAGCACGGAGGTCCCTGGAGGGACGCGGCTGTTTGCACAAGCATCCCCTCCCCGCAGGGAGCCACTGCTCGGGGCAGGGTGGCCTCTCTTGGGCATTAAGAACTCGGAGTGAAGCACCGGCTGTGCACAACAACAGCTTACAGACCCCTGCGCCGTCCTACCTGCCCCCACCACCCTCCCAGTGAGGCTTCCAGCCCCAGGGACAGTGCCAGCCCCAGGGACAGTGCCAGCCCCAGGGACAGTGCCAGCCCGGCCGTCTGGCTGACATGTGGGTGATTGCACCCTCCTGGGGGGTCAGGTCAGGGCTTGGCATCCTCCACAGCGTGAGGGCTTCGGCTGCTCCAGCCCCTTTTTGACATTTGAAACTCGAAGTTTCAGCCTTTGCTGCAGAGACACGAGCAGGGCCGAGCTCTGCTGTTTTCCTTTGGGACATCTGGATGTAGCACCTGATTTCCACCCTGTATCTCTGCCACCAAATCCAACAGGTACCCCCCCAAACGAAAAAACAAACAAACAAACAAACAAACAAAAAAACAAAAAAAAACCAAACCAACCAACCAAACAAAAAAACCAAAAAAAATTACAAACACCACAAACCAAGCCTCTTTTCTTTTTGTATTTAGAAATGCAGCACCAATAGTGAAACCAACTTTCCATCGCCCCACCCCACCTTGCTCAGCCACCTCTAAATCCAGCAAACACGAGGACCCCAATTTGCTGCAGAACCCGCCCCCAGCAGCGAGTTTTCTGGGGCGGTTTTGCAGAAGCGCAGAACCCGCAGGGTTCTTCCCATCAGCCCACTCCGGCTCGCTCAGCCACCGCTAAACCCAGCAGAGACCCCACGACACCGGGACCCCGATTTGGCGCAGGCCACCCCCCCTCCACGCCAGCAGCGGGTTTTTTTGGGGGGCCGTTTGCCCCTCAGCGCGTGTGCCTGCGCTGCCCCTCGCTGCCACTTTGGGGAGGGGTTTCTGCGGCTTGTATTTTTTTTTCTTTCCTTTTTTTTTTTTTTTTTTTTTTCCGCTGGGTTTTTGTTTCCTTTGAGAACACCCCGTGTTTGTGTTGCTCTTTCTCCGCGGCACAAAGCCCCCTCTCCATTTCCTCGGCCGGGGGCTCGCGCGAGCGTCAGATCTCGGCAGAGCCAAGTCGCAAAGGTCGCGGGTCACCCGAGGGCATCGGGGACAGACAAAGTCTCTTCAGCCGCTAATGTAAGCCGGGGTAACGGCACGCTGAAAGCGCATCCACTTGAGACTATCTACAAGGCACTCAGCCCTCTCTAAGGGCTTATAATGTTGACTCTCCTGTCATTGGATCCAACCTTACTATAAGCCCTGGAGGTATGAGGGGCTTAGAGACATTCATTCAGAAAAATAAATCCCCCTGCTACCATTCTCTTCATGAAGATAAATATACCACAAACAGAACAAGGAAAGAGGCTGAACTCCTGATCTCTGCTCCAGCCGCTTCAAAAAATTGCCATTAAAAAAACCAACACTTTATTAGGCTCCTTTATTATTTGCCATTAAAAAACACAACACAGTTTATGAGTCTCCAAAGAAGTTTATTAGTGTATTTTACTAGCAAAACTTGCTTGCAGTTCAATGCCGTTTCTAGTCCATTCTAAAGAGAAAATTTAGCAAAGAAAAATGGGGTTTGTTTGTATTTGAACTCTCTGCCTCTTGAGGCATTGCAACCCGAGCTGCTTCAGCCTGGGGAGGGTTTGTTTTCCCTGCTGAAGGGGTTACTGCTCAGCTCCAAACTGTGGGATTAAATCTGGGAAGGCTCCTTGGCCAGCAGGGCCACGGCTTAGCCAGGGCTCTACAGACACTGGGGGATGTGAAGCACCAGTTCCCAGCCTGGAAAGACTTCCCAGGCACCACAGCACATGGTGTAAGACTGTCACCATTCCTTGTGACCTCTTTAGCCTCTGTATTCCTGCCCAAACTGCAATGAGGGTCTGGTGTCCAGCCTGCATGGGATGGGTGTATTTAGCTGGCACTCAGCCACGAAGGAAAAAGGTTGCCCAGGGGTTATGGCTCCATGGCCCAACTGGAGGTTCCACCTCAAGCCTTGCTGAAATACCCCACAGCTTTTGTTGTACTTTTGGTGGATGTGGATCTTCGCAGATTAACAGATTTTTCCTGAGAAAGGTGCCTTGCTGTCCCCTGGGAGTTCAAAGAGCAGCAGGTTGCCTCTGAGTCCCTGGTTTTAAGTGTATCCAGCTTGACATGTTCCCAGGAGACACAGGTCCCAGTGAGGTGCCTTCTCCAGAGCATCAGCTGCAAGGGTGGAAGAGTCACGTGGGCAGAGCTCCCTGTCTCATCCACATGAGAGCTGCCCGGGAGCTGCTCTGTCTCAGTGAGCCCAGAAAGGGGGACAGGGAGAAGTTCTCCAGTAGAGGCAAAGCACTGCCAGGTCTCAGCTCAACAGATCTGGGCATCAGCATTTCTTCTTCCACTCCTATATGGTTAGTTCCCTTAAAAAAATCACCCAAACCACTGAATTGGCAGAATTTTACCTTCCACTGTAAGCAGACCTAGCTTTGGATGAAGATGTGAGTTTTAGACCATCAGGTTTTGTCTCCAACTCTCAGGTGTTAAAGCATCTTGAAAGCAAAGTCTGAGACCATCAGCTTTGAAACATAACAAATTCTTTTTTCCTTTTAAGAAAAACATCCTGGTGAATGTGGGTGCTCTTGCAAACAGACTTCCCTCCTCTGCCTCCACCTGTTCATTTTGTGGCACGGTGGGGACAGCAAGTCACTGCCACTTGCAAGGATTCGGGGCAGGAGGGGACCAGGCTGTGGGTGCTGTGTGTGTACACAGTGAGGTGCTCAGATCTCGAGGGGGAAAACATGCACAAAGGGGGGCAGTTGTTGCCTTGGGGAGGGAAAAGGCTGAACTGATCAAACTGCTGATCTAAAAGAGGAATAATGGGATTTTGTGGGATTCACATTGATGCTCAGATGAGAGGAGACTCCGGTTGCCTCTTTTCTTTCAAGCCACCGAACAAGAATTTTAAAGCCCCTTTAAAATCTGCTTTGGCTGAGCTAATTATTATCACAGGAGTTATGAGACAAAAGCTCAATGGTTTTTCCAGTGACTCTTCAACATCTTCTGGGCTGCCCCGACAACAGGAACCAGAGCTCCCTTTTTCATTGCCATATTCCTTCTTAAAGTTTTCAACTGCTCATCCTCATTCTAAGGCAGGCAAGACAGGTGCCCATCATCCTGGCTCACCCTCACCCCACAGCCTGCAGCATTTGCACCTCTGGCCTGCACAGCTGTTTTCTTTTCCACAGAACATCAGAGGAAAAATAAATGTCACAACAGAGTATCCAGTTTTTGAGCAGTGAGACAGCAACCTACAGAGAGCAGCAGCCAGCCTGAGCCTGGCCAAGGCTATCCAGTGACTTATTCAAGGAAACCATTCACACCTTCTCCCCAAGGAGAGGGTTGCCCTGGGAAGGCCCCAGCACAGAGAAGTGCTTGTGGGTTTTCCATCTGAGCAGGTCATGTGCTCCTGGGACACTGGGAAGCCCCAGTCCCTCAGCCTTTGTTCCCCACCAGTGCTTCAAGATCTTCCCAGTTTGATAAACGGATGTTTTTTGCCTTAGGAGAAGTAATAATCACATGGTTTTTTAACCAGGGGTATCCAAGGAAAAGCAAAAAGTGACAAGCAAAGTAATAAGTAATAAACCAAAAAGGGAAAAGAGCAATAAAGGCTGTTTGGGTGGGTATTTCTCCAAAAACTACACAGCACTGAAGGGGATCTTGGACCTCATTCAGCCTCTCTGAGAGTGATAAACCTTCAGTATTCCCCAGGAGGGAGAATTTCCTTATTCCCAAGTAGAATGGCAGTGCATGAAACATGGAAACCAGCTCTTAGTGCCCTTGTTGGACACTAATTCCGTTAGTTATTCCATATTGGAATTAATTCCATTAATTCCATTAGCCCTCCCATTCCCCAGGGGCTCTGGGGTGTGTTGTGGACCCCACTCTCCAGCAGTGAAAGCACCTTGTCCCATCCCTCCATCTCATAGGTGGAAGCTTTAGCACTGTTTTCCCTTCTTTTTAGGAAACCTCTGCTAAGAAGAAGCTGCTGATGGTTTAAGGAAGATGAAAAATCTTCAGTGCTAGATGGTCAACTGGAAGGTGCCCTTGCCCATGGGAGGGGGATTGGAATGAGATGATCTTAAGGTGCTTTCCAATCCAAACCATTCCATGATTCTGTGAAATAAATCACAGGTGAGCTGTTCCTTCCAGCCCAGGCAGTTGTTGTCAGATGTCCCTGTGGCTACACCACAGTACTGGTACCACGAGATTTTAATTCCCACCTTACTCCTGGCTAACTCCTGTCACTGATGGGGTAACAATCACTCTCTCCCAGACAGGCTGTGAGCACATCCACTGCTTTTTGCAGGGGCAGACACCAAGCACAGACACCAGGTCAGGGGTGGCTGGTGCCTTCACCACCTCCCCACACAGCACCAGTGCCAAATTTGCCATAAGGAAACACCATTTCAACTTGCATCAAACAATGTGGGATTTTATGTGGGGTTTTATGAGCCTCTCATGAGCTGTGCACCCTGAGGTTGGCTCTGACGGGAATTTTGAGGAAAGACATGGCATATTTCTCCCCATGGCCTTTCTGATTAATATTTTAAGTGATTTTTTTGGGGCTTGTCCTCTCTTTCTGCCCAGAGCTGAGTTTGAGATGAAGCTCTGATCCAGCAAGAAGAAAGCAACACCCTCTCTTTTGATTTCTGGGGTGTGGGTAGGAGCAGAGCAGCACCCCCAGTCCACAGCCTACAAATGGGCCAAGACAACTCCGGGCCAAGGCAACTTTCTGATGAGCAAAGTCTCATCACCTCTCTTCCCCATTCCCTTCTTCTGACCCCTCTCCATCTCCCCTGTTCCTGGGGGTGTGCCCTGGGCACTGACAGCTCCCCTGTGCCAGCGACACTGGGATGTGCAGACCCCTGGTCGGCCCCCGGCTCCTGTCCCTCCCCATCTCTAGAAGTCATCTATTTTGTTGTGTGTACACACAGAAAACGAGGGGCTGCCCCTTGTTCTCCTCCAGCCATGACACATCAAATTATCCAGCCTCCAAATATCCCATCTGGCTGTTAGTTTTTAGTTCTTTTTTTTTCTTCTTCTTCTTTTCCCCCTTCTAGGTTGTTTCTGCTTTCCTCCTCCTCCTTTCTGTGCTCCCCAACCCATGTGTAAAAGTAGCAGGGGGGCCTTTATTAAAGGCAAAGCCCCACGGCAGCAGCTTCCCAGCCAAACTGCTCTTGTATTACTTTTTGATGAGTTTTCAATTTAGGCCTTTGCAGACAGGGGGAAGAAGGCGACTTGAGAGACAGAGGGGGGAAAAAAATGCAACAGATGGGGCCGATTGTGCTCTCTAGGCAAATTAAGGAAGACATCTGTAGCTCCCAAATACTGGTGGTCTAAAGCAATTAGTCCCCTGTGAAAAGGGGCCTCTCTGAGCCTCCTCCAGCCAATCGGCGCCCCGGCAGCACTCACGTTACAATGGCCTTGACCACAATTCACTGAGCCAAAAAAAAGAAAGATTAATCCAGGAGGAGCTGTGCGGCCAGGCTGGAGTTGCTAGGCTTAAAAGGGAAGGTTACGTCCGTCTCTGCCTGAGTTTGGAGCAGAAAAGCGGGGAGGGGGGGATTTTTTTTTTTTTTCTTATCCTTCTTTCCGCTGGTCACCCACAGCGTACCTGGTCTGTGTCTGAGTGTGTGTGTGTGTGTGTGTGTGTGTGTGTGTGTGTGTGCACATGTCCCCGTACCAGGAGAGAGCTGTAAGCTGTAAATTGCTCAGGGACTTCAATTTTCCAGTGGCTTGTTTGGGAAGTGATGAATGAAGACGCAAAGCCCCGTGGTTGGAATTATCTCCCCCCGGCCCCCTTCGGTCCCACCCCACCCCGAATAAAGAGAAGCTGTTATATGATAAGCCCCCTCTGTAAGTGATAATTATAATGATTGTTACGATGCCGGGGTTCTGCTTTTACAATTGGAAATAGGAACTCGGGCCGAGCTAATCCGACGGCCTGGTCCCTTATTTCATCCGACGTCAGGAAGCCGAGAGTGGAAAATTCAGAAAAGGACTTTATCCGAGCTGGTTACGAGCCCCCTTCCCCCTCCCCTCCTCTCCCCTGGCTCTTTCATTCATGCATATTTATGATCAGGAGATCTCGGCGGAGGGAGAAAAAAAAAAAAAAAACACATACAGCAAACAAAACCGGGCGCACAATGGGGAGAGCTGCTCCTGGGAGGTCACAGCACCTTTAAATTACACCTCCCGGCTTTGTTCGCCCCCGCACAACGGCACCGGGAGATAGGGAGAATAGCACCCCGCGCCCTGGCACATCACAGTGCTCCCGATGGTTTCAAAAGGAACACAGGGCCCCGGCTAATTTGATATCTTACTGCATTTTCTGCTAAGCTGAGGCCGTGCCTCATCCCAGCCACCGGGGCTTGGCGGGGGCCGAGCTCGTACAAAGAGCTGGGCTTTGCTGGTCAAAGCAGATCTGTCTTGGTCAGCTTTGAATTTGAGCTGAGTTAACCGGTTTGGAAATACAAAAGCACCACCCGCCCCCTGAACCTTTGCCCCTTTAAATTAATTAATTTAATTAACATGTTTATTGTCGCGGGCGCCCATCAGAATGGGATCTTCCCGGGGCCACACCAAACTCCAGCCTGCCCTCACACACAAAGGAGATGGGCTCCTGGGTTTGGAGATGAGTTGGAACCAAATGACTTCTCCAGGCACTGAAATTTGAGTCTATAATTTATTTCTCACCCAAAGTTTTTCCCTAGGATAGGGAAGATGGGTGACCTCCAGAGCTGTGGTTCAGGATGGAGGACAGGCCCTAGTGAAGGGAGCAAGGTTTAAGTGGAAAACTGCTGGAAATCAGCTGATGTCCTTAGGCTGCTACTGCAAAACAAGCTGTTAAGGGCACCAACCTGAATATTTGGTAATAACTGCCTCTGAAGGCAAACTAGAAGGCAAAAAGTGAAGCTGGTGCTGATGAAGAGCAAAATGACCTTCGAGGGAGACCAAACCTGCCCAGGAGAGGAGCTGCTGATGCTCAGAGCAGACCAGGCAGTCTGTGCCTGCCAGCCTGTAAAGCTCAGCCTTTTCCTTCCTCTTGTCCATCCTTCCAGACACAGTCTGTGGATTAAAACCAGCTCAGGGGAGCAGAATAATCCCCCAGCGTTTTCAGATCCTGAATGTTTAGATGTTGCAAATGCTGCCTGTGTTAAATATAAAACGTATTATGTGGCTAAAGGGTTGCTGGGAATTTAGAAAGCTATCTAAGTTTACTAACTGCTAAATGGAGTCAGTAACATCCCTTGATGAGCTGGAAGAGCACAACCGTCTATCTCTGTACCCATAGGATGTACAAACCTTTTTGCAGTCAGACCACACTCCATTGGGTTGGGTAACACTGCCATGCCTAAGAGGCATTAAAAACTCTTTACTATAGTCAAAATTGGATCTCTAAATGCTGAAAAGACATATAAAAAGGCAGCACTCATACTCCATCACCTCATTTTATTCTTCATAATGGCCAGAATGAATGTTTAAATTTATTTGCATTTTAATATCAACAAAGCTATCTGCCCCCAAGATTACAAGACTCCCAAATCTGCCTAGGAATGTCATTAGAGCACGAAGAAGGAAGCTCTTGTATCCCTGAGCAAGGAAAGAAATACAGAGGGGCTTTCAAAGTGCCTCCCAGCAGCAAAAGAATGTTTGCTCGGCAATATAATCATATCTGCTGTGAGCATCCTGCAGAAAGCCACTCACCCACACCTCTGGAAGGGGCTGGCTGGGCCAAGGTATGGATTTCTCTGCCCAGGAGCTGGGGTATGGCTTGACTGACATCACCATGGGGACTAATGACAGCACATTTCCCCAAAGACTCTGGGGGCTTTGAAGAATGGGCTTTCATTCTGTGTTGAACATCCAGATAAAATGTCTACGGCAGAAAACTAATCAGATCATCTGTGGTTTGCTTTGCTGTTTGTCACTGTCCCCTGGTTACAATTATCTCAGTTAAAACCCATACAGATGTCCAAATTGGCTTCCTGGCTTTTCCCTTGAAGAGTCCAGCTTTGGAGAAGAGCCATTTCTGCCAGGAAGTTCTTGGCCAAGTCCCTCACATTTATACCTATCTCCAAGGACAGAGTCTCCCTCCAGCCTCCAGGCAAAGCTGAAACATCCTGCCAGCATCCACTGCCAAAATAAGCATTAAAAATCATAACTCACACCCGAGAAACAAAAATTTATATGTGGAGAGGCAAGGAAGCAGGGAAGGGAGGTGAGACTCATGAGATGCCTGCAGGACTAGAGATCCTCAGCCTCTTGAGAAAGTTGAGAATTCAATTTTTTGTGCATCCCTGGGACTTTCAGCGTTTAATTCTGCAGCTTTTCCAGTGAGCATGAGTGCACATGTGCTTCACTCACAGGACTCCTCTGGTGGCTAAGGACCAACATCAAGGTAAAGCAACAGCAGTGCAGCTGTGGAATTCCATTGCTGCTTGCTCAGGGTGGCAAACTTTTCACTGCAAGAATTGCTTTTTAAATAGGATAACCATTAATAATCTACTTAATTACACTGCTAGGTATAATAAGGCTGCATGACCAGCTTTTGCCTGGAAGATGATGGAGATGTCCCTGGAGCCACTGAAGTGGGAAACAAAGGGCTCCTGTCCCCAAAAGTCAGACTCTGTGCCCATCTTTGTCTCAGCTGAAATTCGGAAAAGTGTTTCTGCATTTGAAGTTATTCTGATTTGCTCAAGGCTTTGATCCTGCAGAAGCAGGACAGGGCTTTGAGCAGCCTGATCCAGTGAAAGTTGTCCCTGCCCATGACAGGGGGGGTGGAATGAGATGAGTTTTAAGTTCCCTTCCAACCCCAAACACTTTGCAATTCTACGATTTTATTTTTTAAAACCACTTAAGAGTTTACAAACCTGAAATAACAATCCTAAACATATTTAACACCTAATAGGTGCTTAAATTTGATCAGTGCCAGACAGCGGATCGTGACAAGTAAACTATACAAAGTTAAGTAAAAACTTTAGAAACACTTTAGAGGCTGTACTCAGAGATCTCGGGTCAGGGTGAGTTTAGGCGGAATATTCCCCAAATGCTTCATCCCAGGCAGTTGTTTGAGCCCCTTCGGGCACCCCCCTCCCAGGTCCAGCCCGAGCTCTGCAGCAGCAGAGCTTGTGTCGAGCACCATCGTCTGGCACAAAGCTGAACTGGACGGGAGAGGGGAAGGGAGCTTCATCCATGAAGGGAAGTAAGAGTTCAGAGCACGGCATCCAGGTCCGGGGTGCTCAGCACAAGAAGGATGTGGACCTGTTGGAGCAGGTCCATGGGGATTCTCCAAGGGATGGAACAGCTCTGCTCTGGAGAGAGGCTGGGACAGCTGGGGGGGTTTATTCTGGAGAAGAGAAGGCTCCAGGCAGACTTAGAGCCCTTTCCAGTGCCTGAAGGGAGCTTACCAAAAGGATGGAGAGTGACTTTTTACATGGGCAGATAGTGACAGGATAAGGGGCAATGGCTTTAGACTGAAAGAGAGTAGGTTTACATTGAATATTAGGAAGAAATTCTTCCCTGTGAGGGTGGGGAGGCCCTGGTACAGGTTGCCCAGAGAAGCTGTGGCTGCCCCATCCCTGGAAGTGTCCAAGGCCAGGTTGGACGGGGCTTGGAGCAACCTGGGCTGGTGGAAGGTGTCCCTGCCTACGGCAGGGGGTTGGAACAAGATGATCTTCAAGGTCCTTTCCAACCCAAACCATCCTGTGATTCTAAGAAAACTGTTCTTTGCTGAGTGCCCTGGGGTGAGTTGTGCTTCCCTGCAGCTCTGAGAGGGGGAAAGATGCTCCTGTGCAATTATAGCACCTACAGGAAATTAATTAGTGCCTCTAAGAGAATCTGCAAGGCTTAGAGTTTGCAGGTAAGATGCACTCCAGGACAAAAAGGCAACACGAAACTCTTAAACCTGTGCTCTTGGGGACTGTGCTTGACTGCCCTCAGTGTACGTCAGACCTGCAGCATCCCAGGCAAGTGTCTGCCTGGCACAGCTGCAGCAGCAGCACCCACGGCCAAAGGGGGCCCAGGGCACAGGAACCTAAATTTGGCAGCATAAACCAAAATGCAAGTAGCAGAGAGGGAGTCTGCTTTGCAGACAGGTGAGCATAAAGCTGTAGAAAACCTACTAAATCCTAAATGGGACCATTCTGTATCCCTCAGACAGCATCCTGACACTGGGTGGGGAAATGTCACCACAAACCCTGATGATTTGTGCCCTTGGGATGCTCCTGCTCGTGCTGTGGCCATCAGCCTATGGGTGTTGGGAAAGCTGTGAGTTCTGAACTGGCTCATTTAGAGAGGATGGGTTAGAGACCTGTCCCAGAGTCACTGGCACTGGCTCCCAGCACTAAACCCTGCTCAGCCAAACTCTGAAATAATTTCTCATGTACTTCTCTGCTTCATTTTTTTAACTGAAAGGCTTTTATGCATTGGATCCCCCTGTCCTCCCGTAGGGATCGTGGATGACTTAAAAATGAGACAGAAAATGTTGTTTCCATGTTGGCTTTATTGCCTGATCCATCCAAAAAACCCATAGACACTCTTCATGGTTCAGCTCTGAAATGCTTCATCTGCTGGAGCTCAGATTTCCCTTAAAATCTGCCATGTCCTCTTTCCATATTTTCTTTTTCTCGCAGAGAGGTTTTACAGAGATTAATTACAAGCTCCATACATTATAAAAGGGATTTTTTCGTGCCAGACACATTGCAGGGCCCACGTCGCAGGGCGTTGTTACAAACTCAGGCTCCGAGAAATCTCGATTTTGTCTCGCTTCCAGAAGATGGAGCCAGAAAGCTGGGAGTAGCTGCTGCAGCGTGGGAAAGGCACCTTATCCTCCTGCTCCAGCACAAACCCCGCTCCTTCCCGAGAGCCGCCCTGTGGCGATGCCGCTGGCACAGCAGGGAGAGGAGATGCCAAGGGGGAACCGCTGGGTGCCCCACGGTGGCTGGGAGGAAACCGGTTTTCCTCCTTTTCTGCAAAATGTCAGAGGAAGAACATGCAGCTGGTTAGCAGGATGGGACCGGGAGACAGGAGTTTTATTCCCAGTCCTGCTGCTGATTTTTCCCATGCCAGAACAAGCCCCTGAATCAGTCACTGCCCCTGTGTTTGAGGGATGCTGAACATTCCTGTGAGGAAAGCAGAGGTGCTGCACAGAGCACTCTGCTGTCACTCACGAACTATAACTCAGGGCCAGATTTTATCCTCTTTTCCAGCTGACAGCACATCCCAGAACGGAGCATGGTTTCTGGGAATGTGTCCCTCACACACAGTAGTAACCTGATGGATGTTTTCAAGGCACGTGGGTTTTTGATTCACAGTATAACTTCAAAATTTGGGGCAGGCAGTGAATTATTTGGGCAGTGCTTTCACAACAGGTATCACCTATTTTTGGTCTGTCTGCAGAGCTCTTTGGGTTTGCCATTTTCAGATGTTTCACTTACGAAAATAACATTAAAAAAAAATAATAAAAAGAAGGTGACATCTCTGTGAAAGATTTCTTATTGGTTTACTTCTTGTAGGGAGAGATGCTGATTTGGGGAAGCACCAGTTTGGACACCACCCAGGGTAGTGTCCAACCATCAGAATGTTCCAGCTTTCCTTCCTCATGCCAGGGGGATGCCTGCAATGGGCTGCACCCCCTTTTTTGGCTGCCATCCCTTCTGACATGCAACTTCTCCAGTTAAATATAACCTGATTGACAATTTGAGGGCATTATTTTGGCTGCAGCACTTTCCTCTTTCCAGTAGCAAGCAACCAGTTGTGTTTTGTTTTGTATATTCAGGTAACAACATTGCCTGAGTGCTGCCAGTGATTTATGTCCCTTTCAGCAGCAGGACTCTGGAAAACTACTCTGGAAGATATGAGCACCAAGCATTTTTTCATTTTCTCATCAGATTTCAATTGTTATGATATATGCCCTCAAGAGACTGCGAGGAGGGGAGGGGGAGGGCAGGGGAAAAAAACCTTTTATGGTTTTTATTGTGATCCATATGGAAAAAATATATATTTCCCCTGCATCTGATTCAATACAGCGTGCACATTTGTAAGGCACATGTGAGTGAATGCCAAGAGAGGGGAATTTTTATGAAAGCAGACTGATTACATGGCAAAAAATCTATGGGTTGAAGCTTGATTTATTTACAGCATAGTAAATTGGCTGCTCAGAGGGGCTGGCACTGTGGTGGTGATCAAGATGTCTGGGGAAATGTTGAGTTATGTTTGATAAAAGCCCCCTGGGACAGCGTTCCCTGAGTAAAAATATCCATGTGTCATCTTTTCTAGCATCACAACAAGCCCAAGTGCTGGATATATTTGTACCAGTCTCCTGCAGATAAAGCTGCAGAAAGGAAGAAAAAATGTTGCAGGATTAAAATGTCCAGTAATGCATTAAGTGAGCCTCCAGAGATTTGGGGACCTGGCCAGGCCATTCCACTGTTTTCACATCAGCTGGAAGCAAAGTTCCTCCTCCATTAGGACTGTGAGAGCTGCAGGGAAGGGGAGGAAGAGGAAGGTGGGATCCTCCCTCCTGGGTTTGTGTGTGCCCACTTTGGCACCACCCTCCTGGGACAGAGATCCTGCACAGCTGGACCCTGGGTGAGCCAGGAGTAGGTGGAGGGTATTCCCAGGGAAAGAGGTTTCCAGAAAAACAGGGACAAAGTCTGTCAGCTCTCAGTGGGCACAAACCACTCCTGCCACTCTTCCTTCACTACAGAGAGAAAAACATCAGAAGGAATACAACTTTTTCCATTTAGCAACTCCAGACTAGAATTTCCAACATTAGAAAGAGTTTTCTGTAATTCAGAGTTGCTCTTTGGTTGGTTTTGTTTCTTGTATTTCTCATCACTGTTGCCACCTTCAGCTCTATCCCACCTCCATGATGTAAAAGGGGACTCAAATTTCCCTGAGTTTAGGGATGATTTTAATACCCAGCCCTGTAATTAGGGGATAATTTTGACAAACCTGAAGCAATCGTGCTGCACCACTGGTGATCTCTGGAGAGGCTCAGTAAATGGTAAAGCTCTTCCTCTCTCACAACAGTAGATCATCCCAATGGGTTTCCCCAAGTTGAAATGATGGGGCAGGTGGAATCCATCATCCTTCTTGGAATGAGGCTAATTTGGGACAAAACTAATGAGCTTTGAAATATTTATTTGCATTGCAAAACAGCGGCGAGAGTTTGAAAGAAGACACCAGAACCCTGTTTAAAAAGCACACCAGAGTCTATGAAGGCACACACACACACACACACAGAGGGATTTTTTTAAGTAAAAGCAAACCAGATTGCATTACCCCATAAGATTAGTACTTTATTGAACCTCATTATAGGTTCACATCCTCCCATAGTCATATCCCACCGTGTTATTTTTGGCACATGGAGCCATCATGATTTAGTGTCCTGTGTGAGAAAAATGAAGTCTCTCTCTCTAAAATATGTTGACTATTATTCCAGATGTGGTAGTTGCCTGAGATTCTTTTCAAGCAGGTTTTTATGGCTGAGGCTGTTTGAATCAGGCGTTATTTATTTATATGTTCAAGCTAAAGAAGGGGTGGGAGCAGTTTTTAATGAAAGCTGAAGGAAAAGGGATAATAAAGTGTGCTCGTTGGAGAAAGAAATATTTACACATAACTTTTGTATGTTGCCCAAGAAAAATAAAACGAGGGTATATTGAAAAGCACAGTTATTATTTGGCCTTCTCCTGCAACAGCAAAATCCCAGGAAAGGGCTGAATTTTGAGTAATTAGACTTTCCAGTTAATTAACTGGTTATAAGTAACTGTGTTATTGGCAGTAGGTCCAGGAGAGCCAATGAGTCATTACAGATTCTTTCAAGGTAAGATCACAGATTTGCAGATATAACTGAGGCAGAGGCTGGGGGAGGGGGAAAGGCCCCAAATTTCCTGCTGCCATACGAAGCTTCCATGTCCTCATGGAGGTTGGATTTACCATGGACCCACTCCAAACAGAAGAGGCATTTGCACAACCAGCTCGGGGGCATAAATGCATGCAACAAACATCCTGAGGGGCAGAAGAGAAGTGGGAATAAAGAAGATTAATAAATTAATGGATTGGGTGAGGAATAGTAAATGAAAACAGGGATGAAGCAACCCGGGGGTGTGACCCCGCTGTGGGGGGCAGGATGGTGCCCATCACTGGCATAGCAAGGGAAGGTGCCCATCACTGCCTTTCTGGGCTTTAATTGAGCTCTAATTATTACAGGTGGGGGAGAACTTTTTCCATGAGTAAACCTTTCCTAAGTGCTCGTGGAGGAGCAGCCCGTGGGTGGCCCCGGGCAGGAGATGTGATGAAGAGCAGCAGCTCCCCTGGACTGCCAAGTGTGAACATCTCTGCAGAGCAGGGGGCTGGGATTTGACTCTGGTTACACAGAATCCCCCTCAAAACAGGCCAAAAAAAGAAGAAAGAAAAAAAAAAAAAGAAAAAAAGGCTGCAAATGCTGGAGAAAACTCAGCCAGAAAACAAGTTACATCAGAGTGGGAAACAAGGTTTCAGGTCCAAATTTCCACTGAAACGTCCAACTGAACCAGCCTCAGGTCTGTTACCATAGTGCTTTTGTCATGTACCTTCCTTCCCACGTGTCTTGAACAGATCTGGAAACGGAAACAGGAAAACAAACACCAGGTGAAAAGCTATTCCATGGAGTTTCCTCGACTGCTGGGAAGAACAAAGCCCTGGGATCCACGTTGCATTTCCAACCCGTTTTGGCAGGTGGGGCAGGGTGAGACAGCACAGCCAGACCTGAGCACAAAGTTGGGGCTGAATTACCCTCCAAATTCTCTTCCTTACAGGTTTTGGTTTCCTTGGATTCACCATAAGGAATGAGTTTGGGCATTTGATGATTTTAATTCGAGCACAAATGACCACGGAACAAATTCTGCCCCGTGGACCTGGCACACGGGAGTCCCACTGCCCCCACTTAACGAGGGATTTTTAAGTGAACTGACAAATCTGTCACCTCTCCAGCAGGAGCAGCACCGAGGGGAGGGTGTGCAGCTGTAGGAGGCCCCCTTTCCCCAGCTGGGTGGGATGAGGGAGCATCCACAGCAGGGCAGGTCCCCAGAGAGAGCCCCGGGTGAGCACAGGGATGAGGTTGGGATGCAGCCCAGCAGCCAGCTCTGCTTGCTGCTCCTCTGAGCTTCCATGAACAGCTCGTGTGCTGGGACATCTCCTCAGCACAAATAAAATCAGCAGTGAGCCTGTTAGTTTTTCCCTCCCCCTTGAGACCACAAATGCTTTAAACAAAAAGAAAGCAAGAATTAAATGCTTCCACATCTGCGCTCACCCCCGGGCTCAGCCCCCAGCTAGTCTGGATCTCCCTTCAGGGGGCTGTTTGCTCCACAGCTCTCCAGGCAAGGGGTGTAAATCCACGGATGGGACTTTGTACACACACACACGAGCAGCAGGACCTCACTGATAACCCTCAAACCCTTCCTGGGCAGCACCAAGATGAGACAGCAGAGCAGCACAGGAGATGGGGGCACATGCTGGGGGGCAAAGGAGAACTAAACCCTGTGATTGAAGCTCCACCTTCCCTCTGACAGCCCCATGCTCTGCAGTGGGGTCACTCTGCCTTGTCCCACCCCAGCACCAACCCAAAGGAGTGAGCAGAGAGGGTCTTGAGCCCCTCTTGAGGAGAGCAGAAGCCAGTGCTAACTGCTGGCTCTTAATATCCCTGCCCCTTCTTTTTGTGTTTCAGTTAAACCCCCTAAGGCTGTTTGGGGGGAATTTTAGAGACACTGAAGCAGCTCTTGTGAGTTGAGATTGCAGCTCCATCACAAAACCTTCGTGCTGGGAGGTTGAAACTGAGTTGAGAAGTAGATAGCAAAAACATACAAAATCAATACAAAGCCATTCATCTGCTGCTAAAAGACTTTTCTACTTGTAATTAATGACACCAGGTCCTAAATCATCCCTGAATTCAGTGGTTTATTATTAAAGCATCACAGGGCTGGCAATACACTTGATGTAGAATTTGATCTTGTAAATTAATTCCTCACCCACTTAATCATTTCTTCACTGATGGTTAGTGTGAATTTAGTTCACTCTGCACTGGAATGGATGAAGAGCACTTGTACAGTCATCACAGCTTCTCAAGGCAGTGGGAACAGGGACTTTTCAAGTTGTTGTTGCTGCTGTACAAGCCATGCTTGTGTCTCACATATGAGCAGGTCCTGTTGGATCTGCACTTAGCCCACAGGAATAAAGGAAAAGACAAGTGCTCAAATCCAGAGCAAAATAACCTCCAGCAAAAGAATTTAAAAAAAAAAAAAAAAAGCACAAGCCTCAATGCAATTCTTATTTTATCAGCAGCTCTGTGCAAATGCAGCAAGAAAAATGGGGCAGGAGAAAAGCAGCAACCAGATTGACACCACCAGTGATCTGCAACTGGCCTGCACGAGTGAGAAGGGAAATCAGGCACTTTTTTGGCAAGCTTTTCAAAAGAGTGCTCGGCAGCTCCTCGGGTTCTCACTGTTGGCAAAAAAATAAAGGGGATAAATCTAGAAAATTAAATATATATCTGCTGCTCGAAATCTATTTGCTGATAACCAGATGTGAGCTTTAATCTGGGTGTTTCAGCTAGGAGACATAGAAGGGCCAGCTGCACATTAGCTCCAGAGAGGTTAGCTTTTATCCTAAGTTTTCAGGAAACTGAGGAAAAAATAGATGTTACCCATTCAATGCTGTGACAAAGGAGAATAGACTGTGCTGAGGTAACGGCTCACAAAAGGTAGCTGTGTAAGGAACAGACCCTGACACAGTTACATCCTCCATTTTTGGTATTTTTTCATTGCCTCTTCACAACACCCAATGAGCTTTTTTATGCTGAAGACTCTTTTGGGGGTAAAGAAGGGAGAATTTCACACTCTGGTTTAACATTTTTCCAGCATTACTCAGCACTCAGGGAAAAAAAAAAGGTCAGACAACAGATTTACATCCCTGAATTTCAGTGGATGTGAAGGGTCTAAAATATCCCTCATGCTTCTTTTTATTGATCGCTCCCAAGATGAAACAATTGGGAGTCTGAGCGAATTTATAACTAGCTCGTGAAATAAACCTCACATCTAGCAAAGATATTACCCTGAGCAGGAAACAAGCCCGCAGAAATTCATTATGCTCCCAGAATTAAATGAAAACAATATAGTTTATGGACCACAGAAGGTAGTTACAGTAAAAAAAAATGACAGGGAAATCCCTGGGCTGTGCAGAGAGCCGGCACAAAGGTCCTGGATCCTCCGGAGCGAGGGCGTTTCAGCTGCCAGTTTTGTGTCATCACTTCAGTGCTCCCGATCTGGGAGCCTGCGGCTCGGCACAAAAGCACACACGCAACGCCTCCGTGTCTCCATTCGCCCGAGAAATCCCGCAGCAACACCGGGAATGCCGTTTGTATCCATCCCCGGCGTCAGGGACCACGGCGGGAGAGAGGGATGGCAGGGGGGTGGCACCGCAGCAATGTGGGACGGAGGGCAGCATCCCTCGGCTCCAGCATCTGGGGGAAAAGGATCACGCGAGCTGGAGCCTTTAAAGCTGGCAGCGAAAGGCAGAAAAGGTTTGGATAGTCAGCCTTCCTGCGTTTATTTTTAGCAAGAAGCTTTCCTCTCCCAGCTGGATCGCTGCAGTGGGAATCCGTGGGCTGAATTTCCAGCAGTGGAAATCTGCTTGCTCCTGGGTAGAGGCTAAGGAATACAAATATGTACAAATATATATATATATATGTATATATGTATACATATATATTTCCTTTAGGGAAAGTAACTGATGAGCAGCCCCAGCATCGCCCCACGGCTGCTGTGGGGTGACAGGCACGTCACACCCGGGGAGATCAGCAGCTTTTTTGACCCTACGTTTCACCCCTGGGAATAATTATAACCTCTCATTTCTGGGGTCAGCCTCAGGAGGTGAGACAAAAGCCAGGACAACAAAGCTGCACGTCCACAGCCAGGGAAAGGAGTGTGGGTGTCACCGAGGGGACACGGCACAGCGCTCCCGAAGGAGATGCTCATGTCAGCAGATATTTTATTTGGTTGTGAAAACGAGCTGAAACATGAAAAGAGAACTAGAGTAAAATGCAATCACCTCACCCATTCCCGGTGCAGTAGGAAGGAGGATTTTTAAAGGCTGAGTCGGAGGAGGAAAGCAAATGGAATAAACCAGACACGCAGGGCTGGGGCTGCCCCGTGAGCCGTCACAACCCCAGGGGCAGCAGGGACTGGGCAACCAGTTCTTCAGAAAAAGGCTCAGCTGAAGTGCTGGGGATTTATGCAGCCCCAAGTGCAGTGGAAGTGATAAACGACATTTCTGTATCACAGAGGAACATAAAAGAGTGACTGTGGGTTTGAATATGCTTGAAATGAGGGCTTTAAAATCCTGACTTGAACCCATGTGAGGAATGTGCAGCTGTATCAGCCCTACCTGGGGTCAGTGAGCCCAGTGGGCTCAGGCTGTACATTAATAGTCCTGCAGGTGAAAAGAGAAAGGAGTTGGGGTGTATTTAAAGCTGCTGCCTTTGCCCTGCCTCCCCCTGGGCTGTGCCAGCCCTGTGTCCCTGTCACAGCAGTCACAGACAGGGTGCCTGTTCCTGCTGAAAGCAAAGCCTTGTTTCTGCCTGATAACCCAGGTCCTATTAAACTTTGTTAATTAAGAATTGATCCAATGTGGGAAAACCCTGCTTGGTGGCCTGTAAAGAATAACTGACAGAGAGCATTTAAAAAGTGGCTGAGGATTTCAGTGAGCCAACTTTGGCTAGTGGCTGCCCTGCCAGCTCCATGCCCACCTACAGAGGAGGCTTGTGCATTCCAGCAGGGAACACTCACACACTTCAGGCAGTGTGGCTTAAGAGGAGCTTGGCATCAGCATGCAGGAGGCTGTGCTTCTCTTTCCAGGTCAGCCTAGAATCATGGAATCATTCAGGTTGGAAAAGACCTCTAAGATCATCCAGTCCAGCCATCAACCAGCACTGCCAAGCCCACCCCAAAACCGTGTCCCCAAGTGCCACATGCATAAGGTTTTGAACACAGACCTGCTCTGTGCCTCAGTTTCCCCGCAGAGAACCAGGGCAGTGATGTCAAACCCTTTTTGCAAAGCACATGGAGATGTGCTGGTCGAGGTCATTGCACAGGGATCAGCCTTTACATTCCTGTGAAGCACCCAGTACATTCAATAATTCCAACAACACTGAGGAAAATGGCTGCAGCTCCCAGCTTATTGGAACACAGAAAGAAGAAGCTGTTCTGGGAGCCACACTGGTCGGGCAAGCCCAGCAAGGTGATGGAAAGTGTGAGCAGACCTGATGGGCTTCAGGTCCCCTCCCAGTCTACATTCCTCATTCCTTCAGTCCTCCAAACACCCAACCCCAGCAGAAGGGAGTGGAGAGGGAAGGAATGGTGCTATGGCAGCTGGGATGGAGCTGCAGCAGAACTCACACCTCGGCTGCCTTGGGAAAGCCACATGAGCAGCTCTGGCCAAAACTCAGCTTAGGAGAAAGAAAAGCCACAAAATGGCTTCATAGTCCCTGCAGTGAGGCAAGGAGGAGTGGAATTCCAAAGGCAGGAAAGACAGCTTCAAGAAGGGACACTTCTTTTGGAATTACTGCATGGAAGAAATAGAGTCAGAAGTGATTTGTGATCCCTTCTGCTCTGAGGCCTGGGGAGCAGAGCTGGGTGGGGAAGGGCTTCCCTCCAATACCACATTGCCAACAGTATCCTTTTACCTATGGAAAAAGGTTTCACATCCACTGAAATAAGAGAAGATGTAACAAATAACGTAATGGAAAAACTGGCAAGGCTGGTTCCCCCTGTGGAGCTCCAGAAGTTCAGCCCTTGGTTTTCCTGCTCCACACAGTGAGTTTCCAGAGAGAGCCACGGGTGTGAGGAGAGCTCTGGGGGCAGGCAGGGGCTCACTGGGTGCTGCATCCCTTGCCTGGGGGCTTCCTGTTGCTGCAAAGGATACATCCACAAGCTTCTGCTTCCTAGCTGGGCATAGGAAAAAAGTTCTGGCATCATAGTTCCAGGGATCTGGCAGAGCCTTTAGAAGAAACACCGTTCCCCGTGTCCCCCCCAGAAAAGCTAAAAATAAGAATATTAACTTCTCTGTGAGCTTTAACACAGTGATTTAGTCTATGAACCGTGAAACTAATAAAGCCTGGAATTCCCCCCACTTTTTTTCCCATGATTGATTTTAAAGGTGAAGTAGGAGCAGTCTCTTCTGGGGAACTCCGGAGTATCTTCTGTGAAAGCTGGTGCTGTAGCGTTTTTAAGCCAGTATAAACCTCATAAACTTCTAATATTTCATTATGTCTGAGCTTTCTTATTGTTTGCTCAATTTGGATAAAATTGATCGACAGATTCACGAGTTCCAGGAGGGCAAGAGAGGTAGGAGAGGGCAGGGGTGGGGAGGAGCATGAGGAAGCTCATTTCCATGAGAAATCAGGGGCTGATTGGGGCTGCTCTGTCTTAATTTCCAAATGGCAGAAAGTTTCCACAGCATTATCCTTTCCACAATTGTGAGGAATGTGGTCTCAGCCGTGAGCAGTGTTCCTGGCCGGGTTCATCTCTGCAGTCACTGGGACCAGTGAGGAGTTTAAACTTGGCTCCTCCTTAAATCCCTCCCTTGGCAGGCACCAAACAGCCTCCACCACACACTGTGACCCAGCTGTCACAGGAGACTGCTGGGTTTTCCAAACCCAAACTCTGTTCACATTGAGATCAATGGCAAAACTCTCACCTGCCCCAGTGAGGGAAAAAGATGGGCCAAAGCAAAACACTTGGGAAAAATCCCACTCTGTTTAAGTGTTGGGATTATTCCACATACAGTGAAAATTGCAGACGTCCAGAGAAGGGGTAAAATGTCTGTGGCTTTCTTAGGTGAGGTATCATTTACCCATCTGCAGACAAAAGTTAGATAAACAGTCACAGAATTGCCTCATTCCTTGACAGCATCTTTTCCAGGTCACCAGACCCCTGGGCACTGTGTGCAGCTCCTGAGGCTCAGAGTTCACCACTTGAGCTGAACTGGGCCATTGGCATCAAAAGTCATGTCTGCTCCAATCCAGGGACACACCACAGCTCCAGCCCACCCCAGGGCACAGCATGGCCCAAAAGTCCACAAGCCCAACATCATCTGTCCCCTGTAAGCAAAGAAAAACCCCAGAACCAACCCAAACTGTTCCTGATGCTGTTGGATGTTTTGGGAACAACATGGACAGCAGAAGGTCCAGCCTACCAGGCTTCACTTTTAGTATTCAAACAGAGGGAGGGTTATCACAAATATAAATATTCATTCCCATATACGGCCTTTTCCTTTTATTATTCCACCAACTCATGTAAGAAGCTCAGATGAAGCCAAACTGAGTATCCTGTACATCACCAACTTCCAATCTGTACCAAGTCTGCCTCCTCCTTGCCCTCAGCCTGCTGATGTTCAGCAGGACACTCACTCTGTGGCAGAGCTTTCTCAGGCTCAAACACATCCAAAGACTGTACTCAAAGGACAATTATTCCTCTGGTGACTTATGTGGTTGAGCTGCTGAGGCCAGGAAACACATGTTAGAAATTAGTGTATGTCTGGTACTGTCTCCCTTCTCTGTTTCTCCAGGTGGCTGAGCAAAAGCAAGAGCAAGAGCATTTTCTGATGCTGACCCTAGTTAATGTGAGCATAAATACAAGGTTAATACCCAAAGGATGGCTGATGAAGGAAAAAGTGAAGAAAAGTAATCAGGATGAGGGAAGTAATTCAAACAATTCTTTGAAAAATGTGCACCTTTGGCTTGTATTCTGACAACAAAGGGTGAGGATTACCATGAAATAAGAGAGTAGCACGTGTTTTGTTACTTACTCCCCAGGAAGTAAATCAGCAATGGACAGAAGATGTTAAATCTTTTAGCAAAACTAACTCAGTCCCTATTTTTAATCAGACAGGATGCCCCAGCACCAGGCAGAGTGTGCAGGCCCCTCTGTGTGCCTTCACTTGGCTTTTCTGTGTGCACAGATAATGTTTTCTAGAGGTCTTACAGCTCAGCTTATCCTCAGGGATTTCAAAAGCCACCACCCAGAAACGGAGATCCTGCTGCCTGAGGCATCTGCAGAGCCAAAGTGCATCCCAGTTGCTGCTTCTGCCTGCTCTGGAATCATCCCACAGCATCTGCTCAGCTCTGCAGATCTCTGCAGCCAGAGACCAAACCAGATCCCTCCCCAGATGATTCAGGGATCGAGATAAGAGAAGTAGCTTTTTCATAAAAATAAACATTCCCAGACCATTCTGGGCAGTGCAGGAGAGGGTGCATGTGTGCTCATCCCAGCTCCTGGTTTACAGTGCTGTGGATGAGCACTGGGAAGTGCAACTCTTTTTTCCAGGACAGAGGCTTTTGGCACAAACAATAGGTGAGGATGTGAACACTTCTAACACTGCCTATAAATTCTTGCTGAATGTGTAGCAGTGATAGTTAAGAATGAGCTTGGTTGGTTACAGAAACATATTTCAAGTCATTTCAGACAAAATGCTGTGAAAATTAATACAATGTATCTTTTCAACCTTCTGTAAGGCAATGGTCTCATCAAACAGAGATTCTGCTCCTCTCTCATCTTTGGAGGCAACAGGCTAGATAGAAAAAAATGGGTTTAAGCCTTTGAAGCCATAATTTCTTCGAGTCTTAGGTGCCCTCTGTCTATTCTGGCCCCTCCAATTCAGCACCATGTCACTTTTTTTGCCTTCAAACTGCTTTTGCTCTGCTTCCTTCTAACCACTGAGAGCCTGGGAGCAGGGAAGGGAGGGAAACAGTCAGGAGAAAATCCTGCTTAAGGCAAAAGTCCAACTCAAGGCAAGTTCCCTGGTGCCCAGCCAAGCCTTAGGCTGTTCTCTCCCTCCTTGTTCCCGATGGTCCCGTGCTGCAGCAGCAGCACTGTGTCTTTGCATGGTCTGGGAAATAAGCCTTGTCAGGTCTTACCATGACATCCAACCACCCCACAATGCATAAAAAATATATCCCATCACTTCTAATTTGTAGCTGTAGACAGAGCCTGCCTAAAACCACTCTCCCCTCAAAGAAAACCAGACACACTTGCAAGACCTTTGATTACTCCTTAAGCCACCTCCTCCTCCTCCTCCCTGCTCCACTCATCCCTGAAGTCCCTGGAAAACAGATGGCCCTTGCAGCTTACCTCTGAGTTTTACAAATGTGATGGACCAAGGGAGAGGAAGCACATTTCAGAAAGCAGGGGCTGCAATGAGGACACTGCCATCTACTCTCCCAATCACCACAGATTTTGGCTGGAGCCCCTCCGATGTCTTCTGTTGCTGCAGGTCCCTGGAGGGAGAAAGAGCTTTCCTCTTCCCATCCCTCTCTTTATTACCCAGCTCACAAAATGGTTAAGGATTTGCAAGCTCCGCTCCAGACCTGGAATTCCACCCAGAAACCTGTTGGCAGCTGCACTGATCTCAGAGCTCTGCATGAAATTCAGGTTAAGGAGGGGCAGCTGCAGGCTGAGAGGGCTCCCCCTGCTCCCTGAGCTGTTCATCTCGTAGGATTGGCAGCTGGATCCTTTGGACACAAAGCAGCATGCTCAAATTTCTGAGCATGGGCAACCTGGAGCTGTGTCCAAGCTGTACCTGCTGCATCCCAGACAGTTCACACACTCCTGGGAAGGAACAAGGCTGAATTTCACTCCTGAAGGTACCCCAGGAAAACATGTTCACTGGCTTTCCTTGACTTGTTGGACATACACACAGTCCTACCATATTTCTTCATCTGCATTTTCCTCTCAGGTTTTGCCTCCAGGAACCCATCATGACCATCAGGCAAATCTCCTCTTAAGCCACATACCCAGTAAGAGGGAAAAGCCAGTTTGTGCCCAAGTGTGGGACCACTGGTGGGGGAAAGTCTCCTGCTCCCAGTGGAGTAGCTCAGGAGCAAACACTGCAGACATCAGCATCTAACTCTCATTTGTAAAGATTCAGGGCCAACTTGGATCAAACATATGCCACAAATATGAACATACTCAGCTCAGAGGAATGACAAAACTTATAATCAGCTCATAAAGTGGACTTTCATCAGCTCTTCATGTGGCTTTTCCTGCATGGGGAGACTGATGAGAAGTGGCTTGTTCAGGAGCAGTGCCTTGGCTGCAGCAGTGGTGGGGAAGAAGGAAGAAAAAAGGGTGGATTTTGCTGGTTTAAATGTAAATCTCAGTTAGTTACAGAATATTAAATAGCTCTTATAGGTTTATTTTCCTAATGCAGCTCCCAGAAAGTCCATTTCCAGTCGAACCCGATGGGCACTGAGGTTCCTGTGCTGGGTAAGGAGCTCTTTTGTACAGGACAGGGATGTCTGTGCAAGTGCCTCAACTCTGAGGTCACCACATTCTGCACAAAGACATAAAATGTCAACCCAGCTCCATTTCCTTCCTGGTTCTGATGGAACCGAAGGAAGGAACAGCAGAGATCTCCAAAGCCCCTTTGAACAGAGGGCTCAGACAGTGGGCTTTAATGAGCTGTTATCACCCTGACTGGAGAGCTGAAGTATTTTAAAACATCTCTCAGCAGCTGCACTGCAAAAGTTAATGATCTGTTCACTGCAAGAGCACACACAGATTCCAGCTGAATGTATGGAGTCAGCCTTCTTACCTTGAATCTTTTGATAGTAACCTTTTTTCTGGTATTTAACCTCAAAAATGTGACTAAGGAAAGTTACCAGCATAAAGAGGAGAGACTGTGATTGCAAAGGGGTGGTGAACTACACGTTCCTGGAGTCCAAGTAGGATGGATGTTTTCACAAAAGATGTTTTTCTTGCTTCCAACCTGGAACTGATTTGCCTCAAACCTGGACTTGATAGATCAATGCAGGTAAACCATGGTAAACCCCAAAATTTATATGTGTGAATAAAAGCTTGACTAGCAAGACCTGTATCAGCTTTGCTTCCGTGAGTGGACAATTGTACAGACCAAAGCAACATAAAAAACTCACCAGGTCTGAGATAAGAGTTTACAAGGAAAGAATTGTTGTTTTAAAACACTCTGAGAGAAAACAGGACTGTGCTTGTGTCTCTGAATTTGTCCAGAAGAAAAGCTTGAATTTGCAGTCAGGAAATTACTAAGAGATAAAAGCTTGTTATATAAAAGAACACCATCTGAGTCGAAGGTACTTGGATGCACAGAACACAAGATCATCATCATCAAAAGCTGTTTTGCTGATGTGCAAGTATTTCAGTTTGCTGAAGTAATTTTGAAGTGTTTATGGAAAGGGAGAACTGCAGTGAAGCACTTTGAAATCACCTCTAAGCACAGAGAACAGAGCACTTGAGCATCTGAGCTGGCAAACAAAGAAACTTCAGGGAACAGAACCTCAGAGTAGCCAAGGACATTTCTGTAGAAAGGGAAAATTAAGATGAGAAATGGGAAAGGCTGTTAGACAAGTGTGTGAAAACAGCCTCCTCATATATCTGTGGCCTTGAGGACAAAAACTTTCAAGTAGTCTTGCAAGGATCTGAGCAGGGCAACACAGGAAAATGAAAGTTTGCTACTAAAATGGTTATGACAAACTGGAGAACTCCTTGGCAGGAACCCAGCTCTTCTTTGTCAGGTGGATGAAGCTCCAAGCTTGCAGGAGATGAAGTTCCAAGCTGCCTAGAAAGGCCAGTTGCCAATAGTAGATGATCTTACAGAGCCTGATCCAAGGCCTGTTAAAGCCACCAAGTGTCAGAAGACACTGAATCTGGCATTTGGTGCTTAAGTGACTCGTATTCTCATTGATATTCTGTGGGAAGCTCAGGAAAAATAAATTTGCTTAAGGCAGACTTTTATTGTATTTCATGAGGAAAAGTGAATGCACTGTGCAATCTTTTTAAATTCAGATTTTAAAAATGTCACATTTTAGTGCTATTGAGGAAGGCTGATTTTTCCAGAAGCTCACACGTGGCATGCAACTCTTTCTGGAACACAATTCATTTCTAACCAAAAAAACCTTTCACTGCCAGCTTTGCATGGGAAGAAAATTTTGTTTCCCTGGGTGCAGGGACTGTAGACAGAAGCATCAACAACAGGAACACAGAGCATGGACAGAGCTCTCTCTCTGTTGGGTGCTTTGGTGAATATTCAACTTTCTAAACCTTTCACGGTGACTGGAATCCACCATTCAACAAAATACACACAAACCACATTTTCCTGAGGTTTGTACCTTGCTGGTCAGCCTGGCACACTGGGAAGGACATGACTCCATGCCCACATGTAGAATCATATGAGTGTTGCCTTCCCTGCCAGCTCCTGTCCCCAGATCCTGCTCCTGGCAGTCCCCAGTGATCCAAAATCTTGGGTGAGCCACAACCACCACAGAATCATTGATAGTTTGGGTTGGAAGGGATCTTTAAAAGTCATCTAGTCCAAGGCTCCTGTAATGAGCCTTCAACTAGATCAGGTTGCTCAGAGCCCCATCCAACCTGACCTTGAATGTTTCCAGGGATGTGGCATCTGGGCAACCTGTTCCTTCTTGACCTGCACCGAGCACTGGTGTCAGCATTGGAGATGCTCCAAGATACAGCTCAGATGTGGAAGAAAGGAAAAAAAAAAAAGGAACATAACTAAGCATTTATGACTTCAAGACGAATCTCCTCCCAGGTGCAGGCAGCCAGGGGCTCAGCTCTGCACACCATGCCTCTGAATGAGACCTGCCAGAGGATAAGCAAGGGTTTAGTGCACCTGATCCTGCAAAGTGGCCAGAGCTCAGGTCCCAGCTCTGCAAGACAGTGAAAGGCAGGCTTAACTGTAAGCACATGAATAGTCTCTCCCACTTAGCAGAAGCTCTTTTCCAGAACACATATAAAACAAGATGGGCCAGAAAACCAGAAATCCGGACCAAAAAAAAAATAAATAAATAAAAAGACCAATTCCCACAGTAAGTGGGAAACAGAGAAGGAAGACTAATAAACATTTATCATTTCTAAAAGCAGCATTTGCAGTGGAGACTGACTTAGGAGAAAGATCTCTCCTGGGTCTGGGCTGAGAACGTGCCGTGTCTCTGCAGAGTCCCCTAGTCCCTGTCAGCTGAGGAACTATAAGTTCTGGTTTTTTCTGGACCAGGGAGGAGAAAGGGAGAGGAGGAAGCTTTTTTTTGCTGTATAGCTCTGTAAAAAGAAGTCTTTCCCAAGCATTGGAAGGTTTTTTTCCATGTGCTTGGTCCCTCTGAGCCCCTGTGTCGCTGCCTTCGCTGCACCAGCGGAGCCCTTTCCCGGTTGGTCCTGCCCTCAGGAGCACCCTGGAAGCCTCCACACATGAGCAGATCCAGGGCTTCTTCCAAAAGGAGCTGCAGAATTTAATTAACTCTGCTCCGTGTTTGCAGTCCTGCGATTTCTCTTACCTTTAACATGAACTCACATATGGATTAAAGTGAAATAAACCCCACAATTTGAGTTCAATTCAAAGCTGATTGGAAACATGTATTACCTCTCCTTGACCCGGCAGCGAGAAGGGAAGTTATTACAGTTCTTTAGTGAGTTTGTAAACTCTTTACTGCTGTGGCAGTTTTAATCCTGCTGAGAGAAAATTTGATCTGGGAAATAAATTGCTCCCATTTTATTCTTATGTTTTACAATCACGGGTTTAGATAGCAAACAAGCATCAAGTTCTTTTGGTATCGACAGGTGAGAGTATTACCAGAATCCAGATGGCATTTTGAGGTTAAATAATAAGCAATCATCAATAATAATAATAAAGGAATGCTCCAGATCTTGCAGATTTTGAATATGCTGACATGATATGGAAAAATTTGGAAATTTTAATGATTTGGTTACACCATGACTAAGAGAAAAGGTGTATGTCTGAACCGATCATGCATTCCCAGAAAAAAAAGAAGGAGATTTTCACCATCCTTTGGAAGTTTGTAAACATTTTAGAGTCACACAGAGAAGAGTCACAAATGACAGGTGCAAAAATACTGGCAATGCTTTCATGAACAGTCCAGTCCAAGTGAGTCCAGAGCAACGTCCCGTCCATTGTGATGTGCTAACAAGCCCTGATGGCTGTTTGCATGTCAGCCAAATGGGACTGGGACAGCACAGGGGCTGAGTGATGGAGGTGATTAACATATTAGAACAGCAGAATTGGATTTCCTCTCTCTCTCGAGGTCCTCCTGCAAAGATGTGCTTTGGCAAAGCAGGAGTTCCGAGGCTGCAAACAGGAACGAGCTGGGCAGTGTTTATTGGCCGGTGATGGATGAGCTGGACCTCGTCTAATGTGCTCCCAGCTTCCAGTGCCATGAATCTCCCGGCAAAAATCCACCAGGAGTCTCGCCCAGGAAGTCTAAATCAGGTCTCTGAGGTCTTTGCTTAAATCAAGCAAATCAAATCCTTTGTGCAGGACTGATGTCTCCTGCGTGTTTGCTTCCGTGCGTTTGCAGGGTGGTGAGGCAGGAATCCTCCTCACAGGGGAAGGTTCCCAACATTTCCTTTTAATTTAATGGGATGAGCTGGTTCTGTGGATTTTCACAGGGACAGACCTCGGACAACTCAGTGTGTTCCTGCCCACAGGAAAGGAGCCAACACTGTTGGTGTAAAATATATCCAACACTGGACATATTTTAGCAATAGAGTGAAATGCCACCTGTGAGGCATTTTTCCATAATCCCTTAAAAATAATCTAACAAAGAAGGTACAGAAAGGGGGAAAAGACATTTTTCCTCTGCTCTTAATGCTCTTGCCAACCTGGATGCTGTGTGAGCCACCTGGGCACTTGGAAAGGCACAGTCCACTGGCAGGATTTTTTATCACACCTGGGCACTGAATATCTGCAGTTTCTGAGATCCATTGGCCACACTATTAAAACTGAAATGTTAAACACTCCAGGGTACTCAGCTGAAAAGAGAGTTTTATTATTCTAAACGAGCTTCAGACCTGCCAGGCAGAAATGGTCAATAATACTTCTTTTTAACTCAAATAAATTATTTGTACTACACAGCAGAGTCAACATAACATTATTTACAGGAATATAATCATGCCATCCCTTTTTCTATCTCCATTTTTTTTGTGTGGCACCAGGGTAAAGAAGGAAAAATATTGATACTGAAATCAAACCAGGCAGAAGATGATCCAGTGTAAATAGAGCATGAAGGAAGAACTTTCTGGATTTGTTTTCACTGCTGGCGTCTGTTCCTCCTGACAGATAAAATTACAGAGAATGATAACCTGTTTTCATGGCTGAACAAAGAAATAGTGGCAAAATAGAAATAAAATCAGGAGTATGCAAGGATGTCTGTACTGGGTCACACAAAGATGAACCAGCTGACAGTGGCTGGTGCTCAGGCTTGTGGAAAAAAAAAAATGAGGAAGAGGATGAATACAGTGTGAGGATTCTCCTGGTTCTGGAATGCTGGCAGATAGGGGCTCCCAACCCTGAGGTTCCAGGCCAGGGTACCATGCTTCCCACCAAGCAGCTCAGCTGCAGGACTGCTTCTCGGACTTTGTTGCACTTTTATTTGTCCAGGAGTGATTGTCCTGTCATTTCCCCGAGCACTCCCTCCTTTCGTTTTAGGACAGAAAGGACTAATAGTTCCTTACTTGATGTGTCCACAGTTTTACCAATCCCTGCCTTTCTGTTTAGCCTGTCTTTTCATGGCAGTGATTACATGTTCCTGACTCTCTGGCTCACTCCAGACTATTCCCAGCCTGAAATCTCTCCTTGGAGAGGGGTTCCCAGCCTCCACCCCTGGGCGTAGCTGCTCAAGCAGGAGGGGTGTTACAGCCCCTCCTCTCCTGTCCTCCCTCCTCAGGCTCCCATCCAAGGGTGATGTGTCTTTGCAAATCCTTTTTTTACAAACTCAGAGGACTTTCAGACTGAAGGAGAAATTATTTTCCTGTTGACAGATGATGTGAGGATGAAGAGGGAGGGTGTCAATGTGCATTTTTCCCACAAGCATCTCTGAAGCATCAGCACTCTGGATCATGCCAAAGGCTCTGTCCTCGCCCCTTGGCTGCTGTCCCGTGTCCCCAGCCCAGCTCCAGCCCATTTCCCCCCTGGCACTGCCCCTGCCAAGGAGGGCTGAGCACAGGGTTTGCATGCACTTTCTTCAACAATAACCAGCTGATTACCCTCCCCTCAGCCCCAATTTAACTTCACATCATTAAACAACAGGGTTTGGTCCAGAATATCTAAAGCCTTTGAGTGGTCAATGTAAACTGCAGCCTCCAAAAGCTCCTGATCCCCAGCCAAAGCCAACTCATTAGGTACCAGAGGAACAGCCCTGCTAACACTGCTTTCCTTTCAGTGCTGCCTGCAGTGGGGTTATTACATGAGGAATGTTCAAATGGAATATAATTTTTACTTGGCCTGCAATAACTCTGTGAGGTTTACGATCGCTCGGGTCTCGCAGGTCAGGAGTTATTAAAATGCAGTTGTGAATTTTGCACACCCACCAGCACAGGGAACAGGCAGGGACCTGCTGCACCACTACACACACGGGTCCAGGGGGGCAGATGGGATCCACCCAAGGGTCCTGAGCCACTTTCCATCATTTATCAGCAGTGCTGCCTCACTGGGGAGGTCTTGGTGGACTGTGAATGAACAAATGTGATGCCCACCTCAAGGGTGCTGGGCAGTGGGACAGTAGGGTGGAGTGGGGATGGGGATGGAAATGGGGATGGGAGCAAATCCTTCCCTGCACTGCTCCCTCCCTGCTCCTGGCCTCCCTGCTTACAGCTAAACGTTTCAGCCAGGCTTTCAGGGTTGCTTTTGTTCTCTTTCTGCCTCCAAAAGCCTGGCAGGGGAATGCTGTGCTAACACTCCAGCCTGGCTGAGCTCACACACGGAGGGAGAAGCGGGGGAACGCACAGACACCGAACCGCAGAGGTCACAGCGCCGACGAGCAGCACAGAACAGGCTTTGTGTGGGTTTGCCCTGCCAGCTCCCTTCATTCCCCACTTGAAACACTTGCTGATAATCCACTCCTTGACCTCTCCTACACAGGATGCAGCGTCACTATATGGAAGCCATATGGAACAAAGGGATCGCTCTCAAGACACGCTGAGCATAAAAAATAAAAGTTTACAATGGCACTGTCACCACAATGGCAGCTGGGTCGGCTCTTTGCCAGCCTGCCCTCATGTGGGCAGCTGGAACCTCGTGTGCCTGGTGGGATAAAGCACAGCATCTTGGGCTTTAATAAGAGGAATTTCAGCCAGAGGATGTGTTTGTACCTCTCTGTAACTGAGCTAGCTCCTGAATTTATTGTCCAGATTTTTTTTCCTCCCCCTCCCCTTTGAGTAATCATTAAAACTGTGAAATGTTTTCTAGGACATGAGAAACAGATATGATTCTTGATGGTCCTGTTCTTTGAAGGATACCTGGTTCCCATTAATAACCTATATATTACAGGATGGAGCTATGGACAATTTGCTTTCTAGTGATTACAGATTGGAGTACAAAGCTCAGGAATAATGAGAAAATGCACTGAGTTTCTGCTCCAAGTGCTTTAGATGTGCATACATATCTCCCGCCTAAAATTAAGAAATACCTCATGATTTGCTGATAGGATTTAATCAGCTTTAAACAACTCCACCAGGATAAAGGACCTACTTGTGTTTTGGGGGGAAGAAGGAGAAAATTAACTGAAAGGTTGCATTACTTTACAGAGAAACAGTAAGACTAATTTTGCCCCTTCAGTACAGAAACAAGTACAAGGCTTCAAACAAGCCTTAGAGGGATGGAGCTACATGTAAGGTTTTGACCTTCTTGTTCCATATTTCTCCCCTAATCTGTCTCTAATAGCAGAAAAGATGTTCTGGCAGATGCAAAAGCCACCTGATGACCAAATTGGAGCTGATGTTTCCATCTCTCCTTTATGGGTAGGGTGCTAGTCGTGCCCTGCCCTGCCCCTCCAGCGCTTCTGGAGCAGATGGTAGGAGCCAGATTTCAACCAGAGTCTTGTCTCTGCATCCCTTTGCCTTTCAGGAAGGGTTTATTGCAAATCTCATCTGCTCCCATTGGTTTGGTCCCGTGCCAGCTCTAAATGAGAAATGGCCCATTTCCCGCTTCATTTCCCCTTCAACATTCACGGGCAGTGCTCGGCAGTTTCCAAACCCAGCCCTGACCAAAAAGCTCAGCACAGGCAAAATCTGCAGCCCAGAGCAAAGCCAGTTCCTCAGCCCAGAGATGCTGCACTGGCACCACTGCAGGGAGATGGAGTTTGGCTTGTTCTCAGCATCTCTGGCAGGATCCCTCCTGTCCACACCAGAGAGGAGCACACATTTTTTTTGCTGGTCACCTAAATGTATAACACTGAGAAATTTCTCATCATATGGCAGAGCACAAGCAATGGTTTCTTCAGCATGACAAGCTAAAACCCCTCTCCAATGTTCAGCGAGGAGGAGAGGGGGTTAGTTTGTAACCAATTACTTAATTAGTAGGCTTAAGAGTTCAGTGTCCCTTAGGAAAATGATAGAGAAAAATGTGATGGGTTTTAAGAAAGAGATGGAGTGATCTTCCTTGCACACAGATCTCAGCTTGCAATCCACACTTTTGGGTGGCAAAAAAAAAGAGAGGGGCAAAATCTGTCTTTTCTTGTGAGCTAGCAGCTGACCTCAGAGTAGCCTGAGGGCATTTTAAACCTATCTCTGCCTTTATTATGTGTGTCATATGCCCCTATTCATCCTTTGTAGTTTAAAGCAAAAATGACCTTTTATAGCTATCTAAAGCATAATTTTGCTTATGTTCTCCACTCTCACCATTTGTTTCGAGTTAAATATCAAACAGATGTGCACCCATTTTTAACAAAAAAATGTTTAATATTAGAGAGCATGCCCTCAAATAAGACTGGGAAAGCCTTTCAGGGAAATAAGCCTTTCAAATAAAAAGGCATATTAGTAAATTTTAGGGTGATTTTAACTGTATATTTTCAAGCATTAAAGGAAACAGATCCAGCAAGCCATAAAGTGACAAGTGGGAGGTGGGGGAAGATATACGGTGCTCGTTTGAAAGAGAAATTAGAGCTGGAACGGGGTGGAAAAATCCACCTACCCTGGAGCTATTTGGATTCATGGGTTTGGAGGTAGGGACTTGGGAGAGAGGGAGGGAGGGAGGGCCGAAGACTGGAAGGGGGCATCAGCTCCAAGCCTCACCCCCTGGCAGGCAAGGGTTGCTGGCTGTTGGAATCACCCCCTGGAGAAGGTGGCAGCATCCAGGCTCGTTTTATTTCTCACGACTAAGAGGCAAAGAGCAGAGCTCAGGTTTTCCAAAGCCAGCTCCCAGCTGGAATATCGTGCTGTGGCTCCAGGAAGGCATCAATCAGCTCAGTGTGAGCTTTGCTCTGGTTCCCTTCCCAACTCTGCAGCGCTGATGGTGCAGGGCTGCATTCAACATTCCACATCTCCCAATATTTCTTGGCGCTGCAGGTATTTAAAGTACAGAGCTAAATTACCTGGCTTCCATGATCTGCAGCAGCCATCTCCTCTGATGGTTACTGCTGAAATTAAAGTATTTCCATGTGGCTGCTTGAATTTCTTCTGCTGTAGGAAAGGACTTTCTCTGCTGAGAAATAGCCTGCAAATTACATTTCCATTTGGCACCGAAGATGGTTTGCACAGATTTACTCTATTCTGGGGCTATTTCATTTGCAGTTTGGAGGAGAGCTGATACCTTTGGTGTTTTACAAACTCTGGTTGTGTCTGCTGGTACAGGCCAGGAAGATGTAACTGGTTATCACTCCATTAGGCTGCTGCAGTACCTGAAACCCTGAATAATCTGAAGTCGTTTTCCTTAATGACTGCATGAGGGAAACAATCCTGCTTCCATCCACTTCACTTTGACAATGTAACCGAGCCCAGGGGCCTGCAGGAATTAGAGCTTTGGAGGCTTGAGGAAATGATTCTCTCGCTCACTCCCTGTGTTTCTTTTCCAAGCCTGGTTGCCAGCTTGCACATCTCAGCAGCCTCCCAGAGCCAGCTGCTGGCTGCACTGCAGGGCATGAAATATGGGCTCCTCAGCTCAGGGCAGAGGAAAGGACATTTCTGTCTCTTTTAATCCCCCTTTATTTCTCCTGAGTAGCTGAAGTGGGAATGGAGTGGGAATTATCGTAATTTACATTTTGAGAAGTGCACCGACGCTCCAGGAGGTTTATCCCTGATTATTTGGCTCTTGCTGAGAGATCTCTTCACCAAGGCCTCGTAGTTCAGAGGGTTCTGAGCCCAGGGCAGACTGCAAATTTTGTGTTTGGGTAACCTTTGCACACCCCAGGAATTGGTTGCAGAGCAGAGGTCACAGCTGCCACAGCACTGGCTAACAGGGCACATCCATCACATCTCCCTGGCACTGGAGAAGCTGCATTCCCAGAGCTTGGCAGAGAAGGGAAGTCAGTGTGTGTGTTCCATGCCAACCAAGCTGGTCTGCCACTGCGTGGTGTGCCCGTTGCACCAGGAATTTTAAGGTCAGAAAGCACGACTTTCATGCAGGTGTGTTTGTTTCTCTGTTCACCTGCTCAGCTGAATCCTGAAGCCTTTCACCACCACCACGGTTCAGCACAGGGTCATCAGGCCCTGAATTAACACTGGGTTTGATTGTGTTCATTCACAAAAGAGCAGCTCAGCCATTTGGACACCTTCCAGCCTGATCCACCTCCCAGCACATCAGTGGACCTGAGGTTGGGCCTCTCCTGCTTTCATCTGGGAAGGAAAATTAGCACAAAGTCAGGCTGGAGAACAGGAGCAGTAGAGTAGCAACTGCATTATTAAGGCAACTCAAATCACAACCCAACAGAGTTCAGTAGTGGTTTTTAAATTCAGTGCATCAAGTCAGGACAACCTAATAAAACCAGTTTCTCACCCCTCGTACTGAGAAAGAACAGTGAAATTATCTCTGCTTGCTGGACCTGTTGCCCAGCTCAGTAGGATTTTCCCATCCTTGGCTGACAGAATGTCAATGTGTGGTACTGAGCAATGAGAATCATTTAGATTCCAAACCATCCCATCCTAATCCTTGCCTCCCCACCGGCCGAGTTATTCATGGGATAACCAGAAACACCTGGGTACAAGGAATTTCCTGCTGCAATTCAGTCTTAATTTCCTCAGATAGTAAAAACCTAAGGCTTGCAAAGGTGAAAGAAACCAGCAGTCAATCAAGTAAATCACCACCACCACCACGGCAGCACTGATAGTACATTCTAAATTAAATTTTAATTCCCACCTGATGGTTCACCAGGAGTTACTTATATACAAACCATTCATCTGACCCACCTTTGTATTTCAGGAGATTTGTTGGGGTCCCATTAGTTATTAACACCCACCTAAGGCCCAGAAAGGCTTTTTTTTTTCTATGATTATGATCAGAATCCAAATGAGAAGCAAAGAAAGCAATGTCTGCAGGTATTTGCTGGACAGATACATTAAGGCTACACAGACAATCTTACTGTGGAAAGCAGTGAACAACAAAGGCAAGGAACCTCCTGAGTTCAAGCACAAAGTATAAACAGACCAGGGATCTTTAATATTTATTTATTTTGGGGTTATGAAGTGGTTGTAACACTTACTGGGATCATGACCAGGTGTCAAAGCTCACTTCTCCTTGTGGTCAACAGTCTCAGCAGCAAAAATATCTCAGATTTTGGCACAAACACACAGAGAAGCTGGGGCTGCCCCGTCCCTGGAAGTGTTCAAGACCAGGTTGGTTTGAGCTCTGAGCAACCTGGTTTGGTGGAAGGTGTCCCTGCCCATGGCAGGGGGTTGGAAAGAGATGGTCTTTAAGGTCCCTTCCAACCCAAACCATTCTGTGATTCTGCAATTCCTCAAAGAAGGTCAGACGTGAATTAGAAAAGAAGGTCAGGGCTGAGACATGTGGGCAGAGCTGATGGAGGAAAGCAAGAGGGGGCATTTCAAACCAGCACATTCAGCCTCTCATCACCTGGATTAATTAATCAAATAAATAAAAGTAAACCAAGTCCCTAAAGCCAGATTTTTAAGAGAGATATTCACGGAGTTTCCATTTCTATGTGCTCAGCAAGGCATCTGCAGTCATTTCTGTTTGCAGTTCTGCCAGATCTGTCAAAGCAATGCACACAATTAAAGCATGTTTTGGCAAAATTTACCACAAAAGGAAAAAAATTAATTCAATGTCACATTCACCCAAAATCGCTGACATTCCTTTTTTTTTTTTCTTCTTGGTAAATCTAAATATGAATATTCACAAATGCCTAGGAAAACTGGATTCTTTATTCTAGGAAGATGCTTTGCTAGACAGCCTCTAGAGACACTTGAAGACTGCTGAGAGCTGTGGTGATCAGTGGGAATGCACTGAGCAGTATCTTTAAGGAAGAAATTTGCTCTGATGTGCTGCAAGCTGGGCTTTTAAATCACAATTTTAAAACAGTCATAATGCTTGTGTTTGGAGAGCAACAGTGTGGCAGCTGCAATGTGTATTTTCAGTGGTTCAGTAACACATTTGACACACCAGCTGCCTCTCACATCAAGATCAGTGAAAGGCAGCAGAGATCTTCCCGAACTCTCAGACAAAGCAGAGGAGTGGGTGGCACTGATAGGCAGTGTCAAACCAAAAGGAGAAGAAGGTAAAAAAAAAAAAAACAAACCTGCAGCAAAGGCATGGGAAATTCTGCCACAGCAAACCAGGGAACAGTACGGGATGTCAGAGCAAGGACTGATGATGTTCTGCCAGCGCGAAATTCATGTCAAAAACCAGGAGTCCTGCACTCACAAGGAGAAAACAAAGCAGATACCACGTGCAGGCCTTTGTCCTTTCTGATTTCTGTCGTGCTACAAAGCTGAGCACTGCCAGGAAAGGCTCCCAGAGTCCCTGTCACCATCACATCTCCCAGGGACTTGCTGGCACCTCTCCAGGAGGAGGATCTTGAGCAGATGCCTCTGTAGGGCCCTACTCCTTCTGGATCCACCTGGGACCTTGTTGAACTGAAAAGGAAGACTTGCCAAGCTACAAGGGCAGCATTTCAAATCCACTTGGAGCCTATTTCTCAAGAAATAAGGTCAAGACAAGACCTGGTCTGGAAAAGGAGAAATTCTGCGGTGAAGAACATTTTCCGCAGACAAATTTCCAGCCTCTGACACACCAATTTCCCAGCAGAGAGGGATTCCTTTACTGGTGTGATGACACACACAGACGTGGATGACCCTGTCCAGCAAACAGACTCTTCTAAGAAGGGAAGGGTAAAGGGTGGACTGAGCAAGGACTGCACCAAGAATAACAAGCACGATCACATGGAAATAATTAGTGCTCTTTCTCAGGGGAGCAGATCTCTCTCCCCTTCTTTGAGCTTTTCTTTAGATTCCTCCCTTGCAGTTAGCCTGAGCAATTTTTTCATTCATAAACTATATGCTGTAGGTGGGATTTTCCAGCCTCCTGGCTGTTTATAGCAATTAGGATTGCCTCTGTCAACATATCATGTCTAAAAACATTTATCACTCATTACTTTAACCAAATTTCAAAGCATATCTCTGTTGCCCAGCAACAGGAAAAGCTGCTCCTGTTTCCTGGACAGAAAATTAGGAGTTTAATCACCTAATGTCATCCTGTTCACTGATAATTAAGCAAATTATGGTCAAGGAAATGCCTTATATTAAAGTTACAGCAGTGGATTTTGCTCCACCTGCAGGATCAGATCTTGGCTCCTCCTCTGTGGTTTGCAGAGCAACCTGAAAAACTTCATGTTTGATGAAAAGTGTTATTGCTAAGCCCTACTCACTCAGGACAGCCTCAGAGCTTAAATCCAAGCAGGTCATGAGAGAGAGGGAGGAATCACACTCAGTTCTCTTGAAATTCTCCCCAACACCCCAAGCACAAAGTGAGCCCATCAGAACTGTGGGTAGATATTTTCTCCAGGTCTTTTATTGTGCTTTCTGCTTCCCATGGCCAAGAGACCTGCCCACAGCTCAGTGACACACCAGTAATGCTCCTGAAGGTCTGCCCTTCCCAGTGGTCCCCAAGGCCTCAATCCAGGTGGATTGATCCCTGTGTGTCACTGGATGTGATGGTTATTCCCTGTCTTTGGTGGCACCGATGATCCCAATAAAACCCGCTCCTGAAAAGGGTAAGAACTGGGTCCTCCAGTGCTGTTCTCAGCGCTGGGAGAGGAAGCCACGGGCATCCTGAACAGCTTAGAGTCTTCATAAAATGAGAGCAATTAATTTTAATCCCCACTAGATGGTGCAGGAAGTCAATAAATGTCAATCGTTCCTCGAACGCCGGACTTGTCTCTCAAGTGCTTCCATATTCCCCCAAAAGTCCTCATCAGATGGTTTCTCTCATGAAGCCCTGAGCAGGGTTTGAACTGGAATCTGAACGGCACCTGAACTCCCTGCTGTGCACCACAAAGGCTTTTTAAACACCCTTTGGGCACCGTTTGTACAGCACATTATTGTTTTGAAGAATAATAACAACAATATTAATATTAATAATAATACCCGTAGAGGAATTACTCGCAAGGCTTAGCAGAAATCTAGTTCTGCTGACATTCAGAAATTGTCTATTAGATTTAACAGTCAATTGCATCGTTTTTCTATATTAAGATGGTTTAATGTATCAAAAGACAAGACCTGTTGTCTTATAATTAGATTTGAAAGTACAGACTGTACAGCTTCTAGTACAAATGGTCTAATTCATGGTTAAAGATCTCCAAGATGCTGGAATAATATAAAAATATACACAGACATAATGAAATCCTGATGGATTTTATAATTATTTCTGTCTTGCAAGATTATAACAGTTTCTTACCTCCAGTTTGGTTTTCAGAATCTCAGGCCATAAACCAGAGGGGTCTTTGCAGGATCAATATGCAAGTTATTTAGAAGAGTGTTTGATGCACAGATGACTTTCTGTAACACTGACACATGGCAGCACGTAGATCTAAACCCAACAACAAAACACACACACGTTGGGGTAAGGATGAAAGAGAGAATGAGCATGGCAGATGTCAGCTGGATCACAGAATGCTTGGCTGGAAGGCACTCAGATACTCTCTGGTGATGAAGGTGGAATAACAGCCTGTACAGACAAGAATGCAATTTACCCAAGGAACTTACAAGCAAATAAAAAAATGCAGTGCCATATTCATGAAATCTCTCTTCAGTCCTAAGTTTTGCTGTGAAGCAGCGCTCTGAAATACCTAAAAAATCTATATGTATCAGATGAACTTCCAGCTCTGCACACAAATCAAACCCGAAGAGATAATGAGCCAAACAGAGACATTAATTATTTTTTATGTTGTCATTTATTTTGAGACATTTCATTAATGTCATAAAAATATGTAATATACATTTTCAATAAAGAATTTAAAGTACCGCAATCAAAGATCACGTGACCTCAGTTTCATTATGAAAAGTACCTGGATTCAATAAAAAGAGGACAGAGCTTTATCCGAGACATAAATTTGGTTCAGGCAGCAATATTGAGGAAGGTTAAATGGTAAAGAAAACTAATCTCTTAAAGCAATATGAATCATAGAAATAGAGGTTGTGGTGAGGTGATAATAAAAATCCCAGCTGTAATTTTCTTGTCACACAACTAAAGTACAGCAGTTCTGGTGCCTTCACACCAAGGCACTGGTCAACGGGACAGAACAGGGAAATGACAATGGGAGCAGGCACAATGTGCACCTTATTAAGCACAAACATCTCCCTAACGTGGCTGGTTTCCAACCTCCAAAGTGTCCCTGGGGTTAAGTACCACGGGCACATTGTTTTCTGCTGTCAAAAAAGGGTGCAGAACTATTGTTTTTGTGGAGCTGGGCCAGTTCACCCCAAATGGATAACCCAGTGCCATATATTTCCAATTAGTATAATTGCTTATTTATATTTCTGAAGCCAGTTTGATCAAAGACAGTTTGGAACTTCTTTCCTCTTCGCTGTACATTCTCTTTGCTCTCAGCCTGAAAATGTGACCACACCAAAGTAAACTGGTTTTATTGCCATTTGTACCAGAGCTTTAGACTTCGATGGGTTCAAACCTTGGAGTCCAGCTGCAGAGATCCACCTCTTGGACAGCACATCTGGCCTTCATGGGATTCACGAGCATTCATTTGCAGACACGCAGAGGGAACCTTCACGTTATTCTGCTTTGCTTTTCACTTGTTTCCAGCATTTAAGGGAAACCTCAGAATGTTTGGGTTCAAGATTTCAGTAGACTCTTTGGAGGGAAAATTTGGTCTGAAGTAAAGTAAAAAAATCATAAAGTAACTCTTCTGCTAAGGCTCAAATCCCTTTCAGAGGCAGCTGCCTGCTCAGTACAGCAGCACAGGTTTGCCACAAAAAGGCCTTTAATTGTTTTAAGTTGAAACAATTTTACCTCTCTGCTACCACTTGCCATTTCTACAGAAAATGTAGATGCCTCTGGGAAAGAATGAGCCAAAAAGAAAACAAAAACAAAATCAAAATCAAAACAAAAGAAAAAAAAAAACACAGAACAAAAATGAAAAACCAAACAAACAAAAACAAAACAAAACCCAAACAAAACAAAAAAAAACCCAAATCACAAAAAAAACCAAAGGGAAAAACCCACAAAAAAACCAAACCAAACCAAAAAACAAACAAACAACAAAAACAAAAACAAAAAACAATGTCCTTGTTCTCTAGACTTATTTTGGTTTACTTTAGTCCTCCTGAGTCCAAACTGGAAAAACACAATGATGTGTGGCAAGGCTGTCAAGCCACAGTGAATAAAAAGGCTGTGTCTTGAAACCATTGCTTTCTGCAAGGTGGAACTGCAGCATGTCTTCCCAGATTCACTGAGGAGATAACTCTCTCATTAGGAAAATGCAGCTTGGTTTCCCTCCTGTCCTCAGAGAAAGGTTTGCTTTAAACTGTCACTCTGAATGACAGCACAGCTGAGAGGTTTATGAAGACAAGACTCGGACTAATTCTGCTCCTTTAACAGCTCAGTTCACCCCTGTATTTTCCTGACAGCCATCTGAAAATCTTTGCTGCACGTGCATTCTCCTGCCATCAGCTGCCTAAAACCAGAACGAGTGTCTCTGGGATGCCAAAGGCACTGGCTCCATCTCCTGGAATCACAGCCTGGAATTGAGTTGGCTCATGAGGAAAGGCTGATATCTCCCAAAAATAAGAATCCCACCTCTGTTACTCACCAGCTGGCTGTGGACAGCATCATCTCATATCCCTAATAATTTCATATGTGGGTATCAGCCAAACTATGAAATGGGTGAGACTCTGAACCTCGTGCAGTGAGGCCTCTCTGGACTGGAAAACAGAAATATCTGAGTGGGTCCCAAATATTTTAAGCTCTTGAGTAAACCAGAGACCTCCTGGCATGTTGACTGTGCATGAGACATGACCTTGTGTCGTGCCACTCTCCCCTCCTGCACCCTTAAACTTGCAGTAAAATACTGGACTTATTCACAGTTTCTCTAACCCTCTTACTATTTATTGCCTGACCCTGCGGAAACTGTTCCAGCATCCCTTCATTCCCATTTCCCTGCCAGCTCTGTAGCTACATTCAGGATTTATTTCTTCTTGAAAGTACAGACTAAATACTTTCACAATCACACTCCATCACTGCCCCGTGTCCTCACATTCTGCTACACTCCCTGCAAATTTCTCTATTATCTTAATACTGAATTTTTGTTTAATTACATTAATTCTTCTTTTATAGCTGAAAGGTACTCTGATAACCAAAGTACAGTCACTGGGGTTGTACATTTAAATGTTTTAATGTAGTTCCATGTCTCTTGTATGCCTTCTGGAGAAATAGATGTAGCCCAGCTAATGCTGTCTGGATAATGGGAGTCCAGGAGCCAGGGAGAATGTGCTACTCCAACATGTTTTACACAATCCAGAGCACTGACAAATAGCAATATAAAGCAAAATAATAAATGCCTCGTGATACACAGTGAGTACTGCCTAATGAGAAAATACAGGTCTCCTGAACACCTAAAGCTACATGATCCAGGAGCAGGAGCTCCTGCACAGAAACAACAGTCCTTTAACAAAAAACCCACGAGTTTCCAAGAAGCCAAAGGTGATGATCCTCTACAATCCTCTTCCACAGTCGTTTCCCCACCTCACACTCCTCCCTCCTTATTCCCTCTGACTGGCAGAAGTCGGCAAAGCCGTGATAACAATAAAACATGATAACAATAAAACACCATAACAATAAAACACCCACTGTCTGCTTTGTCTTGGGCCTGAGGTGATGGCAGGGATCTCTGCACCCAACAAAGCCTCTCTGCTGATGAAGTCATTTTAAAACCATCTGTCGTAATTCAGTGACTAATGAAGTGAAGGTTTGCTCTCCCCAGCCCCCCTGCAATTTGCCATTTTTTTGGCACATCTATAAAACAACACTGGCCTCTCCTCACAGTGTCTGTGACAGGCTCGAGGTGACCGCCCAAACAGTCCTCAACCCTGGCAAATGTAAAATCCCCAAACTTTGTTTGACCCTCACTGAAAAACATTACAATAGAGCCAGTTTTGCAATACTCTAGCAGCAATTTTTCTCCCAGTGGCTGATATGCTGGCAGTAAAGGACAAGATCACACAGAACACACAGCAAATCCAAATAAATCCAGGGTTCATTGCAGACTGAGGTTCAGATGCAACTCAAAAGGAGAAATCCTGTGTTACTTCACCATCCCTTCTTTTATCCTGTATAGCAAATCACCGTCCTTGACTTTGAATTCCTTCCCTCTTCTCTTTTTTTTTTTTTTTTATGCCTGTTCATTTCTTTTGATGTCTGAAATAAAAACCATTGTGCTGGAAATATTGCAGTTAGTATGTGGGAATCCAAGCAGCACATTGCTCATGGGATCCCATCTGATTTCAGGTGCATCCCATTGACCTCATCCCCCATACCTTGGCAGCGAGATTTTGTTTAGAAACTGAAGAAAAAAGAAATAATACAGAATCATAGAACGGTTTAGGTTGGAAGAGATCACTAAGATCATTGAGTCCAACAGAAATATGAGAAAAGTTTATTTAATTAAAAAAGAAATAGCCTGAGCTTGGCAGAATTTTCCACTTATATTTGAGGGAGGTTTTTAGCTTGCCAGTAGCTCAGCCTTCATCCTTTGCATATTTTTCTTCCCTTATGTCTGTAACTCCCTTCCAAACTGGCAGGTATAATGATGCTGGGACTGCAAACACCCAAGTATACAAGCACGCTGCCATCAGGTATGAAGCATTGCACCATGAAAGGCAGTTTATAGCACACCAAGGGTGGAATGCCATATATTTTCTTTGCTTTCTGCAGCTTTTCTTTGAGAAGCCTTTGTGCAGCGAGCTGCTGACTCAGCATCGGCTCCCGGGGGGAGCCACGAGAGGGTGATGGTGTGAAACTGCAGCACCAGACCCAGCGCTGGGACCGAGCCTTAGCTCAGCAAAGTCACTCTTGTGCTGTGGCAGAAAGCACACCAGGCAGGCCTTTGGATTGCTGAGGTTTGCTGAGGGGGGCCAGCAAAACGCCGGTAATTTTGGGAGATGGCAGGAATAGAGTAGGGCTGTCTGTCTGAGCCCACCCGGGTAGGGATGACCTGCCTCCTGGAACGCTTCCTGGAGTTATTTATGACACCCTCTGTGGCCACAGCAGCCCTCCTGCTCCAGCTGCAGTTGCCAAATTTCCTTTCTTTGGCACTTACTATGGAGAAAATTCTCCTTTCTGCCAGGTGAAATGTATTCACTGAACTGAGGGTATTTGGTAGTAAATTCTGAGTCGGGCTGTATTTAATGTTACTTGGGCATGGTGCAGTTTGTCCATCTGCTCCCAAGTGCTGCATCCCTTAATGGGTGCTGACATACTCATTTAACAGCTTCCATTATTCCCTTCTCTCTCCTAAGGTATTCTGCTCACTGATTTGAGCATATGAGCGTGTTTTCAGACGAAATATTTCAATGCTTCCAAACACATGGGCATTTTCCAGCAGTTTTTCTCCAGCCTGTATCATCTGCTTTGAACATGATTTTTGTGGTGCTTTGCACCTCTCCTTTGAGCCCTTTTGTCACAGGTTTAGTGTCACCATTGCAGGACTGACCTGGTTTAGATTAAAGCTGTAGTTTTTCCATAGCCTCTACAACTGAAATTTCCATCTGTATAATTTTCTGCGGTGTTTTGCCTGTAATCCACATTGTCTCTGCAGCAGTGGAGTTGTATCATCATGTGCTTTCAGTGGCTGCCAATTCCCTTTCTTCTCCTGCATAGCTCAGAGGAAGGCAGGGTAACCTGGCAGGCCCTGATCTGCCCGTCTGCTTTGCTTTCCCTTTCCTCTCTGCGTGTTCCTGCCTGGGTTCGTGCCCAGTAGGACTCTAGATTTTATAGACTCCAGTTCTGCAAACCATTCCTGGTCAAAACACTGCAAAAATTTCACCCTTCAAATCACCACAGCATAGTGCAACATTTTCTTTTTCTTTTTTTTTTTCCCCTGAAAACTGTGCCATAAGGACTTCCCTGGGTGCCAGTACCGCTTACAACTCTATCAGCCAAAGCAAACCCCATCACTGTTTTTCTTCCCACTCTTACACACTTCTTACACTGATTTCTGGATAACAGCAGAAGTCACCTCCAGAGCAGAACAGCTTATCATAGCAGCCTTTATCAATCAGTTCCTGTCTTTGACCTCCAACCAGAACTCAGAGTGGAAGATAAAGTGGTGCCAGACCACACAGTTCATCTCTGAGCTGGAGGTACCAGCCTTGGAGTCTGGCTCCATTCCCAGGCAGATGCCAGCCATAGCCAGATCCTGCTCAGAAGGGTTGGCCAGCTCCAGTTTCTCTCACTTTGGCTCTTGTTCAGCAGAAGGTTCATAATAAAGCTCAGTGACAGATGCAATAAACCCTTCTCTCATCTACCTCCCATTGCTACCAGCGCAGCATTATGGTTTTTGTCAGAGATTTCTTGACCCTTTCATCTCTTTTGGTGCTTAATGCAGCTTCCAGTGAAGCATTGCCATCAAATCCTACCCTAATCCTACCCTAATCCTATTTTTTGCCATCGAGGCAAAAACCAAAAAAGTTTAAACTGGGACTTGGGTTCATCTGAGTGCTCCTTCTCCCTTCATGTCTATTCAGGTAGACATAAAACCGACAGATTACTTTTTTTTTTTTTTAAATTTACACATAATGGCAACTATTCAGCACTCCTCCACATCACTCCAAAGTCGAGGCAAGCAAGTTAATGAACTGTACGTGGCACCTTTGCACTTGCAATGTGCTCTGTGTACAAACAGTCTGACAGCTGACAGAAGCTTTAACAACCCAATGCTCTCCCACAAGTGTCTCTAAGAGGCATTTCCAGTAGCACAGCTCCAGATAAGCTTTAACCAAAGTCTAAAACTGCTGTTTAAATGCAATTTAAACTCCACCTGCTGGCTGAGCTCCTTAATGGCATCATGTCTGCACATACAGATGGTAAAGGGGCTTAAGGATGCTCCCCTTCCAGTGGTAAGGGGCTTAAGAAAGATCTATGATTCATCCCATTAAGAAAAATACCAGACAAGAGTTTCTAAAGTGATTAATGATCTCTGTAGCTCTGTTTAATTGAAACATGTCTAAGAGATCTTATTTGCAAAATCACTAATCACATTTGAGGGCTGGCCACAACAGCCCAGAAATATTCTGAAAGGCAAATGGGTCTAAGGAGAAGCAAAAAAACGTTAAAAAAGTTTTAAAAAAAAAGGGAATATATTTCATAAAAAAGACTTGAAATAGTGGTTTGAGCGACCAGATGTTGTATTTTGTTTCCCAAATCCTGTTTCCAGAGATATATTTCAAGTAATTGCAGAGGAGTGGACTTTAATAACTGTACATACACACACAGAACATGATGCACACGTGTGACAGTGAGGGTGATGGGATTGGGGCAGAGCTGACATTTACTTCTATTGAGATTCCTTTTCATAAAACCATACATTGAAAGAAAACTAGGATTTTCTTTTCTTTTTTTTTTTTTTTAATTTTAGTACTTGAAAAGCAACTTCAGTGGAAACACAATCTATAGAGCAGTTTAAGAATATGAGGTGCATTCAGGAGAAATCTTGGGCTATAGTAAATGCTTCCATGTGTGATAAGGGCAATTTAGCATAAAACTACACATCTTTTATTTCCTCAAAACTGGCCAGACTTTAGAAAAATGTTATGATATTAATGAGACAGAAACCTCTGAGAATTCAGTGCAGGGCATACAGGGAAATCAAAAATTAATTTAAGAGGGCATATTCCCAACCTATGAGGGTTATTGACAACAATCAGTACATTCAGGAAGTCATCAAACACTATTTTCTTTCCAAAAGAGTACATAGAAAGACATAGATTTTCATTTTGCTTCATATTCATATTACATATTCATTTATTACCCTATATACAGTTATTGTGACCATATTTCTATTACGTGAAGTCTTTGGAAAATATTCACCACAACTGATACCCAGAGAATGCTTTACTTTCCGTGGTTCAATTTGTGGGGCAGGTCAACTGACACTTGAGACTAATTCTGCTTGCCTGGTTAATCCACAAGCTTCAGAATAACCCTCTAAGCACTTCCAAACAAATATCCTGTCCCGTTTCTCACTGATATTCACCCCAGTGCTTTCAATAAGCCGTTTTTTTATGGACAAAAACGTCATCAGAGGAATTAGTAAGAGTAGTGCAGTCCAGGTGATTCCCATAGAGGGAGATGTTGCTTTGTTTCTTCCTTATTTGAAAGTTTTCCTGCCCATGTCATGGGAGAAACTTCACGTGCTCCGGTCACTGCACAGGCACTTCCTGACATGTAGATTTTTAAGATGAGCAAATCATGCACCAGAACCTGTCAGTCATGTCTGTTACTGAATTCAGTGTTTCCATTGTCCTGACATAGGGATTTTTCCCAGACTCCTACTCCAGAAAGCACTAACACTGTGCTGTTACAGAGCACCAGCAGTGACATGGCAGTTGTTGAGCCAGCATTACTGAATTTATAATTTATCACTGTTTTATTAACCTTTCCAGAGGAGACCATGAGGATGCTCAGGGGGCTGGAGCACCTCTGCTATGGAGACAGGCTGAGAGAGCTGGGGGTGTTCAACCTGGAGAAGAGAAGGCTCCAGGGAGATCTTATTGTGGACTCTCAGTACTTAAAGGGAGCTTATGAAAAGATGGAGAGAAACTTGTTACATGGGCAGATAGCCCAGGGACAAGGGAGAATGGTTTTAAACTAAAAGAGGGGACATTTAGGGTGGATGTTAGGAGGCAATTCTTCCCTGTGAGGGCGAGGAGGCCTTGGCACAGGTTGCTTGGAGAAGCTGTGGATGCTCCATCCCTGGAAGTGTTCATCTAGCCTGGATGAGACCTTCAGCAATCTGATCTAGTGGAAGGTGTCCCTGCCCATGGCAGGGGGTTGGAGCGAGATGAGCTTTAAGGTCACTTCCAACCCAAACTATCCCGTGATTCCACGATTCCCAAAGAGGGATGGAGATGGAAACTGTTCTTACAAAGCAATCAGGCAGCTACTGCATTCCCAGAACCCCTTGAGTGCTTCAGCAAACCCCAGGCTGACCACATCAGCTGGCGCCACTTGTGACATGAACACACTTCTGTGTCCATCACAAACATGCAGCACCATCACCTCCTCATCCTGTCCTCTCTCCACACACCTCCAAATGAACAGAAGGAGTGCTGGGCTGTCTCTGCTAGGAATGAATTTATGAAGCTCAGGTTACACTGAGGACATGACCCTCCGGGAAGCTTTTGTTTGCTATGACAGCCCGTGATCTTCATATCTGCAAGAGAAGTTTTGTTTAATTTGAAGAGGAGGGTTTGTCTCATGAGATGGATGTGAAGGCCTCAGATCTCATTGCTGCCTGGTATTGTGGTGGACTCTAATTCTCTTGACTCCTTCATGAACCATATTCTATATAATGTCTGCTGTCCAGCACAGGAGCTTTTTTAATTAATATTCCCCAGAGAGGTGATCTGATTTTGCTTTTGCAGGCAAAGAAATGGGTCTGCTTTAAAAATAACCTCTTATATGAAATGATGCATCATAGCACTCCCATGCAGAACAGCAGTTAGGAAAGTATTCCATAGCAACGGCCACATCTTAATAGAAGATCATCTCCTGGACATCTCCCTCTGCATTTCTGCAATTACCAACTGTGTCTCCTACCATCTGCAATTACATAAAATCCCTCTGGCAACTACTGCTATTGCTTACATGGAAAATTAATGTTGGGGAGCAACGGGATTTAATAACTAAATATAAGAAATGTAAGTTATTACTAGATGACTATCTGCCAAGCTTTACCCCAGCTACCAGGAGCCATTGAACTGATCAGCACGGGATGTAATTTTGAATTCCTTGACTTAATAATATAAATCATAGCTCTTGGATTTAATATTTTCTTTGCACTATAACGCAGAACTTTCCCCAGCCACTTTGACATTAAAAACGCACAAATGCAAGAGGCCATTTGGAATATCAGAAAGGAATGGCCTGATTTGCTTAATGGCCAACCTGGAAGCAGGTTGTGCTGGGAGCAGCTGTGGCCACACAGGTCTGCCTGTTCCCTGGTGCTCCAGGGTGTGTCCAGGCCTGTTTTATATCACATTTCTTCCATATTGCTGGGAAACAAGCAATTATGTCTCCTGATATCACTGTGTCATACTGCTGTTGGGCTACTGGTTTTATTAATCAAAACAGCACTTAGATTTTATTTAGAAGAAGCAAGTTTTGAAATGCATTATATTGGAGGTTAATATTATCCCCTATCTACAGATTAATAATGATTTTACAGACTTTGGCTTTTTTTTGTCACAGCATCCATTATGAATGTATGAACGAAGTCACAACTTGGTTAAAAAGGTGCAGTTATCATAGTGGCTCTCGTTTTCCAGTTTTAAAATAAAAAGGTTGCCTTCTTTTTTTTTTAAGAAGTGACACTTTATTTAAAATACTTTCAAAGCAATTGAACATTTTCTGATAGAGGGTATAAGTACTGATAAAAATTTCCATAGCTGGCATTTCTCTAGAAGAAAGCAGTGACTAAAATGGCACACGTTTGAAAAAGTTGGTTGGCACAAATATAATTTTGGGGAAGAAAATAAGAGGTCGCCTGACTAGAAAGATTTGGGACAAAGTAAATTCTTGGTACTAAATTATCTCTGTCTACCAGCCTGGGAACTGAATCCCAGACATCCACTTCTTGTGCCCTGGAAGAATTAATCTCACCACAACATATTAGCACCAGCTGGCACCTCTGCTACACAACAACATGCCTGGCAGTGACTATGGAGTCACCAGTGCCTTGGGAATGTCAAGGCAGGAAGAAATGTTCAAAAGAGGGGGAATATCCCAGTTGTCATGACTTGGATGTCAAAGCAAAGAGTGACTGCTTGAAAATGGAATTAATCCTGTTCACCTGTGGGAGATAAAGGCTGAGTGTAAAACAGCAGCTCAGTTCAACCAAGTCAGGTTTTGAACTGTGCTGAAACCAAACTGCAGGTCTCTGGTGGTCAAGATAAGGAGATAAAGGGGGATCAGTAAGATCAATGCACAAAACAGGTATCAAACACACTGTGGTTCCAGGTTCCAGCAACAGTTTGTGGTCAGTCTCAGATGCAGAAGTTTCTGATCTTGATGGCCTAATTTTGAATTACAGGGAAGCCGAGGATCTTTCTGGTGGCTGGAAACCAGAGCAAGTGAAAGCACAGACCTGGCCCAAACCCCCCCCTCAGTGCTGCAGTGCGTCATCTCTCAGATGGGAACGGTGACAGTGGATTACAGCAATCCCTGAGGGCCAGGTCAGCCCTCTGGAATCACAGCTAATACTCTGCTGGGACTACTCAGCTAATACTCTACCAGGGCTGTGGGTTGCATTAAGAGTGAGATGAGCTCTGAGTGCATTCGGTATGAGGTCACTGTGCCCATCTGAGGGGGAAGGCAAGAATGCCAACAGCATGACCCACAGCACAGGTATGTGTGTGTGACTGCACCTGAGGGCAGGGAGTTCAGGAGCATGGATTGGTCATATAGTCTGCAAAGAGAGAGGAGGCCGAGTAGCTGAAGGAGGCTCAGATAGACCCTTCAGAGAAATAACTCCACGTCTGAGGAATCTGTGCTTCCTTTTGACCAGGTGAAGGTGGAAGGAAAACAGCAGGGATCTGCTGGCAGGGCACAAGACATTCTACAGGGATATTTCAGAAGGCTGCAGTAACCAAGGACATGCATTCTCAGTATCCAATAAACACACAACAACAAATAAACACCAGTGACAAATGGGGTGACGCATTCAGAATTAAGATAGTTGTCCCAAAGTGAAAACACTTATCAAAGTTTAAGAGGATTATCACCAGCCACAACCCTTCCCACACAGCTCTGCCCCCTCCCAGGCAATATTTCCTTCTCCATCATCTCTGCTGCATAAACAAGTTAAGTGTTTATATTCTCAATCACTCAGAAATATCTTCTGCAAATAGTCTCTTGAGGTTGCTAAAATTGATTACAGAGTCAGAGTGTCAAACTGAAGTAAGAGTACAAAAATGTAAGAATATGAACTGTTTATATTAATCACAAAGACAGAGGAGCTCTGAAAAGGTGCTTTTTATCATCCTATATATAAATAAATCACAAAACAGACAAAGGGAATAAAATCTAAGCCAAGGCTTGTTTCAGTGAGGTAGTTCATGTAGCGCAGTTTCTCAGGCTTTTGTAGCAACTTCTAGACAGTCGTGATACACTGTGTGCTTTCAAAACGGGTGTTCTTTGTAGACCCAGCAGATGTGCAATATGATAAATCTGTGTTTTGGTGGGAGGTGAGCCAGTCAATGTCAACAATAAAAATGATCAACAGCAGTCTCCTGTTCCATGGACAAATTGTTCAGGCCCTTTGCAAATTCAGGCAGCTCCCACTCCAGAAATTCTCACCACTGGTGTTTTGGAGGCTTTCTTCAAAAGCACAAAATATGGAGATTCCCTTCAAACCAGACAAAGTGAGCAATGACAGCAGAAGAGCATAGACAGTTACCTACACTGCTCTCCCAGATGGCTCCTTCTATCTGCCCTTGTAGAATCATAGAATCACAGAATGGTTTGGGTTGGAAGGGACCTCAAAGATCATCTTGTTCCAACCTCCAGCTCCCTGCATCTTGTAACCTTCCATCAATCCCACGAGACAATGTTGTGGGTTCTTTAAATTTCACATGGGCCTTTGTTGCTCATATCAACAGAGATATTGGGGGGGGGGGGGGATTTATATAAAACTTGTGTGTGTGACAGTAAAAGAGAGTGGGAAGAGTCAAGCACTGGAGGACCAGTTCTGTTGGGTGCTCTGCAGAGCACATGGGAAGGGTTTTTGTGTGGGCAGCACCACCAGCAAGGCAAAAGGGAGCAGAGCTCCAGTGTGATGTGAACGCAGAGGAGGAGGTGGGAGGGAGATGATGTGTGTGGGTGAGAACACAAGGAAAGCAGAGCGTGTCAGCTGTGAAAGAGGAGCCACGGCAGATGGCCTAGTAAGGACTGTATCCATATCCTTGGGTTAAGGGCAATCGGGGACTATAGGGTACTTACCCAGCAGGGAGTCTTTATTAAGCAAAACTGCCCCACTGAACGGCATTCAGGGTGTAATTAGCACTCAGGGAGCACAGTCAGGACAAGGCTGCATTTGACCGTGTGCTGCACTGACAGGTAATGAGAGATGTCTTGGGAGACACCGAGTTTGGCTGCGTTGAAACACAGACCAAGTCTGGCCGTTTAGAGGGATGAGAGCACAATTATAATGCCTGAAACACTTTATGAAGGGATGTTTCTCAGACCAGCCACACATCTTTTACATAGGCTGTCCCCACATTCTTCCTTTAATGTTTTTCATTCTTCCTTTAAACCATCTTCTTCCTGCTATTTTGTATGACAAAGGCACTGTGATGATGTGCTGATACTGAGCAAAATAAGGAGAGCTGGAGGGCAGGGTGGTTGATAAGAGCAGGAGAGAAGCTCCTTGACCTCCAGTAGCTGTTTGTAGCTGCAATGATATTATGTCACTGTCAGCTGTTACAGCTCTACCCGTGAAAGAACAGCAAGGGACACTGGGGAGGAGGTTATGGGCTGGGCTTTGGGCACTGAAGAAAGAGGATGCTCCATTCGGGTGGGAGCAGTGGAAGACTCTGGGAGCATTGGCAAGCCAGGAATCTTTCAGGACATTCAAAACTCCAGCTGCCCCTAGTCCCACCATTGTACAGGCAGTGGCAGTTTGTTGTGAACTGTCTGTCCTGCAGCCAAGATCCGCTGTGGCAGCTCCTCTTTCCCACTGGCAGCCGGCGGGCGAGGCACCTGGAGAAGGAGAGGGGAGGGTGGTGAGGGACCGAACCCTGGTCTGGGCAGCAGCAACGCGGGGCTCCCACCCCCCCAAGGTGAGCTCAAGGACATCCCACGCACAGACCCCTCCAAAGGCTCCATCTGGGGCCTCTGGAAAATGGCATCGAGCCATTTTTGTACAGCACGATGCACAAAGTGCCTGCGCCTCGCGTGACGACCCGGCCGCCCGCTCTCTCCCCTCCACGAACGACAAGCTTCACGCCGGGAGGAACGCGGCTCGCACCCCTCGCTCTGTCCTCCCGGGCCCTGATGGTTGAGGGGCGAACGCCTTTGTACACAATGGCCCGGGCGGGAGCAGCTGCGGAGGCCGCGGGGCCGAGGGCTCAGCCCCGCGCAGGCACCGGGGCCGGGCCAGCTGCCCCGTGAGGCGGGGGAGCCCCCGGGAAGCCCGGGGAGATGGTCGTGAGGGGATCGCGAGGGGATCGCGAGAGACCGCCAGGAGACCGGGAGGGACCGTCAGGGGACGGAGCGCGAGGCGTCCCCGCCGCGAGGGGCGGGCGGTGGATGTGACGCGCGGGCGCGCGCGGCATTGTGGGAGCTCCGCCAGCCCGTGCAGCCGATCCCGGTGGCCCCGCGGGCGGAGCGGAGCGGCGGGAGCGGCAGCGGGAACGGGAGCGGGAACGGGAGAGGGAGCGGGGCCGCCGCCGGCCGACGGGAGACATCTTGCCCGCGCCGTAAGTGCCCGCCGCGCCCGCCCGCCGAGCGGGGAAGGGAGGGGGGCGCGCCGGGGGCTCTGTCGCGGCGCGGTGACACCGGCGGCGGGGGGGGCGCGGGGGGGGCCGGTCCCCTCCCCTGGGGGAACCCGGGGGTCGGCTCTGCTGCCTCTCGTTGTTGTCTCGGGTGGATCCCGGAGAGCCACCCGCGCCCAGCGAAATGGTGGCAGCGGGGCCGTATTTCCATGGAATCCGCTGTGGAATGACGGTGTGGGGCCGGGGGGAGCCCGGCGGGGGTGCGGGGCCGCGGTCCGCCCCCGTCCCTGCTGCTCCAGGCACCGGCGGGCTCCTTCCTCGGCGTTCCCGCCGGGCAGCGCGGGGTGATCGAGGGGCACTGTGAAAAGCGCAAGGGAAAAGCAGCAGGACGCGGTTTTGGTGGTTTTGTTTTTTTTTTTTTTTTTCCCCCGTGCGTTTCACTTCGGGATGAGGAACCCGCGGCGCAAAAGTTACCTGCGGCGTGGGAACGACTTAATGAAAAACAAAAGCCGAATGGCGTTTCTTGAAACCGCAAGCGGAGAGCGGTAAAAAAAAAAAATAATAAAATAAAATAAATAAACGTTCGGCTGGAAGAAGAATAGGGGCTCGCTGTTCTTTTGGAAGTGTCACTTGCCGAGGAGAGCCCGCAATATGTCTGCCTGCAGGCTCGGAGCAGCCCGTGGGGACCGCCCGGGTGCGGGTGTTCCGAGGGGACCGCCGGCACTGCAGGTGGATGCGGGTTCCCGGGGCTCCGCACCGGGCACGGCACAGGAGCGCTGCCATCGGCCCGTGTCTGCGCCCGGGGGGGCACAGCGAGGGCGGCAAACTCCTCCTGCAACTTGCACCTTCCCGCAGTCCTTTTGTTTTGCCTGTAATCTTTAAAAGTAAGTTGCGGAAGGCCCGTGAAATCGCCTCTGAAGCCGGCAGCGGGAGCCAGCTCAGTGCGAGCAGGGTGGTGGAAAACTGGGGATGGAAGGAGGCTTGTTGTTGAAATATATTTGGATGAGGCTTGTTATTTGTCTCTTGACCGTACAAATGAACAACCATTCCCCCCCCCCCAGGACCGTGTGTAGCTGTCACTTAGCAACAGGTCTGTAGGGAACTTTGCAGATCCAGTGCCTCCCCCATTCTGAAGAGTGGAAGAAATAAATGAGCTAAGGAGCAAGAGTGCAATTAATAAAAACAGTACCCGGGTTCTTGGGTACAGCCCAGAGTTGAAATACTTCAGTGGGAACAAGACAATTACAGTTGCTTTGAAAATTAGATTTTATTGCAGTTGGGTATCAGAGATTTTGTATCAAGTGGTTCCTAGAAAACTACTCAATGAGTTTGGGGTTTGGGGGCTTTTTTTCTCCGAGTGTTATGAAAGAAAGGAATTAGATTGTTGTTTACTTAGTAATGGTTGCAGGTTATTTTGCTGCATTATGATTCATAACCTTTCACACTGAAATCTCCTGGGTCCCTAAAGAGTAACTGTGCTTTGCTGTTTGTACTGCATACCCTTCTGATTGCCAGCAAAACCAAATGTTGACAGTGTAGATTAAGCCATAACTGATCTGAAAACTTGTAGCAAGACTGGAATTTGGCTTAATGACATTGCTTAAACATTGCTTATTTTGTACATCAACATTAGCAAAAAGAGAAGTCCACTACTGCAAGCTTAGACTTAAAAGAAATTAGTGTGTTTAAATTTGTCCTTAGGAGTTGCCTGGTTCTGCCAATGCACAGCAATGAGCTGATACAAGATATTCTCTTGATAGGAAAGGTGATATATAGTCACACTCTGGAAGAACAGTCATGAACCTGAGTTCTCAAAGAAATTCAGAAGTATTTTTGTACAACTCTGTCAAGTGGGATCAAGGCCTGTTGTCTGTTCCACGGAAAAGGTTATAAAGTAGGGATACAGGAGGAGGAATCTGGAACTGATGCCACAAGAGAGAAAAAGAAAAGAGGCTCCAGATAGATCTTCCACTGGGAGAGGGAATACTGGCCCAGTGGGCAGTGCTGTGAGCATTAGGTTTTGTCCACTCAAGAGGTAAAATTGGAAAAGAATCATGCAGTGCTTGTGGAAAGAATGCAGGGCTGGCTTGCTTGCTTGTTGGGGAAAGATGCTGTCAATGCATAAAGAAGCTATAATTCGTTACCCAGACCCATTCTAAAGACAGGATGGGCAGGATTCGTGGTCCTTGCTCCAGGAGTGAAGTGAGAATCACACCATTCATGACCTCAGTGGGTCGAGTTCTTGCACTCCCTTTCCTCAGCAGTGTAGCATCTCTCTTAAATTTCATTCTGCATCCAGATTTTGCCCTGGAAACATCCACGTGAATTGTTTATTATGTTTTTGTTTCCTTCCAAAAACGTCTAGGGGCAAAGGAGTTTTCAAAATGTTCTTTAAAACAGTTTTTCTGACCCCTGAGTTCACAAACCATCCAGTGCTTTAAGGCCACGTATCAATTTTTTCTTGCTTCCTGTCAAGTATACAAAAACCTATAATGTACAAATGGGCTTATTTTGGGCCAGTTCTCCCAGCAGTGGTCAGTGAAGACAATTGTATTTATGTTTTCCTGAGTATTGGTGGCAGGATGCCCAGCTGAAACTCCTGTCACGCTCCCAGCACTGTTCAGTGTGGAGGTTTGCACATTAAGGGGTGTTTGTTTTGGTGTTTCAGACCCACTGGGGGAGGGAGGGACTTGTGTCAGTTGAATACAATTGTGCAACAGTGTTTTGTTTAGCACACAGATTTAATGAAAATGTTATTCCTCTTTTTCCCATCCTTTATGTTTTGGGAATTAATAGTCTTCTTAATCTTCAACAGCGAGTGCACCTATTGAGCATTCCTAGATGAGGAGTGTTCTCTCAGTTTGCCAAGTGAAAATAAATGTATGTATGGTGCTGCCTTTTCAGATGATAAATTAATGTAGTTTTGGAACAGATGTTTCAGTGGTTTCACACCAGTTTCACAACTGGTTTCACTCCTCTGTCCGTTTCAGACCTCAAAGAGTTACTGCTTTGATGAAGAACTTGAGCTGAAGTTTGAAATCACATGAGATCAAATGGTAACTGAGTGAGAGCTCTTCTCAGTGCTCTGGTACCTAGAACCCACAGTGCCAGGCTGAGCCCCTCTCGTGCTAGGCAGGCACTGTTAGAGCCCATTTTATACCCACCCTGGGCAGTGCATTTTATAAATATGCCAGACTAGCTTCTGATCAGCCAAGAACAGAGCAAGTTACTTGTCAAAGCAAATTCAAATGCACCTTTTCAAAAAGAGTTCAGGAGCGGCTATTATTGTGGTACATAAAGAGATTTAAGAGAGAATGGCAGCACTTATATTGTTAATCTTTTGAAACAATGGAAAGAAAATAGCGTTGCAGCTAATCTCTTTTGTGATACAAAAATGAACTTTCCAGTGTAGTCTTTGTGCTGAAAGAAGAGAAAAATAATTACTACGTCTTAGTATTTCTCCTATTGTAGTAATGATCTCCTGGATTCCACTACACTTACTGAGATGATGATGTAGATCTAAATTTAATCATCTCTTTGCTGAGTGCAGTTAATACAGCAGTGCAAGCCCACGAGCAGAACAGTCCCTGCCTGACAGCAGCAGCATTCATAGTAATTTGTTTAGTCATTAAGAACCTGTACCTGAAAACTCTTAATAGCAGGGTGGTTTTATTACTGCTGTTTGATCAAAGTAGCAAATCGACTCAGCTAATAAAGAACTGGTGTTTGGAATTTGGGTATCACTTTGCCAGGATGTGCAGCCTGTACTTGCAGAATTACATGATGTTAAGCCTTTCAGAAAAACAGATGCCTATGTGCATTTTAGGAAGATGGTATTTAAAAGTGTCGTTTAGCAGAGTATCTTAATGTAGGAAAATATGGCCAACCGGAGTTCCTACAGCCAATTTCAACCAGAAAAATGTTAATTATGGTGATTTCATCACAACACCTTAACGTTTTCTTAGAATATGTATTTCTGGCTTGCAAAGATGTGACAGCAGAGGAGCCTTGTAACTTGAATCTTGTAACCATCAAATCTCGTTTGTGTACATTTGGACATCTTAGAAAGCAGCATGAGTCTTGCTGCAGTCCTTAAGAGGTTTTCAAAAGACTGTGGATCAGGTGCTAAATTCTGCACCAAGGGCAATCTGTGTCCAAGCACAGCAGAGCCACTGAAGAATATAGTGTGAAATTTGATTTGAAGTGAAAGGTGAACGTAGATGCTTGACTGCTCAGTGATATCCCCTGATTATCACAATGATAATTTTGTGAACTGTCACATTGAAACAAAACCATTTTATTGTCGAAATCTTTGGAGGCTTTGCAGCGTATTTGGTAAAGTTTCTCAGTAATTCCGTTGCAAAGGCAGGAGAGAAGAAAGAAAGGAAAGTACTGGTCCATTGACTGTCACTGGCTGTGATTCATTTAAAAATATATTTACTTATTATGCCACTCAAATCCCGTGTGAACTGTGGCTCTTGTGATAAGGTTCCTTTGGTTGCCTCTGATCTGCGGGCTCCCGGTGACTCAGCAAACAGCTCTGGTTCATTAGTGTTGGCAGCAGTCCAGAGTTTCTGGTGTTACAAAGATAAACCATTTCGGAGCATGGAAGGCACAGGGCTTTCTTTGGGTTTTGATCTCTTGCCGTGCTCTTTACTTTTCACTTCAGTCCATTTTCTTGTGGCCTTTGCAAGTGAAATCTCTTTCCCTTCTCTTTTTCTGTGGAGAAGGAGAACGTTCTGATCTCCTTTGGGCCATCCCTCAGCTCAAAGGCAGGACAAACAGGTTCTGCAAAGGAATGATGCTGAGTACACAACGAAGCTCTGAAAAAGGTTTGCCATGCCAGGCTCTCACTTTCACCTCCCAAATTACATGGTTGGCAACAGCAAAAGTGGTACTTGAAACCCAGTTAAGTTTCCCACCCTCCACCTCCAACATCTGAACATTCCGTGATTCACCAGGTGTGGGAATGGGATCCTTGAGATGGGAAGCTCTGAAACTCATCATCACATTTCACTGTTAATACTAAAAGTTCCAGAAGTTCTTGGTTTTTTCAATGTGCAGCCCCCCTCACCACCTTTCTGATTCAGACAAAGTTTTTTTCCTTACAAATAAACTTACAGACAGAAAGGTCCTTAATGTTCTGTATGAAGGGACCAGGTTAAGTGTCAAGATAGGTCCAGGGTTATCCTAAATATTAATGTAAGGAATGTCACCAAGTGTATAAAACAGAGGGAGAGAATAACCTGTAGAATTAGCAGAGGTGATAAACTAAGGTTATATAAATTTGTATATGGATCAGTGTTATTCTGTATTGGTACCTACTTTAGTAATGTTTTGATCTAAATGTTACAGCAGCTGATGACTGACACTCTCCCAAAAACATCAGGAAGTAAGGGTTTCTATATTCTCTCCCAACTATTCTGACTATCCCATAAACTCATAAGGTTAATAGAAGTTTACTTCTTCAGGCTTGCAGGTTTTCTCTGGGAAAAGCATGTTTTTCACCCATCAGTTACCAACCAAAGGTGCTGTGGGGCAGCACAGGTATTTCTCACACCCATTTCCCTGGTGTTTGAGTCAATGAACTGCTTCACATTTGTGAGATTGAACATCTGTAGTGCTGTTGACGAAAATGGATTATGAAATATGAAAATAATCTCTGGCAGAAGGTCCATAGCCAACTCAAAGCCCCACCCAGCCTTCCTGCTAACAAAGCCAGTGGTAACTAGATGAGGAAATGCAATTAAATGGATGGGTTTTTAAATCACTGGTGAGCTCCAGTTAGACAGTTTCTCAAGGCAAGAAAATTGCCTTTTGTCCTCTTCTTCACAGAATAATGGTGGTTGCAGAGCTGAGCCCACAGCAGATGAAAGGAGAAGGAGCCCTTTTGATGGCTTCCCCTTTCCCTACATTCCTGGCTGGGTTTTGACATAAATTTCCTAAATGTAGTTTGAATTCCATCTGAGCTACAGAGAGGGGGTTATTTTGTTTACCTATAACAAGCAGTAAGCCCGTGTCATTTAATTTACCTAATGTGTTGTGCAGGTATGGAATCTGGAAGTGAAAAGGAAAAGAAATGTTTGATACTTGTGTTTCTTTAGTTCTCCTGAGTGGTCTTCATTTGGCAGTTAGGAGTCTAAATCTCAGTGAGTCACTGAGATTTAGAGGACTGCAGGATGTGTCAGCACAGAACAGAAATTGCAAAACTTAAAAGTGGGGTTGGTGAACCTGTTCTGCTGAATTCTGAGCTCCCTCAGTTGTGGATTCAGACATGTAGCAAATACAGTCAGGTTCAAAAGGGCTAGGAGAAAATTCAGGATAAACAAGAGAAAATGGAAAGGGAAGCAGAGCAATGGTGTGATGGGAAGACAGGCTCAAAGGGGCTTCACTGTGGAGTGTATGAACACAGCAGTGAATTTGCATGTGTATGAGGCAGCGTTTGTGCAGCCAGGGAAGAGCTGGGATGCACAGAGGTCTGGGTATCACTGATGCATTCCACTGGTTTCCCTAGAGTTTGGGAGGGAGGGGGAGATGGGCACTGTCTCCTTGCCCGTGAGGTAATTTCAGAACCCAGTGAGTTGCCTAAGCCTGTGCAGATACCTTGAGAGCCTGTGAACCCTCCACCCCTTTGGGTTTTGTCAGCTTCTATTTACAGCCTGAGCAGAAATCAGAGAGAGAACAGAATATGTTTGACAGCTGTATCAGCAGTAGGTTTCCTCCCTGAGATAAACTGAGATACAGTTGTCAGATGTCTGCTGGGTGTTCAGACCCCTGTGCTCTGAGGGAAAGGTGGCAGATGGAAGTTCAGCACATTCCTGGAGGGCATGTTGAAACAACAGAGTCTTCGGTGTGGACATTGTTGGGCTTCAATAGATTCAGATCTCAAGGGGGTCATTTCAGCTCTTTCTAAAAATAGAACATTTAGTGTACAGTAGGTGTATTTTGCCATCCATAAGCTTTTGTTCTGTCAATTCACACTTCTTGAAAAATGAGGTTTTTAAAGAGGGTGAATACACTTTAGGAAAGCTTTAGTGGACACAGTTTTTCCTAGTTAGGAATGTAGTTGTTCATGAGCATAACTGTCCTACCACAGCTGTTCAAATCATCAAAAGTCCCACCAAAGGTCTTTTGTGGAGAGCAGAGGGTTGTGTCAGCCTCCTTGTTGCAGAAGGCATCCTCTGCTCCAATGCAGGAGCTCTCTTTTAAATCTGGTAATCTTCACTCTTTGCTCCATTAGTGGTACTGGGTTTAATCTGTTAGGAATTTCAGAAAAGGAGATTTATACGAAATAGTTTGTCTTACATATTTCCTACATAAAATTATGCCAAGATTGCAATGGCAAGTAAACATTCTGGGGAAAAATATTTTAGGTTCTTGTTGTGTATACTCTAAAAAGGCAACTTGTCTTTATGTTTTGGGCACTCTAATGCATTGCCTACCCCAAAATACTGATTTGTGTTGAAATTCAGTGTAAGATATTATACCATCAGTCCTTATTAATAACCTTTTATCTTTTGTTTGGTTGTTTTTCTTCCTAATCTGTAGAGTGCTGTTTCAGAGCTGAGACAGACAAGATGTCCAGCAGGGGTGGAAAGAAGAAGTCAACCAAGACTTCCCGCTCGGCCAAGGCTGGAGTCATATTCCCTGTTGGAAGAATGCTCCGTTACATTAAGAAGGGCCACCCAAAGTACAGGATTGGTGTTGGTGCTCCCGTGTACATGGCTGCTGTACTGGAATATCTCACTGGTAGGTGTTGCTGAACGAGGGGAAAAAGATCCTCTGATTGATAAATGACTAAAAAAACGTTGAGTGTGTGCTGTGCTGATCACACATCTCAGCCAAAATCAAGGTACCCCCACCCTGCCTCAGAGCCCTGATGGTTTTTGTTCATTCCAGTGCTGGGTTTGCCTTCACCTGTTGTAAAAACTCTCCTTCCACACAGGCAGTCAGGGTTCCCACTGACACCACTGTGTGTGGACTGGGCCTGCATTGCTGCCGTCCTTGCTTTGATGTTGTGCCTGATGACTCTGTTTGGATTATAATTGTCTGCTAATTGTCTGTTAAACATATACATTAAATTGAAATAGAGAGCTTCTCAGTGTTTACACAGGGCTGAGATTGCTTACAGCCTTGTTTATACATTTTGTTCAATTTACAGATTTCTTTTGAGACTGCATGTGCTGTTTGCAGTTTATTTGGTTAAGTTTGTGTATAATGCACACTGTTGGTCAGCCCTGGATCTATGTGGCTTATTTGCTTCCATTTGTAGTCCTTGCTCTGTTCCTCTCATTGCATCAGAATGAGAACACCTTAAACAATTATCTCATCCTCACAGTCCCTTCTTGGAGGACCAAAGTATTTTTTCCTCCGTTTAGAAAGAAGCTTCAAAGGAAGAAAATGCTTTACCCAAAGACATTCAAGTAAAGATCTTTACACAGCAGTTCTCCTCTCAAATGAGACCTAAGACATTGCAAGTTTACCCCACAAACAGCATTACAAAAGCAGTCCTCTGATGGAAAACCCCAGCTGTAACAGCATCAACATATGGGCTTTTTGCAATAATGGTTTGCTTAAAATAAAAATTAAAAATAGGTAAGAGCCAACCATCGGCTCAGTCACCTTTGTGTGGGCAGCTTGACTTTTAAGCATTTACCTGTGGTGTAGGAATGCAGCAAAAAGCACAAGTGCCAGATGGATTGCTGTTTGGGGACAGAGTCTATTAGCACGACCAAGGAAAAGCTTGAATTGGATCTTATTTCTCATAGCAGTGTTTCCTTTTTCAGTGCGTCTGCTTCTGTCAGTGTTGGGGTTGCTGCAGGTTCAAGGGTTGGAAGGGAGAGGAGTCTTTAAGCTCTGAGGATGTGCTGAGCATCTGAGGAAGAGATACAGTTCTTTCTTTGACTTAAACACAAAGTTACTAAGGTGTGATTTAACTTTCCTTTAACTTTTAACAGTGTTTAAAACTGTATCAACCTGACACTTGGGACTGTTTTAGTTACACTTGATAGTGAATATTGACATTGAAGAACAGAAAGAGGCTGATTTTTTTTCTGTGAAGTTTTTTCTTCCCCTAAAGATGATTGGTAATGTAATGAATAATTAATAAACTGCTTGTTTTCATCAGATATCCTTTTTTGTCCCCCCTTTCAGTTGTTCACATTCAGTTTTCTTTATTTGGGCCTTTTCTTTAAAAGAATGCTTTTAAACTTCATAGACGGCCTTAAAAAAATTAACATTTCCTTCAGCTGGGTTCCTGCTTACAGCAATAACAACTCAAATAAAAGGCTTCTTAGGGTGAGGGGTGCTTTGAATGCTGCCCTTTTAAAGGAACAGAGCAATACAGGTGAGCTTAAGGCACTGCTAATGAGCAGCACATGTTGCTGGTTAACTCTTTGATTTAAAGTGTTTACTGAGGAAGGGATGGTTTAGGCAGCTGAGAATAGGGTGGGGAAATAAAGGTATTTCTTTCACTACTGTGGATCCTGGGAAACTGTCTGAGGACATTCATACCACAAAAAAAAAGCCAAGGAAAAGTTACACACATTGCTTTAGGAAAAGTAAAAATGAGAGAGGGAAAGGAGAGCTAAAGGTAAAAGTACCTTCTTGTTTTCTCCCTTTAAATATTTGCAAGTAGTTTTGTTATGGGGTTTTTGTCTCCTCTGAAGGCTGGGTAGATAATCCTAATATCCTCAGGGTTTTATTTCACTCTTGTACATAGATGCACCTCAAAAGCACAGATACACTTTTCTTTCCAGAGTTAATAATAGTTTTATCATAGAATGGTTTGGGTTGAAAGGGACCTTAAAGCTCATCTCGTTCCAAACCCCTGCCGTGGGCAGGGACACCTTCCACTGGCCCAGGTTGCTCCAAGCCCCATCCAGCCTGGCCTTGGACACTTCCAGGGATCCAGGGGCAGCCACAGCTTCTCTGGGCAACCTGTGCCAGGGCCTCCCCACCCTCCCAGGGAACGATTTCCTCCTAACATCTAATCTAAATGTATCCTGTTTCAATTTGAAGCCCCTTGTCCCATCACTGCTAGTCCTTGTAAAAGGTCCTTCTCCAGCTTTCTTGCAGTCCTCTGACTGTTTCAGTCTGGTGGGGCTTTTTTGCCCTTCTCTTTCTGTAAGTTTTTCCTACTCTATGTAGTATAATTTTTTAGTCTTTGGTGCTCTGTATGTTTTCTGAAGTTGAGGTCATTCATCTTTTCCAGCATCATTCAGACACACTCCCTTGAAATGGGATGCTTGGAGATTTTTGGTTTGTGTTCTTTTTACCTCTTGGCAGTTATTACTTCACAAACCCAGAGAAATCCTGACTTCTCTCCAGGAGAGTTTTTTTTTTTTTGAAGATGATCATGTCAGCACGTGGTCTGAGACTAAATCAAAGCTTTTCAACCATTTCAAAGTAAAAGCAGGAACGTGACTTAATAGGAAGGAGCCCATGTGAAGTGGCCTGCTAATAAATTGGCTAAATGAAAAAAAGCAATCTTGGCATCCAGGAAGGAGAGGAGAAATGTAAAATATCAAAAGCAGTTGTAGGAAAGTGAAACTTCAGAAAAAAATAGGAGGGGAAATGACAGAGACATGACCTAATAGAGAGGAACCCACTAAGGTTTGAAACCTTGTTCATCAAGGTGCAGAGTACTGGCCCCAACTTTAATCCTTTTGAAGGTGAGCTGATAAATTCTACTGGCCTTTGCTAAAGTTTAACTTTGATGTAAATCTGAAATTAGCCCATAATGTGCTCGGATCTGGGATTTTTTGTTCAGTTTGAGATTTGAACTTTTGAAATGCTTCCAGCTGTTTAGGCTTGGAGTTCTGTTCTGGATTCATCTGGAGTTATGACTTTATCCACTTTGTATTTTGAAAGGAATTTAGTTTTATCATGTATGTACACTACTCATCAGAAAGTAAAGGTGCACATTCTGTCATTTCTTGTGTCCTTAGATTTCAATATACTTGACACAGAAACAGGTTGCCCAGTGAGTATTGTCCTTCTCTTGCTTCTTCACCAGAGGTTACCTAGGAATAATATTACAAAATAATTGTCTCATCAGCACACCCAGTGTTGGCAGTTTGGTTTCTTAAGCCAACTTTATTATAGTTGCCTGTGTTTTCTCTAAGGAAATAAGGTGTTATGTCCACTTTAATAGGGTGCAAGTGTGTGTTTTGTAGGGAACTGTGCAGAAAGTACCTTTGAGTCTTACTGATATCAAAGCAAATGGATACAGTTCCTTTCTTTGCTCTGCAGGAATAGTGTGGATGCTGAAGAACTATAATACATAGTTCTTGTTACTTTTCCTTCTTTGCAGCAGCAGTTCATGCAGTGCTGCCTGTCTTGTAGGGAATAGTCAGATTATTTGATTAACTTCTTATGCTGCAGAGCTAATTTCAGGCATTATCAGCATTATCAACAGTTTTATGTTGGCAGGTTCAGGGTTGGTAATTCCTTTTGTCTCCTTTCCTTATTGCATCACTTGGTTCACAATGGTTCCTTGCCTGTTTATCTTCCTTAATGTGGACTTCAGGAAACTGCAATCCACTTCTTAATTTCTCTGCAAAGTAGTGAATCAGTATCAATTTATGTCAAAAAAGAACACTAGGTCAGGCAAGGGAATGGCCACAGACTTCATCTGGGGCACTGCAGCCACTCACATGAACTTGGATGGTTTGTATTTGTCAGAACTGGTCCAGCCACACATCTAATCAGGTCTGGTCCTTTCAGATGTAGAGCTTGTCCAAATTACAGTACAGTCCAAACCTTCTTATGAGCTGAAAAAGATACTCCTTTGCCCTTGAAAAATAGAAGTCTCTTGAGCATATTTAAAGGCAGCAAGAACCAGGCCTGCAAGTGATTTCTGCTCCCCCTGTCCCCCATCATCTGTTCTACACTGTAAATAATTTTCATTTGCCAAAATGTCATAGCAAATGAGGAGAAGGAGAAGTTTATAAAACAGCAGGAGCACAGGAATACAGAAGAAATGAGACCCTGATTTATATTTGTTATGTACAAAGTGAAGGAAGGAGAAAATGTTAAATGTCTGTTTTCTCCATTAGTTTTTTTTTCTCAACTGTGAGGTGGGGGTTTTTTGTTGCTGTTCCCCTCTGGTGTCCTGCTCACTGCCCAAAATCTTTAAAGGGTCACAGGGGAAGGCAATGATCTGTCCTCTTTGTCAGATGGACTGCTGAACTCCTGCCTGGGAGCAGAGGGAGCTCAGGGGTCCACAGGAAAAAAGCTTTAGGTTAAACTTGACTTCCAGGCATTCTGAGACTGCTCTAAATAACAGTCCTTAGGGAGTAATGAAATTTAAGAAGATAATTAATTGACAGTATCTTTTTGATGCTGTTGAAATGTGTACTCACTACCAAGATGCATCTCTTATTTAAACAGGCAGTTTTGGAAACACTAATCCCTTTTGTGGTGTTGGGCCACAAACTTTGTCCCAAGGAGGTTTAAAATAAATTAGGGGTGGGACAGGTAGGACCTGTGCCTTACCTGAGCAAGCACAAAGCTGACTCTTCATATCCAGTGTGGGTTTAATATGGATTAATACTGGACCTAAAATACAGCAGAGTTGTTTATGGCAGTACCCTCACAAGCAGAATATTTTGAATATGTCAGCATAGGAAAGCTCCTTTGTAACATTCCTTTTACGTAAGATTTGTGTCATGCTCTTAAGTGAAGTGAGACTGTCACAATTTAAAATTGCTCTACTTGTAAGAACTATATCTTTAGATATAAAACCTTACATTTTTACCAACATTCTGATTACAAATGCACGAATCAGTGCGTTTCAAATGTACAGAAATGAAGAGTTTTCTTTCACTGATAAGCCCTTCCTTGGCCCCAGCCCTGTAAGCACTTAAACATGTGCCTCTTATCATGTAGTGCCATGAACTTCAGTGGATCCCCAAGTTACAAAAGCAACCCCACTCCAAAATTACTGACCCCATCAGGGTCCTGCTGTATTCTCAATTAGGGTCTCACGAGGTATTTTTTACATCATGGTCGGCAAATTATTTCATCCCTTGAAAATGTTACATTTTAGGGATATTTTAATACACTTAGGTCTAGAATGAAATATTTTTTATTCTAGAATTAAATACTTTTTATTCTGGTGAGTCATTTCATCTGTTTATTGGGCTAAGTTGCAAGAGAGTAATGACTTCTACTGTCTATTGCTGCTCAGTTTACTGTTGGTATCAGCGTTTGTTTTGAAGAGTGGAGTGTAAATGAAGTGTAAAACAAATATGGCTGATTTTGCTACATGTTTTTTTCTACCCTTACCTTTGCCTTATCTTGAATTCCTTGTTGAGAAGAAGAAAAGAATCTATTAAAGCTTAAGTCTTTTCTTCTTTGGCCCTTTATTCTTGGAATGCCAGCACAAATGGCTGGAAAGCAGGAAGACATCCTAACCCTCTAGAGCAGCACAGTGTGTTTAGCTCAGATGTTCTCAACTTTTAGAAGTTGTTACATCAATATTGTGAGCATAATTTCCCCCCCCCCCTTTTTTTTTTTTCCATGAGGGAGGATTATTTAGAATGCCTGAGTTCAGATAATGTTCTGTCTTTGGTCTCCAGTCTTTTTTTCCACAGTACATTTATCCCCGAGTTACGTTTAGAAATGAAATTCCATGTGGATTCTTCGGTGCAGTCAGATGAAATGCTCCATCCTCAATATGAAACTTCATTGGGGAAAAATAAATTTAGGGGATATACAGTGAAATGCAGGATTTCTAAAACAAACAGGAGGTACTTTTCTTCTAAACTGCAAAAATGACTGTGGTGTAGCGAGCCTTGTGTTCTCAGGATGTTATGGATATTAAAAATGGATACTGAACCATTCTGAATGGGGCCAGAAAACAATTAGGCACATCCATGGAAATAAAATCCATTGGGGAACTAAACAAAAAGATGCATTTCTAAGATGGGAAACCAATATCCCCAAGTGCCACATGCTCCACTTGATCAGGTAATGTCTGGCAGCAGTTACATTAATCATGTTTGAGCATTTCTAAAACGTTTGTAAGCTGTTATGAGTAACAGCAAAGGTGTCCTGCCAGGTAGAGGAGGCTCCACTGGAAAAGAATAAAGGTTGATTTGAATTACATCAGGATTCTTGAAGTCAGTGGAGAAGAACTAGGCTATCTCTGTAAATTAGTACTCAGGGTGTGACTGCTGTAATAAATAACATTTGAGTTGAAATTCAGGTTTCCCTGAAAACTGAACTCTCATACCTTTTACAGATCGATAGTAAACCCAGAAACTAAAAAAAAAAAAAAAGGAAGTTAAATAACATTAGATCTCATACTAAAAAAGAAAAAAAAAGGATGGTAATAAAGTGTAATAGAGAGCTGAAAAGTGGCTTTTGTGGCCTGAACTTGTGTTTTATGTAAACATCAGTCTGTCATCTGCCTCACAGAAATGCAAAACTTAGAATAACTTGGCAAAGTTAACAGTTTCTCCTTTAAGGGGCCTAGTTTTGATACAGCTCAGACACTCAAGACTGAAAGGTTTGGGTTTTTTATCACATCCTAAGAGAATGATTGCCCTGCTGGGAGTTGAGGTTTCATCCAGGCTTGTTCAAAGCAGTAAAATTGCTTGAATTGATTTTCACTACATCAGGTTTCCATGACTTTGAACCAAGGCTGAGAACTGTTTTATTGGGATGCATAAGAGGGAAAGTGTTGTTAAATGACTCTACCTTCCCTCTTGCAACTGCAGATTCCAGGGGGATTGGGTGGAATACACGGAGAGAAGAATGCAGGAAACTCTTACCACTCTTGGTTGATTGGAGTTGATTGGGTTAAAACCTTCTGGAATCACGTAAAATGATTCTCAGGTCAATAAAATGCTGATGGGAAGATGGTTAATTTAAAGTACAATAAGCAGACTCCTTGTCATGTAGTTGGCTTTGTGGCAAACACATATTTTTTTTCAGTGTAATTGTGTCAACATTCATTTCTCTTTGATTTCTGGATACCAATTTTCTTTGGAGGAGAGGCTTCACCATTCTTTTAAAAACCTCTGACTTGTTCCTGTTGGAATTTGAGTCTTCAGGAATTGGCCTTTTGTCAACACATCACCTGTTAGTTGTTAAGAGTTTAATTTTCAAAGCTATGATTTCATCTCCCTGAAGAGAAGGTGGACAAGGGGATTTGATGCAACATCAGTGGTTTAGCTTGAGATGTAAACCGAAAAAAGAGAGAAAACCAACATTTTGGGGATGAACTCAGACCAATTAAATTGACTATTAACATTTAGAAAGTATTACAGCCTGGAATGCACGATAAACTAAAGGCCTGAAAGGAGTTTTAGTTAGTGATGACCAGTAATATTTTGTTTGGAAATGGGGATAAATGAACTAGAGCACTCTCCAGGAGTGGGAGAAGAATGTATTTGCTTTTGTTTCCAGCCAGGTCTGCAGTTCCTGCTGTGCCTGCTTTGTTTCCATCTTCACAGTAACTCATTTCATTTTAACCTTGTGGTGTTGGTTCCAAAATTTGCAAGTGCTGTGAAATAGGTGTTGAAGGCAGAGAGGAGCCCCCTGGGAAACAGGGAAATACCAGTAGGGAATTGAGAACTCAGGAGATGTCCAGGACATGACCAGAATCTCTGAAAGGAAAGGGTGAGGAACTCACCCTGAAAACTTGCTTCAGGATGAGGTTTCTGTGGACACTTCTGACACTTCTTGGTTGTGTTTGAGGAGGAAATGCCTTGAGAACAGCTTTTCCTGTGGTCTTATCTCAGGTTGAAATGCAAAGATACACAACCGGTTTTCTTTTCTCCTTTAAAAATATTTAACTGAACTTTTTAAAAACCTCAGCTGAAGAAAAGCGGTTTTGGTTCAAGTGCTGAGAACAGGCTTGAACCAGTTTTCACTACCCATATCTTGGTTTAAATATTACAAAGGAGTTTTTCAATTGAAAACTACCTTTGAGTTAAAATTTAAGAGGAAATGTCTTAACTTTTAAGGCTTTCACTTCCCACTTTAACCTTCTACTTTAATAATGACTGAAAAGAAGAAAAATATTAATCATAACCTTCCACTTTAATAATGACTGAAAAGAAGAAAAGTATTCATGACAACCTTCTTTAATAATGACTGAAAAGAAGAAAAATATTAATCACAACTATACTTTTTAAATCGAATTGATATGTTCATTACAGATTTCTGAGGCTTCCAACCCTTTTTTTTGCTGCTTAACAGCTGTCCATACATGAATATATCACATGCTGACATGGCATTCCTACTTAATTGGGGGTTTTTTTCCTAATTATATACTTCTCACAGCTTTTTCACTGGATTGTTTTATATCTGCTCTTAAAGCAATACATTTTTTGTTTGAAAGTATCCGAAAGCACAGAAAAAGTCATTTGTGCAAGTAAGAGTATCTCTTCTTATTAAGCTAAGATTTCAGTATGTAGTAGTTGCAAAAATATACCTTCAAGAGCATAGAATAATGAAAAACTTGTATATTTTCTTCATGTTTTAAAAAATAGAGCTTTTCATTTTCTATTGCCTGAGTGGTGGTGATGTAATTATTCTCCTGGGGGGAAATGCCTTCAGTAAATATAAGAAACGAATGGAATAGACATTATGCAACTTCCATCCTTTCTGTGAGGCCTCATTTTTGTGAAATGTTTTGGTCTTCTGGCTGGATAAATACAAGCTGAGTGAAACCTGATGTCATGGAAGCTCTTAACACTTTCTTTTGCCTCAACGTTTCGAAGCAGAGTCTTCTCTCTGGGCCCTGCTCAGGTGCAGGAGTTGATTTTTCAATGTCTTTTTTTTCCCCACTGTGGGAAGATTACCTTTAATGAGACAGAACTCTTCAGTGACTCAAATCTTTGAGCCTCCTGCTTCCAAAGGTGGGTCTGACCTAAGAATTCAGAGCCACTCTCAATTTTAAATACCTTTTCCCACCTACTACTCTTTCCAGCTAAAGCCAGAGTGATTCTTCTGGAAATTCGAGTCAGCTCCCTTATAGAGAGTGCTAGATTTTCATCTCATTTAAAATCAGTTTAAAACATAGGTGAAACACCATTTAAGTCTTTAGAATTAAAGTAGCATAAAACAGATGTGAAAGTGAAGCTGGCTGCAAGCAAGCTCAAGGCAAGTACTCCAAATGCCATCCACAGCCACAAAGTCTTCATTTCCAGCATTTGTGAGTGCTCTGATCTGTTGGGTTTGGATTAGGTTTGGTCAGTGCTAAATCAAAAAAACTGTTGCCTGTATTGGCTTCAGCTCAAATTCCTCCTGATCTTCTGTTTTTAATCAGGAGAGTGCCCCTCTGACCAGCCTTGTGTGCAGGGCTGAGTTTGGCTGTTCCGTGCTGTGGGTCTCTCTGTGTGCACCAGCAATACTCGGTTATTATTGGAGAGCTGAGAAGACCAGAAGAGAAATTCCACCCTCCCTGGCCTCCTCCTCGTCTCTCCCCCTCCCCAAGCTCCTCTTTTGTGGTCCTCAAGGCCAGTGCAAAGCATTCTGTTCCTGAGGAGGAAGTGGGGCACCTCAACTTCCCTAAAGGACCATTAGAAAACTGTAATTTCAAAATGAGTTTCCTGTCCAAGGAAGAGGGCTTAGCACTTACCAGAACAGTTCTCCACTGTACAAGGCAGACATTTGAGTTTTATGAGGAACAAATAAAACATTCCTCTGTGCTTTACAGGCACAGCACTTTTCTTAGAGCCTTTAGTTCCAAAATGACCTGTCTGCATAGTTGTGCCGCTCAGTCACAGGGAATAACACGGCCTGACTGTTCCAGGGCCTGCTGCAGTAAACTGGGGGAGCAGAGGCAAGGGAAAAAACACAGCCTGCTGTTTGCAGCAAAGCCTGGCTTTTCAGCTGGGACTAATGTCTGAGTACAAACAATTCCATTCCTGCTCTTCAGAGGAGGGGATGCTGGTGTTCCTCAGCCTCGCTCAGCTCCGTGGGGATGTCTGGGGTGTCCACAGGGATGGGAACCAGGTCTTTGTCATGACAGGCAGCTAAACCTTATGTACCTGAGCTGGACCTTTTGGGGAAGTATATGAAAAGGATTATGCCAGCTTAATTCCCTTCTTTGGAGGTGTGGAAAGCATAGGCAGGTTGACCTTACCCTGCTAATCCTGCTTTAAAAATAAATTAAAGCAATTGTTGTCAGCGTGAAACGTTGAGTTAGTTTTGCGACCTTAGACTTAATATTCTGTCTCACCCTGTAATAAAGTTAATTGAGTGCTTTGAAGAACACAAAAATAGTGAAAACCTACCAAAATCCTCACTGAGGTTTAACTGTAGAACATCCAGGAGCAGCTGTAAGCTTTCCAGTAAGCATCATACTTTACTTGTTATGGGGATCAGGATGAAGAACAATTGGAGAATCATGTTAAATTCAGTCCAATGAGAAGCCATAGTCTGTGCTGTACAGTATTATTTAAGATGTACTGTTGTGTCTTATGTGGTCACGTGGACTTCGATTTTAGTCTTTTTCATTTCCAGATTAATGTCTTAATTCAGTTCTGTTTGCCTCCCTATTATGGAAGAGCTCTCGTGCTATAGACAGTTATTAAATGTGAAATGCATCTCATACCTTATTGTGATGTTCCATTTTAATGTTGGTGTGTAATAGATGTAAAAAAAGACATTTTCATTTTCTTTTTTTTTCTCCAAACATTACCGGGTTTGCAACAGGAATTATACAGAAAATAATGGTGAATCACAGATTGTAGAGAGGGAGATAAAAGGTGACAGCAACAGCACATAATTGCAAAGTCAGATAAACATGTTATGTCATTTTTTAATTGTTCCCCAGACTCTGTTGTAATTAATTACATCCTTGCCCAGGGCTTGTTGAGCTGAAGACAGATAAGTTTGCAGATAGCACTCCAGCCTTTCACATCATAGAATCCTTGCAGGGGAGCAAGGTAATCTTTCCTAATTCCAGTAAAAGCCATCCCATACATAGCTGTTAAACGTTATTTTGTCAGGACTGGGAATGTCTTCGAAGGAGATAATTTATTAGGAAAAAATAGACTTCATTCATCAATTACTTTTTTGGGTTAGACACTTCTTGTCAGGCAAAGAAAAAAGATCTTTCAGTGTTTGTAGAAGGAGAGTTTGTATTTTTAGTGTCCCAACTTGGTGTGTGCTTAAATGCTTCCATGATGTTAAAAATGAGACATTGAGAAGAGCATCTTTTCCAGTAATAAAAAACTAGAAGTGATTCAAGCCAGACTCACGTTTGACTGCTTTGAGGAAAAAAAACTATAGAATTTTTACATCTGGTACTGTCACCTGATAGGAGAGGGATCCTAAGAGATGAGCAGACAGTAGCCTTGAGAAGACCACTGAAAGGTGAAGAATCTGAATGCTTCAAAAGAACAAAAAAAAGAATTGTGGTTTAAAGCACAGGACTTCAAGGGTGCATTTGTGCTTCAGGGATTAGGCATGTAAAAAGAAGATGGTAATTTTAGAGTTAGATGTCTATTGAGGGTATCTACAGCACTTAGGAGGAACATGATGCAATTCCCATATCTTTTTGCTAAATAACACATTGATTTTTCTTAATGATCACATTGTAATTAAAAGGGGTTTACTTTTCCCCCAGCGGAAATTCTGGAATTGGCTGGAAATGCAGCAAGGGACAACAAGAAGGGTCGAGTCACTCCTAGACACATCCTGTTGGCTGTAGCAAATGATGAAGAATTAAATCAGGTAAGAAAAACCTGCCCTGTGAGGGCCAGGATTTCCTTTAGGGCTTTTTAAATTGTCTTTCCATCCAGCTGAATTGTAACTCAAGACTTCTGCTTACTGAGCAGCACAGCAGGAAACAGCTCCATCACTCCCTGACGTGCTGCCTGAGTAACTACAGCACTCAGCTTAATTCTGTATTTCAGCACCCTTAAAATGTGGGAGAATGCAATGGAGATGTAACCTGACCTTTGCTCACACCCTTACAGCCTCTTCTGTTGGGGTGGGACGTGTTCTTAAACTCTACAGGTACACAGAGGAAATCTTGCAGATGCTTTTTGTTTGTTTGTTTGTTTTTGTTTTCCCCTATCTGTTCCCACTGAAGTCTGTTATTGTGACCACAGAAGAGCTCTGAACTCTTGCACGTCTGTGTCCTTTACAGGCTTCAAGGTACCACAAGAAATTGGGGTATTATTTTTACAGTGCTGTGGCATCAGCCAGGGGCAGTGGCTGGGATTACTGTACCTTTGTGTGAGGTGCTGTAAAAACACATCTGAAAAGAGACTTTTTCCAAACTTATGATGGAACAGGAGAAAAACCAATATCCCCAAACCACCCTTCTTCTGGCTTTGTGTGAAATTTGGGAATACTGTCAATTCATCATCCCATTGTAAGCTTGGAGCCTCAGTGGGTTGAGATTGGGAGCAGTCAACACGAATCAGAAGGTGGAATTACCTGGGGGACTTTGATGCCACCTTTTGTATCCTCCTGAATAGTGAATTAGTCCCAGTTAGATGTATAAAAATGGGTTAAAGTGTTTTTAAATACAGAACATGGCATATTTACCTCTGCTTTTAAAGACTTAAATGAACCACACACTTTTGAATATTGATCTTCAACTGCCCATTTCTTTGAAGAAAGACTTCTAGATATAGAGACTTGTATAAATGTTACCCTCCATTCTGAAGTTGCTTTTTCTAAGAAAGAAAAAGCTGTTTTAAAAATGCCCTTTCAAGAGAATTCAGCACTTGGGGACATACATTGGGTTGTGGCACCCATTGCAGTGTCACCCCTGGACTTTGGGGCCCCATTTCTGTCTCCCAGGCTGCCCTGCAGGGCCCTCATGTGTGTGGCTGGGACTGTCCTGTTTTCTCCTGGTTGGGTAACAGCCTTTATGGCACAGCTTCAGAGGAACAGATCTTGGGTGAGCCCTGGAGATGCTGACAGTGCCAAGCATATGTTGCAAGAAGAACACACATTCCTTTTCTGGTTAAAATCTCCTACGTGGTCAGCTTCCTTTCATACATTTCACGTCTCTCTTCTTCAAGGGTAAATGTGTTGAGAAACTCAGGGCAATGTACAAAGCTTGCAGTAAATTGCCATTTTCTATTTATTGGTGAGTAAACGCTGGAATTCGTCTTCTACAACTTTCTGTATTTTTTATTAGCTATTGAAAGGGGTCACCATAGCCAGTGGTGGAGTGTTACCCAATATTCACCCAGAGCTGTTGGCAAAGAAGAGAGGATCAAAAGGAAAACTGGAAGCCATCATCACTCCACCTCCAGCAAAGAAGGCAAAGTCTCCCTCACAGAAAAAAACTGTATCAAAGAAAACAGGAGGCAAGAAAGGAGCTAGGAAATCCAAGGTAGAGTAATGTGTTTATTTTAAACCCAAGGAGCTTGCAAACAGTAGCTGCAGGGAGCTCCACTCAGGGGCAGCTTTCTGTGCCATGTGTTGTTAACAACAGTGATTTCAGTCACAACAAGCAAAGGAAGGGGGAGTCTGAAAACCCTCAGAGGTCACTCGAGTCTGCAGGACAGGGGGGTGAGCCATAAATACTCTGTAAGGAACATTCTTAGGTGGGCACAGGCTGGAGGCACCAGGAGATAGAAGAGGAAAGTGTCTGGAGGCTGTGCTGGTCACACCTGACAGGTTTCAGTTCGTAGGAGTAGGGAATCTTTGCACATGTGTAGCCAAGGATGGCTTTGTCTTTTGCAAAACAACTACTGTCAAGCAATAAGTTATGAAAGTAGGAAGAAAAGGACAGGAATTCCTCATGAAGTGGACAAGGATTGTCAAAATTGCCTCTGGGTCAAACAAAGCTTCTTTATTCATTGTGTGTGTCTCTGTTACTGTTTACTTGGTCACTCTGCTGATTTTTTGGGGGGGGTTTCGAGCTGTTGAATTGTTTTCTCCCCCAGAACACCTAGTAGTTGACATTTCAAGTGCAGTGCTTCCAATAACCATGCACTAATAATTTCCCTAAATCTGGAATTTTTTTCCCCCTGCTTGATTACAAAAGCAGGAAGTCTGTTGTGGGGTTCTGTTTTTCTTCCACACAATAAACTGTATTGTCTGCTTACTATATTGGTATTTGGCTAACAGCAAACTCTTGGGGAATTGAAATAGGACCCATGAAATTCTAATTTTCAAAACATTTGTGTAAAGTAAAGCATGGTTACAGCTTCTAAAAGCACCAATATACCCTTGCATCAAAGTCATTTCAGTTGTTCACCCTCGGATTTAGTTTATATAACTACAAACTAAACTTTGCAAAGGGATAATAGGGAGACAGTGGCTTGCTTAATACTTCAGGTGTACTTTTTAGCTTCAACATAGATATTGCTGAGGCACCAAATATTTATATGAAACCCTAAGTAGTAATTTTATTGAAAATATGAGATTATTTTTGGCACCAGTTGAGTTTATGACCACAGCAGTCAGTTCACTGTCTTCATGAAATGCCTTTTTCAAAACGTTCCTAATTCTCATTTTTGTTCATTCCTGAGAACTGTTGAAAAAAGGAATGGTGGTTGAGGGGAACTCCTTCTCCCCCAACAGTTTTACTGGAGATAAAAGTGGGTGGTGATGTTAAATAAGACAGAAAATTTTTCAGCCCATTTCCTGCTACCAGGCAGGTAGAAAGTAGGTGTATTCTTCTGACTCTGCCTCTGAGGACACATTACAGAGGAGCATTTCTAAAAATAAGTTTGTGAAATCTGGGAGCACCTCCCTTCACAGAGAAAGAAAATTTGTTCTCCAGCAAGTCACTTTTTACCTTAAAATGAATGTCTGCCCACACATGCAGATAAAATATCTTTGTCCACACAAGCCATCAGAAAGCTGTTAACATTTTGGGGCTGTTTATGTGTCTTCCTGCAGCATTTAAGACAACTGCCATCTCAAGTGTGCCCTGTCATGGGCAGGAAAAGGCACCTGTGGACCTGCAGGTGCTGAGGTCGTTATTCCTGTTGATCCCTTCACTGTTATCAGTCACTTTGGTTGGACTGGAGGATAAAATCCAACCCCAGTGTTTGCACAGGCATTTTATTGCCTGCTAAGCATTTAGTGCATGTCATGTATCTTTGTGTCATTAAACTGGTTTTCTCAGAGCCTTGAGTTAACTAATTAACTGTATTTTTGGAAGAAGAAGCAGGGAGAAGTGAGCAAATCAGCCAGTGCTGACAGTACAACAGAGGGAACTCCTGCAGATGGTTTCACAGTCCTGTCCACCAAAAGCCTGTTTCTTGGCCAGAAGGTATGATCCTGCATTTTTACAAATGAATACCTATTTTTCCATGCTGCTTAGGGAATACCCCCCCCCCTCCTGCCACCCCCCCTTTCCATAAAACATCCAGGTACAATGGACATTTCCCCACTGAGCACTTGAGGAAGTGTATGATATTAGCTTTTCTAATTTCAAACAACAAACTTCTAGAACATTTTAAAAATACATAACAAATTCTTTCATGTGGCTACGTAATTAAATACTTAATTAGAAGGAAAGCCTGTGTGCTTGTAATCTATCTCACCTTATTGATAAACAGCATAATTGTTACAGCTCAGCATCTGCCAAAGAGGAGATTATTATAAGAATAATATGTATTTTTTCCAGTGGGCAGCCCACTTCATTACTGATGTAAATGATTTCCAGGTTTTTATCAAAACCTATTTTAGGCATTTGTTCATCATAGTGGTTTTATGTTATGTTCTGTTTTGTGGTTTACAGACTGTGTAATAATGAATGATGCTTTTTTGAAAAGCTAGAAGTCAACAATCCTTTTTTTCCCTGTGAATGTGCTTTGGGACGTGGGATGGTTTAATACAAATACATATCTGCTTAAAGAGAGGATCCATTTAAAGAGACAATTCATTAAATCAATTTGGTTTTTTATCCTGAAACCTGCCTTTAGTTCATGATACAAAATTTTTTGTTAAGTAAAGCTGCATCTTTCTTCTATCATTCAGTAATCAGATCATTGTGTTGTAAGCCATAAAAGATGAGCCATTGTCCATTGTGGAATGTAACTCCTCTGACTCATTTTTATTTCATACTGAGGTTGTTCTCCATTTACCCTGCCACAGTTTGTTTGCCAAGTTTAACATGCATGAGAGTAACATTTTTTTTGCAAGACTTCTGATTTTCCACATTTAGTTTTACAACTGGAGCTAAATTGCTGGGTTGGTAGGGGTCTTTTATTTTACTCCTAGTAGGGGGTTGGTTCTTTAAAACATTTCAATGACTAATTTAGAACCTAAAATTTATAGTCCACGTTAGTGTTTCAAGAAAGCAACATCAGACTTCTGGAGCTGATTTTGAGCTCCTTTTAGTTACCAGAGGGAACCTGGGATGAGACCTGGTGTTGTGTCCCAGCAAACTGACCCAGCAAATCAGTGAGGCTTCGCTGCTGGGCTCAGTGGAAGAGAATTCTGAACTCCAGGATTGCTTTAAGCTGTGCTGAGCAAAGCCAGTGTCTGTTTTAGAGCTTCCCAGGGAGTGCCTTATACTGGGAAATGGACTTCCTGGCTTTCCCATTCCCTTGGAGAGCATTCCCTGGTGTGACGTGTCCATCCCTGCACTGGGTGATTGTCACTTAGCCCTGCACGTGAGAGGGACCAGCTGTCAGCCTTTTGTTGTAACACACATGAAAAGAAAAATGAAAGGAAAATGAAAACCTGTTTGTCTCCTGTAAGAGAACCCTCCAAATCAAAGGGATCATGTTCTGAGCGTTAGAGAAGGCATTGGAAGAACTGCTGCTGAGATCAATCAAGCAGGATCTTTCAAACCTCCTGTGACATCCTTGAACACCTCTCCAGCATGTCTCTGTGATTTGCAAAACCATTATCTGCTAGATCAGAAAATCATTTGCTAAATGGCAGAGAGGGAAGAAAATAATCTTGGGTTTGGTATCACACCATTCCTAAGTGTTTAATGGGAAAAATCGTAGTCTTGGCTCCATGTTTGCAGAATGGAAGGGATTTATTTGCAAGAGCAGCTCTTCATCCTTCTAATATCCCCAGATTTAATTAGCTAAAAACACAAATGAGAATGTTGCAAAACTGGGTATTGTTCAGTTTTTATAATTTCAGTTATTGCATTAAATCTTTAGGTAACTGCTGACACTCAGATAGAAATTCTTAGAGGTCAGGAAATGGCCAAGAACCCTTCAGTTATACCTGTACAAGTGCCTTAGTGCTACATTAATTAAATATTAAAATCTAGTTAATATGTAAATGACTGTGCATACTACAAGTGCCATCCCAATGGAAATGTGGTATTGTGCACATTAAGTAGTTTGTTTTTCCTGAGAGGATTGGAGGCAGAGTTGTGAGACCTCAAGCCTAAGCATTAGGGTTTGGACTTTGCAAGAGACCTCAGCTTGTGGTCCTCAACAGGCATCTTCAGTTTTCAGTATGAAACTCGTACCAGAAAAACTTCCAAGACTTTTAAGGTAATTTTGTCTGAAATAAAAAATGCAAGGCTTGGCTCAAAAAATACCCACAGATGTGCTAAGTGCCACCTGCATTTTATCTAACTAACATTTAATTGAAATGTTACCTTAAGTTCTGTCCATTCTTTGTTGCACATGTATATGCAAATTGGGCCTATTTATATTTGTAAAGTGGCCCTTTAAGGGATCACTTCTCCTGCCTAATACATGCTTCATGTTATTTGGTAGTGAAATTAAGCAATTAGTCATTGGAGGATTTAATTCTGATTAATTTTTGAGTTGTGTTCTGGCACTTGGATGTCTAACAGTGCATTGAGCAGTAAATGCAGAATTTAGTAAAATAATACTTAGCTGCCAACTCATGCTATCAGTGATGGGCAGCTTTTTAAGCATCTTGTTGTTGCTGTTAAATTGAAAGTTTAATTACCAGCTGTTTATGATGTAAATCCCATATATGGGTGGGCTCAGGGTTAGATTTCAGGTCCAAAACCAAAATGTTCTGCAGCTAATAGATCTGGGGCAAAAACCTGTAGAATACAGAATTAGGGATGAAAGAGGAACATCTATAGAATGAACAAAATATGCTTAGGAGCAGACTAAAATCTTCACAAAACAGTCTTTTGGTGTGTGCATGTGTTTTGTTGTTGTTTTGGGTTTTTTAATTTTAAAATTCATGAAGTTTCTTTAACATTTTTGGTTTGATTTGATTTGACTTTTTTTTTTTAAACAGCAGTTGCTTGTAGTCAAACTCAAGACTCAAACTCAAGTATGAATAACTTGCCACGTGTGAAGTATTAAAGGATTCCAAGCTATTTGGAAAGGAAGCTTTCTTAGATTTTATTACAAATTCCCAAACAGACCCATACTTAAAACACTGAATTACACTCATTTTTAGCCAAAATCACCCTATTTTGAGGGGACACAGTTTACTCAAGCAACATATGCAAATGATATGACATTGCAGGCTTTTAAAGAGAGAAAGAAGGTCAATTCATGGAATCACATGAATGAAATGGAAATATTTTTTTCATAAAACCTAAATACGTGGATGGTGGCCTCCTTAAATCACCCATTCACTTGTATGGGTTTCATGGATTGGCTCATATTCCCTGTTAATAAATTAACATACACAGAGAGATGGTTTGAAGAGTTAAGTTTACAGAACGTGGATTACAAACCAAGAGAAAAAATTGAGTTATTGATGAGGTAAAGTGCCATACCTGTTGTGCTTCAGAGATTGAGGGCTTTGGATTAGAAGGAAAGCCTGGCTTAACTGCAGCTGGTTTCAAGACTTGCATTAACAAATAAGAACTTTCTCTTCCACAGTTGCTTTCTGTATCACCTAATCAGCCCCTGAAACAATCATTTTAAATACCTGTAGAGACAAGCATAGACCATGCTGTAATTAATATGTTTCCCCAGATGAAAGAATCTGGAAATTTTTTAAACTTTTAGAGTATTTTAAGTTTGAAACAGTCAGCTTAGTGCATGTGAAATCAGACTGCCCAACAGGAGCTACGAAGCAGTGCCACAACCTGCTCTAACCCTGCAATTCTGACCTTTGCCAAGTTTGGCATTCCCAGAAGGTTGCCCAAATAATGGAGTTGTTTCTGTGGTGTGGGTCACATCCTATGGTGAGGCACCCAAACTATCAGTAGCAGGCAATCTGTACTATCACTTTTCACCCCTGAGCACTACTGAAAAAACATCCTTGCTGGAATGACATGACAGGATCCTTTTGTCACCATGGCTGGTCTGAGTTTTTCCACTGACTTCTAATTTCATAGAACAGTTTGTAAGTCTTGCTCAAAATATATTACCAGAAGTTAAAGTCTGCACTTCCTCATATTAATTCCATGAATTCTTTCTATTCTTTTAAGAACATGTAGTGCAGATGTGAATTAATCTCTAGATCTCTGTGCCACCTCCCTCAGTTTACTGTGTGCCCATGAGAAATCCTCCTGATTTTGTAACAAGAAAGAAACAGAAATCCAGGGGTGCAGTGAGAGGAGTTAATGGGCATTAATGGGTGGAGTTAAAAATCTCTGTTTTCCTAAGGGACAAAAGCAAATAAAATAAAACCTAGAAGCAATAAGCACATAATATTATGTGCCTGCTTATGGTACCTCACTAGGCACTCAACAAAGGCTGCAGAACTGTAATGAGAGCTGAAGTGTTGCAATACAGAACGTGCTGACCACTGATAAGGAAAGAAAAAGAATCCCATCCTCTTGTTGGGATGGAGGAATCTCTGGAGACAAGTGTGTGCTTCCTCAGAGATAGGCTGTGTGTGCTGGCTTAAGGAAGGAGGAGCAGCAGCTTTGATCCCAGTTCAGTCTGAATGGTCTCAGCACGTTCCTGTAATTAATGCTTAAGGAATGCTTAGGGTGTCCTTCATCTCTACTTGGAGGAGAAACAAAAGCCTTCTTTTAATGCCAAAATTAGCATCACGGAATTGGGTTGGAAGGAACCTTAAAGAACACCTCATTCCAACTCTCCCCTGCCATGGGCAGGGACACCTTCTACCAGCCCAGGTTGCTCCAAGCCCCATCCAACCTGGCCTTGGACACTTCCAGGGATGGGGCAGCCACAGCTTCTCTGGGCAACCTGTGCCAGGGCCTCCCCACCCTCCCAGGGAAGAATTACTTCCCAATATCAAATCTTAACCTTCCCTCCTTCAGCTTGAGGCAATTCCCCCTTGTCCTGTCACTCCATGCCCTCGTGGAAAGTGCCTTTCCAGCCTTCTTGTAAACCCTCTTTAGGTTGTAGATAATAATAATAACAACAATCCCAAACAGTGATCAGCATAGAACCAAAACAGAGCTCATTAGTAGGTCCATTCCTGTCCTCCCTGTGTGAACAGCGTTTGAGTCTTGCGTTTGAGTTTTTTGGGGACAATAACCCTCCTTTACGACCTGCCTTTTATTTTGCATATTTGTTTGCAGTGATGCTATCTCCATCTGTGTTGCAAAGCTCACTTTTCTGCAGCTTCTCTGTGATTTCCCAGCTGTCCTGTTATTTCCCACCTCATGCTTTTCTTTTCAGCTGAACCTTATTCACAGTGAAATCAGTAATTTAGCCGGCTTCGAGGTGGAGGCCATTATCAATCCTACCAATGCTGACATTGACCTTAAAGATGACCTAGGTAAATGGGGCATGGGTTGACACAACTAACGGTCACATGGAAATTATGGAACCCAGAATTTACCCTCTAGGCCTTCAAAACCTTTAGGAAGAGCAGAAATTCAAATCTTGCTTTGTTGAAGAAATATGTTCCAAATACTCTTTCACCGAATCCGAACGCTCGCAGCTGTTGCTTGTCTTCAAGCTGATTTCAGTTCAAACCAAAAATTTAAATTCTTTTCCATAATGATCATATGTGACTGTTAGCTATTTTGGGGGGTTTCTTATTTGGATACTTTGAGGACTAAAATACTTTTTTGTCAGGTTGTTTTCAAAATAAGCAGTTTCTCCATTCTACCTGCAATCTCAGGAGTTTTTTCTCATACTTAGAGTAGGCTTTAAATTTTTAAAAGGAATTATTAAACAATTAACTGTCCCCAAATCTTTCCTACCTCGATTTCATGTTTAATTTAATCAAATCGTGTTTCCATTATGCTTCAGTTACTCCCTGTCACTCAGATTCAGCTGAAAACAAATACTGATATTATACCAGCAGTGAACTACCGTAGATGGTGAATTCCTTTTAAAGCTTCGGTCTTGTTCCAGATCGAAAAGAAATCAAAAAATTCCTCCTTCAGCAAAAGAAAAGTTACCTTTCAAGCATTATGTACTGCATTCCCTTCTCATTTGAATATTGAATATTCTTATTTGATTATGCTGTTGTCTTTTTTTTTAAACTTCCTTAATGGAATACAACCCATAATTCTACTACTGCTGCATTTCCTGTGGGAATGTACAGAAGTAACTTAACAAGAAAAAAGATTTAAGAAGGTTAATTTTTAAACCAGCCTTTCTCAGAAATATGTATATCTTTACAAGTGTCTCAGCCATTCCAACACATAATTAGAAAGTGTGCCTTACCTTTAAACTATAACAACAATCCCTTGTATTTTTTAAAGCAAATTCAGTACAACCCTTGCTGCAAATACAAGGTTTCCTCTGTGTGAAGGAGACTGGCATTTTTAGAATGTGAAGATTAGTACCTGTCAGCTTATTGATGCTGACAAAATGGAGAAACTAATTATTTTGTTTGGCTTGATGATCCTGAATTTCTTTTTTTAAACAGATTCCATATTTTAATGTCATGCTCTGTGGGGAACTGGTTGTTCTAGGTTTCTGCAAAGTGCAGTGGGGCATTAGCTGATTTTAAAACTTTGGAAAATGATCTCATGTGATTGCTCTGACTTTGTCATTTTAACATTTATTTGATCATGTCATACTCAATATTCCTCCTCCTGTTCCCTACACCCCTTTCTCTACACACACCTGCACACACAACTCAGCATTTTGGCGCAAGGTTTGGAGATGTGAAGGTAGGAAAATATGGACGTTGGTACATGTGTAAATGTAGAGCCTGTGCTGGGTCTCTGTCCAACGTGGTTGATATCCATCTGTTTACCTGTTGTAGTTGCAAGTTGTACAGGCTGACATTGCCACGATCGACAGTGATGCTGTCGTTCACCCGACAAACTCTGACTTCTACACCGGTGGTGAAGTAGGTAATGGCAAGTTCAGCGCTGCCGAGTTTGTATGTGTGTGCATGGTCGATCAGCAGCCACAAGCTTGGTGTAGCTATGCAGATCTGCATTCATTTCTCACTTCCAGCAGTCCTGACTGATCAGAGAAAGAAAGCAGGGATTGCAAACCCAGTAGGCATTTCTGGTTTTTGTCACCGAACCAGGGCAACACCAGAACGCGCCGCCAAAATTGGAAGTGCGGGAACGGTTCGTTCAATGCGGGCACGTGAGCAGGGCACAGGAATCACCCATGTCAGGGGTTGGCCTGACGTGTTCAATGCCTGGGCTGAACATGGTTTGGTCTGTAGATTTCTAACCAGTTCCAGTGCACCCTCTCCATGCCAGATGTTCACATCTGGGTTCACATGCTGGATCTAGCCTGTCTGTATTTCTGAACTCTTACAATTAACCTGATGGTCTGATGACCTTCCCAGCCCTGCTCAGTGGTCCACAAGCCCACAGTGATGTGACACGTTTTTCAGGTGGTCAGTCATCTAAGCCACACTGCTGAGAGAAGGCACGACAGAAAACAGGACAGACCTCTTAATTCAGCCATCATAACTGTCCCCTGAGTAACTCCTCTAAGTGGTACCCTCTCTGCTTACAGTGTTCTGAAGGATTTGATAAAAGGGTAGCAATGCTTTCACTGAACTGCCTTGGTAACTTGAGAAGGCAAGTGACAGTTTGGGCTGGATGCAGAAGTTGTTAAAATCAAGTGAGCTGATCCCAGCCTCTGTTCTGCATCTCATCTTGAACTCACCATCACCATGTGAACGAGCTCTCTGCACACCCAAGGCCCTGGTTCAGCACTGGCTTGGGGGGACACGTGTCCTGCTGCAGCACTGGCACATCCTACACCCCCTGCTTTTCCTGAAGGAGCTGCTTCCTGAGTAACACAGAGAAAAGTAGCTCTGGATGGCCCGTTGAGCAGGAGCACTGTGGCTTGGCTGGCTAAATAATATGCAGAGACATTAAAATAAAAGTGTTAAATAGCCTGTAACTGAAGAATATGCTTGCAAAGTCTGTCAGACCCATTTAGCCAATGTGCCTGTCTCCTCCCCTGTGACAGGGAAGTGCTTTGCTACCCTGCAAAGAAAATTGTCTCTCGAAGCTGGACTGCTCATTCCTTAGTGTAGGTTCCTGTTGCCTCTGACTGCTGTAAGAAAGAATAGAAGTGCACAAATGCTTAGCTTCCAATTATTAACTTTTACCCATCTAAATTTATTTTTTTTATTATTATTTTTGTTGATTTTTTTTCCCTAACAATTTAAATGTACCGGGGGCTTATCCTGAGAATTTTAGAGCCTAAATTTCTGCTAACGCTGTTTTCCACACTGATACCAATGCCTGCTTGGAAAGCATGAGATAATGATCTTGTTCTCATGGGAGTGACACATATTTATGCCTGTGAGCAAATAAGCTACTAACCTTGAAGCTGTGAAGCAAGACTTCCATCAAGAAACTTGCTAATGTAGTGGAAAATGGTTAAATACAGTCTGTCCTTTCCCAGATTAAGCTAATTTAGAACATAGATCTCAAGTATGATTTCAATATAAACCCTCACTATTAATCAGAAGAAGAACATAATTGAGGAGTAAATGCAGAATATCTCACTGATTCATACTTTTGCTCTTCTTTGTACCAGATCTCCAAGAAGAGAGCTCAGTGAAATAAACTGACATGGTTGTTCATTGCTTTTAATTATAAATTAATTCCCAGTAGAAGGGAAAAAGCTGATCCTTCTGGATTGAATTAAACCAAACTAGGCTAAATTCCATTAAATGTACAACAGCTTTGCAATGGCAAAGAAATGACCTACTTAATAGATCTTTGCTGTTCCTAGGTTCTGCACAAGGCTTAATTATGTTTCCCCTTGAAACAAGAGAAATTAAGGATTATGAATGTCATGGGGTTTAGGACTGATCAGAGTTCATGGACTCGGGGGGAATATAACTGGAATATATATAAAAATATCAATGGGAATTATATGGAAATACATACAGCAAAAATGGAACTAGAATGGAAGACTGTTTTGTTGCCTCCCCATCCCTTCTCCAGCAGAGGGATTTTACAAGGCCCTGGGCTCAGCCACGTGTCCTGGAAGGGCTCAGCAAAGGGCATGGGGGGGTCTGTCTCTGCTTTTGAGGTGCCAGGGGCCTTCCAACCCCTCAGTGCTGCTGTGGGTCTCCTTTCCCAGCCCTCTCCTAAGACCCCTTGCTGCTACAAGTAAAGCCATTGCTGTCTCCTCTAAGAGATTTTAAGATGGTCCTTCCACTCCCGTGCGCTGGGATTGGTGACTTTAAGTCTCAGAAAATTCCTAGCGAGGAGTTGGGCTGAATAAGTCGAAGTACTTTGGCTGAAGTATTTCTATAAAAGAGCTTAAATGAGCACAAAGAGCAAATTACACTCTGACCTACACAGTCTGACCTTGCAATCCAGCTTTTGGCAAACCCTGCGTTGAACTGATGACAAAAAAGCCAAAGAAAAGGCATAAGTTTTGTAATTGTCCTCAGCTTTTGTGCCCCAAAAGCAATAAACTCCAACTGGAAAAATAGAGGCAGGGTCACAGAGTCAGTTTTTGAATGGAAAACAAATGCATTGTTTTTAACTTTTCATCTTCAGTTTGGAAGAAATTTAGCAGAACAAAAAGCATCTTAGTTCCTAGAGCCATAACCCAATTCAGTAACCTGAACCTTGGAGGAGGGGCTCTGCTTCCTTGAGCATACAGTATGTGCACTTCCATCAGAAAATGCATTTTTTTCTTTCTTCATCAGTGAAAGTAAGGGGTGTCACCAAATAAATGTCTAGATCTTTAGAGATCCTAGTTCTGAATTTTTGGAAATCAGTTTTCAAAGCAATATCTCAAATCAGAGCCTTTATGATATCACTGCTTGTACTTATCTACCTTTATAATTAATATGCACAGTGCAAAATTATGTGGGATGCTTATGTAGTTAGGAAAATGCTTTCTTGGGCTGTTTTTATTTGAGGGGTTTTTTTTAATATTAATATTTAAAACTAGAGCTGCAAAATAAGATCTAAACCATTTAGTGATGGACTGCCTTTGTAAAGAGCATACCTTTGGGTTGCCCTGAAACACTGCACAGCTCTTCTCCTCCCAGAATGACTTTGTCCAGCTCCTTAGCTGTAGTTAGAGAAGTTCATTGGAGGAATATGTTCCTTAGAGATTCTCCTTATTTCTGAGGCTCTTCCTCTTGGTTAAAGGTGGCTCAACAAGCTGGGCAGTTACCAAGTAAAGCAGCCCGCTGCACTCACGAGACTGTTTCATTCCTGGGGCCACCTGTTGGGGTCAGGGACCAAGATCAGGTGAGTCTCAAATTCTTATTGTGGCAAATGGCTCTTTAAAACAATTTGTAAGAGAAGAGGGGAAATGAATCCTAGGTGAAGGAGTTATGAACCTTCAACCACTCTTGAGCTAGCACATTCTTCTGGAACGTTGCACACTGAGAGATGCTCGTGATAAGGAAGGAGGTAGGGATGTCATGTCCGATGTTTTGACAGTAAAATCAAGTCTGAGAATGTTAGCAAGGGATACCAGGGTGAGGTTTTTGGGTTGTTAGGGTTGTCTTTTTGGTTTTTTCTTTCTGTTGTTGTTGTTGTTGTTTTTAATGATTAGCTAATTCTCAAGTCCCAAAAGGTTTAGATCTTACTTTGCAGTCCCCAAAAAAAACCAACATTTGGGCAGAAAACTCTAGAGCGATGTAATAAAAATTAATGATGAGTCACATGTCTGCTGTGGAAAGCTGAGATGAGAGGAGTAAACTATCAATTCTCTGTCCAGGGAGCACTTTGGAAAAGAAAGGCGGGAAGGAATTTGTGGAAGCTGTCATTGAGCTCCGCAAAAAGAACGGACCCTTGGACATTGCTGGAGGTGAGGCTGCGATCCGGGAACCCAAACCCAACCCAAACCCAAACCTAGATCTGAACCCAAACCCATCCCAAACCCAAACCTTCACCACTTTGGCTCACACAGCCAAGCTCCTTCTACTCCAGCCCTGGAGCTCCTGCTGTCTGAGCCAGCTTTTATGGGTTCCATGGTATTTGTATTCTCCATATACACACGTTGCATCATAAATAACCTTTACCAGGGCATGTGGGCAGTGGGGCAGTGATGTAATGCTGCAAGTAAAAGCTGTTCACAGGGACGTGCACACACAATGAATGTTGCTCATTAAGGGCACAGTTTAGAAAAGCAATTAATGAGATGCTTATTTTTGAGCCCAACTCTGTTAAACATCTGCTTTGCTGAAATGCTGCTGACTTTCACTGAACTTAAGCACGTGCTTAAAGTTCAGCATCTGCTTGGGTGCTCGGTTCCATCAGTGCCAAAACCATCACTGTAAAAGCTTACGACTTTTTGATGCCTAGTTATCAAAATTTATGTAATATCGGAGCAAAATCTACTATAGGAGTAATAAAGTTTAATAATGGCAATATATAATTTTACACCATCTGTGAAATTGCTGATCCATGTTGTTCATATAGAAGGCTGATTCTGCCATCTGTGTTTATGCTATAAAAACAAATACAGTGTGTGCAGTTTTGTAAACGAATCCTAACTACAGCCGAAGGGGAGATGTAAGAATTCAGCTCTGACAGGAAAAATTACAACTGTTTACTTCTGCTGCTTAATACTTTGGGGGTTTTTCCCTTAACTTTTTAAAAATTTTAATAAGTTTTTCTTGGAATTTTTGTTCTGCAAAAATATGCAGAATCAATTACTCAGTTTTGGGTTGTTTTTTTTTTTTTTTTTTAAAAACTTCTCTACAATATTCCTCGCCGGCCCAGACCAAACTGCTCCAAATGGGTGGCAAGTTGGAAAGCAGAGTTTGTTTTTCTCAGGCATCAGTGCATCCCTGAGATCTGGGAGCTGCTTTTCCAGTCTTACCCCAGGGAGCTCTGTGTTGCACTGGGAGAAACTGGCTGTGAGGGATTTGTTGGAGGGCTCTAGAGCAGAATTTATGCACATCAATTTCTCAATGCTGTGGTTATCCAGTTTTCAGATTTCTCAAATATAGGGGTTTTCCTTTAATCTGCCAATAACCAGGATCCCTACCTGGTAACTAGCACAGAATGTGTCCATGGCTCACTTGCTGTTTCCTACTTCTCCTTACAGAGCATTTGCATTTGAAGTCAGGGACAGCTGCTCTTGGTAATGAACAGTTGTCCTCATCAGAATCCTAATGACTTAATTAATGACTACCCTAGAAAACAATCCCTGAGAAATATTAAAGCTGGTGATGTGTATCAATACAGCATTCTGTTCCTTCGGGATGAAGATGATAGCCACATTTCACATCTGACTAGAGATATGTCAGCTGCTTTTAATAGATTTTTCTTGGATTTATGATGTATTCTGAATCTGCCAACACTTTAGTTGCACATTATGACAAATTAACATTGCCTAACACTGAGGCTATTCAACATGTTGGGACTCTGCAAACCCATAAGAACATAAATGCTTGTGCTTCCATTGTCCTTCAGAATGTTCTGGTTAACCCCTGGTCAGGATGCCATATGACAAAGTCTATTTTCTCTTTCCTGCAGCAGCCATGGGATAGTATCCATATGTGGTGATCGTGTGCCAGGAGTTATTTCTACTATACTTAAATAACAAAATGCCTCATAAACATTCCAGAATGGAGTGGAGGCTTTCAGACCTTTGCAAAGCTGATTTTTAAATTATTTTTTTTTTAAGACTTATTGGTATTTTTATTATGGTTTTTTGAAGACATAAGCTGCCATTTTCTACCTACCCTTTTGTGGGGTATTTTAGGGGCTGACTCTTTGTGAAGGTTCCCTGTGTGCTTGTGTGAGATGTCAGCTGGATGTTTTCCTGCCTCAGCTTGCCATTAGGGTGGTTTTCTCCTTCCTCCCCCCCCTTTTTTGTTTTTTGACTAACCAAAGCTACAACTTTTTGTTTGCAACCAACCACAGCCCTGTGAGTTGGGAAATGGCAGAGATCCTCCTCCCCTGGTTTCTGGCAGGCAGAGCACAGCCTGTTGTTGCTCTGTGGTGGGAAGTCGTGAACCCAGAGCATGTTCTCCTGCAGGGAAGGCAGAGAATCTCTGGCTGTCGAAGGTTCTGCTCCATCTTCTTGGGCCCTGAATGTCCATAGTAGTGTTGTGGTGCTAAGATACAATTAGCATGGTAAAAATTCTTCATTTCGTGACACACAGAAGGCCTGGCCTGTTGGTACATAAACAGTGTGAATCAAACATTGCAAATTTGTAAGTGTGTCCCCTCCAACAGTCTGTCAAGAATGTGATGAAAGAGAGAAACCACAAAATTAAACCCAGTAGTGTTCAAGTGGTCTTAGATGACCCCTAGACAAAAAAAAGTTCAGATAAGGCCAGGCCCAAAGTCTTGAAATCACACGAATGTCTTCATTACAGTTGCTCAGAAACAAAGGTGGAAATAAAGCCAAAATCTTAATTCACCTCTTTTCCAGCCTTCCTTAGGGGTTTGTAGAGCACTGGTAGCTCTGATCTGCTCCAGTTTGGGCTGAGGTGTGATCAGAAGTGAGCTGAACAATCTGTGCATTTACCAGGAGTAGCTGAAGGTCACCCAAGTCATAACTCCACGTGCCTGTCCACCATCCTGATATTTCCTGGGGTAAACCAAACCAAAGCAAGCTCATCCCTTGACCAGGTTAACATTCTGCCCTTTTCCTTAGACAATCCCCAGTATAAATGTGTTTCCTTTGATAGCAGCCATGAATTCTTGCTCTCTCTAAACTAAGCTCTATCATAGCTATGATTCATAAATTATCACAACAAAGTGCAGCTGGAAATGGAAAATACAAAGTCTCTCTCCTCATGTTGTATTTTAAGGCTGTGTGATTTGTAATCCAAACCATTCACAGGGGCTGAGGGAATGTCTGTTGATTGTTTGCTATTTTAATCACACGTGCACTCCTTTAATGCCGAGGAGAGGGAAAAGCAATTTTCATGTTTCACTTTCGGTTCTCCCCAGCTGTTGTCAGTGCTGGCCATGGACTGCCTGCAAAATTTGTGATCCACTGTAACAGCCCTGGTTGGGGCTCAGACAAATGTGAGGAGCTGCTGGAAAAGACAGTGAAGAACTGCCTGGCCCTGGCTGATGAAAAGAAGCTGAAATCTATTGCGTTCCCTTCCATTGGCAGTGGCAGGTAAGGCTCTTGGGGCCAAAGAGGTCACATTTCCTAAGTGCCATCCCATGGTCCAGTCTCCCTTCCCATGTACAAAACCCATTGCTACAATGCTGACTCTTTTCTTCTTTAAATCAGTTCCCTAAAAGAAGTGTTTCTTCTCTTGTGGGGCCTGCAGTGTTCTCCTGAGTGATTCTGCCCTGCAGAATCTTAAAGCATGTAAATAGGATAAAGAGCATAAAACAGACTTTCAGGAGAATATTAAAAGACTCTCTTCAGACTGTTGATTTCTTCATATAAATTTGGGATGTGGAGGAGAACATGAAGAAAAGGGGGTCTATTTTGCCTAGTTTTAGTGCATAATTAAACTTCCTGCACTTTATGGCTCAGGATGGCCAAAGACAAGGCTTAGTGTTTGTTTAAGCAGCAAACCTGAAGTGCTTTGATTCTTAGGATTTGCAGAGTCACTTGAAGCTTTCACCCAGAATCCGTAAGCTGAATTCCGTGCAGTTTACATCATGGGACTATTTCAGTTAAAAAAAAAAAAAAGACCTTAAAAGCCTTTGCCAAGGTCTTTGAAAGCCAAAGCCTAAAGTTCAAGTCCTCTGGCTTTGTACAGGGTGCTCAGTGCCTTTGAAAGTTGGATTGTGTTCTTAAGAGTCTGAGACTGCATCTTTAATCTGAGGCTCTTGGGTTTGGGGTGCAGGGGGAGATTTGGAACTCTTGGCCCTCAGTGATGGCTCAGTGTGAAGAGCAAGAGCCCAATCTAGGCTTAATCACACAGTTGTGTCTCTAACCCTGAACAACTGCCCCTGTTCAATGTGCCATGAAAGAAGTTGGCTGATGTACAGCGAGAATATTCTTCTCATTGTGCTGTGTTGCAACAGTAGATGAATTCCTGCATATTCTGTGGGCTAGAGCAGAAATCAGTATTTGAGCTTCTGGGTGAATGACAATGAAGAAATATAAGTTTCATTAGGATAATAGATTTAAGCAGCTTGCATCAGACAAATCTCCAGCTAAGGTTAATTTACATGGGTGTCATTTTAAGGAGATAACTTGTGGAGAAATACAGCAGAGGGTTCATAGTAAGCTGGTGAATTAACTGGCGGGGTCACAGGCTGGTCAGGACACAGGGAAGCTCTGAATCACTCTTTGGGAGAAACTCCCTCCCTGGACTGCAGTGTAACTGTGGAATTGGTTATGTAAAAGTGGAACTGTGGAAAGTATCCTCCACAGAGCCCTTTCTTCCCTGGATAGCTCCCAGCAAGGAACCAGTCCCAGCCCTTACTGTGAAGTAGGTGATTGGTACTGGAAGATGATGAAACCCTGAATAAAATGAGCAGATTCCCATTCTGTTATGAAATCTGGGTACTGACAGGCAGGATCTGTGGTGAGCTCTCAGCCTGGTTTGTGCACGTCATTCTCACTGGAGCCAGTTGAAGTGGTGCTTTTAAAAGATGGAGAGGAATCAAAAGGCCTTGAGTAATAAATGAGGCTATGTATTTTCCCTCCTTTTTCTTAATTAGAGAAACTCAAGCATAAATTAATTTTGGAGGGAGCAGACTATATTCTGACAATACTCTCTACTTGTTTTTATGAAGTCTAAAGCATTAAAAAAAATAAAAGTAAAGCTTTAAAAGATAGCAAATGCCAAAAGACACCACATGTATGCAGCTGTTCTAGTACAGACATCTGTCAAGCAGACATCACCCAATAAACCCACATAAACAGTTTCATTCTCTTTTATAGTTGAGGAATGGGATTACATGAGGGCAGTTCAAATAAATCACAGGGGGAAATAAAACAGCATTCACTGGGCCAGATGCTCAGCTACAGCCAACTTGTGGAAAGCACAACTTGGGTGCTGTTCAGAGGTAGCCTAGAGTTCAGTCTGGTTGGGCCATCAGGAGAAAAGGGAAAGGAGAGTTAGGGATTGAACATGAAATCATCCTTGGGGTAGGGATTTCATTCTGAGGCTCTGACTTTGATCTGATCGACACTGGTTTGGCTGAAGCCTCAAACTGCCTTTTCACAGGAGTTTAACTCAGAGCAGTAGATCAATGCAAGAGGCTTCTGCTGCTTGCAGCCCACACATGGCCATCAGGCCAGCACCTTTCTGCTGATTTTCCTATGCTCTTTCTTTTGGGAGAGGGGTCCTGAGCAATGTACTGTCATCAGCTTCCCTGGCAATGTGCCTTCCTTTCACCAGGCTGCTCTTCTTTCATGTGCCCTGTTGTGACCACCCTGCCAGAACACTCAGAAGTTTTGTGACTTCAGAGTTCCCCCAGAACGATTCAGGAACAGTGTATACCCTGATTTTGATGCTGCATCACAGTCTCTGCTCAGGAGCAAAACCCCTAAAGATCTCTTCAGTGTATGCCAGGATTGATATGCATTGATAAGTGACCTGCAAGTGCTCGGGTGTGGAGGCTGCTGAGTCTGTGTTTCTGCCTCTCTGTAAGCTGACAGCAGGAAGCAGCTCTGATGTCAGAACTGCTCTCAGCTGATTAACTTTTCACACAGCTGATTCTTCCTGACCAGCTCATTTGCCTTTGGAAGAGTACAAGGTTTTTTTTTACTTCTTCTTCAATAGAAGAAAAAAAGAGGGCATTTTCAGAAAAGAGAAAACAGCGTGAGCTATTGCATGCCATCATTTTTGAAATGCCACAAGCATTATCTTCAGGCAGCCTGTATAATATCACATTACAGGCAGGACTGGCACAGAATTGCTCTCAGAAAATATTTGCTGGGAGGGCAATGTGCAGGCAGTGGGCCATGACACGGGCAGTTGCCCTTCTCATTGTGTGTGTTGTGGCCCAGAATGAGAGGGAGTGTCCAACAGTGCTTCATTATCAGCATGGTGCTTTGGTGAGCAAGTGCTGAGTGATGCTCACCTGTTAGTGCCAGAGGAGAATTTAGCCCAGCTTCTTTGAACTGCTGAGGAAACTGAGGAACTCAACCATCTGTGTGATCTGTAAGTTATTTGCAGTATTAATGGTACACAATTCATAATGAGGAGCATTGACTATCGTACATCTGTAAGCACATGTCAAGGAACCAGGTGACGTTCAACAGGCTCTTTCAAATTCTTTTTGGGTGCTACTCCTAAGGGTGTTCTTGTCCCCTCACCCTCAGACTGGTTAGTGCACCACACGTCACTGGAGCTGGGGGAGGGCTCACACTTTGTCCAGGGCAAACCCCTGGTGTGGGTGAGCAGTACACAGGTGTAACACAGCAGCAAAGCTCAGGTTACCAGGTGTAATTTCAGCAGTTTACCATGACCTGTAGAACTCACAGTTCAGGTCAGGGCTTTGCTCAGACCATCCTACTTGTGCTTGACCTATTTTAAAGATTAGATGAAATTTTCAGGCAAAGGCTGCTAGGTAAAAATGTGAAGAAGCTTGTAAGGAGGGTTGCCAGATTAGGTGCTGAGCTTTGAAATTCAGTCATGCAGAGTTTTGGCATCTGAGAAAGCAGCAAGGTTGGTTCTGTGTCTGTGGCTTCTCCAGAGGAAGAGGGTAGGAGCCTCTTCTTTAGGCATGGCTAGAGGAGCAGGAAAGCCTCTGGTTTCACATCTCTGCAGTTGGTACCAAGCAGATGTCTGTCAGTGTGATTTTCCTAGGACTGTACTTGTATTGGAGCAGCCTGTAACTAAACAGGATGTGAGGAGTGCTGGAAGTGTTGCTGAAACATCTCTAAAGTCTGTCCTCAGACCCGACCCAGCAACTTTGGCTTCCCCAGTCCAATCAGACTGACCCCATCTGGCCAAGGCCCCTGTGACCCAGGGGAGCATTCTCACCATCATCCAGCCTGCTCCCCTTTCCTCCCACATTTGAAATGATAATGGGGTAACCAGTGCTTTTTCTCACCCTCAAACTAGCAGAACTCATTCTCTCTTCCTTTTCAACCTGCAGCAAGGCCATACAAGTAACTTTTACAATCTTGTGCTTAATTAACCATTAACAGTGGTAAGAACATTTTGTACTTTGGGTCTTTTCATGTTTCATTTTCTATGTCAAGTTGTCTGTCCCTTTTTATTTATTGGTTGCTTTACTTTCAGGACAGGTTTAACTCTTCAGCTCCAACATCTGCACTGCTTTCCTGAACACATCAGGCCCTTGTTTTACTTGTCTGTTAAATGAGAATAATTGACCCATCAGGTATCATAAGGTTCAACCCATTAATGTGGGTGTATTTTGGGAATGTGTTTCTTCTGTTTGAACATTTTAAGTCTTACCTAAACAAACAAGTTTGTAGCTCTAATTCAGCCTGTAAACACTGACTTTGCAGCTTTGTTCACCACAAGGTCTTAGAGAAAAGCCGGAGCCTTAAAGGTTAAACCACCAAAGGCTAGTCCAGCAAGTCTTGATTTTCTTTCTTTTCATTTTTTTTTTTAATCTCTCCTTCTAGAAACGGCTTCCCAAAGCAAACAGCTGCTCAGCTGATCCTGAAAGCCATCTCCAGCTACTTTGTGTCCACAATGTCCTCTTCAATCAAGACCGTGTACTTCGTGCTCTTCGACAGCGAGAGTATAGGGATCTACGTGCAGGAAATGGCCAAACTAGATGCCAACTAAGCCCCAAAAGCTGCAGTACCAGCCCCCTCCTCCACCCCTCCTCCTCCCCAGATCCTTAACTCATTGTGAAGCAGAGCATCCCTTATTTTAAATTTTGCTCATCTAGGGGGAATAAAGGTGGGGGTTTTTTGTTGTTTTGTTTTGGGAAATTTTTTTTTGTTTGTTTGTCTGTTTGTTTTGTTTTTACTTTCTAAACTGTTTTATGTTGGCACTGATAGTTGGCATTACTGCTGTTAATGCACTGTACCCCAGGCATCGTCTGAATTTAGTGTAATCTAGGAGATTTTATAGTTTTATTTTAATGAAGTATGGATCAAGCAGGAAGCTGTTATAGGAGTATGTAGTCTTTTACTTGTGAAAGAAACAGGCCAACCCTATTTTGTAACTGTGTTGTGGTGCTTTATCAATACATCGAGTGGCGTTCCTTTCATTTTTTAAAAGAACAGATGCTATAAACCTAATTTGTGTTTGTTTATTGTCTTAATGATGAATCTGGAAGAGAAAAAAAAATACAGAAACCCTGTTGTCCTTAATTATATTTACAATTTTGAAACTGTGTGAATTGATTTAGTAAAATGTTTGAACTGTTGCTCTTGCTGTACTTGGATTAATTTTTCCCCGAAGGCTTCGTTTTCTAAGTTCTGAAAAGTTACCTATGGGAGGGATGAGAGCAGATCACAAACAGTGACCTGGAAATTTGGGGATGCTGAGCCTCTTCCCTGCGCTGGCTGCATTTGTGTGTGCCCAGTGACACTCAAACAGCTGCGTTTTTTCCACAGAGTGTTCCGACTTTCCCAAGTTATTGCTTCAGATCCTCCTGTTCAGAATGTGCCCTAATTGCCTGTTCACTCTGGGAGGTTGAAGCCTTTTAGATCAAGCAAGGCCTAGGATTTTTTGAACTGGTTCCAGTCATTTAATATTGGCCTGTTTGAAGCCATTTCGTGTTTCTTCCAAATATTTATAAGCCCTGTTTGTATTGGTGGCCACATCCTTTGCACAGCTGAAATCCATACCAACATAAACCTTTATGGAAGCCACTTGGGTTTGTGCTTTGAGAAAAAAGAGGTTCCACTTTTAAAAGCTGGTGCATGTGGATGCTGCTCTGAGGGAGGCAGCTCTTCCTTTGAAATTTTAGCTGCTTTCTAGGTAGTGGACATACATTTTCCATCTCTGGTGAAAACTTCATTTGCTGATTAAAGAGTATTTCCCACCCACTCTGGGTTGATCCAGAGCAATGAGTGGAGCAAATCTGACTGACTTTTCAGTAAGCTCAGGAATACCAAATATTGAAAATGTGTAGCTTGAACTCCTGCTATAATTTGGGGGTTTTGTGTAGAAATCCAAGTACTTGGAGCCTTCAGGTGTAGAGGAGCAACAGCACCAACAACAGAAGCCAAAATTTAAAATATAAAATTAGAGTGTAATTCTAAATATATACCCAAAGTTAAAAGGAGCAAAGAGTAAATTAATTTTGTGCCTCAATGCATAAAGTATTTGACCAGAATATGGGCTCAAACTTCAAATTTTTCTGATGGCCAAAATGCATTTGGTGCATTCCTCAAAGACAGCAGTAAATGCAATGAGGTACAGTACTTCAACATTTAATTGTGAAGCATCTGTTACTGCAGTCGCACTGATCCTTGGAGTTAAAAACAGAACCTGCACTTTCCCCAAATTTCACTAGATGTCACTAAAAGGATTGGAAAACAGGAAAAATCCCGGGTGAGCAGCTACCTGAGGAAACACTTGGTGTGAGAAGGGCCCTAATTTTTTTCAGCACAGGGGGATTTTTAACCCAGAAGGAAAGTGCACATCAAACAGTGTACATACTGCAGTTTTCTGATCTCTTTGCACTGTAGAATTTACTATACTGTATAAATTCTCACTTTTTTTAAAGTCTCAAAATATTAATGTCAACAGGAGAAGTGTTTTTCCACAGGTATTTTCTACGTAGTTAAAAGTACAGCCTCCAATGGCATTAAGCAGATCTCTTACACTGTAACACCGTGCTGGGAGGGCCAACTTTTGTCTTTCAGCTAGAAAATCCCAAAGCAAACTATTGTAATTCAAATCACATGGACTTGCTTCTTCTGGCCTCACATCTCATCTGCTTGTTCAGCTGCTGCTCCATAAATAGCTCAGCTGGTTTCCTTGGGATCCCCTGTGATGGGCCATTTTATTTACTGGGATTCTGGTCCTTTTGTGAGAAAATACAACCCCAAAATGTTGTTTGCAGTGTCAGAACTGGTCTCACGAGGGGCATCACCATCTTCTCCTTCTGTACAAACACCAGAGCATCCTTTTCCTCCTTACCCATCCCAGAGCCTTGTGTGTGTTCAGAGCTTGCTGTGGTGCTGCTGCTCTCCCACCAGCCAGAGATCCCAGAAAAAGCTTGAGCTCAGGTAGCCCCAGTAGATTATGGCATCTAGTCAAGAGCCTAAAAAGTAACACATCAGGTTACACAACATAACATGAAAAACAAGAGGAGAAATTCCTGCTAACTTGTGTACTGTGGGACAACATTACTTTGGGAATCTCCTTGGCATTTTGCTTGTTAGAGCCAAACATGCAAGGTCCACTGGTGGAAAAAAAAAATTCTGATCCCACTTCGGGAAGGCCACAGATGGAAAAATCTGGGTGAGGCGCCTTTACAGCTGCTCCTCTTACTGCTGAGTCCATTCTGGATCTTACCTGAACACAACAGTTAAAATAGATGTTCTCTCCTTTTTCACTGTTTCAAATCCTGCTCTGCACTATTTTCCAGCCTCTGACCTCACTGACTTTTTCCACAACAGAAAATTCACTGTAATACCGGCCTTAAGATGCACCAACTCACGGAACTTCACAAGTTCCCTCTGATTTTACAGCCCTTCATCCTCCTGGAGCTTTCCCCTCTGTAAGCTGTCAGCCTGTGTGGTTTGCTGAGCTGGGATAATTAATTATCCCAGCACATCCATGGCCAGGCTGGGTTGTAGCTGCAATCAGCTGTGACAGAAGTACTTCAGTGTCCCAGAGTGAAAGCAAAAATGCAAGTTTGGGAGTCATCCCCCTCTGCAGAGTTCCTCCCGTGCTCTTCCGCCTCTGAATCCTTGTTTCCCTGAAGTCCCTTTTTTTTATTATTATGAAAAATGGGAGCAATGAACAACATTTGTGCAACCTTGACTGTTCTAAAACCATTTGGGAAGGGCAGATCATTTGCTACCCATAGTGGATGTGTCTTCTGGGATTGTTGGTGTGCTGCTGGACAGATGAGACTTCCACTCTCATGTTACATCCCACTGACATCCATCCTCTGTACACTTCACATTTGATTTGAGATTCAGCTGCAAATCCTGCTGCGCTTCCTTCAGCTCCTTTCTGGATGTGAACTGGAAGTTTAGATGTGGCAGTTTGGTAAATGCAGAGGTTGGGACAGCAGCAAAAGTCAGGTGGCTGAGCAAGGACCACTGACAGGAGGTACAGACACATGGCAGAGACTTTCTCTTTTCTGATCCCTCTTGCCCCCCACTTTCACACAAGTGGGCAAGGAATAGATGGGATTGTGTTATTCCCTCGTGTTTGGCCCCAAGATCACAGGTCTGACACTCCATTTTATCACCAGCATTTAAAATTATAGCACAGTTGAGAACTAATAGCTGTTCTAATTGTTTCGTAAATTATGGTTTTATTTTTAAAATAATCTCATTTTAGATTAACAACTCAAACCATCTGAAAACTGACCACTCATGTTGCTCCCAGGGTACTAAATATGGTCCCTCCCCTCCAGGGTGCTTCTGTGCTGATCACCTGTGGGTATTCAGTTCATCCAAGAGCCTCACTGTCTCCTCCACATCCCTGCCCTGAGGGCAGTGTCCATCTTATCTTCACACTTCAGCTACACCCAAACTCATCCCCTGGGTAAAGCCAGCCCTGCTGGAACAGCTCCCATTTTCTGGCCATCAGGACACACCAGTATTCTGCAGCACCTTACAAAGAGCTCTGACATCTGCTGAGGGGGCTGGGCTTCCTCACAGTGCTCCATCCAGCTGGTTATTTCCAGGTTATTTTGGATTTCCGTTTAATACATGTGCATTTCCAAAGAAACACCTGTAAGTGGGATTATAACCTCAGACATCAGCTACGAGACACACAGGATGTTACTTTCTGAGCCCACATTCACTTGCTGTGCACTGTTTTTTCCCAGGTATTGATCATGGTCCCACTGATTAATTAGCACTCTTATCATCTATTGCATGATTTCTCTCCTCTGCTGCCCATTGTTGCCTGAACTCCTTTCTTAACCATAAGATTGCAGAAACCTGTGCAGCAGGTAATGGATGCAGCACTGGGACAACACCAGAACATCTGTTCTCCAGAGATTTGCCACAAAAAAATGCTTCCATGTACAGGATTTCATCCCAGTTGTGCAATGTCATTCCAGGGCTCATTAGGAGCAGCATCAACATAATCATGAGGATACTATGAAAATATAAAAAGCCAGGTGTTAATAGTTGGATAGGAGAGGTTGTAATCTTCCAGCCACTAAATGTTCTCCAGAAGAGTCACTGAAATGGCTGTGGTTTTGTACAGGTGTGATGAAAAATGAAATTAGAGTGATTAAGTGTGGGCAAAGTACTTTCAGAAATGCTTTTTTCAGTAAGAGGGGGAATTGGGAACCTTTCTATTTGTAAACTCTCAAAAAAAATCAGAGTAGAATCATAGAATGGTTTGGATTGGAAGGGGCCTTAAAAGCTGACCTCATTCCAACCCCCTGCCATGGGCAGGGACACCTTCCACTGGGCCAGGTTCCTCACAGCCCAGTCCAACCTGGCCTTAAATATCTCCAGGAATGGGGAGCCCTGAGGGCTTAAGAATTCAGAGAAAGCACCCCAAGAGGGAAAATAACACAGACAAGACATCAGAACCACAGTCAGGGCTGAAACAACCAAAGAGGCAAAAGTTGACAGAAAAATAAGGCTCCGGTTTTACAGCATTCATTAGCACCAAGTTTTTGTGAGCTCCCTTCCCCTTGACCCCGACTAAAATTGGGTTTTCTAGCCTGAGAGACAGCACTGACAGGAGCTGCAGGTGCAGATACTGGAAGATGAGGACTGTAGCCTGTGATAACTAGTCCCATACTCTGCTCGGCGCTGCTTTTACAGAGGACAGTAATGCCTGAAGTTGTAACAGCAACTCGAAGGAAGCAGCATAATTGATAGGCCTGAAGAGTGCAGGTAAGTAGGAGGATTGTGTTTATATCCCTGGCACGAAACCCAAAGGGAACCAGGCTATTGCACACTGGCTGAAGCGCTTGAAAATTGCCACCGATTCCTTTTCGTGTCGAGTTCTTCAGAGATTTACTTTGTTCCTCCATAGAATCCCACTTAATGCCTCCACAACTCATGTTTAACCATTATCACTAGCAACCTGCTCATAAATGCTCCTTCCTTGTTAGATTCCACGACCAGGAATCAAGGGGAGATGATGCTGCTGTTTCCTAATACGAAGGAAGGAGCGGCAACATTTCACAGCGCAGCCCGGAAAATCCCAACTCTTCCTCACTTTTTCACCAGCCTGGTTAACGGAAGAAATCTGATATTTTTGTACCTTGAAATGACTAACCTTCTCAGGCTTAGGAGAATAAATTAAACTTGAGCCAAAGTATGCCTCAGCTGCAGCAATGGGCAGATTGATTTGCTTTCCATCTGGGAGATTAAATTCCACTGCCAAAAAAATGGCACCGGCATAATTAGCTGTCAGTCAAGTTGCAAAGAGACAGACTATGTGGGATAATTGAAAGCCCTGCAGCTTCTCATTACATACTACAGTAGCCCTATTTGCAAATTTCCACCTTGAGGAGGTTCTCCCAACATGGTCAGGATTGTACTCGTTCCTCCTGGCACATTCTTCCAAAGTGAAACAGGAGGATTGTGCAGGGATGGATTAATTTTAAGTAACTCGCTTAACCTAAGTTGGTTATAATATATTTGTCAACAGCCCCTGACAGCTCCACTAGGCTTTAATTGCAAACAAATCCAAACAGCTCCAAGGAAGTGGTACATCTTCCACTCTGGTTATGCCCAGGAGACACCTTTACAGGCATAAAAATCACCTCCCTCCTTTTCCCTTTCTTTTTTCTCCGTGCACTGTCCCTCCCCCAGGAATCCCCTTATTCAGCAAATTGTAATTCATAATGAACCCATCAGGATGCGACATTACAAACATGTACCTTTCATAAAATAATGAACTCTCTTTTCTTCCTCCCCCATTTCCTGAGGCTTGAGCAGCTTCAGCCACTGCTGAGCACACAGGAAAGTTTAGAAACCTAGAACAGAATCACAGAATGGTTTGGGTTGGAAGGGACCAGAAAAATCATCTCCTTCCAACCCCCTGCCATGGGCAGGGACACTTTTCCCTGGACCAGGTTGCTCAGAGCCCAGTCCAACCTGGCCTTGAGAAACAAGGAGCTCTGAAGATCAACCCAAGCCTTAGTGAAGGCTCTGGGATAACCCTGGAGATGAGGCAAAAGGCAAAAAGGGTCCTAAGAATAAAATATGTTCCAGCTTTCATCCTAAAACCGTAGGGAATATAACAATAATATAATAAACCAGATTTTTCTTCTGAGTGTAATGGGAGCCAGCACTGCCTGCACTCTTCTTTTAGGGTGAGATGTCATTTCACTTCTGTCACTCCTCCCCAGTAAACCAAACAGGATCGGGTCCATCACACTCACCAACTGCCCAGTTTTAAACTACCACAGTTACCACCAGCTCCAGCTGAATGCCCTGGCCCCCGTCCCCTCCCCGGGGAGGCGGCAGCTGTGCCCCTGCCTCACAGCTGGGCACTGCCTGATCCCTTCTAAATAACGTGGTTTGTACCAATGGCCCCGAGGTGGGAGGGATGGGGGAGGTTTTGTGGGCTTTGCCGTCTTTTGGTAGCTTCAAAGTTCTCCAACCCAGAAAAGTTACTGGTTCCCACAGAAGAGGGAGCCAGTGTCACACCTCCCACATGGCTCCGAAACCTCCGAGCTAATAAAGCCCGGACTAATACACTAATAACTCTTCTTAAACCAGAGCTTTCATTATAAAGTGTAATTTATATTCACCTTTAAGAGCACCACAAGCCTGAGCCCTCTTACAGGCACTGATTTGCCTCTCGCCTCCCTGCAGCACTTCCTCAACACTGGGAGTGTTTCCAGACCCGATGGGACTCACTGGTGTGAACTGGGAGCCAAACTGGGAACAGAGCAGGTTCACAGAATGGGTGAAGCCCAAGTAACGAGCTTGGGGCTGTGATGTGGGAAAAGCCTGGCTTGGCACAGCAGAGCAAGACAGAAACTGCAGAAAACAGGGTGAAACTATTTCTGATTATTCAGGCTCCATCAGAAATATAACCACACCAATCTACTCCTGGGTCTAGAGGGAGCAAGTCAGGATTTAGCACACAGACAGGTCTCACACTGGCTTATCCTCATGCATGTCAGGAATGGGAAAATTGCCCCTCTTGTCTGTGCACAATGCCCCTTTATGATTTATTAGACAGTCCTCCTTTTTTGCCTCAATTACTCACTTCAAAAGAGGGTGGAAGTGGGACATTCCTTGCCCTAATACTAAATGCATGTAGTCAATAAAAAAGAAAAAACACTGAAAAATGTTTAAAGGGAGGGTGCTTAAGTTATTGCAGCCCTTGGGAGTATTAATGTATGTGCCAACAAGTTACTGTATGTGGCTTTAACATGCTTATTTATTCTGCTGTGCAATAAAACCCTGTCTTAAATAGTGCCAAAACCTGTTTGCCATGGCAACCCCTCATCACACATGTGTTCCAGTAGTACTTACAAGCACCTTCTTAAAGAGAAATACACAGCAGGATGAATGGCTTGTGACCTTCAGGGCATTTTACAAAGTTTTAAGCACCCAAGTAAATATTACTTGGGACTGAAATATTTCTTCCAGGTACTTTTTTTTTTTTCCTTTTTGAGCAACTTAAAGCAGTGAAGCAAAGCTTGTTCCTTGCTCACTTCTCTCCAAGTGGAGCTCTAATGACCTGGACAAAGCACAGAGCCTGGTTTTTACCTGGCAGGGCTCAGGTGTTGCCAGTTGGCTGGGGAAGCATGGAAGGGATCAGCTGGTCTTCTACAGTTTCAAGTGCACTGCAGCTGTTCTTGGTGCAATTAGTCATCCTTTGTATCGACACAAGAAAATAGGTGTTTTCCTCCTCCCATCCACACTAAAGGTTTGCCCAGTCTAGACACTGGTCTTGAATCCAAGAGTGCAAGTGCCCACAGTGAAGCCACATAACACCAGTGTTCCACTCCCAGTCCCTCAAGTGCCCAGGAAAGGGTTCAATCCTGTCCTTTTTCCACTGCTTAATTTACAGCTGGGCCTTAAAACTGGCAAGACAAGTTCATTTCCCACAGCCCTGGGAGATACATCCATGGATCAGAGCAGGAAGCTGCATGGAGCAGGTCTGAGTTATCCTAAACCATCCTCCCACTGCAGGACTCTGCAGTGTGGGAATCCCTGGAGGAAACCAGTTCCTGGGACTGCTGACCATGATGTCTCAGCTGGAGACAGCACCAGTTCCAGATACAAATTCCCAGTGGCTCAACAAGCAAAGCCTTGGTGATAGTGGCCACTTTTTGTTATCACTGGCTTTTGTCCTACTGTCCTGCAGGAGCAGGAGCAGTGGAAGAAGCATCCAGGCAGGTTCTGCCCAGGGAGTGGGGCTGACCCCAGAAAGGCTTAATTGCCAGGAGTTATCCCATCTGCTCTTCTCTTTTGCTTTCCTTCTCAGCTGCTTCCTTTTGTGGGGTTCACACTCCTTTCCTTCCCCTTTCATTTCAAAGAACATTATTTAATATTTCCAGCCTCCTCACTGGTCTGTACAGGTTGAAAGATGTAAGATGGTAAGTCCAACCATTAACCCAACCCTGCCAATCCACCACTAAATTCAGAACTTTTTGCACAAGAAAGTTCAGTCTAATCTTTATACAGAAAGAAATCCATGAACATCATCAGCTTCTGCAGGACCAGGCACTTTCCCTACAGCTGGCAAACTTTCCCCACTCCATTCCCACCTAAATCCCTGTCCCAGGCCCTTCTGCAGACTATACTGGGAGAGGGTTGGTCCCAGTAAGGCATAGGGAATGTTACCAGAAGTGGCTGTAGAGATATTCCTTCTTGTAGCCAGCTCCAGGGAAATGATCTCTCCAACCCCCAGGAAAGAAATCCTAGAAAGCAGCAGCAAACAGTTGTTTTAAAAATAAATAAATGTATATAAAGCAAGAAAAGAAAACAGTGTTTTCTTAATGCTCCATTATTAACGGTGCTCAGGAAGGGATTTTCTGCTTTGCTGGAGCATGTAACAGGCTTAAATAAGAATCCCTATCAGAATATAACTTTGTAATTATGCAGATAACATTTTGTTCTTGTAATCACAACATAAGAACTCCCAAACTGCACTGGGGACACGTTTCTGTAAATAGCAGGGATGTCTCTCAGCTTGCACTGCCACAAGGACCACAAGTGTGTCACCTTGACAAACCACCAACCTGTTAAGACTCCAGGCATTTAACAGTGTTGTCCCGTTGATTTTAGGGAGGCTTTTGGCTCCTGGCAGGATTCCTGAAGCAGTAGTGCCAGGTAGAACACTGATTTCCCAGTCCCATACTATTAATTAACCATTTCAACACCAGCTCAGGTGCATCCTTTGGTGCTCAGTGAAACCTGTAGAGAGCCAGCAATCCTGAGGATTCTTTTCAAACACTTCAATCTTACTCTTTATCCCTAAAACAACAATACCCCTGCTAGAAAGATATAGAATGATAGAATTATTTGGGTTGGAAAGGACCGTAAAGAAATCCTGTTCCAACCCCCTGCCATGGGCAGGGACACCTTCCACTAGCCCAGGTTGCTCCAAGCCCCATCCAATCTGACCTTGGACACTTCCAGGGATGGGGCAGCCACAGCTTCTCTGGGCAACCTGTGCCAGGGGCTCCCCACCCTCTTACTATTGAAATATTCTCTTTTTTTTTTCCTTTATTTTCTCAGGGACTAACACAGAATATAAACTCATCACTTACACGCCCGCAACTGTGACAGGGCATAACTCAAAAATTCCTAATGTACAGAAATAAAGCCTAACAGCTCTGTACAGTAAGTGATTCCTTCTGGTAGACTGTGACCAACTTCTGTGCTATCACAGCAACTGTGTGTTTTACTGCCCTGGCAGTGGCATCAATCCCTTCCACAGTAAGTGTTTAACCAGATACACCCCTTGCTCGACAGTTGATTTTGGATCCACTCCATGCAAATTCAAATTTGTAATGAAATGTCTCATTATGGACACTTCTGTCATGTTTTACAGCTTCCTAAATCCCAACAGGAAAACATCTTGGTGTTATGCTGGTGTCATCAGCTCAGACAAACACATAAAGTTCCGTTTATTGAGCATTTGCAAAATTCAGAAGACACGCTAATGTGTGATTCCCCCTAAAAGCAGGCACACTGAAAACACACACTGATCTAATTGTGCACATGTTTACAATTATTTCTGTACATTGCTCTGTCCAAATAGCTGTTAGAAAAATTTCCAGGCTGGTGCATGTATATGTTTAGTTTTACTCCAGTGTCCAGAAATGCATAAGAAATCTCTGCTGCCTGGAGACCTCTGAAAGTGGAGTTCTGAGTGGAATCAAATATCAGGAGTGATACCTATTACAGCATCCCCCTCCCCTATCCCATTAAAACTTGGAGGCATCACAATATTTTGTGTCATTACATAGTGCTGGAGGCATGAGAATTCTCCAGGCTGATCAGCATCCTAAAATTTCTCACACTTAAAGCACCTAATCCGTGGGAAGGGACTGGTGGGGGCTCAGCTGATCATTCATTTGTCTCATTGAAACACTATGACTCCATTTTAAGAGCCTTTTTTATAGACTCGTATAAAGGAGAGAGTGAACTTTTTAACATGTTTGCACTTCACTAAGTCAATACACATAAAAAGAAGTACAACTGGGGTTCCTACACGGATATATGGCCCAGAAGTGCTAAGCTGGTAAAGAGATACAGCTACCAGCTAGGCAAGAGATTAACTTTATGTATTTCCTCCACTTTGGTGACTTCTTCCTAGAGATGTAGGGGACATCCAGGAATGTGACAGTAGGATGAGTCAGATCCCAGACTCCCCAGACACTTGTTTCACTCAGTAAGTTCATATCTGATTTTTCCCCTCCCTGAATTATTCCCTTGGAATAGTCCCTGTTACCCTGTGGGTTGTTTTGCTGTCCTTTGAATGCCAGTCCAAACCCAAGAGCAGGATTCCCAGGGCACCATCACTGCTGTCCCTACAGGATTTTGTGTGCAATTAAAACAAGTAACCTCCATCCCAACAAGTTTTCTGGGAGCACTTTGCCCGGTTACCTGGTGGTCAAAGAGCAGGGGTGAGGATTAAGGTTATATTTCTCTTACAAGAAGGTCTGGTGCTCTTGTCCATCCTCCTGCCTACATATTTAATGAGTTTAAAAAGCGTGGTGGAGTGTTTGACCATCCCAATTTACCATGTGCATTAGAGCACCTTCTCCCCAGCATCCCTGGTTCTTGTCTAGATCATTCCCCAGTACAAAAACCCGAGTCATTTTACAGAGAATAAAATCAAATTCTCTGCTTTGGTTATGTGGGAGGCATTTGCTCCCCTCTCTGATGCCTCTGAGATGGTAAGAAAAACTTAGAGGAAGCAAAATAAAGAATCTCAGCAGCTGCAAGATGGAGAAAATGAAAGGGACATGTTTTTAAATAGAAACCATCAGTACCAATACACTTGTCTACTGTGATTTGCCCTCTCCCAAAAAAGTGATTTTTTTTATTCAGCTCTGTAAAAGCTTCTGAATCTGAAACTTTAAAAACCATTTTTTCTGCTTAAAGTGAAATGTAAAATGGCAGAGCTTTACTGAAAGCTAATGTTGAAGCAAGAGTATTGTCAGGAGAATCACAGAGATGAATACTGTCATTAATGTAATTGGTGTAGATCAAACTCAATTTAGCCTTGACAAGGAACTGACTTTCTCCACGACTGGTTGGACCAGCTCAAGACCAGGTAATTTTGAACTGCAGAAGGGAAACAGTAGAGGAGGAACAGACAGAGAAATAAAAGAATTAATGAGCAGCAAGGAAGAAGAGAAAAACAGGGGAAAGTAGAATAAAGGACCAAAAAAACCTAGGATTATAGAGATTCAGAAAGGCCAGTTATATTCAGAAAAGAACCCTCACATCAGCAACACAGTCAAAGAAGAAGTTGTGAGTTCTCTTGGATGGTGTTTCAGCTGAAGCTTTCCCAAGTTGGAGGGTTCTTTTTTCTTGAAAAGTATAGACATTAACCCAAATCCTCAAAAGGGTGGGGAAAGCCATAGAATTCCCAACCATTGCCAAGCATCATCTTTTCCTAAAAATACTGTTCTAGGCTGTTATTTATTTGACCAAAAAGCTGAGAACATTTAAACCAGAGGGAACCACAGGCCAGAGACAATGCCTATTAGAAACAGCCTCAAATTATAGACAGAGTTTGACACTATGTTCCTCGAGTTATATAACAATAATTCTTCTTGGAAGAGAGTCTTCCTGGAAATGAGGGCAGAAATTTCTGCTGCCCTCTCCTTTCTGAAACTGCAATGAGAAATACCCTGGAAACTCCTGGTTTATCAGCATGAAATGAAAGTTTGAGAGAGGAGGTGGGTTGGGGCAAGCAGATCTGGAGCTGCTGGATCAAGATAAACATGTACACAGAGGGAAATAAATGTTCATTGGGGAGCCTAAAATCTGAGGGAACTCAACTGCATTGCCCTGCTCCACAGGTTTTATGCAAGGAACTTATTGGCATAGACATAACTGTGTTAAGAGCATAACTGCTGATTGAAACAACCCAGAGAATTAGTTATTTGCACTTTGATTAATCTGGAATTCCAGGATGGCAACATTTCCATTTATAAAATAGGGATCCAAACCAACTGGGATCTACTGCTGTGCTCACCAACCAACAGATTCCCAGTCAGAGGCCAGTTTGCTGTGGAGGAGTAGAGATGAGCAGGGCTCAGCCCCAGGAACTAGATGACAGAAATAGTGAGAGCAGCAGCAGCAGAGCCCCTGGTTCCCACTGTGACATGTCCAAGCACACAAACATCAACTGTCACATATAAAACAGGGTTGAGAGCACTGGCATGCAGAGCATGTCCTCCAAGCCTCCACCAAGCTAAAGCCTCACAGGGAAATCTTGATTTATGTATCCATATAATCCATAATTGGCCTCATGACCCAAAGATTTAAAGCAATCTTGAAATAAATTGCAAGCTTCTTACATAACCAGGGAAACTGTTTCTTTTTCATTCCCCACTCCCAACAAAAAATATTTTGGACTCTTCTGCTTCCACACGATCCACAGACCCTTCCCATCAGCAGGGTAATTACCTTTTGATCCCAAGAGGATGTGAACAACAGAAGGACATCCAGGTCTTTGGGTGCACAGATGCAGGACAGCAAGCCATGTGAAAGCTGAGTAATTATTTCTACTGTTCCCCTTACTGCCAAAGTGCTTTGAGAGACCTGGGGGAGCTCCAGTTAGGATGGGCAATTCGACAGCAATCTGAAATATGCCCTGTCCAAAATACAGTCTGACACAACAAGCAGTCCAGGCAGCAAACATGATGTTTGCCCATGTGTTATGGTCCTGTGAACGTGTGGAGCAGCATAAAAGGAGATTTTGAAATGCTTATTACCTCACTCAGAGCCTCGTTAACGAGGTCAAATTTTAATCAGCCAACTGTCCTAATTCAGCAGAATTGTCTTCCAGGGGATGGTGGGAACACCATCACTGGCACATCCCATCCATTCAGGGAGCAGCATTCCTGGAGTGCTTGGCATTCTGAAAGGCTTTGTTTCAGAAGCCACGAGCAGTTAATTTTATCCAGCCCTGGTGAGTCTTGGGATTCACTTCACCCCATTTCTCACAACGGGACTGTTGGAGGTACAAGTTTGAAGCAAGACCACCATGACTCTGCTCCCATCCCACAGAAAGATGGGAAGAGAAAGGCATCCTCAAGACAGATCTTGGGGCAAAATACTCAGACCTTTCAGGATTGGGACAGTTGATCAGAGACCTCTAATTTCCATTAGCTCCGAGCAGCAAAGTTTTCAAGTAGCTCCTTTTTTTTTTTACTTCTTTATTAAGACAACCTGCTTCTTTTTAATTAAGAAGCCAGTGCCCTCCTGAGAGATAAACAAAAAGGAGGGAGACTCGCAGCCAAGGGAACAGGATCCACTCTCTGATATGCAGTTTGTGCATGGTTAATGGATGTTGGGCATTAATATTTCTTACCCTTTTGTCTGTGTTCACTGTAATAGAAACCCCTGTCTAGACTGAGTGGCTACTACAAGTAATCCCAGTAATATCCAATAAAATCACTCTGAAATGTGATAGCTATAGTTATCAAGGAGCACCAGGATTAAGTTGATTGATTGAACAATGGACTTCTGGTTTTTAACATGATCTATATGTGTCCCAAAAAATTCAAAAATATACATAGGGTTGTAAAACCTTCAATGCTGGACAACTTATTATGGTCTGTAAGTGCACTGACACACCCTGAAAGGAGAGAGATTAGTGCTGCTCCAAAATTAAAGGATAAATGGCAATGGTCATAAAGAAATACTTTCACTTAACCAGCTTCTACAAGGACAGGACACATCAACCTCTCCCTGACAACCAAGGAACAAAAACATAGATACTTCAATCAATCTCTCTTTAAAAGTCCTCTGCTGAGAACACATCCCAAATGAAGACTTTTGTAGTAAATCCAACCATGAGAGCCACCTGCTCTTCCTAGAGGAGCCTCTGAAGTGCCTCAATAGATGCACATTCCTTTGAACAAGGAGAATCAGGTTCTTCCAGGAGGGATGAGATCACTTGGAATACATTTGCTGGATTTAAATGAGTGGAAAAACCTCTGGGCCCAGGTGTAGAGCATCACCCACTGTGTTCTGCCCCAGGTCTGCCTGTGGGCACCCAATACCTTCAGTCTGAGCTCAGGTAATCCACAGGGGTCATGGCTGAGCTCTCTGAAGGTTGAATCACATCAGTGGAGAATTAATTAGTCAGAGATACAAGACCTGGAACCAAAACTCCTGCACTCATTTCCATCTCTGCCATAGCCTTCCTTATGAGTTTGGTCAAAATTCTGAGTTCTTTATATAGGCTGGTATGAGTCTGGAAATGACAAAAATGCTTCTGTCTGGTACAAAAGAAAGAACATTCAATAACTGAATGAGTGCTTAGGGCAAAGGTGAATCACTTCTCAAACTAGAAAAGTATCAAACTTTAGAAAAGTTACTCAATAAATCAGTTTAATCCAAGTAATCTCCAACTAACAAACTGAATTTTATTTCTAAAGTTAATAATTAATTCCCACCAAATTGAAAGGGAACTATCTCAAGTTTGCAACAGTGGCCCAGAGATAAAAGGCAACAAGAAAATAAATGTATGGTTACCAAGAGTTTTAGTACAGGCACATTGTCTTCAGGAAGGGGCTTTGAACAACCTGGCAGAGAGATGGGCTTTGTTTGCTCCCCCATTGTTTACCAATAAGCAACATGGCTGCAAAGGATTGGAAAACCACTGACCTTAACAAATCCTTCTGTTGTTCAGGTTATTCCCACCCCAGTTGTACAGTGACACAAAACACAACTACTGTCTCCCACTGCAGCAGGGAGGCAACTTTCCTTCCCAAGCACCTCTGCCTTCCCTTTTATAATGCACCTGTGGCTCACATTTCCTTTGGTTCCTGCATTAAAATGGCAGAACAGGTGGTTCAGGTTTGTTTGAAAAAACAATTAAAAGAGCTGTCCCTATAAGGCCAATTATTAAGCATCTCAATTACTCACCTGGGACTGCTCTGCTGCCTGTTCCCTTTGTTCTGCAAGTAATCCAGTTTGAACAGTGCAGAGGAGAAAAGGGAATTCCAACCAGAAGTCCTTCATTCACTGTTTATGTTCATTTTTCTGGTGGAAACATTTTTATTTCTGGAAGCTGGGGCTGTACCCACTTCCCAGCTTTTCTCAAATGCTGACCAAATCCAACATTTAAAATGACCAAAAGGTGAATATTTTCAATCACTTCCACTCCACCAGCCCCTGTGGAGCCCTGACAATTCCTGAGGTGAGGATATGGTCCATGTCTAGCAAAATGTGGTTAAAGAGCTCCTCTTTGCTGACCTGGCATTGAACCTTGGGCTGAGCCATTCTCAGTGCAGGAAAATATTTATTTTATACAGCCCTGCAGAATTCATCCCAGTCCTGGCACTCAGATTAAGACCAAATGTGTCAAGTTTTCTTTAGGTGAAGTTATGAGATCTATATTTGGGATTTTATCTGACTTCTTTTGTGGACGTTGGTGACGCCGAAAGGGCACAAAATAAAAGAACTGCAACAACAACAGTGCTCGTGGTGGTGTGTTGGGGACTTCATAAAGGACAGCCCTCCCCTGTGTCAAACAGTGTTCTCAAAGGATTATGTAACACAAGTCTCCCTGAATCCTCTGAAATTCCTTTTACAAGGAAAGGCAGGAGGATCTCCTGGCTGGCTGAGCAAAGCCAAGCCTTCTAATCTCAGCTCACATCAGCTCCCTGCACATCCCAGGGACTGGGGACAACTCCAGACCCAGCTCAGCATCACCAGCCATCCCAGCAGGGGGGAGATGGAAGAGGGAACCTCTCCCCAGTCAAAGCTGAAAAGGTGTGGAGGTGGAGGGAGTTCACAGTGGCCACGTGTCTCCAGGCACAACCCAAATGTGATCCTGGGAATCCTGCAGTGAGAGGAGGGAGCATCTGACCTGCACTGAGACCTAACTCTGAGAGGCCCAGGAAGACACCAACATACATTTCTGATTTTCACTGCATTAATACCTCCTTCAACAGCAGGGAGAGCACTGAAATCTCCTGGGGTTCGACACTGATGAAACCATTAAAGAGTTTTCTCACCAAAATTTCTGAGTAATCTGTGTTCTCATGGTAACAGCAAAATCCCTGTTAAAATATAGTTGCAAATATCCTGTTTCTTTTTATTGCTGAGCTGATATATCAGACCTGGGATATGAGATATATGATATTTCCATTACAACCATAATGTCTCCTTGGGACCTACATGGTGTCATTGTGTATTACCAGACTTCAAGAGTGATCCTGAATACAAGGATTTTATTTACAAAAATATCACATATACCAGTTTCTGATCCATCTGCTATAACACAAAGAAAATGAAAACTAACGAAAAATAAAAGCTAATTCCAATATTTGGAGCCCAAATGTAAATTTCAAACTTAGAAAACGCAGCAGGGAAAAACAGAGGGGGGGGGAAGTGTGAAATCTTTTATCTGGACACAATCACAAGAGAAATGCCAAATACCACGAGGGTTTATTGGTGTCTCTGGGCTTGTTTCTGTGACTGTGTGAAAGGAACCTTTATAAAGGAGGCATTATTTGAAGACATCCCCCAGTTCTCACAGGATTTTCCGAAAGCATAACTGATGTATCACTGATACAGAAACTGAGATCTGCCCCGGGAATTATCTGCCCCATCTATTTGAAAGCAGCCTGAGAGGCGGGGAAGGGTGGTGAGGTGCAGATGTTATCAATTAGCCAAAGGAGTTAACAAAACAGCTTCAAACTGCAACAGTTGTTCCAGCTGAGGAGTCTGAGGTTGGAAGGGGGGATTGAGCTGCTGCTGTGTGCTCACTCCTTTTGTGTGTGATAGGAAACCAGTCAGACCACAGCTGTGAAATCCCAGCTTTGGGAACCAGATCCTCACTGTCAAATCCAAGGGGCAGGAGGCAAGGCTTGTGTTGCAAAGGATTCACAGTCCCGAGGCAAAACTCGCAGCTCAAGCACACCAGGGCTGTAAAATGGTTATTGGTGAACAAAGTGAGGGACAGAGAAAAGGAAACCCCCCTTCTGTCATGGCAAAACCAGCAGTGACACGAAGATTATGTGAATTGCTGTCTGAAAGAATTCCTCCAAATCGTGGCACGTAGGAAATGTGTGGGAAAGGATGATCAAGTCTAGAAATAGAGGGGGAATGTGCTTGTTCTGTGCCCTGAAATGCCACCATCTGAGTGAAGTGCAACTGCACCAGAGTACAGGGGTTTTTGCAAATACTTCTTCATCTTCAGCCTATGCTGAGCTCTCAGCACTGTCCATGGAACACCAGCTAGAACAGCCAGACTCTGGCAGAAGGGAAATCAGGGAGTTGTGTTTCCTACTGACAAAAAAATAGCAGATGTCCAGAGCACAGGAGAGCCTAAAAACCTTCCTTCCCTAGGGCAGGGCTCGCAGCCCATGTCTCTCTGTGGCTTATTTAGCACAGCTCTGGCCATCCCAGCAGGCCCACAGCCTCCAGCCAAACCTGGCACTGAAATCCAGCCTGCAGAAGTTCCCAGGGGCACTGAAGGGACCAGACTTGCAGCCACCAAAAGCCCAGCTGGTCCCAGAGCAGCCTGAGGATGCTGCAGGGTAGAAGGGCAGTGATCAAAGCCTGTGGGTGCAAGCAGTGGTGCTTTCTGTGGAGCCCACACAAGCCAAGGAGAAGCTGCTTGTCACCTCTGCAAGTAAAATTCATTCAGACTGCAGTTCTGACCTACCTCTGCAAAACCCAAAGTGGAGTCTAATAAACAAGTGAGCTCGAGATAAATACATCTTGCCTGCAAAGGCATGATGTCTTCATTGTGACAAACCTCCTGGTGATGTCCTTGGCCCAAAATCTTGGGTGGGAGGCAGAAACACGGCGCAGTGTTCAGCCAACAAGGCTCCTTGGTGACAAGACCACAAGGCAGAGCAGAGCGGGGAGAGAGAATGGGTTGCATGGTTGGAAGCATTAGGAGGCCAGAACAACCAAGGCTGGTGAGTAATTGATCTTATAACAGTTAATTAAAAAATCAGTGTGATTCAGAAGAGTGCAGCCAGAGGTTTATAAGGCGGTGTGGTGTGGAGGGTGTGTGTTGGCATGGTTTAAAAGAAATAACAGCAAAAAAACACAACATTATCTGATCCTGAAGTGACAAGAGAGAAACACCAAAAATTTGCTGTACCTGCAGTTTTTCAGTGAGCTCTGAAAATAGGAGTGAAAGGCTTTATTTCATTGCCTTGGAGCACAGAGCCATCCCTTTGTTGCCGTGGGTCCTGCATGGCGTGGCCACCAGCCCGGAGCTGCAGCCATCCGTGGTGTGCCACTGGATGGCATCTGCTGGAGTCTTGCCTGGGGTCAAACACCAACTCCAGCGAGGCAATTGGTAAGCGGCTGCAGCAGCAGACAAGCAGTTTGAACAAGTCATGCAGCCGTGGCATCTGGTGCACCAGCCCTTGCACAGAACGGGCTGAGAGAGGCCTCCTGGGTCCCCAGCCTTGTCTCCTGCTATCACAGGCACCACGCTGGATAATCCCCTTCATAAACAGCAGCAGCTGTGGGAGAGAAGCCTGGAATGGCTGAGGATGCTGAAAGTGAGGTGTTACAGGGTCCTGAGTCAGGGGGATTGGGGGTATGCAAGGAATGCAGCTTTGTGCTGTTTAGAAGAGCAACAGAGCATTTTATTAATGAAGCTGGAAAGTCATATATCCAGGGAAACACCCAAGACCTTAATTATGCCAGAGAGGCATCAGGTTAATGCAGTATTTACTTTCTACTTCTGGCCTTGAGTTCAGAGAATTATTTTCTTCTGTTTCAACATTTGGTTGAGCACGACATGCCAGCAGGAGAGAAAAAAAAAAACTGGTTTCCATTCCTGCAAGTACTGTGTCTGGTTTAAATCATGAGAGAAGGAGACTTCTAATGAGGCTGATTCATATAATGATGTATTTTACAAGCTATTCTTAGCAGATTCACTGCAATATGTCATTCTTTATGTACCAGGAGAGATATATGAGCACACGAGCCTACAAAGGGTGGGGAAGTCTCTGAATAACTGGCCAGTTTTACACCTCATGTGCTGGAGGAGGGGAAGTTCACACAGACTATTCCTTCCAAACCCTCCAGACCTCAGGTCAGCCGTGAACTCCACTCCAATAAATCCCAACATTACAAGGCTCATGTCTTAAAACTTATTTCCAAGGAAGTGTCTCATTTTATTGCAACACGAATAGGAGACTCTAAGGTAATATTTACTTTGTTTTACATTTCATAAAAAAAAAAAAAAAGAAGACTGTAATTTCATGGAGGCTCTAACAGAAATTCCTCTTTCCATCCAAGCAGAAGAAATCACGTTCAGGACCTTTCCCTGAGGGCTCAAGGAAAGCACATTAACATGGCAACTCCCCCTTTGCTTTATCTGCAAGTTACCCTCACAGGAGGGTGAGGCTGGAACTGAGACAAGATATAAGTGGACTGACAAGCCAAAGCCTGTGACATTAGGGGTAGGCAAAGATACTGAGAGGATAATCCCAAAGATGGAGCTGATGAAAAGCAGAAGGGCCAGATAATCACTGAGAGAGATCCCCACCTGGACAGAAGGTGATGGCAGGGGCTGTGAGCACAGGGGTGCAGTGGTTCCTCCAGTTCTGCCTGTCACTCCTGCCACTGTTGTCTTTCCCAGCACTGTGTTTTAGGATGCTGGAGGAGGGGCTGAGGCCCTTTTAATGAACTGAAAGGATGAGCAGGAGGCCTGTCCAGAGCAGCAGTGGAGAGAGAAAAGACACATACAGCGAGTCCTGAGCGTGGGGAGAGCAGAGCTGAGCCTGTGCCAGACCCGGGAGCCGCTGGAGCACAGATGTCTGCAGGAAATCTCCACTCTGCACCCCGGAGACTTGTGGCCAGCTGGGAAAACCAGTCACTTCCGAGGCTGTGCCAGTGCCTGGCTTTGCCACACACCAGGGACAGCAGTGCCTGACCCCCAGGACCCTCACCAGGACCCTCAGACGAGTGAGTGCCACCGACAGGTGAGTGCCATGGACAGGTGAGTGCCACCTGAACAGGTGAGTGCTACCTGAACAGAAGAGTGCCACCTGAACAGGTGAGTGCCATGGGTAGCTGAGTGCCACCTGGCCTGGGTGTTCTGATGTCCCCCAGCACAGCCACAGGTCCTCTGGGGGTGTCTCCTCCCAGCCCCAGCCCCTGCTGCCCTGGAGGGGCCCTGCTTCAGCCTTTCTCTCGCCGCCAGTGGAGCGCCCCGAGTTCTGGCAAGGGGAGCTGGCTGCTGTTCCCTGCCTGGGCTGCCAATACACCTCCTCCTTCTGGCCCGAGGGGCCACCAGAGAGTGCTACAGGCTGCTGCCAACTCCGTCTGCCTGGGAACGGGGGACCCGGCGTGGAGCCCAACCCAGAGCAGAGCTGTTCCCTGCTCGCCTGCAGACCAGCCCTGCTGTGTTTCTTGAAGGCAGACTGCCCTGACTTACTAATTTTCTTAATTTTTTCGTGGCCTCATCGATGATTTAGTCATAACACCGGGGTCAGCCACCAGCTGCTGCCTATTCCCACGGTATAACCTGCCCACTCCACTGCCTCTCCTTAAATGTAAGACGTGGTGCATTTGTGTCTGGTGCTTTCTCTTGTTTCTGCAATTGAAATTTTATCCCTTCGTGGAGTGCCCAAAATTCTGCAGAGACACTTGGCCTGAATACTCATTTCATTGCTGAAAGCCAATACTACTTTAACAGATGCAGTAAAATTGTGAGAATCTAAAGTTCACTTTTCTGCTTTAAGTACCCCAGATGAAAGAAGCCCACTGCACACAGCTGAATGCCTCTCCTGCATGCTGGCACATGAGCTTTAAAGGTGTTCTGGTAGTTTTCAGTCCTCTGTGTTGCCTAAGTACTTTTGTCCAGATCCTCAGCTGGAGAGATGGATGCAGCTTTGCTGCAGCCAGCAGAGCTATGCTGATTTATACCCCCAGGCAGAGTTTTTTTATATGTAGATATCCTTAGAAAGTAATCACCAGGCTCCCTCAAGCTGATTCCTCATGACTTGCAACTGCACTTTCAAAGCAGTGCTATTCCTGAAGCTTGGGTACCCCTCCCACAATGTGTAGGAATCTGTCCAGGCCATGAAGGAACCTGGACCCACACCAGTGGCAAACTCCCAACCTCCCCTCGAATTATCGTTCGTTCTTAGACATTCTTGACTGTATAATTATTGTACTGCTTTGCACAGTTTCAAACAGCATTTCATAATGACACACACACAAAAAAAAAACCTCCAGACCGAGCTGTCAAATTATTTTCACTGCAACAATTTAAAAAAAATACAAACCCTGTCATTTTTTTCACCTCGGGGAAACGGAACCAGAAGGAGCCAAAGCCTGAGCGCTGCGCACCCGACGGCTTCAGACTCTCCTTCAATCTGACTTCTGCTGTGTGAGTGAGAGCAGTGCAGACCAGTTCCCTCCTGCATTTGCAGCAGCCAAACACCCTGTGGAGACCTCGGGCTCTGTTTAGTGTCCCGAGCTCACAGCCCTGAGTTCCAGGGCTATCTCCACCCAGCAACACAGCCTCTCTGTTCTCCGCCGACCTCGCAGGTTTGTCGCCATTTGAAAACAATTATTTTCCCCTGACTTGGCATTTTTGGCTCCCACTCAACTCCTTGAGGGCACTTTGGGATTTAGAGTTAGAGCCTCTCAAAGGAACAGTTATCTTGAAAGTTGAAACTATATCCAAAAGGCTGGACCATATCTTTCAGCCGAGCGTGGCTTTCCCTGCCAGAATTGCTTCATGTGGATCTAGGCAATTCATTTTCCTGCAGGGAAGAGGTTGCAGGAACACCTAAGGGCTGGGGCAGAGGGAAGGAGAGGTTGGGATGATTGCCTCTTACCACCAGGGACTTGCAAATAGCAGCACAATTTACTTCTCCTTTGAGATGCTTTACAAATGTGAATCAGATCTAACTAACTTCTTACGAAGAAATACTGTAGAATAAAGCAATTTAGCTGGTAAGCAAAGGTAAGAAAGGGTTTTCATGCTCACAGGAGAAGGAGAGAGGAAGATCCAAGAATTATGGCCAGACCCAGGTCCCATTGAAGTGTTTAGTTCCCAAATTGGGAGTCCTTACACATGGAAACACAAAGATCCCGACCCTGGCAGTCTCTCTTCCAGCTGCATGGCCAATGGGGAATGCTGGGAGTGGGAGTTCAGCTTCAAATTACCTCAGCTGGGCCTGCTCTCCAGACTGTAAGTCAGGATCTTGACATCCTTATACTCTGTATAGTGATGCAACTGTGTGTAATCCAATGGGTACGTGTATCCCAACTTTCCTGGCTGGTGTTTAGCTGCAGGGAAGCCCAAGCAAGCCCCTGACTTTGAACAGGGGGGAACTGTGTGTGTGTAGCACAAGTGATATTCCAGACTTGGAATTGGCAACGTTTCCCTGGCTGAAACTTTGCAGGCCTTGGTTTCAAAGGTGACTATTCGATAGATAAAAATAGAAATAAAACAAATTATGTCAGAGTGTTTATCTTGCAGTTAGCTCTGACTCACTGTAGTCAAGACATCTTTGAATTACTCCTCACAAACACACCAGCAACGGCAACAATAACAAAAATTACACCAAAAAAAAGAAAAAATCCATGTTTTTGGTGTACAGAACTGCTTTCCCGGGGTAAGGCCTCTAGCACCTCATGCTGTTCTCAGTTTTTATAGCTGTGGAAGGAAAGATGTTAAGCAAGATTTGGAATTTGAGCTTTGATCTCCAGCTATGTCATACAGGAGGACATGCCAAGTGCAGATTTCTACAGCCTTCACAGCAAACACCCTTCTGCAGATCCCAGAAAAACCTGGACCTCAGCCTGGCACATTTCAAACTTAAAAAATAAAAAGGATCAATGCCACTAGCAGCACTTTTGGACATGTTTGATACCCCAGCCTTGTTCCTGGTGCAGCTGGAGTGGCCGTAACTCCACGTAATGCTCCCAACTCACATTTCTGCCCCCTTTTATGACCCACTCATTTAACAGGAGACAAATATTTCTGTCATCTTCCAAGTCTGGTTTCTGCAATATCTTCCTGTGTTGGCTTTCACCTGCTTGTTAATAAAACGTGCAAGTGACTGTGGTAAAAGAAAGGGAAGCCACCTTTACACTACCAGGAATTTTTGACAGTGACTTCAGCACAAAACAGATGAACTGACTGGTCAGAGTGACTTGGGTTGTTGTGACACTGAGGGTCAGGTGTGGTCAGGTTTGGCCACTTGACCAAAGAGGGTGAGGGGAAACCTCCACGAGCTCATGGGTATGTACAGAATTATTACCAGCATAAGTAAAATAAAGGGATATCCACACTGGGTCCAAAAGGATTTGCAAGGCTCTGCCACTGGATGAGTCTCATCATTTGCAGTTAAATGAGCCTTTTCTCTTTCCATTGACATTATAAGATAACATCCTTGTAGCTGCTACAGAAAAAAAAACTAATATATGAAGCTCACCTTTAAATAGGTATTTAACAGGCTATATTAGATTATAACAGGTGGCCATGAAGAAGAAAGCCAGGGCTACTGAACAATAAGCCTCATGCTGTTTGCCAGCTGTCAATGGAATGTGATCTGGGAAAACACTCCCTCAGGAAAACTGATCAGAGACAGGACATGGGGAGGATAAAAGTTGACACCTCTGCCTTCTGCAGAGCACTCAGACTTACACAAGCAGGTTCATCAAGTGGAGCTGAGCCTGCCTGGTTTACAAAAAAAGCATCCTACAAGTATTTGTTAAACACTTCATCCTGAGGAATAATTCCTGGCATTCCTTTGGATTATTTCTCAACACATCAATACCTGAGTGATCTCACTGGAAAATGTTCCTCACAGGAGGAGCCATCCTGCCAGGACTCTGCTTTGACTCATGCCAGTGCTACCCGCCTGCACTGATCCTTTGGAAGGGTCTGCAATTCCTCGGGATTCCATCCGCATCTGAGAAATCATCATTAAAAGCTGTTAGCAAATTCTGTTTACAAGTGGTTAAGTCTGTTTCCTTAAAGAAAAGTGAAACCACGAGCAGGGTAAGAGGGTCAGAGGAAAATTCCTAACCCTGGAATCCGATGCACTTTGGAATAAAACAGGATAAATTTGCTCGGTGAGTGACAGCAGCACTTGGCAGGGATGCAGTTGTGCAGCACATCATTTATCAGAGCTGGGCTTTGCCTCACAGCTTTATCAAACAGATTTCTTTGCAGAGCTTGGCTACATCACCATCTGAAAAGCTCCCATAAAAATGTAAAGTTAGGTCTTACCTGCCTTCAGTCTCCATGCAGTCCCTTGGTTTGCACTGAATTCCTGACACTCTCTCCCCTTGCAGACCAGAGCTCCACCAGCACAAGTTTTAGGTGATACTCAGTTTGCTTTCGACACCCAGAGTGCTTAATTCTTCAGGCTGTCTGGAATATATTGGCATCAATGGTGAATAATCCCTCCCAAGTCATCACATTGGGCCTGTTTTAGTAAATCTTTCCATTTATTAAGAACAACTTTAAACCACCAAAATATGCTTGTGTAAGGAGTCCTTTAAAAATAGTTCGTAAATTTAGGAGCCAGCATACACTGAAAAAATCCAATAAAAAAGTCAGTGACACACTTTAGCCCAGTTTAAACTTCAGCTGGATCCTCCCACCTTGTACAAAGCAAACAAGAGGTTTTGCACAAAAGCAGCCAACGAGGTCCTGCTGGGGTTAAGACAGTTCTTTCTGAGGCACAAAGCAACCATCTCCTCTGCTTTGTTAGCCCATGGCTGGGCTGATGGCTGGTACCCACATTCCTGAAGAAGCAGCCAGGATTTAGAGAGATGCAGACTCAGTGACTCCCCAGCTCTGGAGGAGTGCAGGGGGTCTCCCCTGGACCCAGCTGAATGCTCAAGCCTCTTGCATGAGTTTTTGGGAGGAAGAAGTCAGGGAGCAGTTGCTGGGAGTGACCTTCAGGCTGTTCATGGCAGCCCTGGGGGAGCAGAGCCCGTGGCTGTGCTCTGTATGCCCAGCTCCTGGCTAAGCAGTGGGGCCAGAATGTTGTCATATTGTCCAGGAGATCTCAGCAACACTCAGGAGAGCTCCTGTAAAACCTCAGTGACTTGGAGCTGTGTCTCACTGACAGCCAGAATTCCTGCACAAACGTCACCTCCTGCATCCCACAGGGAATGTCCCAGTGCAGACACAGCAGCCACTGCCTGGGGAGGGGGCTCATCACAGAGTCAGAGAGTTTGGGTTGGAAGGGACCTTAAAGTCCATCTTGTTCCACCCCCTGCCATGAGCAGGGACACCTTCCACTAGCCCAGGTTGCTCCAAGTCCCATCCAACCTGGCCTTGAGCCCTTCCAGGGATGGGGCAGCCACAGCTGCTCTGGGCAACCCTTGTCCCTCCCTTCACACCACTTCTGACACAAGGCAGTGCCCCTGGACTGCTGCTGAGATCTGCCCTCACTGGTGCAAGAAGAGGTGCCGGCCCAAGCCCAGGTATTGTCATGCACATGAAAATCCCAGTGTTGGTGAGCGTGTTCTTAAATCAATGATCCTATTAAAGAACCCGACTGCCAGTGGATGGAGAGTTCATTGGTATTGCAGGACTGTCTTTTAAAGATGTTCCCCAGGGCTGACTTGAAGCTTCTGCTTGACAGGTGTGTGTGATGTTCCAGGATCCGGGGAGAAATCCTGCCTTGTCAATCCGGCTGAAATGAGGCAGGGAACAGAAAGGACAGAGTGGGCAGTTCACGTGTGGGTTAATTTACAGCAGCTCCAAGTGTCTGCCAGTCCAGTACTTGGAAATCCTGTCACATTCTGTGAGACCAGATGAATTATCAATTCCCACTAATGGCCTCACACACACGGATGTTTTAAGTTAGTGGTTACTTGTTTTTCCTGTTCCATGTAAGAAAAAGACAAAAGGAGTGGCAGCACATCCCCGAGTGATGCACTGTCCAGCTGTGACAGCACTTCCCTGTGTCACCAAGAGCTGTATTTACTATTCAGCAAGAGATTCTGCAGTTCCAAAATAAGTAAATATAAAGCATTTTTCTCTGCTTTTTATTCAGGCAGATTTATACCTTGAATAAAGCCCACGTCCCAATGTATAGCCAAATATTCAGGCAAGTCAAAACAAAATCTTGTTTCAATAAATACATAGTTTGGAGTCTGAAAATATTTTGCCTGCTTGCACCGTGATATGTAAACCCCAACTCTACACCTCCCAACATTCCCACTGAAAACGAGATGGTTACACTGCATGAGGAGCAATCAAAGAAAGGTGTGTTTGGACAGCACGGAGAATGCACTGAGATATCCAGGGAAGGTTATGGGATGTGGCTGCCACACCAGCCTGGAGGTTTAAAAATACTAGAGTACTGTGACTCCACCTCTGATTTTCAATTGGAACCTTTTGATGGGCAGAAAATCAGAACAGGTGACACTAAAGGATGACAGGAAGGAAGAAATCCTTCCCTGTGAGGGTGGGGAGGCCCTGGCACAGGTTACCCAGAGAAGCTGTGGCTGCCACATCCTGGGAAGTGTCCAAGGCCAGGTTGGAGCAACCTGGGCTAGTGGAAGGTGTCCATGGCAGGGGAGGTGGAAGTGGATGAGATTTAAAGTCCCTTCCAACCCAAGACATTCTATGATTTTAAGCCAAAAACTAAGCTACATGTTTCTCCAAGACTGCCATCTCAAAGACCTGCGGACTTGGGAAAAAGGAGATTAATATTTTAATCGATAGTTTAATTTGAAAATATCCTCCACTACTCTTTGACTACATCCTAAATTATTCCCCAACTTTTCTGTATTCACATAACCCTACATGCAGTGTAATAATTAGATGTTATCTACTATTTGAGGAGTTGTCTGCACACAGGTATGTGAGACACTGTGGCTGGTCTGGAAACCAGTCCCAGTCCCCAGCAACATTTGTCAAGCTCAACACATTTGTTGTTGCTGCATTGGATCCCGTGGTGCTGCAATGCAGGGGATGGACCTGACACAATAAACCCAGTTTCTGCTTCATTTCTGGAGGCACATTCCTCAGCTGGAGCTCCTCCTGCCAGCCCCAGCCTCCGCCAGGCCGTCGTAAGGGAGCACAGCTCACAGGAAATCTTCCCCAAGCTGAACTGTCTGACTTCAGGATCCATTTCCTTGCAACAGTTCCTCGTGCTGTGGCTGCATCATTAAGCTGTGATAACAGCTCTGCTCTCCAGGGCCACATTAAGCTGCTTCAGGGCAGACTTTTTTATGTCCTCTTTCTCATACCATTACGCACAGGCTTCATGTCCAAGAAAATCATCTGTCACTTCCAGTTCCTGCAGCATTATTCTGACAAAAATCAGTCACTCCCCAAGTCCTTGATGTCAGAGGTTTCATGAAAGCAAAGTAATAAATACTGCAGCAGCCAGCTTGTCTTCAGAGTCCCGGTGGTTTTGCCAAAAATCTCACTTACTCCTTCAACACCGAGTCGTCAAAAGAATTCTGTTTGTTGGAGTTTCTCTTTTCTTCCACCGCTTTTATTTTCCCCTTTCTCCCTTTTGCCTTTTCTTTTCTTCCCAAGAAATGAAGGGCAAATAGAAGTGAGATACTGTACCATCTTTATCACTCCACCATCTGCAAATGGTTTCGTTCTCCTGCCCATTTCTCATGCAGCCTTGTAAAAAGACCTGGCTCACTTAAACTGAGAACTTCAAAGATGTACAAAGCTGGGCTGGAGCAGCCTGTGCTGGTGGGGCAGATAATAAAAGGCTGTGTTTGATTTCTGTGAGAATCCCTCTCTGTGTCAAATGGCTGATGGGTGAGAAAACATTTCTTCCAGTTGTAGAGCTCAATCCTTCCTCTAGACGAAGGCAGAGAACAAATTAGCGGCCGAGGGAGGACAAGCAGCCCTACAAGCAAGGAATGAACCTCTGAATTTTCCTCTTCTTTCAGCAGAGAAGGCCATGAAAGGTTGGACTTGAGGATCTTGGATATGTTTTCCAACCTTAATGATTCTATGACAGCTCCTGGCATCCCTGCAAGTATTTCAATGGGATTTAACACTGTTCTTTTCTCCCTTTAATAATTTCTCTGTGCCTGATGTTTCATCAACTGCTTAATATGTCCATCTTTGCCCAAACCAGCAGCAATGTCTGGCTGTCCCACCACAGCTCCCTGCTGTTGATTCTAACCAGCCCTGCCATGCTCCCATTAAACCTCCACAGGTTTGGGGGGTGCTCAGACCTTGCAGCCCTGTGCTTGCTCTGTCCTGCTTCCCTGGAGTCCACAACACAAAACCTTTGTACCTGGCAGAGGGTAAAGGGAACTGAGTCTATTTTCCCTCCTTGTTAAAGGCACCTTCCTGAATGTTCCACTGGCTGTTTTCTTCACACAAACATTTTTCTATTTTCCATCTGTTAGACGAGGTCATGACACTGCATTTTGCCCTGTGGAAATTTTAAACAAAAATAAAGCTATTTTTATTTTGATTTCCAGCTCCTCTGAATATCAAGGGGAAGTGCATTAGCCCCTTTTTGTTCAAAGTGACTTTTCAATAAAAACATTCATGTTTTTCCTAATACTGAAAACATGGCTTTCTGTTCTCTTGAACATTTCTTGTCTTCCTTTTAAGTAGTTCTGATGAAAATTACTTTGGTTCTCTTTTACTATAGAGCTTCTATTTAACAAGGCAGAACATTGCATTGAAATGAAGAAAACATATCTCAGATTTTAATCTTTTTATGAAAAGCCTGACTTTTCTCTCCATCTCATTGCTCATATTTTAAAAAATGATTATCAAATGGAAGCGGAGAAAATTGCAAGAATTACTCTTTGGCTCTGTGTTCAAATTGAAGGTTTTTTAAATTCTTCTTGGCTGTTCACAAGCCCAGAGGATTTCCTTTGATTTTTTTTAAGCCTCTCTAGAAAGTGCAGCCTTTTCTCTGGGGACAAGTTCTAAAAGAAACAAATCAGAGACGAGGAATTTTAGTAGTCAGTTCACTCTCTGGCTCATTCCTTTGTCTCTCTCCTGTCAAGATACTTTGATTCTGCATCCCCCACATATCTCAGACTTTCGAGGCATTTATAAATTATAGAAGTATTTATTATTGTGGGGAAAATATGATCATTCACTGAACTCATGGTGAACTTTGCACACATGCTCACTCCTTTGCTCCTGAGATAGGTTGGGTTTTTTTATTTTCCACAGCAAGCAACCCCTTTTTTTAGGTCTGCAGCCTGAGTGAGCTTGGCAGGTGAGCTCAGGCTCATCCTGGAGAACCCAGAGCAAGAGCAAAATTCAAAAATGCCTCTTGCATCCTACTCTTTTCTAAACTAAATCTGCAACTTTCCTTCCTGTTTGTCCAGTTCGTCAAACACGAACAACCAGCATTGTGTCGGTGTGTAAATCTCTGGGAAAAAAAATCTACCCATCATCCCACGTGGCTTTGCAGAGAAATTTTTGTGAGGTTTTCAGCTCCTTTGTTGCTAAAATATATTATGTGTGTGAGGGTGGGACGTGAAATACTTTTGAATACAATTAAACTGCAATTTTCACTCTCCCAGGTAGATATTAAAAGAATAAGGTGGTAGATATTTAACAGGGATCACAGAATCACAGAATATGCTGAGTTGGAAAGGATCCACAAGGATCATCCAGTTCAACCCCTGGCCCTGCACAGGATCATCCCCAAGAGTCACCCCCTGTGCCTGAGAGCATCATCCAAGTGCTCCTTGAGATCTCTAATTCCTGACATTGCAATTCCTGACGTTGTAATTTCTGACATTGTAATTCCTCCACTCTTTCAACACCATTACCCAGGACAGTTCAGTGTAGAAGAGGATCTCCCACCTGGATATCCCACCTGGGATATTGATAATTCCTGCCCAGTGGGATTTGTTCCCCTGTTGACTGTGGAGATTCGTGGTCATGTCGTGTCTCCTTTCTTACCCTTCCTTGAAGCTAAAAAGAACACAGTTCTCAGCCTGTGCTGTTCTACTGCAGCAAAAAGACACTTCTTAGACAAAACACTCTGAATTTGAGCTCGAGCCCCCCAAGAGAAGGCCACTTAATCCTCAAAAACACCTACAGTAGCCCCTGAAAGACTCCTCACTTACCATGTTTTCTGTGATATCTTCCATTAATGCTCCCAGAGACCATACTCTGCCTGATCACTGAGTGATCTGTTCTCCACCAGGCCAGAAAATGAATGCATTTAATAAGGATTAACCCCAGCTGGCACGAGGGAGCAATAAATATCATAGAGCCAGCATTTGTAACGCTACAGTTATCATTGTGTCAGCATTTCTGGTATAAACCAGGGGTTGGGGGGGATTAGAACTCAGCCATAAAATTTTCTCCAGGCTGAAACTTGGCATGAAAAAGAAATATCAGTCCATGATATTTTTTTTAACCTTAAAAAAAAAAAAAAAGCCAGTCTATTTTAAGTTGTAAAAGGAAAGAATATGAGACTCTTCCTAAAAATTCTTTAAATCATCATCCAGGCCTTTGGGAATGAAGAGAGACTCTGGCTATGCTTGTATTTAGGGGTGAGTTTTCACTGGGGTATCAGAAGTTCAGGGATTAAAGACTCCGGTTGGTATTTCTTGAAAGTCAAAAGCTTTGTCATATTATATGAAAGAGCTCAATTCTTTAGCAACGGGGCTTAAAAAATATTTCCTGCTCCCCCTTTTTTGTTCAGAGAAGTGGATCATTTTAAGCCAGCAGGACCTCCAAAGCTGGGCTCAGCCCTGGGTCAGAGATACTCCCCCTTTGTGCCAGGCTGTGGTGGCACAGGGGACAGGCTGGGGGGACTCAGATCGGGGCTGCTGGAGATTTTATTCTGAGTTTAGACTTGAGGGTTTCATCAGAACCTTCTCAGAAACCTCCTCAGAAACTCAGAAAGAAGGTTCTCAGAACTGCAGGACTGAAGGGACTGATGGGAAAGGAAGGCATCCTGAGCTTGCTGGTGCTGGAATCATAGAATCATAAAATCATAGAATCAGCTGGGTTGGAAGGGACCCCTGAGATCATCAAGTCCAACCCTTGATCCAACCCCACCGTGGTTCCCAGCCCATGGCACTGATGCCACATCCAGGCTCATCTTAAAAACCTCCAGGGATGGAGAATCCACCACTTCCCTGGGCAGCCCATTCCAATGGCTGAGCACCCTCTCTGGAAAGAAATTCTTTCTAATATCCAACCTAACCCTCCCCTGGCACAGCTGAAGACCTCTTGTCTTGCTGAGAGTTGCCTGGGAAAAGAGACCAACTTCCCCCCGGCTCCCCCCTCCTGTCAGGGAGTTGTAGAGAGTGAGGAGGTCTCCCCTGAGCCTCCTCTTCTCCAGGCTGAACAGCCCCAGCTCCCTCAGCCTCTCCTCACAGCACCTGTTCTCCAGTCCCTTCCCCAGCCTTGTTGCTCTTCTCTGGACCTGCTCCAGCCCCTCAATGTCCTTCCTGAGCTGAGGGGCCCAGAACTGGACACAGCACTCCAGGGGTGGCCTCACCAGCGCTGAGACCAGGGCAAGAATCACTTCCCTGGACTTGTTGGCCACACTGTTCCTGAGCCAGGCCAGGATCCATTGGCCTTCTTGGCCACCTGGGCACACTCTGGCTCATGTTCAGTTTCCTGTCCATCCACACTCCCAGCTCCCTCTCTGCCTGGCTGCTCTCCAGCCCCTCTGTCCCAGCCTGTAGCCCTGCAGGAGGTTGTTGTGGCCAAAGTGCAGGACCCGGCACCTGGTCTGGTTGAACCTCAGGCCCGGAGGAGGAGCAGGCACCGGGATGCCACCCGTGACCCTGAGCCCCCTGTCACCGCACGCACCCACCCCTCTGCTCCTCACTCCCCACTGTCCCACAGCACCACGAGGGTTTCCCTGATCCTGTTTGGAGAGAGGCCTGATCCCCCCCGCAGTGTACAAGCACACACTGCCAAAAAGGTCACCGTTGTTTTGTGTAGACCTCAAGAGGAGAACATGAATTAATTTGTTCCCCAAAATGTTTTATTTTAGAAACAGGAGAGCTCTTTTTTTTCTCTCTGTTGCAGTCTGAGGTATAATATTGAGTTCCAGTTTCCCTTAAGAGCTGAACTTCATCCTCCTACTAGGATGGTTTTATTTTAGTTACCAAATATTTGAGGTTAAAGTGAATAGTTCATCTTTAATGGGATTATCTCTTTCAATGTTTGCTTTCATTACAGTTTGAATTGCTCTGAGCATGAGAATCTAACCTCACCAAAAGCATATTTTTGTAATTTGATACAAACTAAATTTAACCTTTGACTCTCATCTATAAAGACGTTACTTTTTTCCACTGCAAAGCAGAATGTTAGATTAAAGATCTGCCAGTTCCAATTTCCAGGTTGCTAACCTCCCTGGGATTGGGTCCTGCAGTATGGAAAGCTGTGCATTTTGTAAAGGTATTTAATGTTAGTAACAATAGTCTGCTTCTTTTAGTATCTAGACAGAAGTTCTTTACTGACTTTTTACATACAGAATCATATCCTTCACCTACACTGTACAATAGAGGAGAACTCTTTAGACAAAGATATTTAAAATGAAATCTTCCCTATGAGATAGTTCAGCATGTCATCATAGTTCTGTTGTCAAACAAATAAATTTTATCCAAATGCTTTGGAATATTAAGCCTGTGCTTAGGAAAACTAGATTGGTGTTCTCTCTCCTGAGGGCTGGATTTAAATGTGATACAGAAAGGGAAACAGATTCTCTGTATTATTCTATATTTCCCCCAGTAAATCATCAGGAAAACTGGAGAGGAGTGGCTTCTTTTTAGAAAAGCTGTATTCTTGTTCTCTGCTGGAAGGAACCTCTTAAATATGTGGAATTTTTCACTTCTGCTTTGAAATAAAAAATGAAGTGTTAAAACTTTCCCTGACAGAGCTGTTCAGATATTTGTCAGGAATTTGAGGGTGGGTTTTTTAAGAAGACCAATTAAGTGTGAATGAAAAATTGTGATGTCTCCAGTCCTGCAAAGGACAGATCCAAAGTGGATCAGCTGTCAGATTTCTGGGGAAGGCAATGGTGCTTCTTCCCTGCATTTCTGCAGGAAAGGGAAAAGGGGGAATGACTCAGGGCAACCACCAGGGCTCCAAGGGGAGTGGGGTGCATCTATTTATTTATTTAACCCAGAAAAATTCACTATGAATTGTGCAAAATCCTTCCACTGGATACTTTTCCTATGTCTCTATTTTTTCCAGTTCATACAAAAGCCTTTGTGTTTATATACTTACTCGAGCTCCATGGGAAAGACTGATGAAAATATAAAATTTATACTGTTAAATCTGTCCATTCTGTAGAGGCAAGCAAGGGGGGGGGGGGGAGGAAACCCACCTTATATTTCAGCTCTGCAAGCAGAGAACTCCAGCTAAAATTCAAATTTCAGTTTGAACACATACTGCACTAATAAATGGTCAGCTTAGAAGCATTTCCTGTTTATACACTCTGTTAATAAGCATCCATCACCCATGTCACATATACTGGATACCAAATTCAAATGTCAAACAAAATGTAAGAGGTCACACATTTTCCTTTGCTAACTAAAAGTGTAATTCATAAATATTATTGCTACCAAACTCTCCATCTACAGCACTTGTTTAGAAATATGCACATGTAATATAAATTGTGATTAAGCTAAATGGGTATATTATTTCCTGTTTTAAGGGTGAGCAGCAGCATGAATTATGTTTTACTCAATAGGCATTTCAATAAAAACCTACAGCCTAACAAGCTGCTCTCATATAATTCAGCTGCACATGAGAAGGGTCTCATGATCCACCACTGATATTTAAGCTGTTTCTCTGTCTGTTCTTTCTGCTGATGCAGAGAAAAAAGTGTTTCCTTTGCTCAAAACCTCCTCCCACTTTTTTCTGTTATAAAAATAAAGCTTATTTGACTGTCGGTGCGGAATAAATAAGATAAATGGAATCAGCTAAGGGCAGGGTTTTTTTATTTTTCCTGATTTCAGAAATGCAGGACTGGAGGAAATCGCTCTGGTGGAAATAATCAACAAGTCCCACAGTTTGAAATTATTCATTTTCATTTGCAGAAATCAAACACTCAAGGAACAAAATAATGGAAAGCTCATAGAAATGGCTTAAAGCAATTCTTGAAAATAGGAAATGCATTTTTAATGTCATGTAGTCACCAAATTTTGTAGAATTTTTTGGCTAGACTTCTGCTGTGTGTCTTTTTGCTTAATATTGAATTTTCAGTTAATTTGTAGAATTTTAGGACCTGATACAGAATCCTCTGAGGTCATCTTAGAGACTTGCAAAGCCATAAATAGAATAGACTTAAATGAATTCGAAGTAAAAACCTGAAATATTATGAGTAATATTGTTACAGTGACAAAACATTCTCCCTTCAGGCCCAGTTAAAGATCCTTCTCACGAACACAAAAAAATAAAGATTTTAAAATTGATTTAAAAATGGAGCATTTCCTCCCTTCTGTATAAAAACTGCCAGAGCTCCTTAGCTTTCTGAGTCCAACTAAAGAACAGGAGCAAAGGCACATTTTGCTAAAGAAATATTTTAGATTTTTATGTAAAGAGAGTTATTCCCACCAAGGAGTTGCACAGCCCCAGATAAGCAAACCCAGTGACTGCTCATCTTGAACCACTGAGTACAAAATGTGGTTGCAAATGCTGTCAAATCAAAGGCTTTTGAGGCAAATAAGAATGCCACACATTCCCAAGTTATCTACTCCTTTTTATTATTTTTTTTTTAAGCTTTGGTTTAAAAAAAAAAAAAAGAGGTTTTACCAAGTCACTGGAGTCTGGTGTTCTTTTAAAAGCTTGTAAAATGGGAGTCTGAATATTTTGTTTTATTAGAAGGACCATAGTGCACAGCAAAGGCAAAGAAGATTGCTAAAAAGGAAGGGGTGCTAAGTCCTTTAAGATACTCAGAAAAGAAAATAAGTTCCATATTCTGAAAATTGTAGGAAAACAGGCAGATAGGAGCACTGAATTATATTCCAGAGCCTTTTACAGTGGTGTAAATTCTTTGATGTGTCCCTGTTTATGAAGTGCAGGAGACACCAAGGCAGGTACCATCAAAAAGGGAAAATGCCATTGCATTTAAGAATTCCAGTAATGGAAAGAGAGTCCCATTCATTAAAATTTCCACACTAATAAATAGCTAATTGTATAAATCTTACCCACCATGGTTTGGCCACTGAATTTCAGTAGTTAAAAGCATAACAGGGTGAAGTTATTGTCATTGATATGCATTACTGAGTGGTTTCCTTGCAAGCAGCCGAGTCCACAAGAATTCCAAAATCACTTTATAAATCACTACATTGGGTTTGTTTTGCTGTGTGTGGTGATATTGTTTAGCTTTTGGGTATTCCTGAAAAATTCCCAGAGGGAATTCCCAAGAGAAGGGTCTGTTTTTTCCCCACCCCACGTGTGACCCTCTGTTGCCTTTCCATGTCGGGGGGCAAAGAGGAACCCCCAGGCAGTGCAGGGAGCAGCTCCTGCAGTCAGATCCACAGGGAAACGCTGGGAAGTGGCAGCATCCAGTCCCTAGGGACGGTCTGGAGGAAAAGGTCTGTCTGTCCTGGGAGAAACCATGCTTTCCTGGATCCCAGGGGGTCCCTGGAGCTCGTGAACCACAGTTTAGTCCACGAGGGAATTAAAAATGACGGAGGTGGGGGAAGAGGAGGGAGCAAGCACTGCCCTCCAGACTGGATGATGTATGGGAAAATCCACAGGGAAAAGCTCTCTCTGAGGACTGAATAGGAGAGGGCTGGGGGTGCAATCCCAGGTTAGGAACCCCTACATGTTCAAAGGAAAGCTTTTATGAGTAAAGACAACGTCCTTCCCTGAGCAAAGATCAAACCTTTCCTAATCTTCTGTTGCAGCAGACAAATGACTTCGTAACTGCCTGCATGCTCTCCTCACAAGCTTCTTAAAAATAACTGAAGATGTCAGAAGAATTGGTGTCCCTAACTACTGAAAAACAGGCCTGGAGTAAGTAAGAACACATCTTCTTTTTCCTCCAAGAGGCCAAAACATTGGAGGGGTTTTTTTTCCCTTCCTCACACGAGCAGCACCGTGTTCTTGGGAGATTTAAATTTTCCTGAAGACAAACAGAAGTTGTGCAACGGGGTGTCTTTCTGGTCCAAAGTGCCCTGTGCAAGTTCCAGCTGGTCCCAGACAGCTGGTGGATCTACTAAAAAATTTGTCCTTTGGTTCTTGGATTTTTGCTAAAATCCCTATTCATGCTAACTTGAGCTTTTTGTACAGTTAATAAATTTTTTTCACTTTCTATACATTCTAGTATTGTACACTGATATACAAGCGCCTTTAAATAATGATGATGATGATGATTATGGTGATGATTAAGATTGTAAACTTTGTGGAAAATTAACCAGCATTGCCACACAGATATTTTCAGCACAGTGGTTTTTTAATGATGCTCATTTCCCCTCCTCCCCAAGGTCTGTGTTAATTGAAATTAAAACTCAGTTATAGGTTGTAAAAGAGCTTTGTGTTGTTTTTATTTCATACACACAACTGCCTAAGGCACCACTTCCACTGGCAATGGTGCTGAACTGCTACATTTCTGTGATTTTTCGCATTCCCACCTATGAAATTTTACAACTAAAAGAAGATAATCAACATCTAGCCACTGATACAGGAACATGCATTTTTGAAGGTCCTGAGGCAAGGATTTGGGAAGGCAACAAGAACTCAGGCACTAGCAGTGGGCTCAGGGAAAAAAGTTCACTTGAGAGCCAACCACAAGTTAAGCAATAGTGATTTCTAGTGTGCGATTGCAATTGGAATTATTTCACCAAAAATTATATTAAAAACTGTGCATTATCCATAAACATACCAATCACCATTTCCTCCAGTATAATTGGGGTTTGCATGGGTGTGACTGGCAGAGATCTCTGTGTCACTGGCCATCTCCCCCAAGGAAGGCAGTCAGTAATTCCTCAATAAAAGCCTGATTTGTGCACTAAAGACCCCACATGTGCTGAAAGATTCAAGGACCCTGTAACTAAAGTTATGTATTAGATAATGACTATCTGGAAAGGGCTGTCCTCTTTGCATCCTCATTACTCTTCTTCTGACTGGAAAAATTAAAAAAAAAAAAAGCCCACAAATTCGTATTTCTTCCTTCAGAGCCTAAACCACTCCAAAATACAAATAATGAAGTGACTGTTTTTATCAGTCATTGGCTGCTTAAAAAGATGTGTTTGAAAACAGCCTTCTGAGAGGTGGAGCAGATCAGAACAGTCGTGGTGACCCTGGAGCCCCACAGGAAAATATCACTGTGATGTGCTACTCATTTAACCTTGGGAAAAAAAATTTACCTGGTCAATGCATTTTCTTCCAGTTACAGGTTGCTTAACCTGGAGTATTTTCTCTGTGTGTGCACCAGGAAGAGCAGGACGTGGGGAATTAGTTTGAATTCACAATTATTGGCCTCCTTGAGGGCACAGAGCAAATGGACAGAAGCTGTTGAGCACAGTGACACTCTGGCTGCAAGGAGATGGGACGGGAAATATGATTTACCCTCTATGAATAAGGGTTTGGGGGGTGTTATTTCTCACCAGGGCTGCCCTGTACACTCCTCAGAAAAACTTCTCCATGATCATAGAGATTCACAGCCTTACATTTTTTATTGGCATGAGGTTGTCTGTCTATGCCACCTTCATTTGTAGAGAAAAAGGTGTGTCACGTGGGACAAACTACAGCCTCCGTGGTTAAAGGTGATTCACGTGTTATTATCAGGTACATTCATGGGAAAGCTGATCAGTCAGTCAGAAATTTGACTTCCACAGTCACAGCTGGAGTTCAGTAGCCTGCTGCTGCAAGGCACAAAGGCTGAGCTGGAGCAGAACTGGAGGGAGTCCATCTGCAAAAAGGAGCAACTTCTGTCCTTTTTCCAGCAAAGTTGTGGTTCCACCCGCTTGTCAGAGACAAATGATGGATCCTGATGGCAGGAAGGCTGTGGGACACAGATTTTACAGTAAAAGCCAAATGATATTTCTTCCTGTTTATAACTGCAGAGCTCTGGCTCAGCAGAGCACCAGCTCCTCCCAGCCACTGAGCATGTGTTCAGCACAGAGCTAAAGCTGCTCTGAGCCCTTCGACAGCAAATGAAACACAACTGTCAGGTAACCAGAGACATTTTATCCATCATGGTCAATTAAGCTGATTTAATTCCCCAGAAACTCAGTGTACAACATTCAGCCCTTTCCATCACTTGTTTTGTTCCCCTGACATTCAATCACTCATTTATCTCTGTTGCCAAAGGGCCACACCTGAGCTCTGATTTATGGGGCACAGTTGCAAGGGAAGAGCAGTTTTCACTGTTGATTATTACATTTCTGCTCAGTGAGTAACAGGTTCAACCTGCACAGGTAACTTGGGGGGAAACTGGCACTGAAACTTCAACCCTTCCACCTGTCCAGTTGCATTCCCTGCTTTTGTTTGAAGTAACAAGTTTTTCTTGTCACCTCTGTGGGCTTTTCATGTACTGCTGGCTTACCTTGCAATATTTCTTTGCAGAAACCAATTGAGGTTTTCACTTTTTGGCCTATTTAATGAGGCTGATGCTTCTGGGAAGCCTCAGTCCTTGTGCTTTGGTACAGTGAGCCCACAATGCCTCAAACACATCGTGTTTATCGCTGGTGCAGCTCCTGAGCAGCAGGTCTGACCATCCCCAAAGCACTCAGCTCGCTGCACATCCCTGATGGCTTTGATCTGCTCCTGGACAACAGACAGAGCTGAACTTTCAGGGTGACCAGCAGCTTAACTGGCACAAAAGCCCAGTTGGATTGCCAAACATCTGGATATCCCCTCCTAAATTAAAAAAAAAAAAAAAAAAAAATTAAAAAAACCTCCAAATTGAACTCAGACAAAATTTCCAGGAGAAGATGGAAAACGCATCCAGAGAAACCCAGATGTAGGAGCAGCTCCAGACAGGATGGGGTTTAGGTTGGTTGGGTGCAGGGGTGAGGGCAATTATTATTTTTTTAATAGGAAAACAAGATTGTGAACCAACATGAACTAGTGAGCTTCGGGAACAAAAGTAGTCTTCTGGTGTCCAGCCCTGCTTGCAGAGGTTCTGAGCACTTATAATTCATATTTAAGGCAAACAGGGCTTCAGATGTTCAGCACTGTCCAAGCCATTGAAGCCCATTGTGTCCCTTGAACCCCGAGACAGAGCAGCCTTTTAACTGCGACTTCCCGTGGCTCCTTTCCAGCCCAGAAACATAAACATGTGAGCTCTGCTGACTCTCCATCTCCATTCAGGCTCTGGGAACTTGATAAATGCAAAACATTTGCTTACCTTATGAAGAGGAAGTCATGCTCTCCCATGCAAAATTTCGATGGCAGAATGAAGGACTCGCCGCCACAAACCAAGAAAAATAATGCGAGAAAACTGCATTTTCAGACAGATTGTGGGGATTATTTTTTATGATTTCTGACTGTTTTGACTTGGCAAAGCAGGAGTCTAACAAAACAAGTGATGAAGGCTCCTGGCATGTGACTTCTCAAATATTTAGCAAGTATTTGTAAGCTTTATTAAGTCAAGCTGACTCATCCATCTCGACTTGCTTACATATATGTTTCATGTACTATGCTATGTAGACCAATAGAAAGTGTTAGTCATTTGTTTCCTTACTGCAGGGTTCTATTTCAGCAAAACTATCTAGTTCGGATGCTGTTTATTTTCAGAACAGCTCAGGGTGAATTTTGTGTGTCTGCAAAGCCACTGGCCTTTCTGACTTCTTTTCTTGGCAGGGGAGACCCAGAATTGTGAAGTAGAATCTCAGTTTTCAGTTTAATATTAAAAGAATAAGTTGCTTTCCCTTTCCTTCAGGGACTGTGTTCTTGGAAATAGAACTCTGGTAAAGGCAGAGCAATTATTTTTGCCCAAACTCTTCTGCTGCTTTTTGCTCAAGGTCAGAAGGAAGGAAACCCATAACTGTAGGTATTTTGATTTTGGGAAAGCCTCCATGGGAGTTTAGGGGAGGGAGTGACAATGGCACAGATATTTACCACAGTGGTCATTTTAATCCTTTTTTTTCACTTCAGTTTGTCCCCCTAAATGAATTTAGTCTCTTCAAAGCTGCCTAAAAGACCCAACAACTACTGGGTTTGCACAGGTCAGCTTGTGATATGAACCTGGTAAAATCAAGTCCAGGACAGAAATGTGGGATTTCTCAGCCTAAAATCGTATCATAACTGCGCTCTGTTATTGTGCAACACAGCTAGACCTTATTTAATAAATAAATAAATAAATAAATAAATAAATAAATAAATAAATATCGGGGGGGGGTCTGAGGAAAATTGTTATTCCAAATAAAAGAAATTCACAGACAGCATTTTCCTCCTGCTAAAAACTTTGTCTTTTCACTGGAAAAAGGAAAACCTGGACATCAAAATACATCTGCTGAAAAGTGCAAATTTTACATGTTAGTTCCTGCCAACGAGTTGCTCTCAGTGGAAATTTTGTTTCCGTCACATTTTTCACAAGAAAAATCTTGCCCAAGACTTTATCAGCTCCACACTCACTATTTTCTGTTTTCCAAGTCTATGTTATGTTCATGTCTCTGTCCTATAAACAGTCATTTTTATTGCATTTTCTCTTGCAGCCCCACAGCACATCTCCAGGAAAGAGAACAAGGGAAAATTAACTGCTTTCACTGAACATGTCTTTTAAATCAGCAAAAGGGAACAGATGGAATGACACGTGAGAGGTCCTTGACCTGAAGAATATTCCAGTGGTAGATACATACTTACACTTGTCTATAAACTCAGAAATACAGGGTCAGAATTCCAGAATATTCTGAGTTTTAAGGGAACACACTGGCACACGTGTGTGCCCAGGTGCACACACAGACAGCATGGACACACTGCAAGGTCAGTAATGGAACTATTGATGGAAATAATGGAATCAGATGGAAACAGGTTTATGTTCCATAACCAAGCACACTTAACAGCACCCAAATGAACCCTGAGATGATGCTGTAGAAGCACATTGTATCTGCAATACCAACCTACCTCATCTCTCCTGGTTTTTGGCTGGTGGCTCGGGGTTCTCTCCTGCTGCCAGTTGTGCAGTAAATCTGCTGGCTCGAATTTCCAGACATATCAACACCACCCATGGTACAAATGAGCCAGCAGCAAACTGTGAACACCAACACAGATCATTTGTAAAAATAAAAATATAGTAAAGAAAGAAAAAAAATAATAAGGGGTACTGCCCTACCTCCTTACAGCCCTGGGAGTGAAAAATGAGTCATAATGCACAACACCTGTCCCACATAATGCAAGTCCTGGAAAGCAGTTGCAGCTCAGAAAAGCTGGCTCAGGAGTGGAACACATCCCTGCACACACCATCCAGGAACATAAAGCCCCACAGTCAAACCCAAACCAGTTCAGACTGGGCACTGCTTTGGCCCAGGGGTTTTTCTGATGCCAGAGAAGCAATAACAGTTCAGTGTTTCAGGGGTTTGGGGGTAAAACTTTGCTATAAAGCATTTCCCAGCTCATTCTGGCAGGTTGGTGCTGACACAGAGAGAGGAGTTGCCCGTTTTGAAGGTCTTGGGGATCACACAAATAACAGGAGCTGCCCTTCTCTTCACTCAATATTCCTGCACCAACCTCCACAACACATGGCTGAGCCACTCAATGGATTTTTCCAAAGAAATGAAGAGGCAGAATCTGTGAGGAGATGCTTCCTCATTAGTCCAAATATTCTTGGAGAACAATGGAGAAGCTTCAGGGCACAAAAGCCCTTGTAGAAGCAGCCAAAGCCAAGCCCAACACAGGCTGAGAGAAAACCATCTCTGTGGTGTGTAATTGTGTCAGACATTGTGTTAGTGTGAGCAGAAAAAGGTGGTTGGCAGCTGAGGAAGGTGGGCAGATTTAACCCTCTGGGACACAGGACTTTTGGAGGGTTACTTGGAAAAAGGGGCCTTGTGAGGAAAATCCCAATGGACAATAAGAACAGAGCTGAAGTGCTGAACAGTCTATCACGACCCTTGGGAAGCTGTTCTATTAATAACTTACACTGTGTTTAAAAGTTCATCTCTTCTTTCCAGGTTTGATTTTTCCTTCTCTGACTTCAAGCCAGAGGGCTTTGTCTGCCAACCTTAAACAGATTTTTAAATTGTTATATTTGTTGGTAGAGCAACCCAGGATTTAATTCCCACTTATGGATCTTCCCTTCCATTTAAGTCTTTCCACTGCTTTTTTTAATCCAGCGCTTTCTTTTGTACCAGAAAGAGTCCCCAGTTTCACTCTTTGGGGATCATACATAACACAGCACAGATTGTGAAGGAAGGTACTTAGAAAATGCATGTGGAAGGTCCAGAGATCCTGAGAAAGCTGTAAAGCCCTGCAATGAACACAAACCAGAACCAGTTCCTGGAAGCTTCTAAAATAAAACTGCTGCCCTATTAAAAATTAGCATTTTAAACCTAAATCTCAGTTTGAGTTGCAAACACAGAATGAACCCAGCAAAACTGAGAAGTAAATTGGTTTCCAGGAGGGCTGGGGCTGGTGGTCAACCCACTGGCAGAATAACTGTTGTAAACAGCAGAATTGTCCCCCTTTACCAGGAGTTCTCACCATATTTGTGCTTTGCACTCCTGTTGTTCTTTGGAAGGTCTTTATGTAACACTGCTGGTTGTCCTGAAAAAATTGGGATTAACTTGGAAGACATATATTGCAGATTGGATTAGACTTCAAAGGGGTGTTGCCAAAGAGAACTTTTAAAAGGCTTTAAAAACCGACTCGCACTGACACAGGCTCCTTCCCTTTGAACATGAAGGGGAAAAGGCAGAGTTTAATATTACTTAAATGCACCAACAATTAAGTTGCTTGGTACTCAGGCAAACCACGTGGGGGGGGGTTCAAAGGAAAGTGGATATTTTAGTGACTTTTCAAAGACTCTATTTCTCCATGTTTTTGCAGAGTTGTTGGCCCTGCCCTCCTTGGAAGCAGCAGGCATGAGGAAGACGTGCCCAGGCTTCACCAGCTGCTGGGCACCAAGAGGTCCAGCCCTTCCTTCCTGCTTCCAGTGCACTTGTGGGATTGCCCAAAATGTGGCTCCAGCAGCTCTTGGGTTCCAAATGAGCATCTTTGAGCGGCTTTCTGTTCCTCTCCATTTATTTTTAACTTCACAGAATCACAGAATATTCTGAGCTGGAAGGGACCCACAGAGGGTTTATCCGCCAGTAAGACTTCGGGGTGATTTTTTTTTTGCTTCAGGGAAGGCGAAGCACTGGCTGGTGAATGAAGTAAAGTGCTTTTCCGAGCATATTTTGGTGTTTGTAAGGACATGTGGAATGCAGGGTGGGAGTGCCAAGTGTTACTGTGATAGGAACCTTGGCTGAGTGCAGATTTCCTATTGGAAGAGTAAATATAGAGGGTAAAATGTCATTGTTTTTGTAGAACATAATAGCTCCCTTTCTTTTTCTCCCAAGAAGCCTGGGAACTCCAAACAAATTTGGGGGCAGTTTTATTAAATGAAAATATTCGTGCATTATGAGCTAATTTATATCTTTCCAGCCCAGCCCAACAAAAGGTCAGTTGAACAAACCACTCTCTCAGGAGCTGGGGAGGAGCTGTGAGCTCACAGTAATCCTCCTAATTGCACTCTACCTCGGTCTTTCATTTTGCTAATCAGAAGCCAACAAATCCTGGCTTTCAGAGCTCATTATCGACCTTGCTCCACACTCTCACTCGTGCCCTCACCCTTTGGATACACACCCTGCACATCCCTCTGGCTCAGGCATCCTCCAGGTTGCCTCCTGCATCTTTCTGGTGCCCAGTCCTAACCAGCTTTTGAATGTAAGTAGACTATAAATAAGTGGGGTGCTGCTGGATTGGTGTTGATGAAGCTGCAGAACAGAACGAGCACCAGTGGCCAGCTTTGCTCCTGTGGGGAGCTTTAAAACCCAGTCTTGGTTCCAGAAGATCTCTGCCAGTGGAAACTGCCCAGGTCCAACACTTCATCACTGTATCTCCTGGCTGGATCCACCCCACTCAACACTGATGTTTGACAAAATTTTACAATTGAAAGCTCAGGTCATTTTTTTTTTTTCCATAATCTGCAAATTAAAAAAAAAAAAAAAAAAAAAAAAGGTGGTTTGAATTTTCTCCAAATTTACATGACCCTTCTCCCTTCCCTTCTCAGAAGACCTGGCAGTTTTCAGGCCTAATGAATTTTCCAAGTCCCAGTAAAAGGGGAAGCTGCCTGCAACCCTGCCTACAAGCTTCCAAGCCTGCCAGCCCCTCAAAGCTCAGCAGCTCTTTCCACTGGGGTGCCTCTTTGTGTATGTGCAGTAAAGAGCTACATTTCTCCCAAACTTTTTTCTCCTTCCCGTTTTTTTGTTACAGTCTGTCTCAAACACACTAAAAAAAAAGAGGATCAGAAGTGGAGTTTGGTTGAAGAACAGTGACATCTGTTCTACTGCCAGGTGACTCCCATTTTTTCAGAGTTTTATGACAAGAACATTACTTAAGAGTATGGCTGGATGAGAACCATATCCCACCTCCACCCCGGGTCCATATGTTTGAGTTTGTCCAACAAGGGCCATGAAATATCAATCTTTGCTGCTCTTTTGGAGCCTGGACATTACAGCACATACAAGAGCTACCCTAGAATGAGGTCAAAACACCATGACAGCAAAGTTCAGGGGGATTTTCTGCCCCCTGGTTAGCATGGGCTCATGGCACAGCTGCATTGTCACACTCAAGGCAATAGAGAGAGTTGAATTCCTCATGCTGGGGTCTGGGCCATTATTAGTGGCTAGTGTAGTTCTGGCTTAAGGCTGAGTTTGCTGTGCAAGGAGTTGGGTACTGCAGAGTTAGACTTAAGGAGAGAACGTGCTCCAGCTCATCCTTGGAATGAAGGGGATGGGATTTCCCCAGGAGCTGAGCATCTACAAACTCACACAGATTCACTGACAAGAGGGAAATATAAAGCAGTATTTGGAAGCAGATGCCTTTCCTTCAGCATTGCTGAGCAGACACAGACACTGCACAGTCATATGGACCCCTCTGCTACACTCCAGAGTCATGTACATGGAATCCCATAATGACACAATGCCCAGATCTCCTCACCAGACCTGGCTCTGGTTCCTCCCAGAGTCTGTTCAGCCCAGGCTCCCTCCACCTGGAAAGCTTCTCTTGCTTCCTGCACTTGGAGGATGAAAGGAACAGCCACCTGCAGCAGGATTCACCCAGCACCTCCCAGAGGAACCCGTGATGTCACTGCTGCACATTTGGAAATGGGCCTGCAGGTCCGAACACACTGATGCTCCTTTTCTACAGGTGACAGAAAGGCCATTGTCAAATGTTCCAAAGCAAAGCAAATCCTCCTCCTCCTTGCATGCAGAAGGACAGACCTCATTCACCTCAGTTTTCCTCTGTTTTGATTCAGACTTTTACCATTTTCTCAAGAAGAGAAAAGCAGGTGGAACTCTGAACAGTCTGTTCTGAAGTGTCTCTGTACCTCCTTCTGTAACTGAAAGACCTTCCCCAAACCTTCCCTTTGCCTCTACCCCTTTGGAGGAGTTGCCACTATCAGAAAGCTGCCCTTGTCCACCACTACTTCTTTTTGGAGACTGGAGCCATGGAGGCTGTGTCACTTGTCACCTCATCTCTTCACCAACATCTGTTGCAGCAGCAGCCCTCGGCCCCCACCGTGTCACATGAGCTGCAGACTCTGCACCAGAGGAATTAGGTGGAGCCCGAGGCAGCCCTGATTTATGTTGCAACACAAATTGCACTGTAAGTTATGCTGCCCTCAAAGGCGAGGGATTCTGACAGAGCACCTGTTGCCCAGATTCCTCCCTTCTCCCCACATCAGTCTCCTGCAAGGTCGAGTCCTGGCCAGCATGGTTTAGGATTCAGGTCACAGGACCCTGCGAGCTGAAGGCACTGGGGATGGTTGTTTACCCAAATTTTCCAGTGGATATTTCAAAGATGTTTTATATACAGAAATAGACGAATAATAATAATAATAATGGCTAGAAGTAGCCTGGCTGTCTAGTCTGAATGCTCTTGGTAAGAACAGAAATTATAATAACAAACACCCAGCAAGCCAAATATGAGACACAGTACCTGTGCACATGAATGACTTACTAGTTTTTAACTGTTCTTAATTGGCAGTAAATGCTGATGTACACAGCAAAGTTGATAAGGCAGACTTAGCAAAGATGTTTTCCAAGTTTGCATCATTTACTCTCACAATAACCTTTTCTCTTTCCAAAAGTATAAAGCTGTTTGTGCCAACACTGGTGACCAGTTCAGATCAATAAATTAGAGATGAGCAATGGTTCAGCCACAGCAGGAGAGAGAAATATTCTGTTTTAACGAATCATCCCCACTTTTCTCCATCACTTTATGGGGAATGTTTCATTCCCATCAGACTGTCAGTGAAGACTGAATCTCTCTTTCATTTGGCTGACTTACATCTCACCTACATCCCCTGGAAAGGAAGAGAAGCCAGATGACCTGGTGCAATGTTGCAGTGCCTGCATGGTCCTGCACAAACAACCCAACACCTTCCATTCAGACCAGAGCAGCAAAGGAAGAGGCACAGCCACCTGCTGGGTTTTTCCACATCATACCCTCTTTTGCCCCTGGGCACATTTTGCCTGGGGAGAATGTGAGGATCTTTTTTAATTATTATTTCTCTGTCATACAGGGTCGGTTGAGATGACCCTGATCCCAGAACAACCCTTCATGGTTACTGCATGTGCCCAAAGCAGCAATTTAGAGCTGTCCAGGGCAGCTGGTCCAACCTGTCCTGCATGCACTGAGCTTTGCAGTGCACACACAAACATTTCTGTCTAGTCTGTGGCACCCAGGAGGACAGGACAACACAGCAGAGATGTCACAGCACTACCAACTGCTCTGAGACAGGCTGAATCTTAGACTTTGATCCCCACCAGTGTCCTTTGGACTCCCCCATTCATGACATGCCTTTGTGATGCACAAAGACTCCTACCTTTGAGGGGAACCATAGGAAAAGGTGCGCCCTATTTGTTCAAAAATTAATTATTGATGTCAGTCAAGTTCCTCAGCCTTGAAGGTGTGAAGGGGAAACATTAAACCCGTGCAAAGGTCAGCTTTCCTGGGACCTGCCTCTCCAACAAAAGGAACTGAGGCAGGATGATGAATTGCCAACGAGTTCCTGTGTGTTCAAGCAGATGACAAACTATTAACCTGTAAAACTGAACCTTGCAGTGGAGGAATTCAGCTCTGGGATGGGGTCTTCACTGAAGTAGGTGAGTGAGAGGCTTTGTGAGTTGTACATCAGTAACTGAGCATCAGATACAGAGAAAAAAGATTATACAGAAGTAGAGGGCACTTTTGCAGACTAACTCTGCTTTTGATTAAAATGGGTACCTGGATTCCTGTGGATCAATAAGAAAATGCTGCTGGTATATGAAAAGAAGAAGCAGGTGGACCTTCCATAGCTCACTACTGGAGTCTTTCAATATGGAATCATGTGTTGATGGGATAGTAAAGGACTTCTCTGCTTATTATCCTCTTGTTTCAGAAACAGGCCACTTGTGAAACAGGAAATCTCCTGAGGTCAAGTCTTTCACTGAGTTATCCTTATAGATTAAGTGCAACTAAGCCCAGTAAATTACACAACCACCTATTGGTATGCTTGGAAGAACAACTTTATAAAAAATGGAAGTTTTGACAATTATGTGCTTCAAAGCCCTGAAAACAGCACTCTACCCAGTCTCCCCCTGTTACTGGGATGAAGATCCTTTCATGAATCTGTTTTTTTCTGCTATAAAATCAGAGCACTTGTTAAAAGAAGACTCAGAAGCTGAAGTAATTGCACAGCCAGCTGCCACGTTTGCATGGGATCTGTAGTCCCAGCTCACTGAGAGTTTTTAGTGCAATGATTTTACAGCCCCAGGGCTGCCACACTTCTTTGGATATGAACAGACACTCACCCGCTTGGCAAGTTAGGAACCTGAAGCAGACCAGACATTTTTTTGTTTAGGTCCTTAAAAGTTGTTCCCTCTATTTGCTTTCCTTAGTAATCCACGAGCGTTGAACATCTGGGACTCATCATCTGCTTTCTGATGACTATGAGGTATCTCAGATTTTGAGCAAGCCCAGTAAACCTCAGTAGGTTTATGTCAGAAAAAATCAGGGAACAGTCTCCTGGGCCTCTGGTCATCCAGCCTCATATGGTTGAGGTCTACCTGCTCTGGATGGGAAATCACATCTGTTTCAATCGCTACATGGTTTTGGTATGCAGCTGCTGACACTAACTTGATCTAGGATGTAAGCTTACACCAACAGACTCACAGAAAGCCAAGAAACATTCCATTTCCACGACAAAAATAAATTTTCAAGATGCTTCTTGGAAATATGCATACATTTTAAAAATAAACCACACCAAAGAAAGCAAACAAAGCACAAGGCTCTGCTACTTTATGATACCAATTTCAGTTCAAAGTGAATTCAGACCTATGACTTGGGCCATGTCTGCTCTAAAGCTCAAGGTCTGCCAGCAGGCCAGTGTTAGGCAAAATTTCCTGTGTGTCCCGGGAGAGAACTTGCAAGCACAGCTTTGTGCAGGCTCTGGAGTAACTCTGTCCTTCCCCAGGGAATGCAGACACCTCAGTCCTCTCACCCTGTGCGAGCAGAGGGGTGGGTGTGCAGTCACATCACCCAGCACAGGCATTCAGGGTCCTCTGCATCCTCAGCTGGCCTGGGCAGCAGCCCCTGGGAGGCAGAGATGCTAATGCAAACCCAGGCCTGCAGGATTTGAAGCAGAAATGTAGGTACTCACCACCTTGTTTTACAGAGCCCAAGACTGTAAAAAACAAGAAAAAAAAATATTTCCTATTCTCATCAGGGTCTGCAGGCTCAGCCTGCCTGAGAACTGAAATAACTCCCTGCATTGGTGCTACACTTGTGCTGCAGACACAGGGGAATACTCAGCCCAGTGCTTGTATTTCCCAGGTTCTGAAGACTCTGAAGATCAGCTTAGTTTGGCTGTAGCAGTAAACAGCAGGCTGATCCAACACATGCAAACACACCTGGTAATACCACTTCAACCTGGAGTTCAACACAGAGAAGTCACCTGAGCCAAATTCATTCACATGTGTTTTTAGAGACTTCAGTTCTCAGCTGAAGGCTCGGGGCTGAAGTGCTGACACCCCGAGTGGAAAGACAGTTCAGCTGCTACAAACATCAGGGACTGTATTTGCATCTGTCATCACAAATATATTTCTGCTTTAGATGGGGGGAGAAAAGAAAACAAACACAACATTTTCTGGTTAAACAGAAACAGAGTAAGGAATCACTGAGACTCTCTGAAGGGGAGTTTATTTAATTTATTCTTCCGTACACAGAGCTAGTTTGCTAGGATATTATAACTCAACTCATTTCTCTGGTGACCCATGGCAACCCCTGGATCAAAAGGATTACTTGTGACTCATAACTTACCTTGGCTAAATATAAATATAGGGCTTTAGGTTAAGTAATCTAGGCCTTAATCAATAAAACATTTAAAGTGACAGTACAAGGAGGGATTTCAAAAGTCGTGCTGTTACGATGTTAACTCCTAATACCTGAGTTTCTGGGGCTCTCCTTTTCAGGGTTTAACACAGATGCCCCACATCAAGGATTTTTTTTGTGCATTTTGTGCATGCAAGTACAGCTGCACACAGTTTGAATGTTCTCCTCTTCCACACTGAACTCATGCTCGTTTTTCCCCACAGGAAATCCAAGCAATTGCCCCTGTGTGCAATCCCACAATTAGGTGACCATAATTGCATCCCTAACGAGCTTGTATATGTTTTGAGTGCCAGCTTCTCAGATGTGGCCACCTAAATGGATATCTGAATCTCGCTTTTGGGTGGTGAGGTTGAGAAAAGAATGTATGAAAGTCTTATTTCATATACCTAAATTGGGCCATTCAAATCCCCAATTCTCCCTTAAGTGCCTGTGCTGCAATATCAGACCTTATGTGCAAAGCAGCCACCCTGTGGAGTAGTGTTGGCAACCAGGGATGGGAAAATACAAGTCAAAGAGAATATGACTCCTTTCAAAGAAGCCTGGAAGCTTTCCAAGTAACTCCAGGGATGTGAAGATTACAAAAATTGTTTCTTCCCAACCTGGGGAATCTGCAGGGTGACTCCTGGTTACAGACACAGTGGCCACTTGAGGGAAGTTGCTGCCAGGTCATGGTCCCAATGCAAGCCCTGTGCATCCAGTGAGCAGGGAGGGATCACAGGGCAGGATTCCCCACTCCCAAGGTAATTCAGCTTCTACAACCCCTGCCAGAGATGGATGGGACAAGGGGCAGTTCCCCATCAAACCATCCAATAGCCATTTTCCAATGTACAGGAACCAAGAGATTAGACTGGATGTGAAAATTGAGTGGGTAAGAAGTTCAAAAATGGATATGAAGCTGGGTTTATGTTTAATTATTTTAGTATTATTGACAAGCTGGGACTTAGGAAACAATATAAATTCTGCTGTCTCTGGCGTCAGTGGAGTGAGTCTGGACTAACACACCCTCCTCTGAGCTTGTACAGTCCAATTTATGAACATAGAGGAACAAATAGTTTCAGGTATTAAATAGCTACATTTTTTCCTTTCTGAGGGAAAAAGCCGAATTTGTATCTGGCTTTTATTCTTGCCCAGGGTAATGGAAAAGAGAAGATGAATTGCAGCTTTAAAAACCCTTCCATGCGTTCTGCACTAAGAATTATTTTATATAATTCAAGGAGAAGGTGACATGATTTACATCAATATATACAGTTAAATTGTTCTATACTGTAAACCATTAGCAAAGAAGGATGAAGGGCTTATGAAGAAGAGTGGAGAGACTATGCTGTTATGACAGAATGAAAAATTTCTGGACACGCAAGAAGACATCAGACTGTTTCCATTGGAAGATGCTTGTGTATGTTTCCTACAGCAACTATAAGATCTCTGGCCTGTGAACAGGAGACCATTCTTTGTTTATTTTTATTACATACCAGAAAGGTTTGTACAGCAGAGCAGGGCACATTGCACTTCAGCTCCCAAAGTACAAGGTGAGGTCTGTATGTGCCAGAGGGATGTCACTCACAGCTGACTGGTATTATCCAGTCTACACTGTTCAGGAAGCGGTGCCAGGGGAGGTTTGGGTTGGATTCTTCACCCAGAAGGTGGTTGGGCACTGAACAGGCTCCCCAGGGCAGTGGTCACAGCACTAAGGCTGCCAGGCTCAAAGGGACATTTGGACAACACTCTCAGGCACATGGTGTGATTTTTGGGGTGTCCTGTGCAAGGCCAGGAGCAGGACTCAATGGTTCTTGTGGTTCCCTCCCAACTCAGGGTGCTCTGTGACACTAGGATCCTGTGAGCCAAGTCCTCAGCAGTGTGAGAAGGATATTTCTTGCAGCACCAGCTGGTGTTTGCAGAGTTTTAGGTCACAGTTGCCCTGCGTTTCTCCACTCTCAAATGAAGGAGATAGGTCAGTGAGGTGGTCACCAAAGCCAGCTCTGCTGGGACATGAATCCCCTGAGTTCAGGCAGTAAGAGAGAGCAAAGCCTCTTCCTCTCTGTACACAGGAGCTCAGGAGCAGGATGCTGCGTGGGGCAGGCCAAGCACACCAGAGGCTGAGGTGGAATCTCTGGCTCCCAGTGGTGGTTTTGCTGTCGGAGGGGGAAAGGTGCAACAAACCTGGTTTATTTTGAGAAACAGAACTCACCCAGGAGAAAAAGGATGGGGATACACTGGCTCTAGGAAAGGAGTCGCAGTGACTCTCCTGTTGACACAGCTTGGTCCTTTTCATCATCTACTTTTGTAGTCTGCTAAAATGCTAGAGAAAGGAGCAGTTACCAGGGTCTGATATTGTCTTCATCTTGATAGTGGCTTCAACCTTGCTCCTTTGTTGTTGTTTTCTGTCTGGTGCTGAAGATTCCTGAGGAAAAAAGAGTCAATTTATATCTTAACTATTCTTGCATCTGTGTTTCAAGAAACATTCTTTTTTTCTAAAAGATGTTTAATCCCCCCCCCCCCCCCCTCCATGGACCCATTTAACTTTCCAATCTCCCAACAATCTGGAATGAGGTCTTTAGTGGTTCTGCTTGTTGTGAAACAGCTTTGGGAGATAAGTCCTAGTCCACGTTAACCACACTTCAAATAATCTTTGTGTAACTGTGATGCAAACCCATAATCTCCCAGAGCACATTTATAACTGTTTTAATGACCAAGACTTAAGAAGGTTATTGCAGGATGGGCAGGGAGAGAGGGGTGAAGAACTGACCAAGGAAGTACAGTTCAGTTTGTCTTCCAAACAGCTCCATATCTCTCACAGCTTTACAAGGATGAAGTGACTGGTGAACAAACAAGGAGGCCTAATCTCAGATAAAGAAAGGGGGTCCCTTTCTTGACCAGCAGCCTTCTTCTGGAAGGTCATATGAGCACATACTTGTTTCTTTGCAGGGAGACAGATGCTTGAGTTTCACAGGACTCAACACCTTGAAACATAAATGAAACATCCCCTCAGGATAATGAATTCCCCGAGCTCTGAGGTCTGAGTGCACACAGGGAGCAGCTGTGTGCTGTCCCTGGGGACACCTGTGGGGAGGGAAAAGAGAGCAAAAACTATATTTGAACACCCAGAACACATTGCATTACACTGTTCCTTAGGAAAAATCCACCTCTCACCATCCTCTTTTGGGCTGCCTTTTGGTAAAAGGAAACCTGCCCATATCAAGGACAGAAAACAGACCGGGATTTGAAAACGAAATGGTTTCAACATCCCTTCAAACAGGCCTCCCAAAACCACAGCAAAACACACAGTGACATACAGGGGTAGAACTGCTTCTAGAGGAAGATAAGAGCCCCTAAATATCATTTTTGACTAGTTTTTGTTTGCTCAATTGCTTTTAATTAAGCCTCACTTGGTTTGGGGAGCCAGCCAAACGTGGAGAAGGAAAAGGAAAGCAAGAAATCCAAGCCCTCAAACCTTTGCTCACTGGTTGAATTTTTCCCAGCTTTAAAGCACAGACTTTCTCCATGAGGGCTCAATGCTTCTCTCCAAACCTGCTCGGGAGAATTTATTATCCCTGTGCACAAATCTTGGAAACCATGATTTTAACGGTAATAATTTCTAAGCAGTGAAATTTGTGAGAGGCTGTAATGTAACACCAGGTCTATCCTATTATGGTTTTAATTGGAATATACATTTTATGTGTTATTAGAGAAACGTTACTGTCCTTCTTATGCTTAATACTATATGAATAGCTAAAGCCCTCTAATGACCATGTAATTTATTGTCCCTATAGTTATGGCATTAAGCTACAAGTCACCTAATACTTGCAAACATTGTAAACTCCAATTACAGCTACACCAGTGATCCTTCTGTCAACTGAGCTCAAAATGACTGAATGATAAGGTTAAGCACTGAGCCACACAACACAGTTATCTGGAGCCCAGCACCTGTACTACAGAGAAATGTCCAATAAACTATGGCTAAATAGTTTTACTTCTTTATCAGATATAAGTATAGCAAATAAACCAGCTTCCAGAATGGTGCTGATTGCTCTGATTCCACCAATCTTTTATGTATTTGTCAGCTTTAGCCTAATTTACTGTTAACAGTCAAGTGGTGATCCCCAAGAACTCGAGAGATTTCACAGGCACCAGAGTGGATTCTGCCCAACCCTACAGAAATCTTGGAATTCCATGAAAAATTGACAGCAGTTTCTATGCAAGGTGGGGTCTTCTTTTCAAATATCCACAGAAAGTACCAAACTAACTGACCACAGAATTCAGAGCATTTGGGAACTGGTTAAACTGCTTTTTGCTGTTGAGTGACAGGAACTAGTTACCATTTGAAGGCAACCTTTACCCTCTTCACATTTCTGTATTCCAAAAGAAGAGTTGATACTCAGCTTCTGAGGTGACCCAGGAGATCAGTTGGGGCCCTAGAAAGAGAAAGCAACTTTAAAAGTTCACTGCATCCAGGTACTCTGCCCTGTGTCAGGTGCCACACCCGGGTCACGGGCATTTCTGGTCAGGCTGTAAATGAAACACAAGCACACACTCTATCCTGGGGACATTCTGTTCACATGTAGGAAAACCTTTCCTCAACAGTCTGTTTTAAATATCCCTGAGATGTGCTGTAAGGCTGAGGAGGACTCTATCCACAGCATTAACTTTTATTTCCTTTTTTAAGGGTGGAGATGTGTGAGAATTATCACTTCTGTCATTGACAATGTCATGTTTACCTGCAGAGTCACCCATCCTATTTATCATATGCTTTACAATGTCATGTTTACAAAAGGACTGTAAACCCTTCTTTTATTTCCTATAAAAATACTTAGATTATATGTGTGTATACAGATTCCCACAAAGTGTAATTTGTATTTGTTTTGGAGGGTTTTACACCACACAAGTGGGGATAGTTAAATAGAATTCCAGCACGGGTTGCAGCGAGAATATTGCAAACATTTGTGGAAATTCCCTCTTGGATGATCCCTGATGTCTGTAATTCCTTGGACAAGCATTCCTTTCAAAAGAATACAAGTAGCAAATCAAGTGCATAAAATGGATGAATCACCTTTCCTCACCTGTGATTTGGGATTGCTCACTTAAGCCACCCAACATTTCTGCAGCCCAGAGAGGTGAACTAAATCTTAGTAAAAGAGGAAAAAGGCAAATCACACTTTTCAACTCCACATTTTTAAAAGGAATGAGCACTCAAGCTGCATTTTGTGTCACATTCGAGATTTGTGTCACTCCATACATTTCCCATGACCGTCCAAATATTCATGAAGAATTAATAACATGGTCCTGCTTTTAGCAAGTTCCATCCATTCTTATTTGTATCTGGCTATAATCAGCACCAAGCCCCCAAATACTGGGTGACTGCATTTCATTCTTGAGTCCTTTACTTTTTGTTTATGTCAAAGCAAATTAGCTGGAAGGAGACTGACGGGGCAATGGAGAAAACCGTGGAAGGTCGAGAGGGCATTTCTCTGAAATGTAATATAATAAGTACAATTTAAACAATGACAAATCCCATTCACCTCTTTTTTGTTTTCTCAAAATGTTTTAGCATTATTTTTAACCATCCTTTTTAATAAATAAAATTGTTCTATTAGTTTGCTGTACATTTGGATTTCATTAATTTCAGAACATTTTCCAAGCATCTAAAATTGAACAGATGTCATTGGGCTCATTTAGACCTCAAATAACCCTTGCAACAAAACCAATTGTTCAGGGGTCAGCTCCAAGTTGGAATTTTATAATAAAGAAAAGTTTAAAAGTTAAAGAATGAAATGAAGAAGAAGAAAAAGAAGAGGAAACAATGCCAATTTCATGTCCATTCATTTGTATAGGGCAACAACTGAAAATCTGTTTTGTTGCTGGGGGAAAGGGTGGAGCCAAAGAGTGAAAGTTCAGGAAAGCTGGTTTATTCCCCAAATAATGGTGACTAGTCAAGAAATATCTCTTCTGGCATTCCAGCTTTGCATTCCAGCTTTGCTGTGAGAATGGATGAAAGGATAAAGGTTATGGCTCTGTCTGAAAGTTGGTCCTGTTGGTCAAAGAAGTGTCAAGACCATGATCATTGTGTGGGAAAGTCCAATCCAAGGACACAGGAGAGAATGGACAAAGGCAAAACCTGGGATGCTGACTGCAATCCCTAAACAACACTTCCACCTACTGTAAGAACAGAGGGGTTTAATTGTGCCTTGTAAGCACAAATTGTAAATTGTTGGGGAGATTTTGGGGTGTGGAAAAGCTTTTCAAGGACAGCTGGGGAACAGGCTGGAGAAGGAACTGCAGGAGCACTTCCCAGCAGGTACCTCAGGGGGCAACGCTGAGCCAGTCCCAGCCGCTTGGGAGGAATAAGTGACCTCTGTCAGCCCTACAGGAAAGGAAGCTTGAAAACATGGTATAAAGCCAACAGCTCTCCCCTTTCTCCCACCTTGCCAAAGAGGGAACTGGGTTCCCAGCTCTGTAAATGTCTCCAGATTTATAGGGGTGTGTCTGAGATCAGACACGAAAAATCCAACCCTTGTGATTCCTTGGTTGGAAATTCGGAGCTGGGGTTTACTTTGCTGAGCAGGAGGGAAAATGAAAATTGCTTTTCCCCTGTAACCTGAGAGGCTTAGCTGAGTTCTCCTGCCAGACTGCAAAGATCTGCAGTGGTCCCTGCCCTAAACTATACCATCCTACTTAGCTGCCAGGACTGCTGAATGGAGACCCAGAAAAATGAATAATGTATTGTATGAAAGCTATATTACCATAACTGCAAAATCCTGCTGCTGGAGGCCGAAGATCTCTCTGAAATGCTATCAAGCACAGTGGAAAGGGAGTAGAGGGCTAATATCCAAAAAGAAATTTAATCACTGACCTCTGAAAATCACGCTTTAGCTTTTTCTTTTTCTCTTTTTTTTTAAGAGGCAGTAGCTGTAACTCTCCTTCTGACCCAACATTAACTTTCTACAAGTTACAAGAGATTATTTGTAAAGACATGCCTTATTTCCTTGACCTATTTTGGGGCTGCTCTACCCTCCAACACAGCTAGATGCTGTGCTCTCTGTCAGCTGAGTGCTCGTGCTGGCTTGTTCCTTTGGACTGAAGTTGGCAGCTCAAGTCACACAGGTTATTCCCAGAGAGGCACCACAGCCCAGCAGAGCTCCTGTCCCATGTTAGGTAGGCTTATCCCTAACGTGAAAAGATAAAAGAACGTGGCAGATTCAACGGAAAATTCACACTGAGGAGCAACAGGCAGAAGTTGCTTGAAGGACCTGGGCTGTTCTGAGCACAACTGGGTGAGAAGAGAGGACTCCACTTGGAAGATCTTCCCAGACCAGTGTCAGGGCTCTGGCATCCAGCCAGCCCAGTTATCAGCGTCCCAAAGAGCCAAGAGCAGCTTGCAGCACAGAGGGGTGCAAAGTGAGTGCAGAGCTCCCCTGCACAGCCACACTCCTGCAGAAGCTCTTGGGCACAGTGAGGCCCCTGAGCATCCTGCTGCAGCTGAGGGGGTGCAGGCTCTGCTGGTTTCTGCCTGCCCTGAGGTTGGTGCCTGCATTTAGGGCTGGGCTCAGCTTCACAAAGCCAAGCTGCCCACACTGATGGCATTGACAGTAATTTAACTGAACTGCCAGAGCTCTGCTGCAGGGCCAGACAGAGGGCTTGCTCCTGAGAGACAAAGAGGCAGTCAGGACATCACAGGCTATATGGACATGAAGAGATCAGAGCAAGTACAACAGCAGTGTGGCACCACTGTCCCAGTGCAAGCAGCACCCTTGTTCCCTGTGCCAGCTGCTGCCACGCTCCAGGGCAGCAGGGACTCATGACCCTAGGGAGGACCAGAGGGTTCAGGCAGCTGTCAGCTGTGAGCTCCCTCCCCGAAGGAGGTGGCAGCCAGCACCATGCTGGGCTTCAGGTGCTTCAGATCTGCTCAGCCACCCAGTTACAATGGAAAGCCAAAGAGCTACAACAGGAATAATTGCCTTCCTCAGGCTGCTCCTCCATCATGCAAATGCAGAAGGAAAAAATGAAAAACAAATATGGGGATTTTTTTTTTCCACTGAGAAGCTGAAGAGAGGGAGAGGTTTAAGGAAGATTTCATGGGTGGGAGTCCTGGGTGTGCCAGGCTGCAGAGCTGCACAAGAGCCCTTGTGCCTTCATCTGAGCCGAGGTGAGCACAGCAGACCACCAGCTCCAGCTGCCTCACCAGAGGAGACTTTGCTTAGCACAGCTCTGGTCAAGTAATCAACCCACTGCCTGTAAATAACCTAAGGACTATTGGGAATCTGCACAGGATTTTCCCTGCAATAAGATCACCAGATCCACCAGGAGTTTGTTTCAGTCCAGGCAGGAGATGCTGCAGCAGAGGGAAATGCATTGCACTAACACCAGACTCCACAGAAAGCAAACATACCCTTTCTCATTTCAGGTTTTCAGCAGGGTTATTTTTTGTTTGTTTGTTTTTTACATTTTCCTCCCCCTTTTACTTAGTGCTTTCCAGGTTTAAAAAACAAAGGCTGCTCATGGTGGAGGAGCAATAGTGGCTTTCATATTTAATAACTCCTAAATCTTGCTCAACATGTGGCAATTGTTAGGTAGATTTGGGCTGCAATTAAAGAGGCACCCTTCTTTCTCTTCAGCAACAATATAGGCTCTTAATCCAACTAAAACCATCATATTTTAAGAGCTGAGATCATCCTGAGGCAAATGGTATCAAACTTAACATGGATCTGTTTTTCATAGGGAAGTTAAAAAGTTAAAGTTCACTTTCCTAAAAGTCTTCCATTAAAGAGAAGGCAGCTCTGAGCTCTCTTTTCAAGTACCCACAGGTACCTATACCATGCAAACAACATCTGGGGGATGGAGGGGAGAGCATAATTACTGAAATTCCTTTGTAAGTCCCTTTTTCTGTAAGAGCCTGAGTTGGGACTCTAAATAGAAGCAAGGTGAGGGGGTCTTGTTGCCTGATTATAGATTTGACTGCAGATAAAAGTCCTATTTGTGTGACTCAGCCCACAAAGTGCTCACAGGTCTGATGGAGATAACTGATAAGGGCTGTGAAAGACAGGAATAAACAGTGATAAAACAGCCCAGCGCACTCTGGCTTCAAACCAAAACACATACTTAATAAAACCTGCACAGCTGATGAGGAGACATTTTTGTTTCCTTCTGTGGTTCTGAGGTGGCTGTAAATAGCCACGAGGAATCTGGGCTTGAAGCTGGTTTGTCACTGCAGGCTGGGCTGGACTGGGCTGGCGGGTTGTGCTGGGGCTGCCTCCCCCAGTGGCACTGGGCTGGGCTCAGAGCTCCAGTTAGTTCTGCAGCTTTGGGGTTTACACTTCCTTTTTTTTTTTTTCCAACTACAGCATGAGGAAATATCTGCCAGGAGACCACAGGCAGGTAGCAGGGCTAAAAGCAAGGGCGATGCACATGCCAGGGTCACATCAGCACAAAATAGAGGGGAAGCATTTCCTTTCCAGTCTTGGTCATAGTTCACATCCCAGTTCCCTTTGCTCCTCAGAGCATTAGTTCAGATGCCTCAGGTTCCTGTTTTCCTGTGTTAGCTCCCATTCCCTAATCGGCTGCTGTTCCTGATGCTTTACTCTCTTCCTCTTTTATTTCTCCCTTTTTCACAGATGTTACACTCCAGAGCAATTTCAGCAAAAGCCAAGCCTGCCTTACAGCCTTCATCAGTGCAGAGGTGAGAAAGGCACCGTGACAGCAGCAGTGTCTGTCGGAGGATCTGCAGCAAGAGGTGTCTATTAATATCCACTAGTCCTGCTGCTAAACCCTTATGTCCTCCTTTGAAAAGGTAATCCTGTACTGTAAAGGCTCAACAAATGAGAACACCAAGGGACTTCCCTCATTTATAATACCTGCAAATGACTTGAATGAAAATACCCTCACAAAAGTTTGTGGAGGGCGCAAAATTGGAGAGGGAACAAATAACGAGGAACAAGGGATTTCAATCCACTAGTTGCCTGGGCCAGTGAATGGAAAATGCAGTTTAATGTACAGAAACATAAAATAATAAGTCTGGGGCCAGCAAACCAGACAGAAGGATATTATACTGAATGGTGATGCATCATATTGACCAGTGAAGGGATTTAAAGGTCAGCGCAGAAAAATCCTTCAAGCCTTAAACTTGGCATACAGCTAAAATGAAAATAACTCCAGGAAAGCAGCACAGCAGTGCAGGTAAAGGGATGGGACACAGCCTTCCTCTTCTGTCTGTGCAGCAAAACAGCACCAGGGCTTTGCTCTAAGTGGCACAATATCACCTTCTCCCAAGGGGTGTCACACGTAGACACTCGAGTCCCCCATTCCCCAGGAACCCCAGCTCCTGTCTCAGCACAGGGTGTCATCCCAACAGCTTCCCTCCAACAGGCACGGAGGAAAAGGCAGCCCAAGGTGTTCACTTGTTCCGAGTAAAGCTCAGGGCACTCAGGGGACGTTGAGTTCACTCCAAGACTTAGGGATGCTCGTGGGCTGGAATGCAGGATCCCAACCCTCCCCCCGGCTCATTTGCTCGTCTGCTTGTTCTTTGCTTTTGGCATTGACAGGCAAGAAAAGCCAAAGCAGCAAAGCCCAGGGCACAGAACAGCTGCCTGAATCCTGCAGGGACTGGGAACCTGCGTGTCTGTACCCACAGGACCTGTCAGAGATCCAGGGGAATAGCGAGAGGTAGGAGGAAAGAAGCAAAGGTGATCAGGCAATTCACTTCCTCCCCCATCTCCCTAACGAGCAGCCTCATTTAGGTGTTTTCCATCTCCTTGCTCTGCCAGAGTACTTCATGCCTCTTCCCTCACAGCTTTCCTGCAAAAACATCAACCAAAAGAAATGTTAAAATCCACTCCCAGCTGGTTCCCTGTTTGAACCAATACCTTCCCCCATTCCCTCTTCTCTCTCAGTAAATACAAATAAACAACCTTTGAGCTTTAATGTAAATACAAAAAAACAACCTTTAAGCTTTGCTGAGCTGGATGCTGGTGAGCTGCAGGTAAAGGGCTCTGTAAGCTCATTAACAATGTCCATGGAGTATCCTAAACCCCATGAGTGATAACCTGGGGTATGGAAGGAAACAAGATGGAAAATGATGAGCAAATTTAGCATCGGTCTGAAACAGCAGCTTACACACACACACACATATATACCCAGCTTCTAGGATGGATTCGTCAGAAGGACCAGGTGGGGAAGTGTTTTTTCAATTCTTGGCTGCTGGTCAAGTGCCTTCCTTACCTCTGCCGGCTGCTCCTGAGTTAATTCTGGCTTTTCCCACCTGGGGGAGCAGCAGCGATTCGAAGCCAAGCTGCCAGACTGCCAGCACAGGTCCTTCCTCCATCAGAGCTTCAGGCAAGTGGGAGAGGATAAATACCCAGGGGTTATGATGAACACCCGGAGGATGCAAGCACCGGGAGAAGTCCCCATTCCTCTCCCTCCTCTTCTGTCCCTCTGCAATCCGTTCCCCTCTTCTTCTCCACCCCTCCCCACTGTTTCTGCCCTTCCTCAGCTCCCTAAATCCTGGAGAGGACACAGCCCCGAGGCAGAGAAGGGAGCAGGGTGGTGCTCCCAGCCTGCTGGGAGCAGGCAGGTCCTGCAGCCCGTGTCTGGCAGAGGACAAGGCTCTCAGCCAAAGGAGGATCTCACAGGATCTGTGACATCTGGCAGTCACCAGCACTGCCTGTTCCTCCCCTGCTCTGCCTCTGGCTGTTGTCTTGTGTAAAGGGATAGATAACCTGGACACATTCCAGCTGAATTAGTGTACACGTGATGCTCAGGATGAACTTGAGGATAGAAATACATGTCTGACCTATTATGATGCCTGAAATACAGGACCTGGAATTGCTTCCACATCCCAGGCCAGATGCCTCTCCTGGCTCTCACCCAATTCCTGTGGCAGGTGAGACAGATGTCAGACCTGCTTTCTTGCCCTTCCTCCCACACTTCCACAGGGAAAAATATAGGGACACAGGCCCAAAGCCACAGCAAAGCCCTACAGAGCTAATGTGGGTCCCAGTGCAGAGGTTTGCCCACAGCCAAGGTGGAGCCCTGGAATAATCCCTGAGGTCTAGATTATACCATGCCCATTGCATGGCAGTTTTAGTGTACCAGGTGATAACCTGTCCATTTGATCTATTAGGTTTTCATTATGAGAGAGACACCTTTTCCTTTCAGAGGCAGAATGACTTCCATCCTGCACGAGCATCAAGGAAAAGAAAAGGTTTGGTACAATAATATCCCATCTCTGCAAACTGCTTTACTTGATACCCTGTTTCTGCTACTCACCACACTTGAAACCTATGTATACTTGTTCTTTTTTTTCTTTTTCTTGTGTTTCTCCTTCTGCAAAGGCTTTTATCTTCAGTCCTTTGCTACAGACTCCTATTTTCCAAAACTGGCTTTTAAACAGGAGTCAAGCAACGCAGAAAGATGAGAATAAATGCAATCTCATGTACTCAAGTTTCAGAGGTTTTCTAAAAGAACAGTCAGAAAAGACTTAGGAGCATGCAGCTATTTTCTGTGCCTAATACTGATCCCATCAGGGGCTTAAAAGCAGCCCTTAAGGTGCTTTATTGTCTTAGGAAACTCACTGCAATAACAGAGCAGAGATGAGCAGTTTCATCTCCTTCTCTTCCATTAATGTACAAACTGTTAAAAGACAAGAAAAACTACAACAATAAACATGAGCGAGCTTGCTGCAGCTGTGCTTGTCAGCTCCAGCCATTAGTATGGCTAATTCCAATTGGGAACAGTTCCTGAGCTTGGTGATAAATTAATCCCAACTCTGATAGTACGGAAAGATTTCTGTGTGCATAAGCCGAAAGAAAACTTCCCAAACTGCTTACAAAATCCTCTTTACAGTTATTTTGGTGACTACACACCAAAATATTTAGTCTGCATATCTTTTTTGGACACAGTGCAATCTATTTTTTATTTTGATTAAGTGATATTAGAATAGGATGTGCTTCATCCAAAAGACAAAAGAATTTACTCATAGGCTTGCACTGACATTGCAGAAGGATGAAGCACAACCAGTGTGGGGTTATGTCTGTTTTCCTGGAGATACCCTGCAACTGCTTTGTAGGAAGAGAGATGTGCCATTGAACATTTCTGAGAACAGCCTGAATTTTATTTCAGACTGCTGTTTTTAGGAAAACCCATGGGCTGACTGCTAAAATGAGGAAACATAATAGCAGTCACTGATTTTTTTCCATCAGTGTTGGTCTGTTGGCAGAAGGATATGACCCAGAGGACAAGGAGAAGATCCACTGGCTGTAGAAAAACCCCCAGAGCAATGATTCAGCATGACCAGTGCCTGGGAGAGACACCACAACAAGGATGCTGGAGCATCCTGGACAACTGAGCATCTGCTCCCGGCTGCATCCTGCCCTCCACCATCTCCAATTCCTGAGCCTTCTCCCCAGCGCTCAAACTCACACACCACATTCATCTTGCAGTTGATTTTGGTCTCACTCCTGCAGGAGCACCGGGTTTCAGGAAGTTATTCACCTGGGCAGTTTCATCTGAGCCCCGATGAATAGCTTCATTCTGGAATAACAAATATATACAGAGGGAAGGCTGCTTGCCACAAGGATTCCTTTATGCTGCGCCATGAATTGTTGGCCAGTGGCCATTTAGCATTGAAAGGCAAGAGCCACCTGTGTCAGGTGTGTTTAAAGTTCATATTGACTCCTGCCCACCAGTATTTGCATGATGGACAACATCAGAGAAAGGTGCATTTAGTCATTAATTTCTGCCTGACATGGGGAACGGAAATGAAAAGGAGCCCTTTTCTTCCAGGCACGGCTTTTGTTTTCCAGTGTGATCAGTCAACTACCAGCCCTGCGACACCCAGCACGGGGCAAACCCAGGTCTAGAGTGCTGGGGACATTCTGGGGTTCCCTCCTGCCCTCCCACACCCGTGTGGTCCCCCACACCCTCCTCTCTGCCCCTCGCTGGATGTTCCGATCCGCTCCGCCTCACACAATGCAGCTTCCTGGGAATGGATTAGAAAGCGAGCTGTGTGGGATATTTGTTATGGCCATGCCTTTCATGGAGCAAACTGTGACTTCTAGCAGTTCTTGTAGATTTTGTAACCCCAGCCAGCCTGCTACTGATTCCTTCATGAATTTTTACAGCTTTGGCTCCGTTCGGGAGTGGTGGAGTAGAGATCACAGTTTTTAATGGGTTTAAGTTATTAGTTACGTATTACCAAAGGGTGTAACATTCTTTATGTTGTAAAATAAAGTCCGTTTGTCTTCTCTCCATTTCCCACAGCACACAGTGTTTAACACAGTGCACCATTGTTGGGCTTCTCTCTGAAGTTGGCTGTGGGCAGTTTTGGGCCATGCCAGTGCATCGGCCACAGTGATTGCTGTGGGGGCTGGATATCACACCAGTCCCAGCCCTGAGGAAACCCTGAGGACACTCATCCCATGTGGGAATCCCCCTCCCACGAAAAAGGGGGGACCATAGGTGGGGGAGTTCGCAGCATGGGTCAGTCAGAAAGGCTGGAGGGATTTGCAGCAGGGTTTGGAGCTGAGGGCTCAGCGTTGGTGTGAGGCCCCTGGAGGATTTATAAGGTTTCCTTTCTGTTCTCTAGTGGGAAACTTTGGTGAGGGGAACATTAGAATCTCTACCTATACTTGTGTACACCTCCACTAACCAAAACTTCCCTCTTCCCCACGCTTCCCAAGTGGGAAGATTTGCACTGTTTGGCTGCAAACTTGGCAGTGGCCTTTGTGCAGATGTTGTGGAGGGCAGAATTTGCTGGATTAATACAAATACCATCTGTGGGCTTGGTTCAGATGAGCACAGTGTTTGAGAAACAACCCATTTTGCTTATATAAGGACTAGTGACATAGCCAAAATCTGCAGCACATATCTGGTTTTCTCAAACAATTATTGGTGGGTAGCCAATATTTGTTACTTTTCTCCAGCACAATGCATAAACTACAGCACAGAGACAACTGGCCACTCCATATGCTCATGTCAGACCAGAAACCCTGTGCTCTAAATGACTTCAACCAATTTATCTTCCATTTAAAAGTAAAGACAAGGAAAAAAGAGTCATTTAAATTATGTTTAAAACCACTCAGAGTACATTCTAGCATTGCTATCCATTGGAGCAGGGAGGTAAATCCAGCCCTTTTTCATAAACATTGGAGGTTTCTTTTATAACTGATACAGCTTTAGGATTATATTTTTCTTTGTTTCATTTTTCCTGACCTAAAATGTCCCCTTCTGTCTAATAATAGTTTATCAGCTAAGCAGCAGTTCCAAGACCTCATTTCTTTACACAGCAATGTTAAGAGAAGGACTCTTTCAGCCCTCCTACAACTTCTCCCCAACCATCATAAACATGAAATCAGGCCTTGCCGAAAAAACAAAGCTCAGAGACCTGTAAGGAAGGGACAATTTTATGGCTGTAGTCTGTCTGTAATGCATGAGATCTTCAGGAACTGACTCTTACACGTCATCTGTCACTCAGAGACTGAAAAGAAACAAAAGAAACCAGGGAAGCTTTCCCCCAAATCATCCCAGGATGATCCTCCAAACATTTATTACGGGACTTTGGTGGGATTGTTCCCCTAAACAGTCAGACATCAGTCCCAGCAACACCTCGGTGTGCATTTAGCACTGCCCAGCTTGGCATTTGCGTGGTTTGTGTGACATTTGAGGGTAAACTCACCTACCTGGGCTTTCCACGTGTGCTAAAACATGTCCTGGCTCAGGGCACCGCGTGTTTCCAGAGCTGCCCCTCGCACTTGGAGTGAATCCACCTAAATATTTACACTTCTTTTGCTCCTATAGTAACAAGAATACCGCAGTGGTGTGTCTGACATAAACGTGCTGCTACCACATATTCTGTGTCGATCTAAACAGCACGGGAGGCATAAGCGCAGTTCCTTCTTCCCGGGGAAGGACGGGCTCGCAGGAAGCATCCCACCGGCTTCCGACGCTTGGGAAAAAGACCACGGGGAGGGGAGAAATCGTTTTAAGAGGGGTTTTGCGAGGCTGAGCGGGGGGATAGAGCTGCCCGATCCTGCGGCTCCCGGGAGCGCTGCCGGCAGGCGGCAGAGCGGCCGGGATGGAGCGGGAGCCGCCGGGAAAACGGGAGCGGGAGCGACCGGGAGGAGCGGGGCGGCGAGACCGGGAGAGGCGGGTCCCCCTCGGCCACCGCAGCCAGGAGCCGTGCAAGGGGAAAATTTAGAAAAATTAACGCTGATCCCGTTAGTTCCTTGACGTGCACTTTTCGGGAAAGCCGGGCTGCGCCTGAGGAGATCAGGAATTCCCCCTGTTCCCTCCGAATCCTACCCTGATTTAAGTTAATTTGGGGTTTTACCAGGCGTTATTAACTGCACTTTTCGTTATGGATTTGAAGAGAACTGTTATCCGCAATATTTCCAGGTTTACCGGGGTAAATCTTGTGTCTCTGCTAAGGGGAATTTTGCCTGGATACACTGTTAAAATCTGAGCTTTTGTTCAATTATGGCACGAAGCAGAGCGGGAAGAGGGGAGAGGTATTTGAAGCAATACCTCATTTCCCTGTGCAGAGTCTGAGGGCTAGGCTGGATGTTTGTTATGAGGTTGAGCAAACTCAAAAAAATTTTAAGTTTACAGCAAGTTAATTTGTGAACCTATCCCTGCTGTACCTTAGTCCTCTTACTGACTGACACGGTCATGGAATTGGATGCAAACAACTCTGGGGAAAAAGAAGGCAAAGAAAATTTCTGAAGTCATATTTGCACAAAGAAACCGAAACAGCTTGAATTTCCAACAGTAAATGCTAAGAACAAGTCCTGCAGAAGGAGACTGGCATTTTTAAAAAATAGTTAAAAAAAAAATATCAAATTGATTCAATAAAAAAATATTTTCTGCTCACCAAAAACAAAGCTTCTGAAATGACCAATATTGAATTACTCACTGAGCTTTGATCCTCCAGCCCTAATATGTGATCTGTCCTGCAGTAGCAGTACAGAACTGAGCCCATCATTCTCTGAGGTACTAAACCCCCTTACTTTTATATAGGTAGTTATAGATCTTGTTCCTACATAAAATTTCATGCTTTTATAAAAGTAAATTCCAAAGCAAATGTAACTCTTCAGAGCCATCATTACCCAGGGTTTTATTGCCAGGCTTGTTAACTCTCTCTGTAAACAACAGGTCCAACAACTCTCGGTCTCGACTCCTCTTCAGAGGCTGCTAAGATTTATTTTACAAATAATACTAAGAAGACTCTGCTCAGTGAGTTGCTGCCTCAGTGAAACTCTGGAAAAAAAAAGTCCTCTGGTTTGGTGGCCTTACCTGACATTTTACAGGTGTAAGGCAGAGCACCGAGAGCCCCACACAAGGGAGGTTTTTGGCTTTGCCAGGAGATAATTGCTCCAGTAGTGAGCTGCCGTTAATCCCAGGCCGTGTTCTTGGTGCTGACCTGCAGCCCCGCTGTTTACATCAGTGGGATTTTTAGGGCCAAATTCTGCAGTTAATTGCAGCAGCATCAATCTGGATTCCTGCATCTCCCTCCCCAGGCGTGGAGCTCCTTCGGGTTTGACGGCGGATCTCGGGACCGATCCTGCGGCCGCTGAAACCGGTGGCCCTGTTTTGCAGCCAAACACAGGAAAGACCTGGGCTAGGCCCTCTCCCAAATTTCCTAATGGCAATAAATGTGAGCAATTAGGGGCTCTGCTTGCTCAGAGGAGCAGGGGCTGCCTTATCTCTGCCCGCCGCAAGCCCTGGGACCGCTGAGCCTGGGTGGTATGAGGAGGTGTCACTATTAGAGCGGCTGTGGAGGGGATTAATGCTGCTGTGAGCTATATTATGCCCTGTCAGGAATCTCTGCAATAAGAGCAGGAGCTGGAAATGCAAGCTTTCAGCTTTAAGCCCTGAATTTGGGGCTATACAGCAAGATTAAAGCATCGGTCTTTCAGTGTTTTCCCAGCAAGAAGTGAGAAATCTCAGTGCATTTAAAGGCATGTTTTTTAAATAACCAGTTGAGTCCAGAGAGCAATTTGATGTCGGTGCTTGCCGTGTTCCCCTGTTACATTCCCTGAAGTGCTGCACCAGAGCTGCTGAGCCAGGGGCTAAAAAACCTCAGCACAAAGGGGTATGGATTGATGCTACAGGTCCAGGAATCACAGCCCGAGGTACAGGCTCCCTCCAAACCTGGAGCCCGAGTCCTGCTGCAGATCTTGCAGGCTATGGCTTGTGCAGAGAGAACTGATTTATAGAAAGGCACTGCAGGAAGACCAGACATCAAGGTCTCTGCTGGAGGAAAGCGTGGATTAAACTGCTCGTTCACTGTGAAGGGCAAAGAGAAAGTGGTCGACAGGGAAGTGATGAAATAATTCCTCTGAAAGAGGGGGTGTAACGGCTCTGTGGAATTCCTTCGTTTGTTGGTAGATCTGTTTTGGTGTCCTCAGCTTTGCTGTCACAGCCTGGACGTGGGAGTTCTGGTTGCAAATGGTTTATTCAACAAAATGCTAATTCTGCCCTGAATCCCGTGTTCACAATCACGAGTTTGACCCTCACACAGAAAGCAGCACAGAGAATACAGGTTAGCTTTCTCTTCAGTGGGCTTTTCACTTTTCACCTAAATCAGATATATTTACCCTTACCTCTGCATGATTAAATAAGAAAATATGGAGGGAGAGTTCCAACCCTTGTACCCTAAAGCCTCACATTAGGGTGAACATCCACACAGCACAAAACTGTGTCAGTGATGTGCTTTGGACCAGCTCTGTGTCTATTTAATGTTCAGAAAATGCAGCATTCAGAAAAAAAATAGCCATACATTTAAAGGGTTCAGATCAGGATCTTTTTTTCTATAGGCAGTTGCTACCCTCTATAATGTGTTCAGTACTAATTCTGCCTTTGTAGAATTATAGAAAGTGCAATTCCCAGCCACTCCAAAAGTACCTGGCAACTCTGGCAGGCTGAGGCTTAATTTTTGTCATTAAACACATGAAAGCAGTTTTGGTTACAGTGAATCATCCAGGTTGAAGCCAGAATGTTGTATTGTAGTTCTCAATTCAAGAAACTATTGTGGGAACAAAGGACAGAAATGAAGGCAATGATTTCCCCTTCTTAATGCTCTTTTATTTCCAATATATGTATGCAGAATATATGCACACTTTTATTTTGTATTTAAAATTTAAGGTACCTCCAGGAGTCCGGTTTATGAGAGGGAAAAATGAATCCAAAAACATAAAACTTTCTTTTGCCAGAAAAAAAAAATTAAAAAAAAAAAGAAGAAATATTATTTTTCTAAAGGGAAACTAGATTTGCTAGCAGAGGTTGCATTTTAAGTGTGTGTGTTGAGAAGTTAAAACTGATGGAGACTGCAAATAATAAAATCATGTGCCCAAGATCAAAATAGTGGTTTCTCATTTTAACTCCCCCTGACAAGCAGACACGATGACTTCAATGAAATTATTTGTGCAGGTAAAATACACAGATAGGACTGATTATTAAGGCACACAGAATTTTCCACAACTACCTGATATCATCTGAGAAACTGTGATATATTAATGGGTTTTACATTAAAACTGACATATACATATCTGACTGGGCATCATGTTTAATTATGGGTTAAGAAGAGCTCAGAAATGCTGCAAAACTGATGGCCTGAAATTATTTCATCACATCTGTATCAGGAAGGTCTTGCTCCCGTTGAGGTTCATGCCCTGTTGACTTCAATGAGAACAGGACCAGCCAAAAATACACAAATATTTGTCCTGGTTTTACAGACCACAGAAATCCCTGGGAAAGGTTACCTGTGTTATTCTGTTGTCATTGTATGCAAGAGGTGCTGTTTGCTCTGTAGGAAAATATAAGTCTGTAATTAAAACCAACAAATTTACCTTTGATTTTTCATCACCATAAAGGTGTAAAAAATCAGTAGATGAATATTTAGTTGAGAGGTTAAATGAAACAAACAATTAAAGATGCCAACAGTCCTAAGCCCTTTTGTGTTACTATTTATTTTTCTCTAAGAGAAAGCCTTATTTTCCTAAGGCTTATCTTGTAGAAAATCACTGCTTTAAATTAATTTTCTTTTCATCAAACCGCTGAATATACAACGATGTCCTGTGTGTTATTTCAGAAATAAATAGTTTCCTTGGGTTTGGGTTGGTTTTTTTGTTGGTTTTTTTTTAAGTACCAGTGTCGAGAGAGGAGAGAGATTTATTTAAAGAGAAATTTTCCTTCTCGGAGAAAACTGCTTGAAAAGCCACACACACACATTGAACCTTTGTCTATCACAGCATCTTGGAGCTGCTGAAGGAGTTTAATAATCTGAAAAGAGGAGGGTGTAAAACCTAAAGATGCTTTAAATGCACACCCCAGACTGGTTTTTCCAAGGCTGGTTTGCACCTGAATGAGAAACCTGGTGCAGTTATTTGTTATTTTGAAACATGTTGGGCAAAGGTCTTGAGTTTTTCTCTTCTTTTATTTTTTGATTTTTTTTTCTTTTTTTTTAAATTATAGCAAGAGTGACGTTTTTAGCCTGATTTTTGCCCTGAGAAGCACCTGGTGACTCGGAGAAGCTCTGCAGTGGTTTGGTCTCCTGCTTCTTTGCAGGATCAGGAGCTTTAATGAGCTCTCAGCAGCCTGATCCTGTGAGCACCCTCTCAAGCAAGCAATTAACTCTAGAGGGATTGCTTATGTGACCAGGGAAATTAAAAATTAACTCCAGCCTTTTGGAATGATCTTGAGTATGAAGCTGAACCCTGCACAAGTCCCTTAAAAAAACCCAAAGCCAACAATAAGAGGGAATTAGGGATCACTGGGGGAGTGCAGCCCTTTAAAAGCTCGCAGAGGTGAAAGCAGCACAACTCAGCACAAATTATATCGAGAACTTATAAAAATTTAACAGGGAGCGTTGTCCTTTCTGGAAGTATTTAAGCTGTTCCATAGCAGTTTATATCCCTGCAATGCAATTTTTTAAATCAACTGCAGGATTTTATAGGAAACTGGCTTCAACTCTCTTAAAAATCTATCGGGAGGCTTCCCTGGGCAGTGGAAAGGACCTTCCATAAGGGAAGATTTTGGCTGGAGACGGGGTTTATTTTTTGGATCTGGCAAACCCTTGGTTACCCATGAATTCCTTTCTGGAGTAATCCTAATAGATTGCTCTGTGAGGGGTCAGTCCTGCATGTACAGCCTCGAACCGTGCCCAAAATGCTCCTTCTGCAGATCTGCAGTTTATAAGATTGGACCATTTATTGATGCTCACTTTTAAAACAGCCCCAGAAGGGTCCTGCATAAAACTGAAGAAACCCATTTAAGGAATCAACTTGCTTCCTTTGGAAAGAAATGAGAGCTGGAGAGTGTGGAGTCAGGAAGCTGTAGCTGGCTGTCAAAATTGGGTGCACAAAAGACATGTCAGGGTGGCATTTCCTACCTCCTGAAGCCACTTTCCCCTCAGTGCAGCTCCACAAATACAATAGAGCATTGATTGGATCTTAAATTCACCAGACTTCAATAAATTCTGAGGGTGTATGGAATTAAAATTGAAGCGAGGGACACGCAGAGTGTTAGTCCTTCTCCAAATAATAATTTAATAACTCTCCAAAATGTATGGTGGTTTGGGAAAGGCAACCCAGATGGGAACATATAAAATAAAGCTATAAAGTTCCCTTCAAATGTATTTTAATCATTGTTAAATATTTACATTTAATAAGCACTAGGTTTTATTGCAGGAGAGATGTAATTACACTTATCATTCATGGAAAAATGGAGTTTTAATAGGCTGTACATTGATTTCCTAAGATGAAATAGTGTCCTAAAAATATGTCGCTTGCTCTCCCCTGGGAATATGTTCCATATGTGAATGTAAAACAGATGAGGAATTTTTTTTAATCAATGCACAAACTATGTCAATTTTATTTCTCATTGTCTCTCTTACATTTCACATAAATCTTTACCTCTGATGTTTTGCTTATTAAAAGCACCTTATCAGGCTTTTACAACCTTTAATGACAAGGTTATTTATTTAGTAAACAATAACAGGAAAGTAACAACCCCTTGGTATTGGCTGTGGGGAAGTTGTTGGTTGAGGTTGTGACCTCACACAAACTTATCAATAATTTGTGGCCACATTTGATGCACCAAAGACAAACAAAGGTGCTCATAGGGCAGCACATTTCCAAAAATTATCCCTTGTTATTATATTATAATTATTTATCTGCCCTTTTTTCTTTTTTCTTTATTTTCTTTTTTTTCTCTGGTTTCTCTGCTCACAGCACACTCAGTCCTGGCTGTCAGGAAGTTTTATGTCATCTCTCCTCAACACCCTGAACATCCCTCCATCCTCACTGGGACAGCACAGCCAGAGCTGCAGCAGCAGCAGGAATTAGACTGACTTCCCCAGAACCACCAATCACCTGGAATTCTGGATCAGATTTTTTTACCTTGAAATCTGTAGTCACCAAAAAAAAAAAAAAAAAAAAAAAAAAAAAAAAAAAAAAAAAAAAAAAGACCTAATAGAAGGTTTAATGGAAGAAATATCTGGATTTTAGGAACTGATGGCAGTGACACTGTGGGCATCATCAATGCAGGGAACTCTGCCAGGCACCGTCTGAAATATTAACTGTGGCAGCATCTGGAACTCTTCTGCCTTGAAAAGATGTTTGGGGTTTGTACTCTGCAGGCAGCCATGAAAGTCTCTATGATCATTATTTATCAGGACTGACAAATGATTTTTTTTCATAAATTGCAGCTTTTCAGGTGAACTGCAGAAATGAGGAGGAATAAGCTAAACCGTCCGGAGTATATTTTATTTTGTTGTTGCACTTGTGAGCTCCACATTTTTCCCAGCAGAAAGATACTTCCTAGAAGTATACTAGCAAGAAAGGAAGATAAATATGGAGCAAAAAATATATGGTTTCAAAAATTAACCATATGAATGGTCCCTTGGACCTCCCACAGCAGTACAAAGCCCACTCTGCCAGTAAATGGAGTGGTGATGAATGGTGTGGACTCAGGTTAGCAATGGTTTTATTCCCACCCTCTTGCATGATTTTAGCCCTCCTAAGTCACATTTTGCAGGCACAGAACAACCTTCTTGAGAGCAAAATGAACTAAAACAAGTATACCCAAAAGGATCTATTTTTCTAGTGCAAATGTGTCTTCCACCACCATGTGGTCCCAAGCTCTTGTGTGATCCAGAACCCTCATCCTTTGATCTAACCCTTTAGGAATCAAGTTGAAGCACAGAAATTCAATACATTTGAACATATTAATTACATATAATATCAGAAATACCCACAGCTGGTTGCTAATATTGTAGCTGCAAGGAAACTTTGCCATTGCACAATTTCATGCACATAGAGGATCCCCTGGGATCCAGAATTTTTGTATACCTACAGAGTATCCCTTCACTAGAGCTTGCCATAACTTCAGCCATAAAGTAATGAGGTACCTGAGCACAGCACGAGACAGGTAAACACTGGAGCCTGGTGTGCAGTGTTACTTCTGCTTGTTGTAAGGTACCTTCACATGGAAATATTAAATAAACTAGACTCGTGCTCACTCCTAAATGAAGGTTAATTGTCCCTGTAGCATCGTTCACATGTGCTAACTATTACAGCCTTGTTCTGTCCATATTCCAGGACAGGCTGTTGCAGTGAATTGAGGAACTGCTGCCAGGAAATGTCCTTCTCTAAATGACATAATTAGAGTCTGTGGGAGCCCAGTGAAAGCAGATTAGGGGCATCACTGCTGTTCTCGATGCAAGCAACAATTCAAAGCACATAAGCAAATACTTAGACTATGAGGAAGATTTCATATTGATTAAACTCTGACATCTGAGACTCCGTGGAAGGCAGGTACAGCAGGCTGGAAGGAAAACAAAGTACTGAGTTCACATTTTTGTATTAGCTAAAAACCAAAGTGTTTTCATTGACCTCACTAACCAGAAATCAAAAAATCAAACCATTATCCAAATTAGAGCTGTGCGCTTGACTAATTAAAATTACTGGACTGTCTGATAAAATTAAAGGATGGATAGTTCAATAAATTCAAAACTACACTTTGTTTTATTTAGATGTTCTTGGTTTCTCTTGGAATTGCCCAGCAGTTGGGTGTAGCCACAGATAAGGGGAGTCACAGCTGAGCTGTGCCTACGCCTCCAGCCATGCTTCCAGGAGGGAGATGCTTTTCCTCCTTTTCCTAGCTGATCCTCAGCTCTGCAAGAGGTTTTGGTGATGGAAGAACATGGCAGGTGGCCAAGGGGAGAGTTTAGTCATGGCAACACACCCTCCTCTTCCCTGTTAGCGTGGAGGCACTTTGATTTTACCAAACTATTCTTTTGGCCATTTATCATTAAGGTCAGAGAAATTCCTTTTCTTCATGAAATGATGGGTAGGGTAGATTCCATTGAAACCACCAGCTCTGCAGACATCAGGCACTTTATTGTCTTTACTTCCAGATGCAGACCCATTGACTCCCATGGGAACTGTTTGTATGACCACGGGATAACTTGTTTTAGGGTTGACAGCACCAGGACCTACACCACCAGTGGAGCTTCTAAACTGTCCCTCTTAGCTTCTGGGAATGCCTCACTAAGTGCTGTTCCTTCCATTCAGGATTTCATAGTTTATTATTCAGGCACCTTAAGGCCTTGTGCATTTTTCCTTTGGTGACAATACGCAAAATTATTATGTGCAGTTATGGCACAATTCTCCATTGTTTTGTCATGAGCACAAGTGAACACAGGTCTCACTGAAGCACTCCTTAGATGCACTCTTTGCCAGCTGTATTTCTTCCCATCAGCTGCAGAGGAAGAGCAATGAGTGGATCCCTGAGAACTGCAGAGCTGACACCTCTCCCATCTTCCAGCTTCCTTCTTTTCCCCCAAGGCTGAGAGCAGAGTGCTGTATTTCCACACTGCACCAAACCACTGTTTGATGTAAAGACAGAAATGGAGCAGCCTCTCAGGAGAGCAGAGAAGCTCCTTTCCTTCCTGCAAGCACCACCACCAGCTCCCAGTGCTCTGTCCTCCAAGGCACGAAGACAAATCCCTTCCCCTCAAGGAGGTGCTCAAATACTGATCAAAGTTCCCCGATAACCAGCAGCATTTTTCCTTGTCTACAAACCACTGCTCTGCACAAACAGACTGCCTCAGACAAGTAAAAACCACCTGCCATAGATCCATAGATCCACAAACCACCTGCCATAGACCCATGGGAGGAGCACCCTCTGCAGTGCAGGCGCAGCAGCAGCTCTGCTCCGGGCACGCTGAGCTCCACAAGTGGCCAAGGATGTTCCTTCCCCCATGAATCATTGCTTTTCTTTGCATCTTTATCACATTCCTGGATGCAAGCCATGTTCCTGCAGCTTCTTCACCCTTGATTTTACAAGAGGAGGGAAGTGGAAAAGCAGCTGTAATATCCTTGGCAGGAGCTGTTTTACAGTAGCTCAGAAGTCACAGTATCTCGGCGAGGTGGCTGAACCCCTTGGCTGTTGCTCTGGTAGCAGCCAAGTGAGATTCTCACAGGGTTTAGCTGGTGTTTCCCCCTGAACAATGTCAGCTGAGATGATGTGGGACCACAGGAGCACACATGGGGCTTCCTAGAAGTCCTTTGACCAGCACAGGGGAGCAAAGATCAGATCCCACAGCTCGAGAGAGGCAGTGTCAGCACCACTCCAGCTTGGAACAGGTGCCACCAAGTGCTGACAAAGTCTGAGTTGTGTTCAGCAAAGGGCATTTCAGTGACCTGTTTTGCTCCTACTCTGCTCCCTGGCTTTTTCAGATTCCTGCTGGGCTGCAGCAATGAGCTGCATGTGTGCTTTCTATGCACTAAAATTACCTAATGATTTCAGCAAAGCAGGATAGAATCAGCAGAGCTGAAAACAGAGCAACAAGGCACAAATAATACCCAGTGCATCCTTCAAATCACCCTAATTCCTCCCCTTGCTGCACAGCTCCCACGGTACAACCCTCCCAGTTCACTTCTGTCTCCCTCAGTCTCCAGACTGAGAGCACTGGTTCCTTTGGCTGCTTTCCATCCCTACCATATGCCATCCATCTTAATTGAATACAGCAGAGTATCCATGGCTTATCTGACACAGAGCTATTTGACACTGAAAGCCCTGGAACAGATTTGTTGTACAGGAATATTCTCATTCCTCATCTCTTTGCTCAGGCTTGGGAAGTTGGAAGGATGGTGCAGCAGGAATGAAGGAGAGGTGCAGGGAAAACGGAACAACAGAGAAGTCTCTTGAGGAGAAAACACAGCATATTGCAATCTTAAGGGATGAATCATAAAGTAGAATAATATTTACCACGGCAATCGATGCAATCCTAGTCAGAAAAAGCTGATTTTCAAACCTGTCAGAGTTTCTGAGAAGAGCTTGTACATGACACAAGCTGCTTTACTTCAGTTTGGTCATAGTTAGACTCAGTTGATAGCTTTAACAGATGCTATTTTATGCTTCACTTCAGATGCTCCTCCATTCACTTTGCATGTCAGTGTGACTTCTTTACCCTCAGACAAAGTTAGACAATTCTACAGGATGCTCTGCAATCAGAGTCCTTCAGATGATGGCACTGTGAGCTTAACCAGCCCCAAATGCTCAGATGGCCAAAGCTGGTGTTGGCTTGAGCACTTCAGTGCCCAGATCCAAGCAGGATTTCATATAGAACAAAAGCTCAAAATTCATTAATCTCATTGTAATGGTGATTGTTGCATTTGAGTCAAACCTTCTCTAAACAGGGAGCTGTGGTGCAGACACTGGCAGACCTTGAAGAAAGAGCAGTGCTGTGTCTGCTCCCCTCTGCATCTGCAATTTTTACTTAGGGGCTTTTTTTTTTATATTTTCAATTTCTGTGATATTTATTGTCCTTATGAGACGTGTTCAAAGCAGCGAATCAAAATATCTTTTTCTGGGGAAGTAAATCTCCCAGAGCTTAATTCATCATTTTGAAGTAATACAAAGCTTAAATTTGTCTTTGCTGGAGCTGCATACTAAGTATTCAAGTATAAATAAAGAAAATATAAATAAAGCAGTCCTGAGTCTATTTCACTGTGTTATTAAAATTCCATTGTTTGTTCTGCAGGAAAAGACCTCCCAAAATGACAGTGGTAATCTGGGCAAAAAGCAGATTGTTGCCAAAGGGTTCAGCTCTTAAAGGGGGGAAGCATTTTAAAAACTGCCAAGGAAAATATTTTCATTCATGAGTTCACCCAGCCTAAACATGCATCTAATCCTCCCAAACTGACAGTTCAAAAAGGCAACCACAGCTGAGACAGGCAAAGTGTTCAGTTCAAAGGCAAAAAAAAAAAAGGACCTGGGGATTATTGGCATTATCACTTTATCACGAAATGACCATCGGCCCTGGAAGCTCAGAGCTCCACCTCCCCTTCCCAAACCCAGGGGCTTAGTCCCCATCATGTTCCTAAAAGGGCAGCAAAGCCTTCCTTGGTGATTCACCACAGTGAGGAGGGGGGTCTTCAGAGGGGTTGGGACTTGCTCCCAATTGCAAATTTAAAGATTGACATAAATTGAAGCAAAGTGCCCTCAATCTGCAGCACGGGAGTCAGTCAGGAATCTTAAGCGGTGCTCCTTGTCAAGGACCCCCTTTTCCTCAAATACCCATTGCACAGACCCAAAAAGACAAAATTTCCACACTCTCTAGATACATAAATCTTAGCATATTTGACAAAAAAACCCCTCATCTCTCTCTCTGTTTTACAGCTGTCTCATCTAGAGAATAATAAATATCTTGTCCAAGGCTGCAAGAAACAGCAGTAGCAGAGCTGGGGAGTGAATAACCTGACCTCTAAAAAGAAAGGTGTAGCAATTCTAAAGTGAGAGTCTCTTGGAAACACAAACCTTCCCAGGAAGTTGAGGAGATACCTCTCTTTTGTTTGGTTGGTGTTTTTTTGGAGGGTTGGGTTTGGTTCTATTTTTCTTCCCCCAGTACTCAGCCTTGCCAGCCCTGTGTGAAACCATCAGCCCTCCCACCAGCCAACCCTGCAGGGACACTCTGATTGCACCAGGAGCCACCTGCAGTGACAGTCACCAGGGCAAATGAGGCGACCATTCACGCTTCTTTGAGTGCTGCATTACAAGGTGAGGTTAATATAGGTATTATCTTCCTCCCTTGTAAGCCTTGGTGTTCTTTTATCAGTTTTGTTTGCATATATTGAATGTTTGCATAAGTTAAATGTTGATGGAAAAACATCTCCAAACAACTGCAGCTACAGCACCATGTGTGAGAGTCACATGGATAAGAGCAGATTTTTGGAGGGTACCTGAGCAAACTGGTGCCCAGCCACTCACCCCTTCTGCTGGTAAGGATCACTGGAGCTTTAAAAGAGCCAGGTGAATAATTGCATGACGTGATGAATGCTTATTTTGTTTGAAAACATACCTGAAATATCCTGCCAAGCATGTCACATCCTATGGGGCAGCTCCAGTCTGTAATGAGTGTGTGCAGGTTGACCTCTGCCAAGGCTTGCTTTGGGAAGCACCAGCTCCCAGGAGGAGAAGCATCACCAAGATCACTCCCAGAGGTGTTTAGTGCTGACCAGTGTTTATGGGATCCTTGATTGTTGTTGTAGGCTCTCAGCACACACACACACACACAGCTTGGTTGGAGCAAGCTGAAGAGCATCCCCCACTTTACCCAGGAATACAATTCTCTTAACAGCAAAATGACATTCAAGGTGCTACTGCTAAGCAGGCATGCACAAAACACACACAGTGCTCCCCAGCTCGAGACCTTAAGCCTCTTATTATGCAACTGCTTGTGGGTTTTACCCAATTTGAAAGTTAATTCAGATGACAACAGGATTAGCCACTGTAGAGCTCCTTCACCTCACCATGGGTGACTCCTTGGCAGGATTCCTGCCCTCACCACTCACACCTGATACAGATGAATGCTGTTTTGACTGCCTTTCTGCTTTAACTGTGTGTTATGATTGTATCAGATTATCTGTCGCCCAAGACGAGTTGTAACAAGGGAATATTTAGACAAGCAACCCACATAACACCACCAAAGTGTCGTGTGTTTTGGTAAACTCCAGGACAAGCTCATGGTGAGGAGCTACCACAGGATAAACACGTGGGAATACAGCATCATCTGCTGGATCTTGAGGCTTGATTCATGTCAGTGTAGAGCTTCTAAACTGAGCCCAGTGTTAACTTTCCTGTATTAATTTTATCTTCCTTCATGCAGGTTTGTGGTCAGCAGCATTTGGCAAATTGAATATTACTAGACAATATTTTGAAACCATATGGACAACCAGATTTCCCATGTTTTAGGAAAAAAAATAGTGCAGTAAATGGGTAACTTTTCTTCCTTCGTGTTCTTTGAATAGTTCTATAGCATTGCACAGAAGATTAAAAGTGTCTTTTCACAGCTTTGGAGAGGCTCAGATGAAGAGCAGCAGAACTATAAACTGGAACCTCACAGATTTGGCTTGGATTCCCAAGATTTCTTATTAATTTGGGTCAGTTGCTTGATTTCTCTGAGTCTCAGATTCCCATTGTAACTTTTTCAGTTTAGATTACTAACTGTAGAGCAGAAACTCTCCTGTTATATTTAAGCATTGCACAGGGCTTCACCTGGGCCTCTCACTTTTGCTGTAATACAACCAATAGTAATTGCAATATGACACAATTAAATGATCTGTGAGTATATTTTTCTGTCTAACCTGATTTTATTGCATGCTAAATTCCAAAAGGCACTAGAGCAGCCCCACACAGCGTTCTTATCTATCCTTTCCATACATCACTGCTCTTGCCAACAAGGATAAATAACATGGACATCCTTTGTACAGGGTGCATTCAGGGCACAAGCCCTGGGGGAATCACAGATTTGAGGACAAGTGCCAAGCCCTTCTCAGATCCTTGGCAAACCTGGCCCTCACACCTACACATGGGAATCCAATTCATTTCAAAGAAATGGTGGTAATTTTTTCCTTCCTTTTCCATGTCTCCACTTTCCTGACCTGGAAAGATGCTTTGGCAGGAGCAGAGATAACCAGAGAGAGCCCAGGCACAAGAAATATTGAGATGGGCACTCTTAAGACCACGGGCTCTCACCAGTGCCACCGTCATCCTTAAAAACAGGGTCGTGCCTCTCAAAGTAAGAAAGAACATTTGGCATCTGAATATTCTTAGTGTGTCTCTGTAACTTCAAGTCACCTCAAGGACTCTTTACTTGCTCAGACTCTGCAGTAATCATTAATATTTAGAGCTGAGATGGGAATTGAGAACTGGCAACAGAGCAGAAGATAATTGTGGGAGCTGCTGCTGCAAGCACGTCTAGTTCACGACTGACTGGCCATCAGTTCTACCTCATCACAAAAGCATGCTGAGATCTAGGAGCCTCTCACAGCAACTTTGTGAAGTTTGTTACATTTTTCCACATGTGACTGGCGAGGTCATTTATCGCCTGCGTGTGCAAACCTGCTGCAGTGACTCCTTGGTTGCTGAGACTCACCTTCAGTCAGACACCCCGGAGCTGCTGGAGCAAGTGGTGTCCTCTCCAAACCCCCTTGCTGGGTGAGGATGGACACACTTGGGATCACTAATACCCTCTTTTGTCTCCCAGGATTTAGGGATGACAATGGGACAGCAATTTTTGGACATTACAAAAGCCTTCAAACTCAAAAGCTCCTACTCGGTCTCCTGTCACAGCACGGATGAAGGTGCAGGGCCAAAAAGCCATTTTCCAAGAAGAGGAGAAGGCAATACACTGTGATTTTTACAGTGGTTATTTATTTCAATTCATAGAGAGAAACTACTTCCATAACTCCAAAGAAATTGCAAGGAGGGAAAAATGAGGTGTGTTGTTTTATGCGCACAAAATGGAAAGAAATAAAAAACGCTCTGTTTTCTGCTGAGAGATCCAAAGGAGTGGGTTGATTATTTTCAAGTTTTTTATGGGGTTTGGGTTTTGGATCCCGTTCACTAAAAGCACACGAATGCTTCCGACAATGACATTTTTTTTTCCCCATGAAAAAAAGAAAAATTAAATTAAAAATTTAGATGAGTTGCAGATGCAAGAAAGGAACTGGATGGGAGATGACAGCAGGCCAAAGCCAGAATGGCTCATTTCCCTCTTCAGCCTGGCCATGTCCTCTTGCTCCACATTAACTACGGACCTCAAACTGAAGTGGACAATTTCCCTCACAAAACTGCCACTTGTGCTACACAGAAAACATGGATATCACTGCTGGGGCTTGTCAGGACACCAAGGCTTGACTTCAGGGCTGGACATAACCCAGACAGGTTCCTTCAAACCTTTTTTGAGGGTGCTTGCAGCAGATGGTTGGTCTTTCCCCTGCATGGAGGTACAAATAAGCCTGGTTGGTTTTTCCCTGCTTTTTAAAGGATCATGTACAATAATGAACACAATGCTCAGCAACCCACAAGACCTCCTGCTAAGCAGGAGTCTGTAGGCTGGGCTATTAAAATAAATGAGAAATCACCATTGGTCACAGCACGAGCAGGATTTGCCCAGGTCTGACTGACATGAAGAAAAATGAAGATAAAATACAGTCATGTATATTAAAGTGAGGCTGCTTAAAAGGTGGTTTTCCTGGTGATGCCTATTCAGTCCTTTACTTTCTAACCCCCTGCTTTTCTTTTCTCACAGGACAAGTACAGGTTGAGGCAATTTACATCAAACTCCTTCCCCAAACCTGACACTGGTAATTATTCCAAATTACAAGATTTGACAGGAGCCTGAAGAAGTGGCACTTAACTCCACTATAGCATTATGTCTTTTTTTCTTCCTCTTTCTTAATCCCCTTCCTAAAAGCAGAAAAATGATATGGCACTCCAGGTTGAAATGAGTGACTGAAAATATAATGCTAAATATAAAAACAGAGCTGCCATTATCATTTGACTGCTTGCAAACAGGACTACAATTCTGTATCCTTAGACTTCCCTAATGGTCCCTCAGTCCTGTGCCCTGAGAGGCTTCTCTGCTCAACCTGTACCTGTACAGAGGTGCTGAGTCCTGCAGGCAGCCCAGAATTCCTGGGAAATTTGAAGATGGAGCTGAGTCATATTCATCTTTATTCCTACAGCACCAGATTTGCAGCTCAGAAGCAAGTTTTTGTCTTCATTATGGTTGTGCCCACGTGCTGAAAGATGAGCCAGCACAGAACAACAGCCTGGCTGAACAGAGAGCTGGAACTCACTGGGGGAGAAAAAAAAAGGAGTTTATGACCTTTGGAAGAAGGGGAAGGCAACTCTGGAGGACTACAAGGACATCATGAAGCTGTGCAGGATAAAAATTGGAAGGGCCAAAGTGCAAAAAGAACTTAATTTGGCTACTGCTGTGAAAGACAGTAAAAAATGTTTCTGTAAATACAGTAGCAACAAAAGGAGAATCCAGGTGGGGCAGTGCTGACACGGCTTCTGGCGCTCCCCCCTTTCCTTATGGGAATTTCTATGGACACCAAACCGGGCAGTGGATGTGCTTCAGCTGGAGCCCAGCTCCTGAAATGCAAGCCCTTGGAGCTGATGGGACCCCCCAGCTGGCAGCGAGTCTCCAGTCACCCCTTGCTTGGGAAGGGCTGGGATTGCTCAACCACTTCCAGGGCCTTCAAGGCAGTGGCTCATTCCAGCACCCCTGGCTTTTCTGCCGGAGCACCACAATACTGGGGTACTATTACAGCAGCAAATTGGCCCATTAAGCCTCAGGAATAATGACTGCTGTTGGTAATTACCCCTAATCCACTAATGAGCCATTGTTTGCTCCCAGCATTAAGTGTAAGCTTAATGACGTGAAAAAAAAAGCAAAATAGACTTGCCCCAAAACTGCTAAACCAACTTAATTGAACAGATGCTTGCTTAGCACCTGCATTGTCATGCTGATTCATAGAGAATTGTTTTAATTGCAAGATGATCCTCGGTGGATCGTGTTTCCTTCACCTTAGGGTAGGTTCAGAAGTCAGAAAGTAGGAATTGATTGATTTGGTGGCATTTAGTATGAAGGTTTAGCCCCTGCAATGTGGCTTTTCATCTAAGCTGGCCAGGTCCTGATCATCAGATCAGGACCAATGGCAGAGAAAAAGCTCCGGAGCAATAATAGGAGAACACTAAAATCCCCGAATAGGAACTGCAAAATTGAAACCAAGTGTTGTACGACTTAATTTCTGTCCTGTATGAATTATATACTTATTAAGTAAAAGAAATGCTAAATGAAATGTATAAATTATTACAACGGCGCTCGTGTAAAACAAAGTTGAGCTTTGTAAACTTCTGAATGCCAAGATTGATGGTTTTCATGACTTCCCCGAGATCTTGCAAATTTGGCTGGGGCTGCCATTTTTGCAAAATTTAGTCAGTGAATTTATTACTTACACAGCAAAATCAGTGCAGTTCATTACCAACATAAGAACTGCAAACATGTTATGAATTAGGTGAAAACAGCTTTTCCTAGAAAGATGAGGCATTTACACTGCTTAAACACGACCTTTTCTTGTGGAAAACCACAACAAATTCGAGGTGAAACTTCAATATTCCTTGTTCTGCCCCAAACTGCTAAAAATTATTCTATCAACACAGGCAAGAGGACACTTTGCTTCCCCTCCCCTAATTTATATACATCAAAACTGAAGACTGCAATTTTCCTTCAAATACTATGCTATTGGGGTATTGGTCTTGAATAAAATGTTTGGGTTTTTATCTGCAGCAGCTCCTTAACTGGTGGCTTTGAAATGTGAACTGCAGCAAAAGATGGGGAAATGTGAAGAGAAAGGAAAAATCTGGATAAAATAACTAGGATTTATGCCTTTAAGGAGTGTCAAAGAACATCCAGGAAGACACTGCCCTTGTGTCCCTTGAAGTCATCTTTGTGCCCTCTCTGTCACCAGATTTCTTATTTTTCTCCTTGTTGGTTGAAATACACTTTTTTCTTCTTAGTATTGAAAAAATAAGCAGATTTTATGTGCAAGATAACTGGGAGGACTGCTGTGGTTCAGATTAAAATACTTCAGGGGGACACTGCATGCCCATTTCCCCAGCCTGACACAGCACAAGGTTTCTTAAAAAGCATCATTCATGAAATAAGCTGGATGAACATGCTTTCCTCTTCATCATGGGTTTGGAAACAAAAAAGGACCATTACAAATCTCGAGCATCATGGAGAGAATACTTATGTTGCACACCCAAATAATAATTCATATTCTTCAGAGCCAGGATTTATTCAGAGGAGTTCTACAAAACACCAACGGTCACAAGTGTTAAAACCTGTGTTGTTAAAATCCAAATTCAAATCCCTTGATATCCTGTTTTATTGTAATTTCTCAGTGAATGGCCCATCAGAACAACATAATACCATCATAAATCTTTCTATTTTCCTCCACCATTTCCCATTCAGGTGCTTTTCACCAAACCAGACAGGGAGGAAGAGTTTTGAGGGTTGCTGTTTTCAGCTTTCAAGAAACAAGAAACAGCTTTCAACTAACAAGAAAAAGGAAGTTGTTCCTGGCAGAAGGGTAAGATGTTCTCAGGTGAGTACCCATCTCGTGACTTGGCATTTTCTTGCAGAGGATGTTGAGCTCACTGCTAATGGCCATGTGAAATAGGAAAAATTCTGGTTTGCCCTTTTTGAGTCACTTGAGGCCAACTCTCTCTGACCTCACCACCCAGTCTGATCTATCAGCTTTGAACCGGGACTGATCAGCTTCCTTCAGGGATCCTGGAGTTGATTCCTATACCAAGAGTTGCTGATGAACAGTTTGGAAGTACGTGAAATAGGGAAGTTGGAGGTAGCAGGGGATTAGAGAGAAACAACATTTCAGAAATTGGGCTCCTGCCATTTCTCTTAGCAGGTTCAGAGAGGGCTTTGCATGAAGCAGGCAGAGAGGGAGAGCTGCTCTCCACAAACCTCACTTCTGGGAGCCCTTCAGGCTGAGCTCTCACCTCTGCCCTGCCCCGGGACAGGAGCCCAGCACGGCTCCCGTGTGCAAACCTGGCGTCAGACCCCCGAGAGCTCAGAGCTCCACTGCAAAACCAACTCAACACATCCCTCTTCCTTAAATTCCTTCCAGATCCCCAGTTAAGTGCTAAATATCACGGGGTCGAAAATTTCACCCAAATGTTATTTGTGTGTCAAAGGTTTGGACGCAGAATGTGTCCTGTGGCAGTGGAGCCTCCTCTTCTCACTCGAACATTCCGAGCCTCAATAAATCTGTCTTGTAGGGGAGAGTTTATGTCAAAGCAAATGATCTCCCTTTTTTTTTTAATAATATAAATGTTTAGATTGCAACGTTCTCCCCTCTCTGGAGGTTCTGAATCTACGCTCAGGGGGCAGCAATCTCACTAACACATTTTGGGGTGTGCTGCTTTCACTGTGTCTCGCTGGCTCTCCAGTCCTTGGGGAACACTTTTTGGGTCACACGTGTATATCCTGTGGCAGACAGACATCACTACAGCAAAAAAAAAAGGGTTACATTTGAGGAGTTTGAAAAGCAGAGGAACACTTTTTCACTCAGCTGCCTAGAAAGGCAGTTGTGTCCTTTCACAGGAGTCGGGAGAGGGAAAGAGGAAAGGAAGGAGTGGCCAAGGCTTTTTTCAAGTTAAAAACAGTATTTTCTGCATCAAGCTCATGCTGTCTATTGAATTTTCCATGTAAGCTGCTGAAGGTTATGAACTCTGGTTGTAGCAGAGCACACTAGATGGATTTTAGATGAGGACTAGTATGGCAACACTCTCTGGATCCCAAGGTATTAGGATATATTATGGAAGATATTTTTCATGGGCTGATGTGAAGCCTTTTAATAAGATTGTTCCTGCACCTAAAGGCAGTTTTTCTCATGTATATTCACTACCACACTCTCTTTGCTTCAGTCCCACGTCCCCCAGACTGCAGGTCTCCTCTGGACCCCATTATATGAAGTTCCTGCTATGTTGGACCTTCCTTCCCTACAACAAGACAGCAGTTGGGCTTTTCCATGTCTCTGGCCAGTCATCCCAGCACATGACTCTTGGATACTAACAAAGAGGTTATTTTCTCAGACAGCAGATCACAACCTCTTTTTCCCTCTCTGAGGAGATTTCCCAACTAATAACACTTAACTATGAACAGAAAATGGTATGGGATTATCAAGGATTTTTAATTCATTAATTTGGATACATTTTATGTGCAGAATCACCACGTGTTCAGGCCAAGGCTGAGCTAGAACCACACAAATATTACACATCGCCTTGTTAATGCCAGCAAAGCCCTTTTTATTGCATAATTCTGCAGCCTGTCTGTAGTTTTTATTTCATTAATTTTCATCCTGATAATTGGAAGCAGCTTCCCTCCTTGCTTTTTTAAGGTTTAATGAGCTACATAACCTCATGCCTCCCACTGAAGGGCTGTGGGTCACTTTGCACTCTGGAGAACTGCTACACCTTTCCCTACTTCTCTTTTACTCTCCAGCAACACAAGATAATGTTTATTGTCTTCCAGCAGAGGTGTTTGTGCATTTGGGGATGTGTCAGGCACGTAGGGATGACCTTCTCTGCAGAGAAACACAAATTGCTGAGAGATGGGGAAGATTCTTACAGGGAATGACAGTGGGACACAGTCCTGGAATAGCACTGGAAGACCTGGATTCCTCTGCTTCATATTCACCTCAGCTGTGCACTGGCAGTGGCACTTTGGGTCTCCCAAAAAAGCCTCACAAAGTGACATCAATACCTGGGTTGTTCTCTGGACAGTGATTTTTGCAGAGCAATATTTTCAGCCTCTGCTACAGAAACACTGGAGAAAGAAGTTAACAGAGATGGAAGTGAAATAGTGATTGTTTCCATCATTATATCCTTTTCCACTGGATTGTTCTGCAGGAGTTATAATACAAACACTAGTAATAAAAGATGTCTTGATGAATTAATCTCTTACAAGAGGACTGGGGTCGTGGGGAATCACATTCTTTTTTATGTTTGTAGATGTGCATCAATGTTGGAAAGTAAATTCTTCTGGCCTAAGATATAAAAGTTTATCTATGAAAAATCACAATATTTCATCTCTACCAGCTTCTAGAGATAATGACCAACCAACCAGGATTTTACATGGGTGCAAAATACCCTGGATAGTTTGCCAGCTGAGGTAGGACGCTGCTTTTCCACAATCCTTCAAGACTCAAAAGAGACAGGTGGCTTCATCCAGTTGGAAATTCAACAGGAATTGGGCTGAAATGTCTTTCAGAGGCATAAAACCAGTGGGATAAATGCCCATAAGCATGTTGTGTACCTTGAGATATCCACAGTGGCCATCAGTTTGCTTCACATCATGTTCCTTTACTTTTCCTGATTTCCTCCTTGCACTTTGGGAGCAGTTCAGAAGTTCTCGAGCACCATCACAGGGGGGAGCCCAGTTCAAAAATACTTACGTTAAATTCTGGGTGTTTTAAGAAAGAAAACATTAAACACTTCCCTCCCTCCCCCCCAGGTTATCGACTACTGCTCTTGGAGTCTGTTTTGTTCAAAGGGATTTTTAATCGTGCATTTTCAATCGAATTAAAGGTACCAAAAATATATTCCAAGGCCCCAGAGAAATACTGTCCTAACAAAAAAATGGGCTCTGTCACCTTCTACCACTTTGACTGACACAAAGCAGAGCTATGAAAAGCAATGTGCACATGGAAAGTTCAGCCATTGCACCACCTGAAATGCAATTACCTCGAGACCCTTTCTCCAAGATGTTTTTTCTAACAACCCCAAAACTCACGAGATAAATGGACACTAACAAAATAAACCACCCAAGCCTCGTATTCAGGTGTATAAAAAGGCATCCTAAGTTGTCCTGGTTTGCTCAGCTCATCTTTAATGTGTTTACAACGCAAATGAAAAGGCTGCCACAGCTTTGCTGGCTTTTAAGGGTGAATTACTGTGGACAAGGGAAAGACCATCCACACCAGGAGTCTCAGCCCTAAAAAGCACGTTTGTGAAGCAAAGTGCTAAGTGACCCAGGAAAGCACACAACAAACAAGGGTCTTGTCCATACAGGAGCTTTGCATTGTACCATGGCCCATAGCTGTATATGGATCCCATTGAATAGGAAGCTGTTTACTTATTTCTGTACATAATTCCACCTAAGATGAGTCAACAGCCAGTGTAAACAGCAGCTTTATTACCGTTTGTCCCCTGAAAGAGCTGCCTCAAAAGCTGTCAGTTGAATTTGGAAGGCAAATGGTGCCCTGCACACGAAAATGAAAGCCCCTGTGTTTTCTGCCCATATACAGTTGTCATCTTTTTACATCAAGCTTAAAATTGATCTGCCCTGGGGGCACTTTCTGCTCCACGTTGTGGGGGGTCCCGTTGCACAGACCTGTTGGTGCCATGAGTGCTGCAGTGGCTGATGAGGAGACACCAACGTGCCTGCCTTGGGAAGCCTTTCAAAGCGTGTCTTTCCCCTCCTCCTCCACACAATTCCCTCCCATGAGCCATTCCTGGAGATGGAATGGGGCTGGTCCTGGCTGTGGCCGGTGCTGAAAGCCCCTCTTCAGCAAGTTAATGGGCTGCTCCCTGCAGAAGGGTTCATCCAGGCAGCAAAGCGTCCTGGGCTCTGTGCTGAGAGCACATCCCAAAAATCCCTGAAGGCTCTAAGGTGGAGTCTTGTCAAAAAATACACCGAAAGAAACCCTTTAGGTGATGTGTGAAATCCCTGGGGGGTCACATGGATTTGAGTTTGGGGGTTCTCAGCAGTTGCCACCCTGTTGTCACCACCCAGTTGGTCCCAGGGAGCCTCATGAAGCAGCACGATGTGTACAAGGAAGTGCTGGAACAGCTTTATCCCCCTGCATTTGTTTTAAAAGTCTAACTCAGTGAGGGAAATGATCATCAGAAAGGGACACTCAGTTAAGCTTTTGTGATTTCTGCGGGAAGATAAATGTGATAAAGGAGTAGAAAGCCTTAAACAGTTCCCTGAAATTGGAGGAGCTGCACATTTGCATCACGGAAGAAACAGTAGCTACATTTGAGGAGTATCCACACCCTTGTTTAATTTAGTTTTTATATTTCTTTTGAAAAAAAAAAAAATAAAGAGTCCCAACCCACAAGCTCAGTCCTTTTGGATTAATAACATATACTTGTCAGCAAACAGTACATTAGCTGGCTCTTGGCAGTTCATCAAAACACATCATGGAATGGAGCTGCTTGTGTTTACAAAGCAAGGGAAGGGCAGGACATGCTGTATAACGGGTAGCAACTCATTCTCTAGCCCGTACAAATGGGCTAAAAGGCTCAGAGGAGCTGTGACATGAATAAGACAGAGGAAATATTTTTTCAGTTAGTCAAAATGGTTTATGGGCTGTGATTAATGGTACATCCACCCGCTCGTTTGTGTTAACAATAGCTGCAGCCATCAGGCAGCGTGCAGGTTCCTAATTCAGGCTACTGGAGCAGGCGCTGCTCAAAACCCATCTCCTCCCCCAAAACAGAGGAGTGTTGCAAGAGAGGGACTCAGCCCATGTTTGCAAATGAGAAAACAGGCTGAAACCCCTCTCGCAGACAGGCTGTTACCAAAGGCAGTCGGTTCCCAGACCTCCTACCAGCTTCATCACTTGCCTGCAGATCTGCAGCTCTGTCCCATGGCCATCATCCCACCCCGCCCCAGCCCGGGTGCTGAGGCTGCATCACCAGTGCACCTCAGAAAGAAGGAATGACACCAGGTGATCCCAAGGCAGGACAGAGAGGGGGTGTATTTGATTGCATGCCAGCATTCCATTCCAGTGCCTAAATTTCTCATACATCAGCTTGGGATGAAGACCTGCCTGACTCATCTGTGCTGGTTATTCAGCTTTTAGAGCTGAAGCTCTGTAGTGCTTTGGGTGCAGGAGAGAGAGCCAGGACCCCAGCCCTGACACCAGCTCCTTGCCTGGCCTTGGGCAAGCCCTGCAGCCCCTCCTCACTCATTCCATGTCTTAATAGTATTTGCTTACCCATCTCATAAGTACAGAGAGAGTTCGTTTATATTGTAGGGCCCTTTGAAGTCGTAAATCTCTGTGAAAATGTCAAGTGTCACTATTATTTTATACCCGGTTGGTATTTCAGATTGAATGAGAGCCTTAGCACATGTAAATTGAACGCATATTAGGAGATTTCCATTTAAAACATCAGCCAGTTATTGTAGCCCGAAACATCTTGCTCAACTTAAGATAACTATACACTTAAAGCAGAAAAGACTGCCAAAAGCCAAAGATGAAAGAGGTTAGAATAACATCACACAAAGCAGAGGTGAGGAGGCAGAGGCGGGCAGCCCTGGGGATCAGTGGGATGGGAAAGCTTCCTCGCCGTGACTCAAATGTTTTATTTGCTTTATCCAGCAATAACATCCCGGCACACACGGGGCTGTGCCATTCATCTGTGCACACAATAGCCACGGAGCAGGGCACAGGAGAGGTGCTGGAGGTGTTGCCCTGAGGCAGGAAGGGCAATTTTGCAGGAAACCTGCATTCCTGGAAAGGCAGGTTGGGCTGGGACATGCCTGCGCCGCCGCTGTCCCCACTTCATTGGACGCCAAAGGTTTGTTAAACATCTTTTCTTTGGTAAGTGCTGGGGAGTTTTTGCTTTTAAAACGTCCAGCCACTACCCTGCATGTGTGGTGTTGGTGGGAAGTGGAAATTCTGCAGGAAAACTGGATGTGGCCAAGAGAAACTGCAGAGTGGTGTGCAGCGTTTCAATTTTTTTTTTTGTTATCTAAATAGGTATATAATGCTAAATAATTATATATAAGTAATAGATAACGCTCCTCCCAACAGGTCTCTCAACATTATTGTTACTTATCCTTTCCTGGAGTAGTGTCCCTTGTTGGTTTCTTAATTTATGTTATATTTAAGACTGAGTTATTTGTGTTGTCCAGTGGCATTTGGTGGGCAGAAGAGCTGCATCTGCTGCAGCATTCAATCTGGGGCAAATCTTCTATCAGCAGGTTTGATGGCCAAAATAAAGAGAACCAGGGGGAAAAAAAAAAAAAAAAGAGGAAAAAAAAAAAAGAAAATAAAAGAAGGAAAAAAATTCTATGACCATGATTATACTCAAAGTATTCCTTTTTTAAAGAAAAAAAAATAAGAAAAAAGAACTCAAAAGGGATTCCAGGGAACAAATTTGTTGAGAGTGGTCAAGAGTTGGCAACTGGATACGAGCAGCTCACTGAGAAGTTTGAGCACTGGGGACAAATATTTGCCAGACACCTATGGACCCGTTGTACCTGCACTTTCCTACTTATGCATTTATTTCTGTTTTTTATTTTCCTAACTGGGCAGCTGCCATGCATCCAATGGCCTGCAAATGAATCAATCTGCAGATAAACTCTTTGTAGCACACCTGAAACGGAGTTCAGAGCACCAAAAAATGTCCATCTCACTCTGTTCAAATATTTTGTCAGGATGTTGTCATTGCAAGAGCAAGTTTGCTCTTGCCCTGTTTCATCTTAGAGCAGCTCTAAAAAGTCCCCCTTGCTCCTCTGAAGACAGACAGGGATGTTCAAATGGCAACAGTGAAGGATTCAGCAGAGGCTCTGTATGTGGAGTGATGGTCACATAGATGCTACAATTTAATATAAGAATTTGTCTCCCTTTAAGCACCAAAGGGAAAATCCCTCCTGAAAACACTTTTCTCTGGGTGCAAGGAGGAATGATTGGATCATTAAAGTCAGTGAGCTCAGCAGCAACCACCCCTGGCCATGCAGGACCAGCACTGCCTCTCCTTTTCCTGCTGTCACCTGGAAGAGCCGATAAATCACCTGGTGCTACTTTTTCCCTGTAAAGTGCAGGAGAAGCAGCAGCCAGCCTGGTCTGAGGGAACAGCTGCTGCTTCCCTTCCTCCCTATTGTTGCTTTGGAGCACGCAGCATATTCCTGCTGCTCCCCAAAACTGCATCTCCTGCACGTGAAGACTCCAAAACCAGATCCTGGCTGGTGAGAAGGTCTGACCAGCCTTTGGGGTCTGGGCCAGCTTCTCTGCAAGGCAGCCCTGTCGGGTTCCAAAAGGACAAAGCCTTTGGAGGAGCAAGTCAATGCACGAGCATCGTTGCAGAAAGTTCTCCCTCACCTTTGACTCCCATCCTCTGGAATGGATTTTTAAGCAGTAACTTTTATTCCACTCCTTCCCCACTCTGACTTGTGTCTTAAAGAGTTCTTTCCTTTGGCCTCCTTTCTCTTTGCAAGCTTTGGATGCACAGTGACTGTTTTGATCAAAAATTCCAACCCAGGGTACTTTGCTGGGAGGCATTTCTTGCTGAGAGGCATTTCTGAGGGTAATAACTGAACCTTCTCTATCTTGAACCATATGATCTGGCCTGAAAGTTTAATCCCTGTTGTCCCATGCACCTCTCCAAACTGGGATGGCTGCAGAGCAATTCCATTTTTTGATGGAAATCAAAGCTTAACCTTTGGTTCCAGCCCAAAGTAATGCCAGCTTTGATTGGCTCTTTTCAAGGGAAAAATCGGGGCAGAGGAAAATTCTGAAACCTAAGCCCCCTTATCTCTGGGAAATTAGACTGGCAGGTGGTTTGGATGGGCTGCAGTGCAGAAGGAATGACAGTCCTTGCTCCTTCTAGCCTTGGCTGGGAGATACACCCTGCATTCAAAAAACCTCCCTAGCAAAGCTTTTTTCTTTAAGTGAACATGTTCATGCAAAAACAACCTCAATTTGATGGAACAGAATTTTCCAACCCATCCCCCTCAAACCCTATTTTGTTGGATGGTTTCCACCCGTGCTCTGCATTTGGATTAAGGAAGGTTTCTCCTCTCTGCCTCTGTCTTTGCAACCCAGGGAGTCCGTCGACAGCCGAAGACAAGTTTGCAGAGCAATTCCCAGCTGATCTGCAAAGCTTTCATTTCAAATTCCACCAGCTCCTTGCCACGTTCCTCTGCCTAGCCAGGCAACCAGGACATTTTGGACCAGCAGTTCAACAGGTAGGCAGCAGCCTGGCTGCAGAGGAACGATTCCCAGTTTTCTTTCATGGAAGATTTGGCTTTGACTCTCCTTAAATGAGTTAGAAGGGGCACATTTACAGCTGCTTAGGAACATTGGCATTTAGAGAACAAACTGGTGCTGTCAGCAAAGAAAGAATCACCATAAACAGATGTATGGATTTTATCCAACAGCTGCAAAAATTAAGAGTTACAAACCATGTCTTTTATTGGATTTTTAATCTATTGGGGCATTTAGCACTTGGATCTACTAACGAGATTGTGACAAGTGTTTCCAAGTTGTCTACAAGGCAAGACTTTCCTAAAATATGCAGAAAAGGAGGGGAAGAGGGCAAAAAGAGAAAGGTTTTGTTCTCATTCTGATCATCTGAGGAAAAAAAATTCTTGTTGGACCAGAATTAGGAATTTTAATCCTTTGAAGTCAGTAATGTTCAAGAGGAAGTTAGATGCAAATGAAAATGTCTGATTAAAGCAGAAAATACATTACCTTCTGTTTGCAGAGGATCCATAATAGGTCTATAATAAGGTACATTTTTACTGAGAACTGGAAGATGGAGAAAAAAAAGCTTTACTGAATTTTCAAATAATAATTAATGATCCATTGCTAAGCCATGCAAGGAGATATTCTTTAGTCAGACCACTTAAAATAATACTCACTAAACCCCTTTCTCCCACCAGTGAGATTTGGTGTAGCCTCACTCAAGTGCCAGTAAAAGTTCTGACCTTGGCAGTTTTTCTGATGATAAAATATTACTTTGATTACCTTGAAATCAATTTCTGTATATTTTTTTCACCAGACATTCCATCCTTTTTCTGTAAGTTATGCCACAGCTCGTGTCACCTCTGAAGACAGGAACAGGACAGGATGCTCCTGCTCCAGGCACAGATAATAGAAATAGAACAGTCATTTTTGCTTGTTTTCATAAAGATATGAATTACCCCTTTTGCTGTTCATTCAGTGTTCTATATTTAAGGAAGTATTCTCAATTACAGAATTTGGCTGTCAGCCCTTTTCTGTATAAAAGACAAATATGTTTTTATCACTCTGGAGGTGTTAAGTTGTTAAGTTCTTTAATATTTCCTCTGAAAAGTAGATTTGCTTGGTGAGATTTCATCTGAACCGTCACAGTATTTGCAATTCAAAGACAAGTGCTTTGTAAAAGCAGTCCTGGAGTGGGACTACCAGAGTTAGGAGGGGTTTGGCTCAATGGTTTGGGCAAAGGAACAGTATTAACAGCTTCTCCTGAGTGGTAGGTCTGGATCTGACCTCAGTCCCTTTAACAATAAATCACCTCAGATCTGCTTCCTTTTTGTAGTCTGTAAAACCCAGATTATATTTGCTTGTACCAATCTCACAACACAAGTGGTGGAAAGAAGAAATAAAGTGAGGAAGGAATAAAAATATCTCAAAAATTTTGATGGAGACTTGTGCTACCGAAGAAGACACCACAAATGTTTGGTGAAGTCATTTATAACCTTATTATTTGGCTGCACTTTTCATGGAAATCAGGACATGATCCATGACAGTGTGTTCCCACAGAGACTGCTGCAGCCTGGGACATGCAGTTGTTGATCTTAGGAGGGTTTTCAGCTCACAGACACACAAATGTAGTCTCTGATGTCTTTCTCCTGAAAAACCTCATCACCAGCTGACAAGAATTCCCAGTTCATAAGTGAGGGAATTATTCTTTAGCAGTGCACAGTGGCAGTCACCTGGTCGTGCATGTGGCACGGCCAGGGCTCACCAAGGAAAGATCAGGAATACTCCTTTGGTTGAGCAGTTCCAAAATATCCCACTCTCCACAACTTCACAAAATTAGGGACTTTTGAGGATTAATTTTACCCAGCAGCTGGAAATTCAGGTTAACCGGGTGCTTCTGGATTCATAAAGCAAATAATAAGTTTGCCCAAAACTGCTTTAATGTGAAATATCATATGGAAGTTGGGAATTGTCCTCTCAAATCCAAGTGTCCTGGGCTATGATTGCAACGGGGAGCAGGTATGAGGTTCCTGACTGTGGTTGCAAAATGACATCATAATAATTTCAAAGCTCATAAGTGCTTTTGCTTTCTGCATTCCCTGTGACCATCACCTCCACCAATTTTTTTTCCTCCACTCCTCTGGAGTCGTGCTCCTCACAGCCCCGTATGTTTTTTGCCTCTTGCACAGTTTTGTTCAGCCCTGTAATAAAATGGCATCTTTTATTTCACATAGCTGGGATATTTTGTGGGAGGGAAAGATCTGGGACAAGCGCTTCGTTATCATTTTAGCAGAACATGGCAATAACAACAAAGCAGGACAGCTGATACAAATCATCCATTTTATAAGTTCTAATACAGATAATGCAAGGAAAAGAAACACATAACAGAAACCAGATATCTCAGTGGGGCTGCTACACGCCATCCCTGGCTGGGCCATTGCAGCTCCTTCAAATGTTCCTCATATTCCTTGTTAGGTTTTTAGGGAGAGTCTGGGCAGAGGCAGGGCTTCATATCCGGAGGTTGAAAGGCAGTGGGTTTCAGACTGTGGAGTTCTTGCTTGCAAGCCAGTTTTGGGGGAAAGAAACAGATATTTGCTGGTGGGGAGCCGAGGGGGATTGGGGTTTTGTGGGGAATTCAGCCCGGGGGGGGTTCAAGGCGGTGAAAATCAGCCACAGCTCCCGAGCTGCCTCGTGTCACGGCCACGTGGCATTGTGGCATTGCCATGAGGTGACAAGGCAGCCTCAGACCGTGGCACTGCACCTGGTTGGGATTTCAACCTGACTTACAGGCTGTGTTCATTTGGGAAGAGAATAAATAAGGGAGACCCCCAGGCATTCTTTGCCGGCGCGTGCCCCTGTGTTGTCCCAGGAAAGGCTGGAGAGCTTTTCTCAGCTCTGCTGGGCTGGATTAGAGCCATCAGGGAGCTCCCAGGATCCAAAAGGTGCCCTGTGTAGGCAGGTGGGGCGTCCCCAAGGGCCACCAGCCTGTCGTGTCACCACAAGCTCCGAGCACACAAAGAGTTTCCACACAGAGAGGAACAACGTCCTTACACACCCTCGGTGGCACGGAGCAGTTTAAAACACCCCTGCGAAACATTTGTTGTCTTTGAAACTTGTTTTTCTTCCTTCCAAAGGTCACCTTAAGTGGGTCCCAGGTACAGTTTTTTTCTCCATGTTGTTTTTCAGCCGGTATTGACTGATTGCCAAATCTCAGCCCTGCTGACTGCTGGTTTATAACACGCTGATAAAGCAGCTTAAGCTGCTTGTGCTCCCCCACCCCAAAAATGTCCCCTGTCAGTCCTGACCCTCTCCCTCCACGCCTCCCACATCCCATCCCAGCTCACTGCCCGTATCCCTTCCATCTCTGACTCCCCAGGCAGACCAAGCTGAGAAGGTCCAAGGATGAGAGTCCTTGTTTCTTCATTTTTTCGGTGAAACATTTTCATGTTTCATTTTTTTTAATTACTTTTGATTGGCCAGATTTAAAAAAAAAAAAAAGTAAATTATTGCAGACAGTTTTTAAAAGGCTGAGATAAACTAAAATATTTCATCTAATCTCAGTCAGAGCAAGTTTTTCTGAGCTGGTAAAAATTAAATCTCTGAGAGGGAAGGAGGTTGCTTCCTTAGAAAATGAAAATCTTCCCATTTCTGGACAATCTAAATTATACGGATTTTGCCATTGGAGAAAATGAAAACAATTAATTTCTTTTCCAAGGAAAACATATGATTTTCCTCAGTCCAGAGTCAAAATATTTTTAATTTGTGCTCTTTTTTTCCCTTTGTTTTAGAAAAACAAAGCCAGGGCTTTGGGTGGCCGAGTTGAACGTCCCAGGGAAGATGCATTTACAGCCCCAAAAGCTTCTGTGGGATGTTACGGAGGCGTCGCTTTTCAAGTGAGATCTAAAATCACAGTCCAAGGTAATTGTAGGCAGAGGGATTTAGTGGCAGCGGTTTTGCAGCAATCAGGGTATCAGTCAGAGGGTTGTAGCCAAATTTCAGCTTCCCTCTGCCTGCAGAGGTTTCAGGCTGTGCACACAAAGAAATTCTTCATTTCTGTGGTGTGGCTTCACACTGCCCCGTGTTACCCCCGGCATCAGCCACCAGCAGCTGCCACACAGGGTTTCTGCCCGTGCTGTAGATTTTTGTGTCGTCATTTTGTTGAATTTATGAAAAGATTTAGGGCAAAATCCTGGCCCAAGTCAAGTCACCGCTAAAATTTCCGTGGGCTTCACTTCCAGGCAGGGTTTCTCCCAGAGGATTGAAGCAGAGGGGTGTTGAACTGTTAATAGTGGGAGAAAACTCTGAGTGATGAATTTCTTCCTCGTCTATCAGCATGTGCCCTGAGCACCCGGCCGTTTTCTCCCTATTTATCCATGATTTGGAGCTATTTCACAGCTCAGCTTGGGCACTTCTTGCAGGGATTTGAGAGCAAAAGCCATTTTGGTTCATTTCATTAAGCACCTCAATTCAGGGATTTACTTCTAATCCTTGAACAAAAATACCTCTCGGAACCAAGTTTCTCGTGCAGTGTTTGTCTTCATAAATTGAACAGAAACAACACTTGCCAGGAACATTCACTGTTATTTACTTAATTTTTCTATTTCCACGGGCTTTTTACCAGCGCTTCCATCCCTTGTAGCCTGTCTGGGACTGGCCACAGGAGGGATTCAAACTGCACATTTGTTAAAATATCAGAAAGCAGTTGCTCAAGCCTAAATAAAACCATGAATTTGTCAGAAGCTCAGGGAGGGGACAATTAGTTTTCTTGTTAAGGTGATTGTAGGAATTGAGTTTTACTGAGCAGCTTTAAGTACAATTAAAACACAGTATTATGAATAAACCTCAGCAATGGGTAAGAAATAGGCATTTGGTTTATGCTGGGGTGCTCTGGGGCTTCCCCTGGGATATGTGTTATGGTAGGGTCGTGTTTCCCACCGTACAAAATTTAAATCGGGTGATGCTCATCCAGGTTCCTCACAGAAAACGAGCTTTCCCAGGTGGTGCTCCTTCTTCCGTGAAATAAAAAGGTGGAAAATGTTCCCTTTGTCCACCAGGTGGCACGAAGGGAAAAACCACTGGAAGCCGGCCGGAATGTTAACTCCTTGAATAATATCTTTGCTGCGGGAGACGGTGAGTGAGGGAAGATCCCACCAGCGCCCACATCAGTGTTTCCCAGGTGGGAATCACCTGTCGTGGGAGAGATGACACTGGCCATGTGGGTTTGGGACATTTGTGCCTGTCCCCTCCGGGTTGTGGCTGGACATAAGGGCTTGAAGAAAGGATTTGCTTTGGATGGAGTGGTGGGAGAGGCTTTGGAGTTCTCCACTGCTCTTCGGGTTTTGGGGACAAGGAGGCACACGTGGAAGAGGGGGTGCAGAGATGGGGAGCAGTGATGGGATGCAGGGATGGGATACAGACATGGGGAGCAGTGATGGGGTTCAGAAATGGGGAGCAGTGATGGGGTTCAGAAATGGGGAGCAGTGATGGGGTGCAGAGGTGGAGGCAGTGATGGTCAATTCACTGTTTGGCCACACAGAAATGGAACAATGTGAGAAACAAAGAGGGAACTGATACAAACAGACCATTTGTGGCCAAAGGAGAGGGAATTGTGAAATCTTCCTGGGGCCATAGGGTAGCACTGTGGTTAAACTTGGCTGGAGGGGGCAGCTGATGGAGGGCAGAGGGTTTCTGGGAAGAGCAGGAGCTGCCGCCGGTAGCAAAATACAGAAGAACCATCAAAGGCAGAGAGGGAGGGAGGAGTGGGTGCACTCTCCTGAACAGAGGGATGAAAACAGACATGTCCCAAGCCTGGCTGTGAGGGCTACACACTGTGGATCCAGCTGCAGCCAGCTGCTGGGCTGCCCAGCCCCAGCTTGGCTCAGCTAAGCTCAGCTAGGCTGGGCTCTGCAGCCCCTGGTCCTTGCCTCGGGCTGAGTGGGGGGAGGTTTTAGCAGGGAGACCAGAAGGTTTCTGCACCTTTGGTTATCTCAGCTAGAGGCAGCCAAGCATGAAAGCACACAGAGAGGCAGCAGGGGCACAGCACTGAGATGCAAAAGAGGCAGAAGGGCAGCAGGGAGGTTTTAGCCCCGTCTCAGCCTTCTACTGTGGCACAGGCATGAAGTGTGGTACTGGGGATATCCATGAGGAGCATGACCAGGCTGGATCTGGTGGCCTTAAACCTCCACAGCAACTGGATTTTTACCAGACCAAGGGGAACTAAATATTTGTATAAAAAGGAATATTTTCTATTCTCTACCATAGAGGTAACCAGTGCCTTCAGAGCCCAAAAACAAGCCTGGAAGTAGGAACCCCTCAGTCCTGGACAGCTGACTGTGGCCCTCTGCTCTTCCCAGATTTGTCTTTGCTGCCTGCCTGCTCTTCCCTTCAGCCTCAGAGCAGGTTTTGAGCTCTTGTGGGACCAGGACTGCTCACAGGTATCCCTTCCCTCCTCACCCACCAGAGCCTGGCACTTCGTGGGACAACCAGATCTTCATCCACAATGGATGCTCCAGCGACAAGGAGAACTTGAGGATGGCATTTCAGTAACCTGTGACATCCCCTGGAGAAATCCCAGCACAGGGAGGAGACCCTGGGGCAAGTGGAGAGCTTAGGGGAAGGCAGGAGCAGAGGGCAACAGGCAGCCCTGTGATTGGCAGCTGGAGCATGGGAGGGAAAACACATTTTGGGATAAAAATAAGCCTGGTGTGCACAGAAGAGTCTGGTCTGGCACATCTCTTGGGGAGACATCAATCCTACATTTGCTGCACCCAGAGGTGCAGCTGGGTTTTGTGTTGGTGCCCCTCCACACCACACATGGGATGCAGGAGAGAAAGGCCAGGGAAGGGGATGGACTAAACCAGTAGGAACTCATCGATTTCAAAGCCATTTCTGTATTAAAATATGTTTATATCCCAGTTCTTTATTAAATATAAGCAGTTTTCTTCTTGTATACATTTCCACATCTTCAGTGCAATCTGCTTTGCATCAGGCATTGATATATCGGTGTGGTATCTGAAATGTTAGCTCTCAGGGAATATAAATGGCATGCTGATATTAAATCTGCTTTCAAAAATAGTTACAGGACAATAAATTTGAAGGGCTTGAAGGTTTTTAATCACCTCTACTTAGTTATTCAGGGATGGGCCAAAAAAGCAATCATTTGAATGAAAGAACCGAAAGAGACACAACAGAAAATTCTTATGCACAATAATTGCTTTCTCTACAAATATTTACACTGAGGCTAAGAAAATATTTTGGAATTTTACAAATATCTCTCTGTGTTAATTTTTCCAGCGCTTTAAATATTGATCCAAAAGAAATCCTATTGGGACTGGGTTGTTTTTTGGTTGTTGGTTGTTTTTTTTCTTTTCATTTTCATTTTTTATCCATTTCAAGGAATCCTAAATAATGGAGCTGGGGGGGGTGATCACCACCGGGGATTAGGCAAGTACAGCTCATGGTGCTCTGCTGGCCTCCAGCCACCAGCAGCAGCTCCCTCTATTGCTTTTGCCAGTATTGCAACTTTATAAAACCCTGAGATGTTTTGGCTGTGGACGGGCAGTGGAAGCTGCTCCTCTGATGTTTTGTTTGTGGCCACTGAAGTCCCGAAAAATGAAATTCGGGGGAATGCAAGTGGTTTGGGGAGATGCAAAGGGCTGAGGAGGGGGGCGTCTGTGCTAGGGCAGGGAGGCAGTGCCAGAGAGAGGCAGGATGCTCGTGAGAGGGCAAGAGAAATGGGGCAAAATAATGCACAAGACACAAAAACAGGGGTGGGAAAAAAACCAGGAGGATCTGAGCAGGATGGTTTTGTGGCTGCAGCAAAAGACTGGGGCAGACTTCTTAAATAACCTGCTCCGAGTTTCCTTAGGCCCTGCAAAGGTTTAATATATTATTGAACCTAAGTCACTTAATAGCCATGTAGGACTCAAAGGAGCTATTCATGTGAGTAAAGAGTTGGTCTGAGCAGATCTGCCTCCTAATCTCCAAAGCAGGGAGAGCACAACCTCAGGAGAAGCTGCAGCAGCAATGGATGTGGGGCAAGGCTGAGCCCTGGCATCACTCCCATGCCTCTGTCAGTGCCCCTTTACCCAAGCCCAACACCATGGATACCCCAGCACTCTGACCAGAATCAGCCCTCAGATCTACCCCAAAATGTCCTTATTTTAGCCATTGAACTATCTCTGTTTTCTGTTTGAAAAAGGAAAATTTGTCTTAAATAAACAATATGGTTAAGCAACAGAAATGTAAAATAGTTGCATGCTGTCATAGCTGCCATTGCTCAAGAGTCTAAATTTAAAATAATGCAAAAGCAGACAGAAAAGGTTGTAGAGGCTGTATTTCTCATTCAGAAATAAATTCAGTGTCACTTATTCTTTTTTCAAAGAAGTATAACTCCTAATAAAATATAAGTGAGGCAGAAAAAAATAATCTGCAAAACACTGATCCCAGGTTCCCATTTATGGTAATTGCTTTTATTGAAAATCAATTAATAAAAAGCTTTGGTTTTAATCAAATTAAGTACGAGTCCATCTCTATTTCCCAACAGGATGAAGTCCTTGAAAAATTACCAAACATAGCTGCACACAAATTGCCTTTTCCCAAAGAGAGCTTCAGTATCTCGAAATATGTCCTGGATGAGAGCAGTCGTATCCAGACTGGGCACAGCTAATTGGTACCCTGGAGGGTTTTTACTCTTGGCATTTGAGAAATAATGAGAATCAAAACCATTAGTAGGCAGGGAAAAAGGGTGACAGAAAAGCTAGCCTGCTTTTTTTTTCTGCCATCTTCATATTATGTTATCTCTGGGCAAGATTTCCCACTAATTTTCTTCCACAAGTCCAGTAACTCTTTTAAATCACAGTGTGACAAATGCAGCTCTTCACTGAACAAAGTTTGTAAAAAATTGCTCAGGCAGATGACTAGAAGAGATGATAAAAGAAGGAATAGGAGGTACTCTGTTCTCGATAGATCCCATCCTATTTATTAGAATAGCCTCTCACAGACATCACCCAAAATGGAGGGGTGAGAAATAGGATTTTTTTAATTTTTTGGGGGGGAGGTGGCAAGTATATTATGCTCTTTCTACCTTCATAAAAAGAAAAAAAATTAAATGCACATGTGAATTTCTTCAGCCTTGGAGATGGGTGGCTGCTTAGTGTCACTCTGGAAAGCAATCTGGAAGTCAGGATTGTACTACTGTGGTTATCATCAAAACTAATCAAACACCGCTACCCCAAAGTGTGAAACCCTTTCAGCAGGCAAATCCAAAAATGCACCATTTCCCAGAACCCAGGCAGACCAAACAAGAAATTGCAAACACATGTCCAGAAGCTGCTCCAGCTCAGTGTGTCTCAGCAGAGAAACGTTCCTGAGATGTGGGATCCCCTCCTTCCTTCTCTGTGTCCAGAGCCATCCCTCGGACTCAACCAGCTCTTCCTCTAAGTGGGTCACACTAATCCTAATGGAAACAAAACAATCTCAAGGAAAGGTCTTGGAGAGAAGCACCAGGAGAGAGATGCAGAGAGGGAAGCAGGCTGGCTTTGCATCATTCCTGCTGACCAGAGGGTTCGAACCGCTGCCTCCTTTTTTTACCCCATTTAGAAATTACTTTGAATTTTCAGAAGGATTTTGGGGTTTGGGGTTTTTTTCTGGGAATAAGTCTTTTGATTAACCTTGAAAGAAAAATTTGTCCTGGACCTAGAAAAACACGGGGCTGAAAACAGGTAGAAAAATATTGCCTGCTTGTGATTTTTCTGAGGGAGGAAAATGCTGCGTTGCCTTGCTTGGGTAGTTTTCATTGATACAAAGCTTTACATCCCATTCTAAGAACAGGAAAAATATGTACACAAGCCAAGGGTGAAAAATTTCCACGATTCATCCTCAAATTTCTTAAGAAATCCATTGATTCTCAGCAATGCTGCTAGCCCTGTATTCCTCCCCATCACCATGTATAAGAGAACAATCCTATGTGTGTTTTCTGCTGAGATAATGAATAATTTCAGCAAAACAACCAGGAAAAATCTTTCAGCTTACTGCAGCTTCGCTGCACACCATGAGGTCGTGAACATAAACCAGTAGGGTTCAGCTCTTTGCCAGTCTCATGCAGAATAGCTTCATGAGTTTTTCAAACCTATGAATTAAAAGCATTGAGTGACCCAGACCCAGGGTGAGCTGAGCGAGGGGAATCCTCTCTGCCAAACCCATCCTGCCCTGTGTAAGTGGGCTGTGCTTTTGTTTCCCTACTCAGAGGTCAACTGAGGAGCAGATTCTGGATGTTTGGCACTAGGGTGGTGAAATCCATTGATGGCTATCAAAGACTCTGGTTGGAGGAGAGGGCAGGAATCCCAGCAGGAATGGCTGATGCTGGACCTCCAGTGTGCCCAAGCACTTCCCCCTGAGCCATGTGCCAAACCTCCTGGAAATCAGCGGTTTTACATGAGCAATTATAGCACTGAGTTATATTTATATATATATATATATATCACTACCACCTCCATGAAAAAGTGTCACTGGCTTCAGCACCAGCCCTGGTTTACCAGAGGTAATTTAGTTTTATTTCAGGTAGGAGAGTCCAGCCAACTCAATATCAAGTGATTATCATTTGCAAACCACTGAGAGATGCAGAGAGTAAATAGATCTACAAAAAGTTCTGGAGGCAGGGGACATACTGTGGCAGAGGAAATCAGTCTGTGAAGTGTTGTGAGGGAAAACACCATCACCACCCATCAGTCAGCTGCCTGCAGTCCTTCCTAAGGCCAAGCAAACAGCAGCTGTGGGCGCCACCATCCATGGAGGTGCTGAGGTTTAAAGAAATTTCTCTGGGATGAGCAACAGCCAGGTTGGCACCAACTTTGGGATCCAAATGGGAGAACTGGCACTGCTGAGCTGGGAGGGAGCAGACGTGGCCCAGGGTGCAGACACCACCCAGGCATCCCAGGAGCAGTGTCCCTGAAACAGCCACATCTGCTTGCATTTCATCACCGAAATGGTAAAGTTTGACTTTAGCTTGACCTTGCAATTCTCAAGCTCCAAGGGGAAAAAAAAAAAAAAAGAAGAAAAAAAAGAAAAAAAGAAGTAACAGAAAGCAGCTAAAAAGCAAGCAGGAACTAGAACAGGCTGTAACCTCATGATACAGGATGAATTAAAACCAAATGAGCTACTTTTCAATATAAGCAGTGTCTGGTGGGATTTTGCTGAGGATGCTGCAAAATTTGAACTATTTCTCTCCATAATACAAAATCCCCAAATCACTCTGTTTACACCAGTGTTGCCTGAACATTTCAGGACTCATACCTGGAAGCCCTTTGAAAAAAAAGTGTTAAAATTCCTCTCTGCTGGCAAGACGTGGCTTTTCAAAAAGCAAGATTGAGACATACTTGTTTTTCAAACTTCTCCGCAGGAAACAGTTGTCTGATGCTAATTAACAGTTGCTCCCCAGCACCCGTGACTCAGATCCTCGTTGGAAAACACTGGGGTTGTTCCAGGGGATCTGGCCCACTGGATGTCTCAGGTGGCTTGGGCAAGCAGCTCCCAGGACAATATTTAATCAATGTTTAATTGCTGCTGGTGGTGCTGGTCCCCAGGAGGCTGTGCTGCAGCCCCCCCCCCCATTCTTCACTGCCCCTCATTTTTGGGACATGGTGCACACACCAGGCTGCACTGGGGGGTCTGGGTTTACCAAATACACCATGACCATCAACACACTCAATTCCACCCCTCTGAGTATTCAAGTCTTTCATCCAGCAGATCTCCAGCTATTTAGACAAAAGATCATTAAGTGTCATCAAGTGTGTCAGTGGGGGTGAAAGAGGAGAAGCTGTTGGCTCTGCTCTAGTCCCAGTGATATATGCATTTCTCACCACGTCTGAGCTACAGTTTGGCTCCAGAAAACGCATTGCAGACTCAAAACCTGTACAAAAAAAATGAGGCAATGTTTTTACTTCTGTGAAAAAAACCTCATCAGCTGGTGAGCACGCACTGGGTATGTGTGTTTACGATATCAGAACAAAAAAATGGTGTCTGAGGGTCCCTCTTCCCGGTTTTTCACAGCATTCCAAGGGAACAGGCAGGATAATATATGCTATGGAAAGTCTTTTAATGAGTTCACACTACCCAGTCCTTTTCCAAAGGCAGAGTCAGTGCTGCAAATACGCTTTTATGATCTTCTTCTCCTCATCCCTGCAATCACACAGTGCAGTCTCTTCATAAGCCATGTGCCAACAAAATGTCCCCTAAAGCCACTGTCAGCCTGGCCCACAGCAATGACACCAGACCAACAGACCTTTCTCCTTCCGTGATGCCAACATTCAACATCTGGGTGACCTCCTGGCCCCGAAAAGGGTCATGAGAAAATTCCACCTGATTTCAGCAGGACCAGGATGCCACCTACTGCTCCCGATCTTCACATGGGTGCTCCCACATTAAAAGACACGAGCAGGAATCCCTTTTTCACACCACTGAGAAGAGGAACCTAAGGCTGGGTGTGGGGGACACGTTTCTGGGAGCAGGAACAGGGCAGAAGTTCAGACCAAGGGGGAAATCCCAGACCATCCTGCACAGCTTTTCTCGCGGTGATCCCGGAGCTCCTTTTCTTCTCTACCCAAATATTTGTACGACCCTTTAGAGACATTTTCTTTGGGTGATCTGACTTTTATTAGAGATGCCAGAGCTCATGGTGGCCTCTCATCACAGGTCACTGGTTAGAGGCACACGATAGTCACAGTGCTCTGGCACAGCAACTGGATCAGCCCGAGCTGTGACCTCGGTCCAGACACAGTTAATTCTCTCCCCTCTTGCCCTGACTTGCACTGCCTGAACTTTTGTTCGTCCAGCTGATGATCTATATCATCCTTTATGCAAACAAGCATAAATTGACTAATTAATCTCTGGGGTAACCCCCCCTGATTCCAGTGGAGCAGCACTCAAAGTGGAACAGACCTTTAATCTGCTCTTTGTTCCTGTAGCACAGCCTTTGCCTTGTCCACGAGTCGACGTAGACCTCTAATTATACGGATTTGACTCTTAATCTTTTCTGGTCTCGGGAGATTCCAGTTGCTGAAAATTATGGATTTCACTTGGAAACTGATGAGGATCTGTACAACATCACCAAAATGCCTCGCTGGAAAGCTGGGGATGTTTTGGACCTGTGCACCAAAACCAGTGCTGGGGACTAAGGGGCTCAGGATTAACCAGTGTGCTGCTGGGAAGCCTGAATTCCTGCAGCTTGGCTTTCACTCCCGGCCCTCAGCCACAGCAAAGCTTGCTTGTGCAAAATGCCACATTTGAACCCTTCTGCATCATCTCAAAGTTGAATTATTGCCCAAACCACTCACCCAGGGCAAGACAGAGAGTGCTTTCTGCAGTGTAGAAGCAGACAGGTGAGAATGGGAAGCACCATCACGTGTTTAAGTGGCTTCATGTGGCAAATACACGCCTTTCAAATCCCAGGCAGAGCCTTCTCCACCACCAGCTTTGCTGCTTTTCCCTTCCCCTATCCCATAAGTTTCTTCCCAGCTACAAGCAGCTGAAGGTTTTGTGGCAGTTATTTTCCAAGACCAAACAATAGATCCGAGCCACGACCAGGAATCCGAAGGTTTCCTTTTTTTCCCCAAGTGAAAAAGACGAGTTGCAGTTGACAGCTGTCCATAAAAATGGTAACATACAAATCCTATAATATAAACTAAAGAGAGACCAAAAGTACCACCAAAAAAAAAAAAAAAAAAAGGAAAAATGAGCTTGTTAGAACAGTCTGTATTACAGCTGTTTCCCTTGACAGTTTTCTGTACCCTAATACGCTCAACAAATTGGCAACCTGTCCTTATATATTTGCATCAGGATTCCCTTAAGGGAAATGTCTATATTATTCTGTTTTGGATAAAGGAAGCAGTTTGATATGACAGGTAGGTCAAGTGTTTCTTTAATAAAGCATGTGGGTAGGAAGAAAGAAATAGGCTGTTGTCAATGACTTGACAAATAGGTAGATATGCCCCCCTTGAGTATAGCCATGGAAAGCTACTAGATAAATAGCCCTTGTTATTTTGATTTAACCACTTGGCTGCTGAATACATCTTTTCTCAGAGAACAGCGTCTTCAATAAAGGTCATACCAGAGATTATTTTATAGATTCTGTAGTGAGGCATTAACTCAGTTTGAATTTTAGTTATGCAGAATAAGTCTGGACCAAAGACGGAAATTAATTCCTGTATCATTTGGATGAGGGTTATATTTAGATGTGATACTGGTGGAGGTTCACTTCAGCAAAGTTTGCCACCTGAGTTCAGCAGCATCTTCCTGAGTGGCCCCCTCATCCTTTTCCACTCAAAGGGACCATGAACATGAACAAGGAACCTCCTTGTCCCTGCGTGGGCAAGGAGCTGGATTTACCCCATATCCTCTGGAATTGCACCCCTTGTACACACACAAACAGGCTGAAAACCCTGATACTGCTGATTTGATGGCTGCTGTCCCAATTCAACCAGCAAGGGTTACCTGGGACAATTCTGAGAGAAAAACAGCCCCAGGATAGGAAATTACTCCAGTTCTTGAAGATGCTGGAATTTACCAGAGAAAGCCACTTCTGAGGGCTGAAGAAAAATTTTTGCCAAGGTGAACCTGGAAATCCTTCAGGAGCAGAGCCATCTCTAGTGAAGTTACACATGGAAATGGGCAAAATTGTCCAAGGCTGTTTGGCTGGTGAAGCCACCCACTGCTGGCACTGCAGGGATTTGGGAGCAGGAAAGGATGCTGCTGTAGCCAGATCCAGCATGGTCACAGAACTGGAACCATAGAATCATCAAATGGTTTGGGTGAGAAGGGACCTTAAAAATCATCTCTTTCCAACCCCCCTGCTCTGGGCAGGGACACATTAGACCAGGTGCTCCCAGGGACACCCACCCACAGGGTGCCCTCAGGAGGGAATGGCCCCACTCTCGGGGGGCCCCGTGGTTCCTGCAGCCCCAGAGCTGCTCCTGCTGGTCACAGGCAAACATCTGAGTGGTGCTCAAAGCCTGGATTAGGTAAACACGTATTTAGGGACCTTTTACAGCAGAGAGCACTCTCCCAATTAACTCAAAAGGCCCCCTAGGAGTTGTTAGGGTCTGTTGTGTAAACACATGGGAATGGGGATTTTGTAAGTCCTTTTTCTTTGCCCCAAGGAAGGTTTCTAATGCTGTAGTTTTGTGCAAAACCCCTCCCTCTGGCTGCAGCTTGGCAGGTTTATATACCAGGATAATCTTTTTGTGCTGAAATTTGGATAAAAATTCACATCAAGCTATTTGAACTAAAAGAAAACATCAGGAGGATCACACCTGTGGAGATACCTGATTTTCTCATCCCTAAGAAAATACTTCAGCTTTCTATAATATTTCTATAATATTGCATTTCTTGGCCCCTCAAGCACCTTTTCTGGACCCACAGCTGCCCCTGCCAGGCTGGAGGCTCATTATCCCTGCCCTTGGTCAGTTATAGGTTGACAATATAACAGTTATATATTAATATGTAATACGTTGTTATACCAACCGCATATCACAGACAATATTAGTAATTATTATTTATTAGATTACATTGTGTTGTATTATACTTTGACTACTATATTTTGGCTACTTTATTAACAATAATAAAATACAAAAACCTGTCTGGAATGTTTATTATTAGATAAATGCATAGAGAGATAAAATTGGATAAAATTTTTAGGGACTTCAAAAGTATCACCTTCTTTTTCATTATTTTATTCTTGCATTCCTAATGCATCCAATGTGGTTTTCCAGCTGCAGACTCTTCTGCATGGAAAAAGCTGCTATTTCCCTAAATCAGTGTAAACTGCTGCTCTCCTTATCTGCCCAAAAGCACATTTTCTCCTGTTTGTAACTGGGCATTTCTAGACTGTTGACCCAAACAGGGAGAGGACAGAGTTTCATATCTTTTTTATTCTTCATAGAAGTGGAAAGCAGAATTTATGCCTTTGCTTTGGGGAAGTCCTTTTCACCATACATGGTAGCACACACAGCTTGGCAGACCCTGTTGTGTTTTCCATATTAAGCCATATCCAGGGGTAGCAAACAGGGAGCTGTGGCAGAAATCAGAGGCAGATGAAAAGTCATGGTTGGATTTGATGATCACATCCTCACCCTTCTGCTTTTCACAGCAGCCCAGAAGGAAGACCTGAGTGGTGCTGAAGCCAACAGAAAAACTGGTGGCATTGTGCAGAGTGCAGCAACACTGCACAGGTTTTTCTTCATTATCTCATTAGTTGTTGCCAGACTTAAAGAAAAACTCATGTGCAGGGCAACCACACAAAGGTGCCTCACGGTTTTCAAGGGGGCTTTGCCTTTGGAAGGCCATGGGCTCATTGTCCCTGGAACTGTTCGAGGCCAGGCTGGATGGAGCTTTAAGCAGCCTGGTCTTGTGGAAGGAGTCCCTGCCCACGGCAGGGGGGTTGGAACTGGGTGCTCTGTGAGGTCCCTCCCAACCCAATCACCATTCTGTGAGTCCATGATAATGCAGCAAGGCTTCCAGATGCCTTCTTGGAGACTTTGTGCCATTATTAATGGCATTAGCATTGTCCCTTCTTCTGTCACAACTACCCATTACAACGAGTAGTCATGGAAAATACAACTCCAGACACAACCACCTAAGACATCAGCCTGTCCCAAAAGTCTCCCAGGTCTGTCCAGGTCTCTCACATTTCATGTACCTCCTTCTTCTAAACAGTGCATGTAAAATTATTCAGGGAAACAAAAGGCAGAAAGAGGAGCAGAGGCTTGTTTTAGTAATCTTTGTGTGGAGCAAGAACTGACAATTTTGGGCTTTTCAGTAATGGTCTCTGGAGGTTGAGGACTGTGGGCTGGAGTTTGGGAAGAGTCTTTGTCTTTTAAATGATGGAAACATCACAATAAAAGGAAAAAATCCTACATTCTCTTCCAAGGAAACAAATTGTGTTTCAGTTAAATGTTTCTGTTTAAACTTGTAGATGCTTCTGGTGCTATTTAATATATTTTTGCATTTGATGTTCCCGTTTCATTTTGTTCCCAAAACCAAGGAGTTTCAGTTAACATCACCTGGAGCAGTTTGGGTTCTGGTCACTTAATTTTCCTCATTCACCAGCACAAAGTCATTGTGTTTGAGTCACCTAGCCTATGGCGGGGAGGGGGGGAAGAGAGAAAAGAAATTATTTTGGAATAACACATTTTCTTTATTTTTTCCCTTTAATGAAAACATTCCCACTTCATTTGTAATTCGTGAAACTTCCTTTTTTCCTGATTTTCTTTTCCCAGCGTAAGTTTCAGCCTAAACAGAGTTGACGTATTCCTTTTAATGTGTTTTGAAAATATGCTTAATGGTGCTGAAAGCTAAGGAAGCTCAAATATAATTCCACGAGCCTGAGCCCACCAGAAGCCTAATGCAAACATTATTATAAAAACCCTGCAATGGTTAGAGGTTTCAGGGAAACCTGGGGGTTCGTTAACAACATCAGAAACATTGTCTGCACGAGGAAAATGTGTCCTGTTGTTTGGCATCTTGACGGCTGCTCCATTTTGCTTTTTTTTTTTTCTGCACCCAGAAAATCTGTTTCCAATGTTTCTGCCACAGAGAATATGGAACAGCGGGAGCAGGAGCAGAAGTTGCTGCGAGGGGGGGATTTGGTGATTGTTATTCAGCTCACATCTCTGACAGGCACACTCCCTCTCCCCGGATTTCTCCTGAGAAATGGGCTGAATAAAGAGCGGCTCCGAGACGAAGGGCAGGAGAGAGGAGGAATATTTCTCCTATCCGCATGGGACAGGCATGAGAGTTGTCCAGCAAACATTAATCAAGAGTCCTTTTACCTTTCTCCAGCAGTTAACTTTTGCCCAGAGGTTGGTGTTCGGGCAGGGCAGGGGCTGAGGGGATGGGAGCTCTGGGGCAGCCAGAGCCGAGAGCTCGTACCCCTCGTGCCAAGCCCCCTCACCTCCCTGCAATCCCGAGGACTGGCAGTTCTAGGGAGTTTGTCGCTTGGCCAGGTCATGCCCCACCCCGAGGACATGTCCCCAGCACACTCTGCAAACACTCATCTGCCCTGGCCCCAGAGGAGCAGCGATTCCCTGGGCTGAGCATCCAGGACAGCGCTGAGAAGCCAGTTTGGAAACAACAGCAGATGGCTTCAGTCCTCAGTGAAAGACCATCTGTGAAGATCCGTGTCCATGGTGGTTTTTCAGGAGAAGAGCTCCCTCACTCACCCTGGCAGCAGCTCCTGCTACGCTGAGGCAAAATTCCAGCCGGGACTCTTTGGTGGTGTGTGGAATTCTGCTCCAGGCAGACACACAGCTCAAGCATTGCCCTGAAATGTTTGCTGGGAAGCTACTGTTGTAACTTCCAAAAGAGGCAAAAGCAGAGGCTTCTCTAGATGTTTTTCCCTTCCCACCTCAGCAGGGCAGGAGTGTGCTCCATTCCATCCCCAGCCAAAACCTTTCTGATCTCACACGGCCCCTGGGTGTTCACACAGTGACATTCCTTTGAGGGATGGGGACCTAAAACCTGAATAACCTTCTTGCAGCACAGAAACAACACAGGGCTTCTCTCCCCACCAGCCACAAAGGAAGGATTTCATTCAATACCAGGGGCTCCTTCCTGCATGCCTTGTGCCAAGGAGCACGTGGAAAAATGGACTGAAGAGCCTCTGCCTGTTTGAAATTAGGGAAACACCACCTTCACATGGCACTTGTCACCAACTGCCTTACACAGCACTGGCTCATTTTTGGCTGTGTCACCTTGGGACTCTTCAAGATGAACCTGAGCAGAAGCCTGTCTGTCAGGTTGTCCTGCCCTGACGGGTTTGCCCAGGGAGGAATGGTGTTGAACTGCCCTTGTTGTCCCTCTGCACGTGACAGCTGCACAATGCCCTCACCCTCCCATTAATCCTTCCTGTGGATCCCCCATTTCCAAAAGAACTGGGGCTGGAGTTGTGACAGGAGCAGTGCCTTCCATGGCAGAGCTGATTACAGGATGGAGACCTCGTTTTTATTATTTGGATCATCCTGTGCACACAAAGCAGAAACAGCCTGTCCTGCACCCATCCCAACCCTCCCTCAGCCTTCCTGGCTGCTTCTTGTGCTGGCTTTGAATTCCAGCTTTGTCATCAAGCTGCATCCAATCTGGCACAAAATCCCAAATTCTGTTCTTTGGAATGTCACATCCAGCTGTTTCAGGCCAATTTTCTCATTTCACTTGTTTTTTAAAAAAATTCAGAACAATTACATAAACACAACTCTTTTCTTTGGGGTTGTCTTTTTTTTTTAGCCTTCACTTCAAATGGGAAATTATCTTTGTTAGAAAAGATATCCTCCTCTGAAAAACGTGCTTAGCTGTGTGAATTCATTCACAAGAATATTCACTGTTACTGAATTAGCAGCAAAAGAAGAAAGGAAAGAAAACCTGAACTCAGTGAACCATGATCAAGTAATCCGAGGAAATCAGCATGTTTCTCTCTAGACAGTTCAGAATACCAAATGCTAAGACACAAGAATCCCACTAAATATACCTCTTCTCCTTATCTCTGTAAATGTCTAACAGTATTTTCAATTCTCATCATTTTATCATGAGTCATCTGCATTTACTGGTGATTTAGATCTTGGATCAGTTTTTAACCCAACAATTTAAGCTTTCTTTTTTTTCTTTAGAGCATATCCAGCCTTCCTGAAAGGCACATGAGTGCAAAATGTTCAGCCTTCAGAGAGTGAATAAAAGAAGCTGATATTAAACATTGCTCAGCTCCAGTTCTAAGTCAAGTTCATGATTTCTGAAAGCTTGGATTAAGCAGCAGAGCTACTTGAAAACAAAGAGACTTGAAACGATATGGAGTAGAGTAAGCAGTGATTTTGGCACACAAGGTCTTGATTTTATTTCTAGTCATTCTTTTTTTTCCATTGCTTTTTTGCCTAAAAATCCCTTTTAAAAGCACTATTCCAGGTTTCACTGCTCAACACCAGGCTGGCATCATCCAACCACTCCTCATCTCTCCACCTCTGACTGTGAATTAACACTGGGTGGATTTGGGAGGACTATTATTATTATTATTATTATTATTACTATTACTATTATTATTATTATTTCTATTAGGAAGAAATTCTTCTCTGTGAGGGTGGGTAGGCCCTGGCACAGGTTGCCCAGAGAAGCTGTGGCTGCCCCATCCTTGGAAATGTTCAAGGTCAGGTTGGACGGGGCTTGGAGCAACCTGGGCTAGTGGAAGATGTCTCTGCCCATGGCAGAGGGTTGGAACAAGAGGATCTTTAAGGTCCCTCCCAACCCAAACCATTTGATGATATAAGGTATTATATGACATGACATGACTAAGCAAGGGCAAGGTCCTTCATCTTCAGCTCATCTTCAGCCTCAGACATGACGGGTGCTGATCCAGCAGCTCGCTGGCATGGAGGTGCCCCTTGGTGCTCCCTCTCAGAGCCTTTCCCAAAGCTGCAGGAGGCTGTGCACTGCAGCCTAAATAATTAGTGAAAACCTGGTTTCCATATTTGCTTTATTCTTTGATTATAATAAAAAAGGGAGCAGGGGAATTCAGGCAGCAGCCAATGCAACCACCCCCCAGGAGGGGATGCCCACGGCGAGTCCTGGCCCAGACCTATCACATGGATGGGGCTGGGGCTGCCAACTGCCCTACTCAAACTCCATGGAGACCCTGCCTTCAGCTGAGCTCTGGGCTGGCAAAACACCCCAGGGAGGGTTGGATGATGCCTGGCCACTTCCAGAGCCACCAGCAGCACCCATGATGCTCCCCCCAGCTCCAGTGTCCTCAGCTGCAGGGAGGGAGGGGGATCAGAAGTGCTCCCCGTTTGGGCAAGGAGGCAAAACAACATAAATCATATTTAGTCTGCCGAAACCTCCAAGTGATAAAACAGTTGAAAAGACTACTTGATTTATAAAACACATATGGAGGCCTTAATCAAGCCAGGAATGAGGTAATTTCTGCCAATTAAGTCTCCCTCATTCTGCAGTTGGAAGTAATCAAAACAAAGGTAGAATTATCAATGGCATGTCTATGTGCTGCAGCCCCAGAAAATACCTGTAATGTTGGGGCTACAGTAAATCACCTCTCACCATGTGCCAGGGAGGCTGGTGCTCTCAGCTCCCCTGGACCTGGGGGGAAAGGAAGGCTTAGAATATTTACCTAATTAATGGGTAGTATTTTGAACTTATCCTATCTAACTTTCATTTTACAGCAAAAGGCAGCATTGTAACTAAATGGCATAGGGATAGAGTTAACTCCAAGCTCCCATTTGGAACCAGTTTATGTCTGTCCCCACTCCAGTCCCCCTGCTACTCACTGGAGCTGTTGGAGGGGTTTTTTTGCCCAGTGTAATTTATCCAGGTCAAGGAGGTTGCACTCTTTGCCTCCTGTTGGAATATCCTCATTATTATGTTGTTTGTGCTAGTAGTGATCAAATGGTAAGAACTGCTCTCACACAAAATAATAGGGGAAGTACTGTGGCTATAATTATTTAATATTATACACAGAATACCTGCCAGACAACATTAAAAAAAAAGCCATGAATTAATTGGATTAATGTAATGAGTGATAAACTGACAGTAACAGTACTTTGAACTCCTATGCAACTTCACACAGAGGTCTGAGACTTCAGCCACACATTAGTGGTTCTCCCAACACCTCTATAATTATTCATATGTTAACTTTAATTAGGAAAAAAGTCAGACACAGCTTTGTTTCATGTGGATGTAGCAAGCTCATTTAACCTGAGCAGCTTGCACGCTACTCTGATCCAAATCATTCCTCTGCCATTGCAGAGGCAAACAGCGGAGCCAAGAAATCTGCAAAAGGACTTAGATGCCCAAGCACGAAATTATGATCTTCAAACCTTCATGACCTTGCAGCAAGCATCTATAAAGATCTGTGTTTTCTGCATTAAAGTTCTCCAGATGTCTAAAATTCCCAGAATTTCTCTGCTCCTCTGTGTGCATTGCAGCTCAGGGCTTATCTCACACGTAAACCGTGTCGGCATCTGCAGAGGAAGTTCCTCCACCCTCTGCCCCAGCAGCGCCCAGCCTGGCAGGCACCCTCACATGGGAGAGGAGCACCCTGAGGTCCAGTCCCAAACACAGGTGAAGTTTAGGAGCTGTACACAGAGATTCCCTCCTCCAAATGCAGAGGACCCCTTTCTTCTCGTGCACCATGTCAGTGCACCATCACAGGCAGGATATCCCATCAGCGGAGGTTGGCAGCACCAGGGAAGGTTGGACACGGGGCAGCTCTTGCAGGACCCAGCAAGGGGAGCACCCTTGGAGGGCCCAGCCTGTGCACCCACCTCTGGCAGCACAAGCAACCAGTGTGGGGAGGAGGAGCCCTCGCCAGTGCCGTGCCCTGTGGAACACTGCAAGGGCAAGTGGTGCGGGTGCCTCCACCCCAACCCTGGTCTTTCCTTCACCTCTGGAGGCTGTAGACACGTCCCAGCAGGTTGGTGTTTTTAACTCTTGGGGAAACACTGGGGCCAGGTGATGACAGCTGCTCCTGCAAGGCGGAACTGTGACCTGGGGATGATGCACAGTTCCCGCTCCTGGTGTGCAAAGCGAGCGGCTGCCAATTAAAGCGCGTCCTTCCTTCTCCGCTCACCCGGGATTTCCTCCTGCCCAGCCTCAGCATGCCAGGGTACCACCTCATCCCAGGCATTTCCTTGGCGTAGTCCAGCATCTCTCCATGGCTCGTGCAAGCATAGCACAGGATGCTGGAAGTTACCCCACGTGCTCCGCAGCTCCAGTGGCAGCAGGAGCGTCACTCCATAGCACTCACACCAGGAAAAATACAGACACAGGACCAGGGCATACACAGTCAGTAACAGGGACTTTGGTACAGACATATCAGATGTGCTCCTTCAAATACACGTCAAGGACACAGGGAATCAATGTGGATACCACAAAATGAAAGGAGAGTCTGACACAAAAGGATGAACTCCCCGAATCAGTCCACTGGGAGACCACAACAAGGAAACATATAAAGTTCTGCTGTCACTCTTTGAACATTGCTGTTAAATCCTCAGCTGCTGGAGACACATGGAGAGGCGAGCAGCAAAAACTCCCTCTCTCCAAAGGCATAGTTCTACCCAAACCCACTGCAGAAAAGGCCACTCTGCTTCTAAGTAGAAGGCTCAGGAATTAAAAGATAAGTTATAAACACCTTCCTCCCACTACTGAAGGAGGTTCTCTTTGAACTAAATACTCTAGTTTTGTTATTTTTAGAGTTATCAGTATTTTAATGGTCCATTTGTTTATACAGAGAGGGTGATTCATTTCAGTCTCTTAAATAGGGGACGTTTGCATCCTCAAAAAGTGACTCTTGCTTTATCCCAGTGCACAGCTAGTTAGCACTACACCAGAATAACATCAAACCAGTTCAGCAGGTGACTCAGGGGTTGTTTTCATTAAACAGATCATATCTCCCTGCAAGGAGATTTGTAGCAGAACTGTACCCCTGCTTTTCAGAAATGCTCTCCAATCCAGAGGGTGGAGAACCTGGGTATCATTAGAGTAGGAGAGGATTTTTTAAAGAATAAACAATTATGGTAACTAAAAGAAAGCAAACTGTTCTCCTGAATCTTATCATATTGGTCAAAATATCTATCAGAGGGCTGGATAGGTCCAAGGTGGAAGCTGGTCCTCAGTCAGAGCCATTCCCAGTCCAGACAGGGACAGGTCTCTGCCCAACTTCATACAACAATGAAAGGAAATACAGAAAGATTAACTGAAGCACTAATTCCATTTTAATGAAATGCTTTGTATCAACATCTATTTCACTTACAATAGGCAATTTTCTATTTCCAGGTACATTTTAAAGCTTACTTAAGCTTCATTTGTGAGGTGTTTTTATTGATGGATTTATATTGGATTAATAATGGATTGACATTGCTTTTTGTTCTATTGTAATCCCAAATCCAGATCCAAAAGATATTCTTATGTGGATGCAGAGCAGCAGCAGCAGAATCAATGAAGCTGTTCTTGTGTTTAACCCAACTGCTGTGTTGCACCAGGGCACTGGCACAGGAAAGGCTTTAGACTCTCTTCTAAATTTCTCCTCTTGCTGAATTAGTGTTGAAATTGTGAATTTGGGGTCACACTAAGGCTTGCTGTGAGTAGCCCCAGCTCATCCAACCCCTGCATCTCTCAGTGTCAACAGGATCACAAAGAACTGCTGCAACAATGCCAGCACAAAGTCAAAGGGAAAAAAACATTAAACATGGAAGGGATGGTGCAACCCTTGAATTCTGTGTCTGCAGAAGATCTCAGAACACCCTTTCCTTCTGCCTACCTGGCACAACCTCCTGCTGCCTGCTCATACCATCCCAGAACGGACTGATAGAAATTGTGCTGCTAGGCAAAGGAGAGGAGAGCTGGAAAGTCACTCCCATTTATCTTAAATATTTGAACCAGGTGCACCTACACACAAGAAAAAAAAATCAAAAGGTTGCTATTCATTACTGTATTGCTGCAATTGTTTGTTCTGTAATTAGTGATGATAGGTAAGCAAGCTGCAAGGAAAGCAAATAAGAAGTTAGTAAATGGAGCAGCATTCCAAGTGGGCAGAAAAGCAACAAAATGAGACCAGAAAATGACACTGGAAGGGTACGTTAATCTCTGTTCACTTATTACTTCATTAGCACCTGACTTTCAGGTTGAGGGGTTTCTGCCTGAGCACAGTGAGGGGATGGAGCTCCTGGATCAGCTCTGGGCTCAGGTGTGCAGCAAACTGTGCCAGGCCAGTTGTAGGACATCAGTCAGCAGGTTCTCCTTGATGGATTAAACCAGCAGAGAGGTCTTACCCCCAGTCACATGGCAACGGAAAGCAGAGGGGTTTCCACTGACTGTCATGCCCAGGGACAGTGCCAGTGCCAGCATCACTGAAGCTCAGCCTGGCTGTTTGAAGAGGGGGAAGGGCTCCCCCGGGGGCAGTTTTTGCTGAGAGATTGAGGTTTTTCAAGCAAACAGATCATTTTAAAAGCCTGTTTCCATCACAGATTGACTAATGTTTGAAAGCCTGAAACTTCGGATATGCCAAGTGCTCTCTGACATTTTATGGGGCAAAAAAATAACAAAAAGGGGGAAATACAGCTTGGCTGCCTTTGGGAAAATACTATCTAGCAGGGAACCACAGTTAAAACCTGTGCTCCTGCTTCAGCTGACTGATGGCTCCTTCTGATCCTCCCCAAGACTGAAAGCTGACCATCCACCCTGCTCCTGGCAGGCCAGCTCTCACCTCCTCGGTGGAACAAGAGGTATGTTAGAGATGAGGGTTGGAAGGATATTCTTCTTAAGAAAAAAAAACAACCAAACATATTTCAGGGTTTGGAAAGCCCCGTGTTGCACATGCTGACGTGCCACCATGTGATCACACCACCACACCACACCAGCGCCTGCCTTGGTGTTACTGCACTCACATTTCACATCATTCTCAGTCACATTGCACATCTTTTGGGGAGGAGATGTAGGTTAGTTGTCAAAATTATTTCAGCACTGAAAGGTGAAGAGAGGAGCTTGAGTGATTTGAAGACAGCCTAGAGGAGGGACTTTTACAAACACTGTTTTCTGTCAATTTTAGCTCCGTCCTGAGCACACAGACCCATTGCCTAGAATGCACTTCAATAGATGGCGGAGTTTCTAATGGAGTTTTTTTTACATCTCCATATCTTATCTTCATCTTGAACTACTCAAACAACTTCACACCTAGTCAACTCAGGCCCTGAGGCTTCTCAAGGGTGAGGGCTGCACCCTGATACCTCATCACCCCCGGAGCTGAACAATGGAGAGGTTCAACCCACGGAAAAATCAGTGTTGGGCAACTGTCCCGCCCCAGGAGGTCACGGCAGCCACACACCTCCACCACCCTCAGCCCTCAGAGGAGGGCAAGGTGCTTTTAATCAGCACAGAACATAGGAAAACTCATTGGGAATGGGAATTTTCACAGGATCTGGCTTTTTTTCTACTTTATTCATACCCCAAGTGGGGCACGGTCCCCACTGTGCACCAACTCTCGGCTGGAAGGCAGCAGGTATTCTGGGGTTCAACCACTTCTTTGTTGGGGCTTGAAGAGGAGTTCCTGCTTAGTAATTACTCATAGCAAAAACAATCTCTGCAGAGTCAGCTTTGTCAGTGACAGACAGTCCTGAAGGCTTGTCAGCCCCTCCTAGGTCACCTGGTGCACAAAGCATGATATAATGAAAAATTAGAAAATAAAAAATAATTTAAAAAAGCCATTCAAGGCCCTGGCTCTGTTGTGGGGGCCTTGTAATTAAATAACTCCAAATAAACGGCCAAGGAATATCACACAAAGGCCTGAAAAAAGCCCAACAAAGTGATAAGATCACTTATTAGTGCCAAACTTCTGATTTAATTATATATTCCTGGAGCCCTGTTCTCAAGGGAACTGCTTACACAACCACGTGGTGAAACAAAAGAAGGGATTAAAACCTGTGGGAGAGAAGCTGGAGAATTTGTTCCCAATTCACAGTCTCCACACATCTGACAGAGGAGGACTCTGAGATTAAAGAACCGAGGAGGCTAAAGGAAAGGATTTTCATATTTTTTTTAATGATAGGGAGGTAATAAAATACTTGTTATCAACCTGAAATGGAGAGTCACAACACCTCTCTCCTTAAGGGAGTTAATATTCACACCAGGGACAGGGGGCACCTGTCCCCTTGAATTATCATCTCTCAACTGACCTTTTATTTTTAGATAAGGTCCTTCAGAGTTTATCTGTCTCACACTTTGCTTTATCCCAGCTGCCAGGTTCAAGCTGGCTGGACATGGAAGGCTGGGCTGGAACCAGTTCAACTCATCAGGGTGATGTGAGGGAGAAGAGCTTTACTCTGCGTTTTGTGAACAGACATTTGGACTGCTGGCAGTGTCTGAGGAGAGCAGATCCCATCTCAGCTGTCACCTCTGCAGAGAGGAGCCACCTCCTCTCTGTCTGCCCGTCACAAAGCCTATAATTGAGCAGTTAACTGTGATAACCACCTCACTCTTGCCCACGCACTGAGCCTGTTTCAAAACCTTTTAGTTTTGTCCTTGCACATTTTTCCTGTTCTTTCCTTTTCTCCCTCTGTTAGCATCTCCAAGCTTTTGTTCAGGCCATATCTTTTGCCATCTTCTTTATCACAAACCCAACTTATTTGGCCTTTCTTGTACCTGCTTCTTCCCAAAGGATCTGTTTAAGCAGCACCAGCTCCCAGTGGTGACATTGCCATGGCCGGTTATGGGAGCACCTTCATTGGTAAATGCTATTTTCAAACCTTTTTCTTCACAAGACTTGTTCCTCATGAGCCCCACAGAGAAGTCCTAAACTGAATCCTTAAAAATCGCCATCTCCAAGTTCACATATCCGCAGAGATTCAGCAAAACCTTGTGCATCCTTTTCCAAAGAGCATCACCAGGCTCCACCACATGCTCATGTGTTGCTGGAACCCACAGCCAAAGTGGAGACTGACCTAAAAAGGTCTTTCTTTTCCTTTTCTCTCCACTTTTGCCCAATTCCAGCATGACAGCAGCACAAAACGTGCTCCCCTCATTGGGCAACCAGCTTGTAAAAACTGCCAGCTCCAATTACTTTCAGAAAAATATGGAAGCACCCTGTAGGGATGCCAGCCACAAGCTGAGATACCTCAAGCAAGCTGGCCACGTAGGGCACATCACACAAGTGCCCCAAGTGCCCAGCAAGTCACCTCTGGCTCCATCAGAAGGGGATGAACAGTGTCAGGGATGCAGCAACCAACCTGGCAACAGGGAGGAGCTCAGCAACTTCGTGCTTGTTGGAGCCCATCTGGTTTTGCCTTTCCTGAGCAGCCTGTGATGCTGAAACACTTAATTTGCAGAGGGATTGGCTCAGACAGTGTCTGCTGCCCTCAGGGGCTGGTCCACAACACGAGTGCAGGCACTCCGTGGGTCTCCAAGCCTGCAGCAGCCCCATGGGAGCCAGCAGCCAGCTTTCAGACAAGTGAAGCTGCGATCCTGGTGTCGTGCACTTAAAAACCGAGCACTTTATCACCTCCAGGCTCCTGAGTCACCAAACAGCAAGACACATAGCAGGTTTTCTCCCAAGCTTTGGAAGGTTCTAAAGGTAAAGAGGCTCATTACAAGGAGGTTTAGCCAGTAATCAATCATTCTTAAGGACCAAGGACTTAATAGCTGTTAAAGATCAGATCACAGCTCCAGAGCCTGAATACACTGTCAGGAGGAGACACTTGCCAGCAAGAGCATGAGCATCTCACAGCTTGGTCTGGTCACTCCCCCCTCCCAGGGCAGAGGCGGCCCCAGCACTGCAGAGATGATTCTCTGCCTGTCCGAGATAATCCTATTCAAAGCAATCATCTGTTAAACAGCTGGAGGGAGGCCAGCCCACACACTGCCGATCCGAACCTGAATGTTCCCACAACCTGAGGAAGGAGCTCAGGATCAGGAAATGTTTTGAAAAAAAAAAAAGAAATATCACATGAGAAGGGAGAAAAACACTGAACTGCTCTCCAAAGGCAGTGGCCAAGCTACTGTTTATTCAAGAGATGCGTCGAAGCTTTGCAAAAATGCCGTTGGCATGTGAGGCAGACCCTCCTCCCCAAGGAGCAGCCAAGCAGGGTCCATGGAGCCCACCACGATGTGGTACATGGGCACTGTGCTCCCATCCCTCTGCTGTGAGGGTGCAGGCAGTGTGTGCCAGCCCACGTGGGTACCACGAGGCCGAGGAAGCTGCTGTGCTCCATTGCCAGTCCCAAAGGCAGCTCAGCACAGCTTTTTACCCCACCCTGAGCCCTCCACCCATCTGTGCAGGGATTTGGGCCAAAGGCTCCCAGAAAGGACCCCAGTGCAGATTGACCCTGGAAATATCTCCCAACACGCCCATCTACAAGGAACCTTTTGGGTGGCTGTTTGGATATTTAAAGGAAAAATTCTGTGTTATGACAAACAGACAGTTTTCCCCATTTATTAAATGCTCATAATTTGTTTTAATGGTTTCTCTAAACAAGTAGACTTTTTTCTCAGCTCTTTGAGCTTTTAAATGACACAACTGTTATGTTAAAAGGGAAAAGAGTGATGATTTACATTTGGAGCAGGGCGGGGGCGGCGGGGAGACAGCGGGACAGCTGCAACCCATCGGACGTGGCTCTGCTCCTCACAGCTCTTCTGTTTGGGCCATTGCAGCAGCTCAGGGTCTCTCAGTGCCCTCAGCACCAGCTGTGGGCTTGGTGAACACAGGTGGTGGGTTCTCCTCTGTGCCCAGTTGGGACAGACCGTGCCATCCACAGTGCTGCAGCCAGACCGAGTCACCCTTCCCTCTCCGTGGAACCCGTGGAAGATGAAAAGTGTCCCCTAAAACCTGAGTGAGATTCTCTGGACCATAACCAAGCCAGCATCCTTGGTTAACGGCAACCTCTACTTGCAGTTGGGGTGAACCAGTGTGAAAATCAGACACTCTTTATGTTTTCAACTTATAATTAATATCAGAAAGTAGCTGGCATGCTTGGCTCCCTGCATGGTAGTGTGGCCAGTGGAGATCTTATGGAAATCAATGAATTACACAAAATAGCATTAACTGTACTTACGATGAATGTTGCAAATACTGTTACATCAGCCACAAGTGGCAAACCAGATGAACAAGCTCCACTTGCTTTCCCTTTATGTACAAAATTCATCTCTTCACGAGAATGCTCCCAGCCATTGGTGCCAGCTGCAGGGCTCTTTCACCTATCTCCCTCAACCTCTTCTCCTTGTGTCTCTGGAAATCATCTCTCTGCAGCAAAAACTAGAAGAGGAGATAAAACAATTTTGGGTGCACAAACCCCCAGAAACTATTCTTTTCAGGAAACTTCTTTGGATGGCAAAACACCTGACTGAGGATTTTCAAAAGCCGTGGGGCGGGTTGGTTTATCTGATCCCCCACGGGTATTTTGGGTGGCATCTGCTGTGATTATTTCCTTCCTATGTACATAATCTGCAGGAAGCATGGAGCTACACAGCTACACAGGGGATGAATTCCAAAGAATATACATGAGATAAACAGCATGTTACACTCATTTACAGAGCAGAAAATAGGAGCTTCTGCGTCTCCAAGGCTCTGTAAAAATCAATTCCAGCTTGAAGCTCCAGATGATAAAGCAAAGGACGCACAGACCCACTCGAGAGCTGATCACCCTGCTCCTTGTTTTCCTCTTTTTTCTGCTTTTGCCTCTGGTCGTTGTTTTTCAAAACTCTACAATGTTTGTGCAAACTTCCATCTTGGAAGCCCAACAGAATAAACAAGAATATACAAGAGGCGCAAGAAAAGCCAACAGACGGGAAAGAGGTTTCTTCTCTTTTTTTTTTTTTTCAGTTTATGGGTGTAACCATTGCGGCTCTAGAAAATATGCACAAAAATAGCCACAAAACCACACACAGCAGTCATTCAAATTTTCCACCTATCCCTATCAGCAACTCAGGTACTCATTCAACCTAGTCCCAAGAAAAATTTACACCGAGTCCTTATAAAATACTTAGGAAGAAAAGAAGCCTGGTTTCGGAGGGGTGAATTTTTCACGGCCAAAAGGCTTCCTCAAAATCTATCAGGGATTGGAACAAATTGGTGGTTTATCCCAAGAATCCTCTCTGAACTCACCATCTGCTTTGGAGTACAAGGGACAAGGTGTTCCCTGAGAGAAGAGCAACCAGATAATGAAAGGTAGATCCTGTATTAAAATGAAGTCCTGGAGCTGACTGGGGTTTGCTGTAGCCTTGAGAGAGCAAGGACTGGCTGAACAACAAGAATTCAGTTTTGGGGGAGAAAAAAAAAAAGCAAAAGCCAAACATTAAAATGTAAGCTTCAGTAATGGGTCCTGTTCCAAACTGACACAAAACTAAAATCTTTCCCTGAACAACTGTGAGGAAAGTATGATGTGCTGGGGGAAACTCTGCCTCACAGAGGATCTCCAGCCCAAAGCTACAATGCCAGACAATACTTTTGCTTCTTACCAGGCCACACAGAGCAAATCTATGAACTAGGAGCTTTGGCAGACAAGTGCCACCCCTGTGAGGCTGTTTAGTTTTCTGGGCTTTGTATGCTTTAGAAGAAATGCTACTCTGTTCCCAAGAGATCTTTCCCAGTGCAAGCTGCGTAAAAAAATAATAAATTTCTTTGGAAAAAAAAGAAAAAAAAAAAAACAAACCAAACAAACAAACAAAAAAAAACAAAACAAAAAAACCACAAACAAACAAACTTTCTGGTTCAACTCATTGCTGTGTTTCGAATTTTAAAACATCTTTATAAACCCCCACTCCCAACCAACTGTAGAGGTTTTACAGACCATATACAATGCAACCTCTGCAAGCTGCTTCCAAAGATGGACCTCTGGCCAGAGCAAGGATGTGCTGAGCCTCCATAGTCCTCTTCTGCTCACCAACATCCTTGAAGGTGTCAGCAGGAGCAGTTTCTCCTGCCTCACTTGTCCTTCATGGTCTTTAGGAGGAGCTGCATAGATGGATGGATGGCAGGGATACACCCTGGAATATCCACAGAGGGGGCAAGGTCCCCCTGCTCAACCTCATTCTTTGGGGTTGTGACCAGACCTCTCTCTGCAGAAGAAAAAAGATATTTTGCCAAGAGAATTTCCAATCCACAATCCAAACAGGTCTTCTTGTGTCCACAGAAGCTTACAATTATGGCAGCATCCTATCTGTGGCAGTGGTGCACAGGGACATGGCTTAGTTGGTAGCATTAGGTTTACTTTTCAACTCAATGATCTCAGTTATTTCCAGACTAAATGATTCTATTATTTCCAGTGAGTAACTCAGGAGCACTACCTGTGCAGAAGACTATATGCCTCTGAATTCTACCTGCTTTTGACACAAGTGAACACCACCAGGTTTCTGATCTCACACCTTCCCACCAACACGACATGGAGGCACCATTCACACGACTGAGAGACACAAGGGAAACCACTAATTGCCTTCCTTGACAGCATCTATTTGGACTATGCAAATGCTATTTTGCCATAGCCCAATCCAAAATATCATGGGCAACCTTGGCTCTACTGAAATCAGTGGAAATGTTACCCTTGGTTTCAACAGGGCCAGGTTTTTACCCGTCTTACACAACCCAGTTGTTTCATAACCCAACCTTCCACCCACTCGCAGAACCCAGATGGTCCTGAATGAAAGAAAATTCACCTCTTTCCCTGGCATCCCAATGTGTGGCATATTTGCAACAGGCAGGCTGCAATGCACAAAGAGGGAGAGGTTGAGTCATTGATGCTCTGAGTGCACCATTCTTCAGGTAAATTAAACCAAATTTATAGTAGTCCTATTTGGAGAAAATCCATGTTAGACCAGCTCTCAGTGGCTTATAAACAAACCAAAGATGCTCAGCTTTCCTCAGAAGAGAAAGAGTCCTTTGTAACACTACAGGTACCTATCAGTAGTTAAACTGGAATCAAAGCTAATCCCTGGATTTCTAGCCTCACATGGCTATTAGGGTAGACATTAAAGTTTAATAGAGCAGGCTGTTTGTGTTACAGCTGGAGTGACAGGCCAAGGATTAGCATTTCAAATTATGAGTTGTGATCGCATCCAGTTCTGAATTTCCTGTAAATTGTAAGATTGCAAAGGAGATAACAGCATTGCAAAGGGAAAAATCAGTGTGTGGACAAGAAAATGGTATCTTAGCCAACAGCCAATGTAGAGACACATAAATTGCCAGAATAATCAAGTTAAATCAAGTGTATTTTGCGGGAAAATGGTTTGTAGAGGTATATTCACAGAATATCCATTTTTTGCAGAAACAAGAGATGGTATTTCAAGAGAACCAGTCTGGAATATGGGATTCTAGCAGTCCCAGCTCTGCTGTTATCTATCATGGGCTTAGTGCATGTTATTTTAGGATGCAGGTTCCCAAGGGGCTGACAGGAATTCTGTGTCCTGATCACATGGGCCATGAGTGTAACTCCCCAACATCACCTGAAAACCTGAAACTTCAACGAGGCACCCATGAAAATGAGAAAAATATTCCCATGTTGCCTACAGGCAGTGGATGGCTTATGCTACAGCTGATACCTGGCCTCATTATTTCCAAATTGAGAACATTTCCCTTCTAAAGCAAATAACTGTGTTTAATTGCAAACTAGTAATTGCACAAACAAATAAAGATTAATCAATACTGCAGACCTTGGAGTCGAGGATTGTTCCTTCCTCTGTGTTTGGACAATGCCTGGCACAATGGGATTCCAGACCTAATTGTGGCCTTGGGGCACAACAGCAAGGGCAGTAAAACCAGCCATGTTTTCTTGCAGCCACCATCCCAATTCCAAGCCCCACATTTCTTTCCAACATTTTAGAAAAGAAAAAAAAAAAAAAAAAAGAAAGGCAAGGATCTAAGTTTATTTCCTCCTAAGAAAATGTTATGTGACTTTTGGCTGGTTTGTGCCTCCTCTTCCAGTAGCCTTGCAGGGAAACTCTCAATTCTGGTCACAGACACACACAAAAAAAAAACAGGAGTGGAGGATTCAGGTTGAAGACCCAGATTAATCTGTGGTGCAACTGCACTGTCTTCCTCAGCTTTCTGCTCATACCTGCTAGAAGGGATGCAAGTGCTTCAGTGCTTTTGCCTGGCATCACTCAGTTCTTGACCTGGATTTCACAAATGGCATTGAGCTGGTCGTGCCATTATTGTGGTGATGGCACCTTTCTGGTGGTCGTGAGCTAATGCCCTCCTAGTCCTGGCAACAGGTCAGCTCAGTGAGCAGGCAGGGGAAAAGACAGAGGCTCCTCCTAGGAGAAACTTGTTTCCTCCTCATTCCCTCTCCCCAAACTCAGGGTTAATTTTCCTAAAATTAAAAAAATTGGGACTAAAACCTGGTATGAGCAAAAATCATTGTTCATGCAAAATTACGAGAGCAGCTTCTGAAGTCCATCTGAAAAAAAAAAAGACAGTCACAGCACTTGCAGATGCCAGAGCCCAAAAACCAGGAATCAATCATAAGCTGGCTTTCCAGCAAGGAGGTCCACAGGCTGCAGCAGCTGACACCTCCAGCCTCTTTTAGGTCAAGCACATCTATGTTCATTTTTAAAGCTGTTCCATTTGCAAAACCCAGTATTTATTAGAATAACCCGGGTGAGACAGACAAATTTAGCATTTCTGGACCAATTCGTCTGCTCCATGATCAGAGATGTTTAGATGCCATTATGACTTTGGAACGTTATTATTTTTGGGACAAGAAGATAAATGCTGTGGATACCAAGTTGCTGGATGATTTAATGGTTAAACTCGATTTTTTTTCATCTCCACCCATTCCATGAGATTTTTGGATTACCTCCAAGCTGATTTCATTCCAAAGTGTTTCCTCGTTTTAGTTCTGTCCTTCTGCAGAGGACTGCACATCCCAAAATGTAGCACAAGATTTGGCAAAAATCACTCTCCTTGTTTAACATACTTCCAGAAACTATAGGCCAGCTCTGACTACATACAATGTGTTTATGCAAGGATATTTTATACAGGAACTTGAAAACATTAATGTATTTTCCCTTTGTCAGTCCTATTTCAGTGCCTTTCTGGATATATTTCATATTTTTTAAACCAGAAAAAAAAAAAACAGAAATTGTCTGGATTTCTCTTTTTTTCCACAGGAAAAAGAGGAAAAGGTTATATTTGGGCTAATGTGCTCTCATCAAAGTCAGTGATTGTGAGAGTTACCCATCACTTGACAAATTAATTGGCTGGAAAGGAGTCCTGATCCCCATCCTGTCCCCTTACACTGCACCAGAATGGAAGGGCTTCCCTCATCCCATCAGCAATCAGCAGGTTCGAGATGATACCACACAGTATTTTGTAAAAGCAAAAAAAAAAAAAATCACACTATATAAAGCTATTTTTGCTTTGGAACTTTTATTGGCCTGTAAAATATTTTTACATTTATTACGCTTTTAATGAGAACTCCTAGAACCAAGACTGGTGCAAATAATGAAAACAACACTAGTAAATGTCCCCATAAACCTCGCACCAAGCCTTTGATGCTAATTTGCAGGCCTGGCGTTCCTTCCCTCCTCCCACCGGGGCAATGGCCCCACTCAAAATGCAAGATATCCAACAGGAAAGGCATCCCACGGGTTTGCTGCTCCACAGGTCTGGGAGAGAAGAGAAGCCCAGGCTCAGCAGGGCCCAGAGCTGCCATCCCAGCACCCCTCACCCACCTCAGCTGCAGCATCGCTCCATCCCAGAGACACGGACCACTGGTCCTTGTGGTGTTGGACACAGGGCTCTCAGTGCTGTGGGAATCACTTGCTGAGTCATTAATTAAGATTCTTGGACAAGTCAGAAAGCCTTGGAAGCACCTTTGCAATTCCCAGATGCTTGGCAGGAAGCAGTTGCCTTTTCAAATCCCGATGTTTCTGGGTCAGGTGACACATCCCAGTGCCAAGGGAGATGCGGTGGAATTGGTCCCTGATTCTCTCTCTCTCTCAGACGCTCCAGCTTCTCTGCATAGGCAGGACCTGGAGGCAGCACCATAGACCAGTTCAAGGGTCTATTTTGGCAGCAAAATTCAAGCTCAGGGTTACTGCACATACAAAATCAACGGGTGATCATTCTGCACCACCTTCCATCTCAGGCTACAAGCATTCCTCCAAACACCTGGAAATTACCTGAGTCCCACCATGGTCCAAGATCATGATGCACAGGACAGAAAGGGAGCACAGACAGATGTGGATTGAGCCCAGAAAACACCTTGAATTACCAGGATTCAGGACTGAACCCTGAAATGACTTTCAGTTCTGTGCTCAAACCCCCCGACCATATTATCTCCTTTATTCTCTCCTGCAAGCCTGACCACAACATTGCTGTATTTTGGTTTAAATCCAATAGGAAGAAGTGGAAAGCCTGCTGATGGAACCCAGGTCAGTGTTCCATGGCAGCACATGATGCACGGCGTGTTGCTGCTCTCAGGCAGGAGCGTGGGCTGCGGGGCTGAGGAGAGATTTTGGTGATTTGTTTCCTGTCTTGTGCATTTTCAGGCTGGGTTTGACCCTGCACTGTGGACCTTCCCTTCAGCACCAACAACTCAGCACACATGGAATAATAATTTTGACATGTGGACTAATGGCTTCAAAAAAAAGAAAACCAACCAGGGGAGTTGTGTCCCCTTTCCCCACCATGGGACATCCTTCCTGAAGCCATGAAGGAATCCAGGACAGCTTCTTTCTCTAGCCCTGACTCCCAGGCTGATGCTGTTCACAGATGGTTAGAAATGGCTGGCTACAGGCTACTGGGACTCAAATTCCAGCTCCTACCAGAACTATCATTTCTGTGCACTATCAGTTACAAATAACACATTGGTTTTTCCTTTGCTATTTAATCCTCTCAATTCCAGGGCCAGATCCCATAAAAATTCCTTCCAGTATCTGCATCACAGAAACACACCCAAACCTTAACAAATCACTTTTTTCAGGGCTTACCAGCCCTGCCTGCTGTGCAGGGCTGTGCTTGCTCCACGTTGGGTCAGTATATTTTGCCTTCTCAACTTTCCTATGACATTTCAATTGAAGTTTTCGCTTCTCAGTTCCCATCCCAAAAAACTTCATACCAGTACAATGCTCATTCGATATAAGTCAATGCATCTCACCCAAGGTCAGCTGGATTTCACTGGGAAATGAAGATAAAGAGGTCTGGATTAGACTAATTTTATATTTCGGTTTTTCTTTGGGATTCTCCTAGACAGGGATAATCCCTTCAAAAACCAGGTCTCTTAGCTGGACCTAATGACTATTTATTCATGAACTTTGCAAAATGTCATGCAATAAAGGAAATAGTAAAAAGTTATGATTATACATCATGATAAGTCATATTATCTGAAAAAAAAAAACAAGCACAAAGAAGAGTTTTAAGTACACAATCACTGAATATGGTGTTTCACAGCCTCTGTGAGGTGAAGGAAAAGGAGAAAAACCATCAGTGTCCATGGGGAGGACTCAGGATGTAAGATAAGCAGTGTGTGGTGTTGTGACATTCTGTACAAAACATAATGAGTGCCCAGGAGCACTGTCCATACAAAACACTTCATGGAGGCTCTTCATCACAGGGACTCACAGCCTGATGCTGCCACCCTCACAGCAGGGGACAAAACCCTCTTTATACCAAGTTAAAAAAACCCTGCATCGTTTTTCCTTGTAGTGCAAAAATATCCTCCAGTATCGTTTTCCCAAACCTCGACGGCGTTCCCGCAAACCAAGACGGGAGGCATTGAAAATGCAAACGGCTTCCACGTTGCCTGGCCCAAACCCAGCCAGAGCGGGCCAGGGGCAAGGAGGGAGCCTTTCCCTCACCAGATGTGTCCAATAAGGGGCAACCTAAAACTCAGCCTTGGTGGGATCCAACTTCACCCTTAAGCAGTGGCAACGTTAACCATCGCGCTCGGCTTCTCCGACGGGAATGTCGCTGCTCTTGCCACATAAATCAAACCCGGCTGAGAGATCAAAACCTTCAGCAGAACCAGATGGCTGCATATGGGGCAGATAATGCGAGTGCTCGCCGTGCAAGGCAGCCCTTGTGCAGCTCCTGCAGCGGCGGAGATGGGGGGAAAAATCCTTTATTCCTGCAGGTCCCCCAGTCTGTGCCGTCTGTAGGGACAGGGAGGTGCCACAGGGAAAAAACGCCCATGCCAATTAACAAGGTAAAGGCATGCAGTGCAAACATGGAGGGATGCACATTATACACTCAGGACCTGTGAATATCTGCACAAGCAATTCAAAAATGTCCTTTCCTTGCATGTTTCCAGCAGGAAAAATCCTCAAGGAAGGCATTGGCACTGGATCCCTCAGCCTCCCTCTTCCCATGGCACCTTTAAGGAGTGTCTGGGTAATCCTCCCAATTATGTGGGACTGGGCAAAAGTGTGGGAATCTTCAAGGGCATTCAGATTCCTAATTCCTAGAGTTGGTACTTGTCTCACAGAGCCTGGAAATCTGTCCTGCAACATCTAAGACAAGAGCTGTGACATTGTGGGATGTGGAGAATTAGTATAAAAGCAGACAGACAACCTAAGCATGCAAACCAGCAGGTTACTTTTAGATGGCAGATTTATTGTATGGCCTTTCCTCCACCTGGCAAGGGCCTTGGCATGCCAGTGGCACCCAGTGGTACCAGGGAAGGTGCAACCAGCTGGAGAGACCTGTCTGTGCTCTGTGCCCAGTGTACTGGTGCTGTGCCATGTCCCCACACAGTGTGGGTGGGGCTGGTACTCACCGGGGGCCACCTTCCCAGAAAAAAGCACATTTGAGGGTATGACACCAAGACTCACAGACCTGTCCCTCCCTTCCCTGGTTGCCTCTTTCTTTTGACTCTGATCCATGGACAGGAGCAAGCGAGGGCTTGCTGCTGACACGGTGATGGATGGCTGCAGGCAGAGGCTGCTACAAGGGATGAGTGACAACCTCCCAGGACACAGAGCTGATGGCAAACTGCCCAGTTTGCCAAGCTCCACTGCTAAAGAGGTGGAGCTGCAGTGCACACTGTGGACCACTCACAGGCAGCCTGATTCCAGCGGGCTCAGGCCACGGGAAAAGTGCTTTCTGGGAAGTGCACAATGTATGGAGAACTTCATGTATGTCCCTGCCCAGAGCCATCAGCAGGGACACGAGTGCATCCCACAGCAGGACCTTGTCAGAGGGAGGTGATGAGCAGGCTGGAATGGTTGCCCTCCAAAGATGGGTTGCAGGAGCTCACACTCCTTTGTAATCACTTTAAAGCACCATCAATGTCTAGTTCATTGTGTGCCAAATACTGAGCAGCCTTTTTTTAAACAAATACAAACATGATTTTTAAGGAACGGGGAAGTATTCACAGAGAGCACAGGGATGGCATTGATTTACCAACAGTTGAAACTTCAGTTCAGACTGATTTCCATTAAACATGCCAAAGGGTTTGGGTTTTTTTATGGTTTTTTCCTGAAAAAAAATCTCCATGCAATGCAAGCTCTAAGAGTTCACCAAGAACAAGGAATAAGTATGCCTCAAAGTTTTTTACTTCACTTTTCATTGTAAAGCTATTTAACATTTTATACACGGGAAATTGCTCCAAACGTCGTTTCTTTTGTACCACTTTCTTCAGAAGACTCTTGAAGCCACATTAGCAAAGCAAAAGCCACTTAAAAATAAGGGATCTTTTCTAACTCTTATGTGATACTAAAAAGAAAACAGAATAAATTGACCTCTATTCTTTCCTGAGCAGAGAAGTTGCATGGGAGCCCGCAGCACCCAGTCCACCCTGCCTAAGGGCTGGAAAAGCATCTCACTTTTTTGCCCCCTTTCTACCCTTCAACCACAGCAAAACAAAACCAGAATTTCCACCCAAAGCACTCTGCAGTCCTGGAGAGCTGGTGCCTGCTCAGGAGAAAAATAAAAAACTTTATAAATAAGGCATTTTTTTGCAAAGCACAGCCTGAATCTGCTACTTCCAGATGTCTTTGGTCTTCATGAGTCATTCCCACATTGCAATGACAAGTGTGACAAGCTGCAAAGTTTGGGACAGGGCTTAGAGAGATGAAAACCACCAGCAGTTTCAGCAAATCCAGTTGGGTACCAAGACTGAGGGATAACTTTTGCTGCAGGATTGTTGCCTCACCTGCAAAATGCCATTCCTGGGCTCACCAGCAACCCAGGGAATGACACCTGGAGCAGCAACCCCCTTCCCTCACTTCCCAACAGAGCTGCACAGGAGGGAGCCTGGTCCTTGGGGCCATCCCAATCTGTTTCTGGGTGCTGGTGGCCTCTTTCTGTCTGGGAAAGAGCAGATTTGTTCTTGTTCTTGTTCCTCATTCTGGAGCACACACAATTTCCCACCAGCCACCAAAGGCTAAGTCTCAAACATGGAACACCCATGGTTCAACAACTCTGGTAAACATTCATTTAGAGGGAGAACGTTGTTTCTGGAGTGGAAACACTTTCCTATTTCTCATCTCACTGTTCAAAAAAGTCTCCTGGTTCATGCTGAATTCAACCCTGCCGGCACTCCCCCAAAGCCACGTTATCTCCAGGTCCCACTCCCTAGCTCACTATTGCGGTGTGAAAACCCAAAGCCCTGCCCCAGCACCTTTTCTTCTCAGCTGCTCTGCAAACATTTGCCATACATCATTCATTATGCTCACAAAAAACGTGTGTGCTCCTTTCTTAAACCGCTGCCAAAGTCATCTGCAGGGGGAACTCCAGGCAGGCAGGTATGGGAATACAGAGCTTCCTGCTTGCCCAGAGTTCTTCAGAATTCCACTAGGAATTCTCATCTGTCACATCTTGCCCTGAATTTTCAGGAGCAGCCTCTGCTCTGAGCCATGCTGCATGTCCATATGGTACAAATACACTCAGTGGAAAACTGTAACACATCTTAATTGTCATCACTGTCACTTCAGAAGGGCACAACCAACTTTATGGCAAGGTCCCATTACAGCATTAAACACAGATAGCTCCTGTACAGCAGGAAAGGAAGAGAAAACTTGGGAGAAACCAAGTCATTTAATTGAAAATGCATTATCTGATTGAAAAAATATGTTTGTGCAGCAGCCCTCTGCACACAGGTGAAGTTAATGAAGAGGAGGTTCCCGGGGTACATGTGTGACTCTTTAGGCGACAGTAATCAGGCCGGGGTGCATTTCCTGGGGATTGGGAGCCAACTGAGAGGAGCTGTCGTGCCTCAGGTCATTAAGCACAGCCAGCCAGTTATCAACTGCACCAGTGTCATTACTGCTAATACCCCTGAGCAGAAAAAAGAACCTTGGCAAGCTCAAAGGGGGAGAATCCTGGGGATTTTGGCTCCTATGCACCGTTTATGGAGCTCATGGGACAGCAGGAACCTGCGTGTGAACCTGGGTGACAGAGCAAAGCATCCCAGCGATGCTGCAGAGAGCGTGTGGTGACAACACAGTTTGTAAAGGTGGGTTTTCACCAAAATAAGCAGTTTGTCACCCTGAGGAATCCTCAGACATCATTTTCTTTCCCTGTGGCCACTGGAAAAGGACTTTTGCTTTCACTGTCCTACAGCCAGAATGACGTGGTTTGTTCATCCCTGAGTTTGTTCCCTTAAAGAAGTGCTGTAAGAGCCTTCAGAAATGGTTTAGGAGAGGCAGCGACTGCTAATTTAACTATGCTTTTTTAGTAAATACCAGAGTAAATAGACATAAATGTATAGTGTTTAAACAGCAACAGCCCTAAGGCATAAGTAAATCATCTTTATCCTCTTTTAACTAAACGGTTTCTGAGGGGTAGGGAGGGTTTTGCACATAAATATGCATCTTAACAAATATTCAGCAGAATCCTTTGAATTTATGTCCTTCTTACGCAAAGAGAAAAAGGAGTCTTCCAACTCCCAAGGCTTTCAGGGATGAGAGGAGGGGCAAGCACAAGGCTGCACGACGGAAAGCTGCGCTTGGCTCAGCAAAGAAATGTGCTCACTGGTCACAGTGTGGGTTCCACTGAGCCCAGGGGACCTGCCAGGGACATGGTGTGGCAGGGTGGCTCCTCACCATGGTGTGCACCCCTGAGAGCTGAGCTGTGCCCAACCTGCAGATGGTATCAGCACATGTACTCCTCATCTATCAGTGTGAAATCTGATGTGAGTCCCGGCCCAAACATCGCTCCTCGGGCTATAATTAAGCAGAAGTCTTTTTGCTGGTTTGCAATCTGATTTTAGGAAGAGGAATAATGAGACTGGCGTTGGAGTCTCCGAGTGGCTTTGATGGGAGCGTATTTGCACCACAGAATCACACCCCAAAACTGCAGGAGCGGCTTCTTAAACATGCAAGACCATTTACCTGAGCCTTATTCATCTTTTACCATGTTTTATTTATCTTTAGCAAAGTAAAGGGATGCTTCACAAACAAAATTATAATGACTAGTGCTTAAACAACCCATTTGATCCTGCAAGCTCCCCGAGCGTTTTCCTCACTCCCACCACTCCCAGCCCAAACTCCCGAGGCATGAAGAGGTGCAGACACCTACTGCTGTGCAGAGGAGTGCTGGTGCCACCCCGTGATCCAGCCCCAGTTTTGGGCATCTCTAACAGAAGGATCTCTGCACAACTGCAGGTTTTCACCAGCTCTTCAAAGACTGTCTCTGCTTTTCCCCCATTCCTCACTTTTCTGGGGAAGCTTGCTGGGGAGATGGTGAGGCTTTGGAGGAGAAAGTTCCTGGGGATTTTAGGAACAGGACATGGGTTGCCTAACTGAGCCTTATTTCTGTCCTGTGGAATAGTTGCCACAGCTCTGTGGTTTTCTAGAGGGTGACCATGGCCAAAGGAAGCCCCTCTCTCAACATCTGGTGAGGGAAGGTCTCTCCAGAGAGCCAACACACTCCTGCGGGATGCTCCACTCCTACAGCTGGAGGGGGACCATCAGGGACTGGGTGTGATGAGGTGGTCTCCTGCTCCTGCTTGCATCCCGAGTCCAGGGACACTGGTTTCTCTCTACCTTCATTAACAAGCAGCACTAATGGCCAGGGGTCAGGGCAGGGGGATGTCAAACAGATGCTGAGCCCCCAGTGAACCTTGGTGCAGTGTGAGGCCCTCAAGTGCACGTGTTGCCAAGAATGAAGAATGCTTCCCAACAGGAGTGACACCATCTGAAACCCCATCAAAGTTTAAAAGTCTTCACAAACATGAAGAGTAGATGGATATTTAAAAATGTAGTTGCAAGCAAAAAGGAAAAGAGGTGAAAGGGAGCTTTGTCTTGGGCAGTCCCTGGCTCCAGAGCACTGTGTTACCAGTGCTCTTGAACGCAGTCTCCAGCCTTGTCCAGCAAAACCTGAGTGCAGCCTGGTGGCCCCTCAAAACTCCTGGCATGGATTATCTGTCCTCCAGGAAAGCCTGCTGATAAATCAGTCAGTGAGACCCATTTTCTTTCTGGGGCTCAGTAATTGTTACAGTCCCTCCCCGCGCAGTGAGGGCTGGGTTTCTCATTAGCATCTCAGAGAGCCGAAAGATGTGTAAACAGGTGTAGCTACAGAGTTTCCTACTGGGTACACATCTGAGGAGGCTCCAGAGCATAAATTACTCTTTCTAAAGTCAGTTTTAAATCATGCTCACTAACAGCCATCTCCTTGATCATTGCTCCTAGGATGGCAACAGGAGTTTCACATATGGTTTGAGTGAAGCATGAGCCCTTCAATGGCTCCACATCCACCTGTTTCAGATTGTGTCATAGGTATGTGCTTAAGCATTTCATTAACATTTCCCTTTTTTAATACTAACCCAAGCCATGCTAGCTCTGCCCATGCATCTGGAAGTTTGCAGCAGAGATGCAACATGCACCCAAACCTGCCGCATTCTGGAGGCAGCAGGGTGTGAAGCCAGTGGGTGAGCAAGGCAGCTCTGAAATATTCCTGCTGAGAACTGGATGTTTTGTCCTATTTAAATGAAATAGGGACTCTGTGGATGCAGGATGTGCAGTTTTGAAGACCCAGTCCTAAAGGAACAGATTTTTAGGTGTCATCATTCCCCTGTGAAACACACGCTCTGCTCAGGGATCTCAGCTGCATTTCAGGGTAAGCTCTGCAAGGACATATCCAGGTTGCTGCTTCTCCCTCATCAGAGCAGAACTGCACCCCACCTCCTTTATTTTGTGAGATAGGAGGGTCCTTGCTATTTTACAATTGCTCTAGAAAAACCAGTATAGTACCAGGGGCTGAAAGAGCCACCCATAGCCTTTGATCCACGAACAGCAGTGTTATCCAGCAGCACGGCTCCGAAGCCTGGCTGGGAGCTGAACAGGTTTTAGCATGTTTTTTTTCATCTCATTTTTTGTCTCCTTTCATTTGGAAGCTCAACTGTCAAGATTAAACCATCCACCTGTGTGGCATACCCCAGCATGGCTGAACTTGATAGATCTGCACAGTTGGATTCTGCAGCAAAGATCACAGACCTGAGTCGTACACATTGAGAATAGTCTACTAATCTTTCCTCCCTCCACTCCTCCCACCACCAAAAAAAACCAGAAAAACCCAAACATGTGTTATTCCTTACGGTGCTTTCTCTTTAAGGTATCTCCTGTCAGCAATGTCATGATGGGAATTCTCAGTGGAAGTCTTTGAAAAACTATATTGCTGTTGTTATCTCATGTCTTACACACAGCACGTTGAAGGGGTTGAGGAGAGAAATGTGCAAAAAATTATTTGGAAGGGGAAAAGAAGAGAAAAGTTAGCTATGCAAGACACAGGCAGGGTGTTCCACGCCTGAAATCTCCAAGTACAGCTTGGAAAGGGTGAAGACCTGTGCAGAAAAGGGAAGGGAAATGCAGGACTGGTGCAGGGTGAAGCGGACACAAGCACCAGGTTGTGCTGCAGGGAAGCCCAAAGATGAAGGCTTCTGCACAGAGAATCCTTATGCATTTTAGAGCAAGACAACCATCTGCACAGTGCTGCCCTCCTTCCATGGGAAAACACGACAGAAATGGCATGAGCTGCTCCAGGACCTTAAACCCATCCTGAGAGAAACCTTGACATTCAGCCTCCTCAGTTCTGGGCTTGGAGTAACACATATTTCTCAACATTTCCTCCACACGGTGTTTTCTCCCTTTTGGTCTCCAGTGTTACCACCTGCTACATAATTTTAGCTGCAAAATCTGGTGCATTCAAGTCCACCTTCAAACTTGTGTTACAGTGCTCATGGCATCAAGTTCTGTATCCGATCTCCTTTCCATTCCTCAACCCAGGCTGTTGCCCCTTAATCTTTTATTCTTACCTCATCTGTTGAACAAATGTCACAGCCACAGTTATTAGAAATATTTGAACCTGACAGCTGCAAATACTCAGAGGTAACTATATGTGCACAGAACTATAATTAGTTGGAGCATTTAATTTTGTTTTTAAATCACTGACATCCAGTATTGGAATCTCTGCAGACACAGACATTGATACAGACAGTGTGACTTGGGGAGCTTTACGGTCATTTATTTTCCATGTATGAAAGGATAACAGATACACTCTGCCTACAATGACATATATTGTGCTGCACAAGAAGAAATTTTTGCTCACTAAAGCTCAGACCACGATACCTCCGCTCAGACCAGCTTCAGCCATGATACCACACTGACTGCAGCAGTCTAAAATTACCCCTGAGTGAGCAGGAACTACAGGCTTGGGCTGAAAAAAAAATTAGTGCATAATAATTACTTAGTGATCGCTGCAGGGCACACTAAAAACATCAGCTGGAATCTCAGACGTTGCTTGAAGTAGGTGTCTCTCATCACTCCTGTCTTATGGAGGGTCAAGACACAGAAGATACCCATTTTGCTCAAGGCAAAGAGATGAGGTTTTGAGTCTACAAGCCCCAGCCTTGCATCTCATTATTCAAAGCAGTTATGAGTTCCTTGGGATTGGCAGAAAATAACAATTTCTAATTTGTTGCACCTCCTGCAGTTTGATTTCTCTGGTCAGATGCAGCTTCCTCCAAAGCTTCAGACCACCACCCCACCACCCTCTTTGTACCCAATAAATCCAGGGAATTTATCTTTCTTTGTCTTAGAGCCAGAGAAGAGCAGAGATGCTCAGAGCAGAACTTCTCCAAACAGCCCATCCTTAAATAATCCAAATCAAACTTACAAGGAAACCCCATTTCCTCTCCCAGTTCAACACATTCTTCTCTTTGTTGTTTCCCGACAAATCCTTTGAGAACTAGGACATCACATGTAAATATCTGGTCATCTCTGCCTCTACATTCCTGACTGATGTAGCTGTATGGGTTACATAATGTTGCTTTGGGTTTCTAATTGTGAGATTGACTGGTTTACTTGAAGAGAATTCACTTGAAGTAATACAAGAAAGAAGATGAAGAAGCAGCAGCCTATAAAATCATTATATCCTAGTAGTTTTATTGATAAGGATTAGGAGAAATAGCTGGAAGACAGAGAGGGAATCATATTTAGCTCAGATAATAAAATTATATGAGCTGCCATTTTCATAATGTTAAACAAGACCTGAGGGAAGCTTAACTTAAAAGATTACACAGGTGGATTCTTTTCCTTTGGAGAACATGAAAGATTATTGTAAATGCCTTTTTACACAGCTGCCTCTTCAAACACAGTCCCAAGAAATTAGCCAAACAGCCATTTTTCACAGCACGGCCTGACACACACAGCAGTGTGGGATGGAGCCCTTATTGCTGCTTCTGCTCAAAGCAGGGCCCAGAGATGCTTGTTTTGCACATTATAAGTTGTACATTATAAGCTCCTTGCCACTGTCCTGCATCCCATGACTCAGGCACTGAAGAGCCTGGTTTGTGAGGCTCCAGGGGCACCCCCAGCCGTGGGTGTCATGCTGATGGACAGAGCCAGGGGATAAATATGTGATGACATATTAAGATATATCACGTACCCACTGCCCTTGGAACAGGGTTCTGCACTCAGGTAATACCTGCAGGCAGGGGTCCTTCTTTTCCCAGAAAAAAAGGAGCACCAATGAGCAAGGCACAAATGAGGAGAAGGAGAAAGGAGCTCTCAGTGCCCTCCCAACACATGCTGCTGCTGCTGGCTACCAGGGGTTTAATTCATTTAACAAAGCTAGGACAAATGGTTGGATAGAATGTATCCAGGCTTGATTGAAATAAGCAGTTTGACCCCCACCCCGAGACTTTGCTGCTCAATAACCCACTTTTTTTCGATCATATTCTGTCAAAATGCTCCAGCTGAGCTCTTGGTTTAGGTATTCTAGTCCTTGGTTTAGCAGAAGTTCAGTCATATAGAAAGCAAGCAAGTCTCACCTAAAATGAGAGATGAAGCTTACAATTTGAAAACAAGGTGGAGAAAAATAGCAACTTTTCTGTCCTAGGAACAGAAGAAATTCCCAAACAGTCATTTCCCTGGGCTGGGGAATTTGTTTTGATTTTTACCTTGATGTTCACTAACTGAAAGCACGAAGATCCAAAGCCTATGATGAGAGCAATAACCATTCCAAGACATTTACAAATGACCCTCTTAACTGTTTATGAGACATTATCTGAGGTAAAGCAGAGTAGGAGAAATAAACTTGAAGTAGGAAGAGCTGGCTCGCCTCCCAGATGGAGCATGATAAAGCACCACTGTCAGTGTTTCTTCTCAGTTTTATGGCAGCCTTTAACTGCTTGGTGTTTAGGATTTTTTATCAGAAAACGGAAAGGAGAAGGAATGGATCCAAAGCAAAGAGGTTTTCACAAACAATATTCTCCAAATGACTTTATGTGAGCAGATACTGTGTTGTCTGGCTATCAAGATAACACCATTTATTTTTTTACTTGCCACAGCAGCCTGCTGCTCAGATTCCCGGTCCTGGGATGTACAAGGAATTCCTGAGCACAGCAATAAATTTTCAAAGGGATCTGGATGACCCCGCTGCTTCTTTCCTATTAGAAAATATCCTGAACAAAGTCGATCTCTGGTCAGATTTACCTCATCAAAAAGATTTCTACTGTCTCTCTTAAACAGTGTGTTAGTTGTCGGTTCCCATATTTAGCAAAGCTCTCTGGATTTTGTTCATCTCCCCTAAAAGGTTAATGAATGGCCCTTCATGGAACCATGGGAATGGGATAATTTTTTTATACAGAAAGCTCTCCTGGAAGTTGAAATTATATAAAAACTACCTCACTTCTTAATTTTCCTTAGCCCAAAGTATAAATAACCTTAAACCAAAATTTTTCACTGTCCCTTCACAATATTTTCAACACTACTTTGAGAAAAAAAAAAAAGGGTAAAACTCAATTGTTCCAGTTTATTCATTGTGTTGGACATATTGGATGAAAAGCTTCATGTTTCTCTATTCCAGTTTTATAAAAACTTTATTGAAATCATTGTCAAATTTACAGAGTGAACAGAGTTTTGACAAACAAAAATGCCTAGATGCATTTAAATAACATTTTTGTCATGCTTCCTCATTCTTCTCATGCTTCCTTGCTTTCTCGTGCAACTTGGAAATGCGTCAAGGAAACGCATTAAAGAAATCTGGCAAACGGGGGAAAAAAAATAAAATACTTCAGAAACAGAAGACTTCAGATCATACTTTACACATAAGCAGAGGGCTTGGGTTTTCCACCCCACTGATGCTCACAGCACCTTCCCTGTCACATTCCATGAGGTGCCAGCAGGACCAAGGGATGGGTCATGGGAGGAGCAGAGCTGAGGGAAGTGCTGGAAATCCTTCCACCTTCTCTGATTGAGGCTGAAATCAGTTCATGAGGACAGAGCCAAAGAGCTGAGGAAACTCCATGTCTCGGCACACCTGGAGCCAGTTTTTGGTTGGATCCAACATCAGAGGCTTCTGCCAAGTCTGGTGTAAATTTATCATCAGCTCTCTTAAAACCAGTTTTCTTCTTATCCCTCATTGATTGGTTGGGTTTAGCTCCCTCAGACCGAGCTACTGTCCAGAGGTAAATGGGGAAAAACCACTTCTCTTGGAGAATTTACCTGAGGGTAAAGCACTTTGTGGTCTGTTGCAGCAAATGATGGGTTAGAGAATAAAAAAACCAGCCATTCCCATGCCATTAATGCTCTCAGTCACTTTGCTGCATGACACACTCCCACAGCTGAGTCTTTCTTTCTCATGGATAAACTACATCCCTCGGAGCAGCATCGCTCCTGATTTCCACCAGGACAGCTGAGCTCAGGCTCTGATCCAACAGCAACTTCTTTTATCAGCGTGGGGCTGCCCCAAGTGAGCTCTGTGCTTTGCAGCACGGGCTCCTGGCAAGCTTTGGGTCACCCACATGGCTCCCGTGGTGGATGGGCACACACAGCCCACCCGGGGATGGGATCGGGATGCCCCAGGGCTGCACAGCCATGTGGGAGCACACGGGGTCTATGTCAGTGGCAGGGCTACTGCTCCAGCCACACACCAGATGCTGGAAATCCTGGATAAATATGTAAAATCCCCTAATTCCACTGGTATAAAATTTCCAGGCAGAAAAAAGAAGACGTGTCCAGGGAAACGGTGCAGCAGCCTGGACTTCAAGCCTTCTGTTCCAGGGATTTCAGAAAGCCCTGAATCAAAATTTCCACTAACACCATTTAAAAATATACCCTCCCCAGCCTGCAGGAACCCAAGTGAAGAGCTAAGAATTATTTGAGTGCACAGCAAGGAAAAAAAAGTCCCAGCCAGGCCCTGAAGGATCAGAACAGGTTTGGGGATCAAGGAGAGGAAAGTGATGCCATCTCTGCAGTGGTGGGATTTCCCTGCAGAGATACAATCCTGCTGGACTTTGCATCTTCCCCACACACACAGCCTCACCACCACACCACACATTTTAACTCACTCCAGTTTCTCTCCCGTTGAACCAGAGCTGCCCTAAGTCATATTGCAGCACGTTTGACCCTGTTTTTCTTCTTTGTTTTCACCTCCTAGTTGTGTTTTTCTCCAGATGAGAATAAAGTTCATGGAAATGCTTATGTGAACATACTCTTCAAACAGAAGTGACTAGAAATGTTCATTCATTGCACACCTTTTAGCTGCCTAGGCAAGGAATAAGTTTTTTCCCAAGTCCAGCCACCCAGTAAGAGATTAAGAAACAAATTTCTCTAAGATTTTAAATTGTGATTCTTCTGCCTTCATTATTTGCTGGTAGAATAAAACATAGCATCCAACTGTGAGGAAAGCAGTAAATCCTTATACTTAGCACAATCCCATTCCAAGCAAACCCCCAAGATCTGCACCACTTTTGAGCACAGCCTAATGGCTGCAAACACTGTTTTAAGTGTCTCAGCACATCTCCACTGAAAAAGAAAACGAACTACTTTGTTTGAGATCTGTGAGTTTGCACCGAGCAAGCTGATGCCTCTGTAAAATATGTCCCACTGCCCAAAGCCCATTGTTTGGGTACCAAAAGCTCTAAGTATTTTGGGTACCAAATGCAGCCCTGAGCCTGGGATAACTCATTTAGAGCAGGAACATGCTGTCCATCTTCGCTGCCTCTGACTTGCTGTTTGCTTGTGTAGGTCTTGCTCAAGGGTATCTGCACCACAACCCTCTGCACAGACTAGATGTCTTTCCCAGACTACACATCTTTCCCAGGGCAGCAAAGTTAACCTCAGTAAAAAGGAAAAAAGGTCGGAAAATCTCTTTCACAACGTGATGCAACTTTACAATTTTTGATTCACGTCATCCAGCACGAGGGTTTTTTGGACATGGAAGTGCTGTTCCCCATTTGCCTCTTAGAGCAAAATGAAAGGAGAGCCTGTGATGCTCACAGTGTGCTGCTCACGGATTGATGCTGAGAAGAGCAACTTGTAAAATAAAAATGGGGGCTTAAAAAATAAAATAGCTTGACAAGGAAATACTTGAGCTGCCTAAAACAGATTTATTTATACTTTTTGGCAAAGATCTCGTTTTAATTGGGGTTAATATTCACGTGAGCCTGGAACTATATAATATTATCCAATAATACAGAGAATCTGACACCAAAACACGTCACAGCACGTATTATATTTGCATTTGCCAGGCACGGAATCCCATAAATTGTTGTCTGATAAAGGTCTGCAGTTCAATGGACAAGACTTTAAACAATTTGCAGGGGATTATGGATTTCGACATACAACATTCAGTCACGGTTCTTCGTAATCAGATGGTCTAGTGGGAAAGGGAATTAAGCCTCCAAAGCAGAGCCTGGCCTGAGGCTCTGTTGAACTTGAGAACAGTGCCTTCCAAACCTGGGCCATCCTCCACGAGAGCCTGACAGCCTCGGTATTCAAACCTCCCAAGGAAGGTGAAGCTGATGGAGGTGTCTCTGAAGATAGGACACAAATCACCTCACAGCTCCAAAGATCCAAGAGGATGTGCAATGTACTGCATCCACGATGCCATCTGGGGACAGAGGAGATTGAGATTTTATGGCAGTTGCTCATGTTTCCCATAAAACTCAGAGCTCCCACGGGGTGACTCAGGAGGAAGCAAGGGGCAATTGCAAGTTATTTCCCTGGAAACAGAGACCTGAACTGGAAAAGGATTCAGCAGCACCACTGCAGGACCAAAAAGCAGAAACAGGGATGGAAATGCTCCTCGGGGTATCAGCCCAAATACCCAGAACTCCTGAAAGATTCAGGAAGCTCTGATACAATAGTCAGTGACACTGTGCTCTCTACCAGCACTGCAGCACACATGGGGCACAGTGGAAAATTTTCAGGCTCGTTATCAAAAAGGAGGGTTGAGTAATCCAGCACTGGCACCTAATGCTGCAGCGTGGGAGCTGATCCCAGCCAGCGTGCCCTGGGCTCTGCCACCACCCTGCAAGAGGGATGCTCAGCCTCCCTGGAGCACCTTTTTTCCAGGTCATGTCCCAGACTCTGAGGAAAAATGTGAATGAACTCCCTATTTTTTCCTCATGCTTCATTTGGTTTAGTCTAGGCTGGGTCTTGTGGACCTGGTGGCTCTCCCAAGGGGGTGGTCGTGGGGAAATGGGGACCAGCCTCACCTTGGAGAAGCACAAAGCCTTGGCAGCCAAGCCTACTTGAAAATGTCATGAAATCATGGTTCCAGGCAGGAAGACCAGCTCTGGGGCTCAAGTTGTGAGCTCAGTTATACTGACCCTCTGCTAACAGTCATAATTAGGGGTTGTGGATCATTGCCAGGAGCACGTGCAAAGAACCCAGTAAAACCCAAGTGTGTCAGGGTTTGGAATTGTGCCGTCACAGAGCATTTCAGGAAAGAATGCACTTAATGGAATGAAATGGTAGAAAAGGAATAAAAGCAGGTGTTGCTTTCACACAGGTCTCTGCACACATTGAGGGCAATAAGAAAAACAGGGATGAAAAGATGGACCTGTGCAGGTATACCTGGAAATGAGGACTAATCTAACTACCTTAGACTGTCCTTGTCTAGGTCTGTTGTCTTGGAGCTGCTGAAAAGAGCAGCAAAACATACAGCCTTGAAGATCTTGAATGTCAGCCTGGACACCAAGGTTATGCTCAGCTCTTTCCAAAATTTCCACAGGATCATTATCTTTTCCCCTTCTTTCTATGGAGAGTGCTGGAAACCACTTAAAAGAGTGTGTGCTGAACGTGTGCAGTAAGACCAAAGCTTTCCAAGTGAACTGAGTGCTGGCAACACAATCCAGGTTGGGAGCAGTGGGAATTGCTCTGCTCCATTTAATAAGAGTAGAAGAGCACCACATCAGTAGTACAAACAGCCCTGCATCCCACTGCCAGGAATCTCTGCTGGCAAAGGAAGGAAAAGAAAGAGAGGCTCAAAAGAAGCCGTGCACATACTTGCACCCCATGCTATGGCAATATCTGGCTCAAGATATTTTAATCTCTGGTTCAAGATATTTTAATCTCTGGTTCAAGATATTTTAATCTCTTTCATGATTAAGAAGCATAGTACTCACAGGCTGATTTTTGTTTTCTCCTTGGGGTCTTGCTCTTTCTCTGTCTTGCAAACAAAGGGACCCATTATCTTCAGAGGGACCCTGTGAGCTCCCACACAGCACAGAGCAGAGCAAGTGAGGAATTCCGTGGAAGTCCACAGGTAAAAAGTCCAAAAGAGATTGAAAGTCAAGGGTGTTCAGCCTCCCTCTGCACTTCTAAACACTCATCAAATCATACTGGCCAAGCTTTATAAATATTTATCAGTTTTCTGATTTAAGCAAAGGCAAGGTTTGGTTTTCTGTTCCTCCAAAACACCAGGAGTTACACTAAGCTGCAAATTCACATGGAAGGGGAATTTTGATTTTGCACTGAATGGCAAGAGTAAAGCAAGTGTTAAACAAAAGACACTGACCTGCTTTTCCCCAGTAATAGTAAAGTCATCTCACTTCCCTTCTGCTGTACACATTGCCTTGTACAAGTATTTAAATCCTCTGATGTGAGACCTGATATTGTTCACTGGGACAGCTCAGATATGGGGCATGGCAGGGGTTGGAATAAAACAACAAGAAATTAAAGTGCATCCTGAGAAATAAAAAGATGTTTCCTTTTATCATCTGAAAATGAAATTAATCTGATATAAGAGCTGCCTGGAACAACTCTTGACAGCTACCAACAACCCCTACAACAGCTAGTGCAGAGCATTTTGAAATGGGATACAGTGACATCCATTTTACTGATGGGCTCCTGAGGCAAAAAAGGCAAGAAGTGACAGTCCACACACTCAGCCTGGAGAGCAACTGAATCTGGGGGCTTTGCAGGTGTAAAACCACCACAGAAGATTGACACATCCTCCTCACCTTACCAGAGCTCCATGGAAGTTTTGTGGAGCAGAACTGACACCTGTGTTAACTTCTATGACATCAGTGATGGGAATGAGGCCATGTCAGTATAAATTAGTATTAGAGATGTGAGTCAAGCCTTGTAGGTAAAAGCCTTGAAATTCTTATCTCTGATCCACCTGTCAGCATGAAAAACAAAATGGTCAACAAGCATGAAATCCAGCTTCTTAGCTACTTTTGGCTGTGAATTTAGAGTAATGAATACTATAACTATTAAATGATTAATGCAGGTCTTCCAAATAGTCATGGAGCTGGAGGCCATGAGGATTTTTTAATACTGCTTGAGATTTTTCACTGAAATTTTAAGTTTTTGCTGACTAATGACTTAAAAGTTCATTTAATAATTCCACCATACAGAAATGGCACTAAGGAGAAGTGCACACTTCTCAGCCATCCACTTGCCTGGACAAGGGGCAGGGGTGACCTTAGTCCTGCCTGGACCAGTGTTGGTCCCTGAGGGAGGACACTCGGGAGCTTTCACATCCCTGATGCTTCCAGCCATTTGGACACTCCCCATTTGGGGCTTGCAGTGAGCCTGGGACACAGAGCTCATTTCCAAATTGGCTCCAACACCTGATTTCCTTATTGGTGCCATAACAGCCAGGCATTCCTTACTATTCTTCTTCTTGTTTTTTTAACATTATTAATTGTCCCCATTGACAGTTCTAAAGGGTTGGTTGGGTTTTTTTTTTTCCCCTCTGATAAGACAAACACGTTTGAATCAAACAAGCCTTGACAAATGCTGGAGATACACACTGTGCTGAAATAATGAGGCAGCTCTTTCACACAGCACCACAATATGTATGGACAAGTTGTTGCACTGGAGCAGTATGAGCTTGTCAGATTACAGTGAAACGGTATTCATTGAAAGAATAGGTACAAGGAAGAACAGCAGAAAGTATTCTGCTGTACAAACATGCAGCCAAGCAAAACCTTTGGAAGAACAGGACACAAGCAACACTGAACCATTTTCTTTACAATACTGCCTGATGTCAATAATGCCGCCCACAAGACATTGAAATGTTTTCCTGCAAAAGAGAAAAGCAGTAATTAAACCTCAAATTTAGTCAGGCCCAGATACACAAAACAGAGAGGATCAATAGCTGCCAGTGGCTGCTGCTTTCCAAACCATAAACCTGAAACAAGTAAAATAACAAACATGTTAAAATACATGGGTTTATAGCAAATGTAGACAGAAGTATACGAAGTTACACTTCCCAAATCAGTGAATTGACTTGTGTGTATTCTTAATAATGTTAATTTGCTAAAATCAGGGAAAGGAAAGCGTGACAGTCGTCCTTCCCACCTGTCATGAGCTTGAACATGTGTGTACATAACATGGGCAACCACCTTCACAAAGCACGAGGCAGCCTGACTCACTCTGTCAACAGAACTCCCCAACTTCATAATTATAAGGAGGTGCCAGTTTCATGCTATTCAAAGTGTATTTTGAAGGGTAAATGCTTTCTGGACTGACAGCAGACCTGCCTGAGTCACTGGCCAGGCTGTGCCCAGCTGTGCCCGTGGTGCCCACAGCTCTGCCATGGGCTGGCTGCATGACAGGAAGGAGTAATGCGCTGTGTCCAGCTGGGAGCCTCCTCTTCCACCCCTGTACCACCACAAGACTAAGCCCAGGCAGCTATACCCACCTGGTGCCCCTGGCAGTGCCCTCCCCCGTGCCCTGCCCCTGTGCACAGCCCTGGGTGGGTGTTTCAGCAGGAACAGGCTTGCAGGGAGCTCCTGCCCTCGCTGGAGGGGTTAGGGAAGGAAAGCCATGAAACGGGGCTTGCCGAGGGCACACCTTGTCTGGGGTTCACACGGGTGTTTAATGCAACAAGCAGTGTCACCACCACTCAAAGCAGAGCTGGCTGCTCTGCTGGAGGGGAGGTTGGCCACTCCATCTCGAAAGAGCTGTGTATTTGTAACCACCTGTCTCGGGAGGAGGTGCTGGCAGGAGGGATGGATTCTCCTGGAGGGAGCTCCTCTCCAGCACACTGACCACAGGCATTAGCTGCCCCTTAACGATGTGCAAGTGGTGGTTTGCATTGAGTCCCTCCAGGCTGATTTAGTTGGACCAGAGGACTCCAACATAATCTGATCCTGCCAGATTTCTGCCTCCAGGAGGAAGGTCAATGCCCTGCAGTCATGACCAGGGTGATTCTGAGTGTGAGATGGCCACTGCTGCTCTGAGCCAGGGCTCAATCTCCCCTCCCAGCCCAGCTCCCCACTGCATTTATGCAAAACACAACAATCTCACCTCCAGAGACTTGCTGGAGGACAGACAGCATCATCCATAGGAGCTCAATATGTGACCTTGCCCTTGAGCATGTGCCTGCCCCAGCACGTCTCTCCTGTCACTGATAAGGTGCATCTGGATCCTCCTCACACGCCGGAGAAGGAGGAAGGCAAAAATCCTGCTGCTGAGACTCACAGACTAGCATCGGCACAGCAATCCGGGAGGGAAAGGTCTTGCATGGAACCAGCTGCCCCACTGCCACCGCCCAGGGCTCCCAGTCACCTGCTGGCTTTGCTCTTGTCGTTGCTGCAGGCGCTGCTGGCCAGGGGAAGATGATACTGCAACCCAACACAGAAATAATTAACGGCGGGACACCGAGGGGAACATGCCACGATGATCAAGAGCCTGCAGCCTGAGGCAGCCCAGCGTGTCAGGAGGAGGGAGCAGCATCCCTGCGAGAGCTGCCACTCAGCGCTCTAATTTGTAGTCGCCGGGCAGCCCCCGCCGCCCGCCGTCGGAAAACAGCTCCGGGTGGGAATTTACGCTGGGAGGAATTAGCAGCCAGCCTGCCCTGGGCTGGCAGGAGGTGTTTCGGGTTTCAGGGCTGCCCATGGGTGATGGGAGCTGAGAGCTGAGAGCTGGGAGGGGGGACACGGCACCTCACAGCACCTTCCCACCACCACCGAGCCCGGGGGCAAACTGCGGGAGGGCTCCCGAGGGAGCACTGCTGGGCAGGTGCTTCTCTAACTGCAGACACCCTGGGATTCTTCCCCCACAATCAGCTTTGACCCTAATAATCCTACAAATAGCCATTGGGGTTTAACTTCTGCTGCTGGTCAAAAAAAGACGCAAGAAAATGAAAGCCGTGGCAAGATGTTATCTCTGCAGGAGCTCGGCAAGTCCTGCTGCCTAGGGAAGGGGGAAGAGTTGGTTTCTGGCTCCCTTTTCTCTGGGATGAAGAAGTGGAGCTGAGGAAGGGTCTGGAAGAAGAAAGGCAAAGCAGGCTGAAAACAGAGTTTGGTCCAAGAAGCTGCAGGAGGTGGGAGAGGAGCAGCAATGACAGCCAGGCCAGGGCATGGGGACCCGTGTGCATCCTGAAGGACACCCCACAGAGACAGCCCTGCCCACCCAGCTCTGCCAGGAGCATGGCAGTCAGAGTCCCTCATGGCAGAACACCGGCAGGGAAGGGGCTGGGAAGATGTTTGGAGGGAAGCAGAGGACCACAGTAAGGCAGCTGGGGTGGAGAGCATGGTTTGAGTTCTAAGGAGTGGATAATAGAGCCAAGTAAATATTGCTCAGCTGGGGGACAGCAAAGAGGACAGAGCAGCCTACAAGTATCTGGAGGCTGTAAACATCAAGGAGGAAGAGGAATTATCTACAGTTGTACAGGGGGCATAACTAAGAGTAATGGGATGAGATTAAGAAAGGAAGGGTTTAGGCTGAATACAAGGAAATATTTCCCAATAATGAAATGGGTCAGGCTGCTGAATAATCCTTCCAGGGCAGCCACAGGAGCACAGCACTTCAGATGGTTACAACTACCCATGACTAAAGCCTGGGTTATGTGCTGCCAGGCATAATGGATAATGTAATTTCTGTCTCCGGCCTCCAAGGTTATTTCCTTTCCATCTCTACAGGAGGAATAACTTATCAAGTAATACATGCTTTGAACATGATGCTCCTTTGGTCAGAGACAAAAGAGCCTCCCAGTTCCCAGCCCTGCCAGAAGTGTCACTGCAGTCAGTGGATTAGGGATGCTCCCTGTTCTGCTGGTCACACCTCTTGCCTTTAGGGTACAGTCACTTCTCCCAAATTCCAATCAAAACAAAAACAACTTGGTTTAAAAAAAAAAAAAAAAAGATGGAGCTGGTTTATTTTGCATTTGTTTTAAATTTGCAGTTAGATAGCATGAAATGTATACATTTAAAACAAATTGATCCAGAAGAAGTGCTGGAAAATAGGGAATGGAAGCTCACAATAAATACCTTTGTCCTTTTGCTGTCTCATTTGCCGTGAGACAGATCTGGAGTGGCCTCAATTCAACATCAAACTACTCCTTCAGTCAAATCTAGGAAGCTTTTGTACCCCACAAAATCTGTACCTGTCCAGAAAACAGGATTTCCAGTCATTTTCATAGGAGAGTTTCCATTCAGCCTTAATGAGGAAGAGTCAGTCACCCAAACAAGAGGAAGGTATCAGGGAAGAGCCATCCATTGAGATCTGACTCACTGCATTTATATCTGTAATTAGGGGACTGGGAATGCTCAGCAGCAGCATCAGGTGACAGAACTAGAACAGTACCACCTTCCACAGCTCTTGTGAAAAGCACCAGGTACAATCCCTCAGCAGGGTGGCAGGGCTGGGACATGAGGGCACAGGGGATGAAAGGATGGAAGCACATGTTTCCTGAGGACAGGAGTGCTGAACCTTCACAGTTGCACCATGTTTCTCCCGTTCATTAACAGTGGACAGCAGGGGAGCAGCACAGGTCTGAGCTCGGGCATCAAATGGAGATCCCCGGGTGCTGAACATCGGGGGTGAGGCAGTCAGGGAAGAGGGGGATTTCTGAGTCTTTCAGAGCCCCAAGGCTGGGACATGGGAGGAGGAGGAGGAGGACTAGGGAGCTATAATAAATAAACACTCTTTAACACTGGATCTCAGGGATAATAATCCATCAAATCCTAAAGGTTTGCCCTGAGCAACTCCCTGGTTTATGTACAGTGGGTTACTTCCTTTGTGCGAAATCTTTCATGCATCCTGATTTCCCATATACTGTTTCACCTCATGTTATACCTTGTAATCTTGGCTTGTAGTGAAGTTTAGAGTTATTATATGTCAAGTAAGGGTTGAAGTTTAAAGAAAACAAACCACAGCTTGGCTCAGTTGCACTGTAGAGCTGGGAGGAGCTCTTATAAACGCTGAAGTGAACCTGGGGAATGCTTTTCCCACCTGCAGGCTTTAATACCAGCAATTTCTATGTGTGTGAGCCACGGCCCAGGACCCCAGCACAGCAGGGAGGAGCCAAGCAGGGACATAGTGGGATGCAAGAGCAGAAACCTCTGGAGGTTTCATGGCAGAGTGCTGGTGTGAAAGAGCCACGTTCTGCAGGCACTGTTGATGAAGGCAATGAGGCTCTTGTGAAGAGACATATCTGCCACTTCTGGGTGTTTTAACACTAATGAAGATGGCACAATGTGAAACCAAAGGCTTTGCTGCTCGGGACAGACAGGATTGGAGCACACAGTGCCCAGCTGGTCCCCACATCCCAGCACACACATCCCACTGCACCTCTCCCACTATCAGATGTGAGTCACTGCCAGAGGCAGAATGCCAGACCTGAGGAACCAGAGGTCTTATCCGGTGTGGAGGATCTGAACTTCCAGTGTTTACTTAAGAATGAAGCAGAATAAACTCTGGTTTTTAAAACTAAACATCTAAATGCACTCACTAATCTGAAGAGGTACAGTAAGCAATTGTACAAACACACCTTAAATGTTTCTTGGCAATTTTTGCAGTTCATACAGAAAGATGTGTTGTCTTTCAAAATCCAGCTCCCCTAAGTCCACAGGGAAGTGCTGTTCTGCTCTTCTCCTTTGCAGGTACCAAAAGGTGAAGCAAGAAAAGCTGCAGCCAGGTACATCTTTGCACAAAATACCAAGCACTGTGAGCAACACAGAGGCAAAAACACCTCTGTGAACAGGACTTGCAGGTGGGTTTTCTCTGCAGGCTGGGGGAAACAGAGGAGGATTAAAACACCTGACACCCTCCAGCACAGTGCTTGGTCTTACAACCAGGAGCCTCAGCCTACAGTTCTCCCAAACAGCCACATGTGATCCCTTTTTTAAAATACTTCACTCCAGCCATAGCATTGAAATATCATTCAAATACATTCTGAAAGTTTTTTCTTTCACTTATTTTTTTTTCCTGAAAACACGGGCAGTCACTGAATTTAATGTTTTGTAGAGTAAAACCACAAGGTTTCATTCAGTCCTCATCTATAATTGTGGTAGACACTAAAAAATCCCTCGAGGGCCCCAGCACACACAGAGCCAGACCAGATCCTCCAAGTTCCCTCCACACACAAATCCTCCTGAATAACAAATATTAATATATAGTAAATAATAATTGTAATACTTAGCACTTCCCACCCATAGATCTCACAGTATTTCACTGAGCTAGATGAATGCCTTTAATTCTTTTGCTCCCAGGCAAAAAGAGCACTTCTCTCCTGCAAACACTTTCCATGCAGGTGTTTCATTTTAACCTTACAACTAGTTTTGCTGATTATGTTGTGGTCAGCCCAGTCATTGGGAGAGCTCCAGGTTAGTCTTCTTCTGTGCATGTTCCCCCTGGGAGAGCAAAAATGCTAAAGGTGTTTGTAACCTACACAGATGGATGATTCATCTGCTTTCTAAGCACCAAATATTTGCAGTCAAATTAGATGGAACTAGATGGTCTTTAAGGTTCCTGCCAACCCAAATCATGCTATGATTCCATGATTCTGTGATATTTGGCAGGATGACATCCTCTGGCACGTGAGGACAGCCAGGTTGGGATGGCAGGGGTAGCACTGAGAGTGCACAGGAGAGTTCTTTGAGGAAGCTCACAAGATGGAAAGCTTTAGGGATCCAACAGGATCCAACAGGTGTTTACATGTGCAACTACCAAATCCACCTCGAGCACCCTCGCCCCAGTGCCTCGCTCTGCTGTAAAATACGTGGAGACATGGAAAATGATGTTTTATCACATCAGCTCCACTGGCCACTCTCAGGCTCTCTCTGGAAGCCACCTCTCCTTCCTGCTCAGCAGACCTCGGGGAGAGGTTTGGCAATTAAATGTGGCTTCATGTGGTGGATCCACGAGTAATGAGATGCATATGAAGAAATTAGTGCAGAGTTGGTTGTATCCTCCCTGGAACCATACAGAAAGTGCAAAAATTCCCTCAGAAATTCCGCCTCTAACAACACCAGCCTGTGTTTAACCCCGGTTTCATCCAGTGGTGGTGGGATGTGCTGGTGCTCAGTGCAGCCAGGGCAGAGACTGGGGACAGGAGGGGATCCCCCTGGCCCCTGCTCCCCCGGGGACAGCTCAAGGCTAACACATGGTAGCCTCTCCCAGAACGAGCCCACTCTTCCGTTTAATCCATCCCTACAATTAGAAGGTAATAACTCTGGTGGGAAAAATGTAACAAAATATCAAGCCATCAGTTTTCATTTGTATGAGGCCCTGTGTCTGCTGCCAGAAGGCTCTGTCCGATGCAGAGCTCCTGCCAAGTAACGTGTATTTACATCATTTCCACCACAAGCCAGCGTGGTCACCTCTAAATATTAATGTCTGGGACCTGTGCACAGAATGGAGATGAGTTTCAGATGGATCATCAGGCACTTAAATAGTTTTAGAACAGCTTTGGAAGTCATTAATCTTGATAGATACAGCAGTAATAACACAAGACAGAGAAGGTCCCATGGGGCTGGAGAGGAGGCAGGCCTGGCTCTAAGAAAATCTTGTTCCACAGAACTATTTAACATCAGGAATGAAGACTGGCTGGGCCAAAGTCCCCTCTCCTGCCTCTCACCTTGGCCCAAAGCCAATCCCTGGGGAAGAGGGAGCAATAAAGTACATACCCAGTGACAGGTATATGCAGTGCACAGCTCTGCCCTCAGCCACCTCTTCAGGAATGAGCACAAATTTACCTGTAAGTAGCTCTGACCCTGTTATGACCAAAGCTAAATGCTTCTCAACTGAAGGTAGACTGGAGTATCCACATCTATATTACACCTGGATGGGTTTTTTTCCTGCCAAGGTCTAAGAAGCTGGTTTGAGGAGATGCCAAGGTCTAGTTCATGGCACATTCAGATCCAGTGTTACATTCACACAGTGCATGAGCTGAGAACTGCTCTGCTGTCAAAGCGCAGATGAATTATACTGAGCACAACAGAGTATTTGGAGTCAGATGTGACAACTACCTTGTGAGAGCACGTGTGTTAGTTTGAGAGTATATGGGCCATCTATCACTTTCCCCAAAATCTGTAATTCATGGAATAAACTGCAGTAGAGATACTTGGATCCATGTCTAGACCTTAAGTAACTTTCCACTAATGCCCGAATCCCCAAGATTCTGTTCTTTGGCAGTTACTCCTCAGGCAGATCTCTAGAAAGTCATCAAATATGTTGTGATTTAACTGGCAAATAAACAGCTGACCACAAGCCTCAGAATCCTGCAAGTGCAAAGAAATACACCAATATTTCATTGATGGACATCTACTCCCATTAACGTCCACATCGTGTAAGGAAACATCTCCAAATGTAAGTCCTGAAGAATAACAAGCAGTTTTATTGGAGTAAATGTGGCCTTCCCAGTTGTCCCAAACAGGGCTATAATTATTTTTTAAAGAGAATTAAGCTAAGTATTACCACCCTCTACAAAACTTTGTTTGTTTGTTTCCGTTTGTTGTGGGTGATCCTCGGTTTGCAGCTTGTTAGCAGCATGTCACCAGGGAATAAACAAAACCACACGCACAAAAGAAACCTCTTTCCCAACGTCTTTCAAGGCCCTGCTAATTGCTGACGCACACAACTGCTGCAGCTCTTTCTGTTCTTGCATAACTGTCACCATTTGGGGATGCGTAAATATCCCTGTGTTTATTACTTAAAGATGGCAGTGATGATAAATTCGGTGATTTAAAAGGAGTGAAAGGATTCCCTTGCCACAGCAAGTGTTTTCTGTGCTTCCACCTAACCAGCGAGGCAGTGGTGCACTCCTCATTTTGTCCACAAAGAATTCGGGTCCAGCATTATCGATCCAGTGCGGCTACAGCAGGCTTTAGTAACCATGATCAAAATGCCAATGAACTCTGCTCTTGTACAGCTTTTTCCATTTGTCCAACACCTTTTCCTGCCTTAACCTGTCCACATCCTGGGGAAAGGTCGGGGTAGTTCTTTGCAGGCACATAAACCTCGTACGACTTTGCTGGAGTCACACCAGGAGGTCGGGCAGAAAGGACTTCTCTCAGTCCTCATAATTAATTTTCCTTGCATAAACTCATGGATACGTTTTTTAAGGAGCTGCTCTGCCTTTTCCTTCGCAATGGATGACTTTTTCATGAGCAGCGTTGGGCTGTGGATGAGGTTGGGAAAAACAGGGACAGCTCAGGGTCCCACTCTGCTGCTCTTCCCATAAATCTGAGACGTGGACTTCTTTCAGTGGGGAATAGGAGTGAAGCAGGGAGGGGACTGAAGTGCTGGAAATATTAGCCTGAATGGATGATCTTGCAGGCCTGACTCACACAAACCTCCCAGTGGAGTGGATGGGAGGGCTGCTGGGCTCAGATATAAAGGGAAAATTTCATTATTAACTCCCTTCCCCCCGTATGGTTAGGTCTGTCTTGGGAAGGACAATATTTTCCAAACAATTTGTCATTTCTTTTTCTGAGCTCTCCTTTCCATTTGGCTCCAAAACAAATGTGCGTGCATAGAAATGAGCTTATCCCTTTAAAGTTTGCCTCTTCTGGGAAGTTTAGAAATGTTACAATCCAGTCATGTTCCAAACATCCCAGTTTCTCCCAAAGAAGCACTGTGGCCTTTCAGACACTATTCCGAGGATGGACTAGCAGGGAAGGCTGAAAATAAAGGAATGGGTGAGCTTGGAGAGTCATTTTTTCACTATATTTGGAAATACAGAGAGACATGCTTTTAATGAATGTTTTGATGATTTAAGAAAGCAATAGCAAAGTGTTCTTCTGTTTGTGTAGGAACAACCTGTGCCACCGTCACACAAAATATGAGCTTGGCTGTGGAAACAATACTTTTGGAAGCTGGCTTGGCTTGGAGATGGTTTGGTGCTGGCTTGGTTGGCAGCAGCAGGGTCACCTGGTGATGAAGTGCCTTTCCCTCCCAACCCCCAGCAGCACTGCACACTCCTCAGTGTCTTTTGGGCACAAATTGGCATCTGCATCCACCTCTGGGGGAGAAACTTTGCCACAACCACCTTTTATTCTGGAAGCTGAATAAATAGACACTGAGACTAATTAATCCATCTCTGGATCAAGTGCAAAGGAAATAGCGTGACTTAAGCACCTACAGAAAGATTTTTATTCACATCTTCTATTTCCACCTTATTTTAGCTTCTGCTTCCACCTTATTTTAGGCACCACATCTCAAAGTTCACTCCTACGTCTTGCCCCAAAGCTACATATATTTTTCTAGTGCCTGGAGCTCGCTGTTAGTGCCTGTTCAGAGGTGTCTCAGTCTGACTGAGGAGCTCAGTTTGGCTTCCAGCCCATAACACACATGCAGCAAGGACTGTGTCCTAGGAGAGGAGGGTTGGAATCTGTGGATAATCTACCATGCAGCCCAGAGGCCACAGACCAGCCCCACTCCTCTGCTGGGGGCTCTTTGACCAGTTGTTTGCCTCTCCAGAGTTTTTTTGGTCCCCTCTAACAGGGGGATCACTCTGAGCTTGTCCTCCAGAAAGAGACGCCTGAGCTGGGGGATATTCCAGCATCCACACCCAATATTCATGAAGGAAGGAGCCTGCCAGCCCTCACCTATGCTGAACGTGGGCAGGAGGTTCTCAATATTTGTCCTATTCACCTGCTCATAGTCATGACTCAAATTATTTGCAAACAATCACAGAATCAGAATCCCAGACTGGATACAGTTGGAAGGGACCACTGGAGATCCTCTAGTCCAACATCCCTCCTTGCAACACTTCAACAACCCAGAGGAGTTTCCTCAGCACCCTCTCAAAGACCTGGGCAACACCTCTCCTGGTGCTGAGTGAGCTGTGCCCCAGTGCTGGGGACATCAAGACCATCTGCAAGACCAGTGGGACACGGGGGGTCTCCCTGTCATCCCAGACAGGCAGGCTGGGAAGCTCCCTCCACCCTCAACATGTAAACATCTGCTGGAGGAAGACTTTTCTCCTAATAACACATCATTAAACATTGATTTAAGGACAATCATCTTCCCTCTCTTCAGTTTCACAGCACCTTTAAAACAGCTGTTAGGCTGCAGCGGGGATGATCAGCTGAACAGGAAACACATTGTTAGCTCCCAGTATTAAAACAGTAGAATGCATTAATTTATGAGCTCCTACTCCCTCTCCAAAAGTTTTATTATGTTAATATCACCTTGATGTGCTGGTAGGCTCTGGTGCCAAAGCCTCTTTCACACAGTATGTGCCATCCTAAATTACAGGCTGGGCGCCTCCTGGAACTGCCTTTGGAAAACTGGAGTAAACCAGCAAGAGCTGAAGTTAATATTATCTTACAGACTAACAACCAGCTAATGCTCGACATGTGAATCCCATTTACTTCTTCTCTCTATAACAAATGGCAAGTGTGGGACTGGACTGTTCCTCATTTTATGCTATTTATCTTTCTGATCCATTCCATATTCGTTGTCCTTGGTTTTCAGCTACAGTTATAGCCTGTGTGTGTATGAGTGTGTGACCTGCTCTGCTGAGGGAAGCACAAGGCACATCTCTGCTGTCTCTGTGTTCACTTGGTCACTGCAGGACTTTCGTGCTTTTCTCTTGGAAGGGAAACTTCCAGGGGGTAGGTATGAGAAGGAAAGTGTCTGAAACTCCAGAAGCATCCCTGGAAAATTAAAGCGAACCAAGGGCCTGGGGATGAGCAGTGAACTCAGTGTGCCTGTATCACCCAGGGAAGCATGTCCTGGAGTCCTGCATCCTCCAGCCCGGGCGGCTCTGGGAGCTGTTCTCTGCCTCCCCCGGGGTGCTCGGCGCTGCGCTGAGGTCCTGAAACAGGAGAGTAATTCGGGGCGGGGGGGGGGGGGGGGGAAGAGAGAGACAGAGAGAGAGAGAGAGAGAGAAAAGTGGCCTTTCCTTGTCCCTGCCCCCTCGGACAAGAGCCCCAACCGGGAGGAAATGAAAAGGGCAGGGGCCGTGTAAGCAGGAGCCCGAAGCCACCCCCCGAGGGAGGCTCGGCCGGGCGGGAGGGGGGCCGGGCCCGGGGATGCCTCGGGCGGACGGACGGACGGAGGTGCGGGGCTGCCGGCGCCACCGGGCTCCGGTGCGGGGCGGCCCTGCCCCCGGCCCTCCCCCGTCTGCGGCACCCTGGGACGGGGCTGACGTCAGGAGGAGACGGGGAAATCTCCCAAGAAAACCCTGGAGCGGCGGCCGGGGCGCGCACAGCGCCCGCCGGGCCCGGCACCCCGCCGCCGCCGAGCGCAGCGCCCGGTGAGTCGCCCCACGCGTGTGTGTCCCCCCCGCGCCCGTCCCGTCCCGCCCCACGCGTGTGTGTCCCCCCCGCTCCCGTCCCGTCCCGCCCCACGCGTGTCGCCGCCCGTCCCTCCCCGCCGCCCGTCCCGCCCCCCACGCGTGCGCCCCGCGCCCCGTCCCGCCCCACGCGCGTCTCCCCCGCGCCCCGTCCCGCGGAGCCGTCCTGCATCCATCGCCCCCGGGCCCTCCCGGCGCTGCGGGGACGCGGCTGGAAGGGCTGGGAAACAAAGCGGAGCCGGCGCGGGGAGCGCCCCTCGCCGCGGCCCCGCGCTCCGCTCCCCGCGCAGCCCTTGACATCTTTATACCGTGTATAAATTCTTTCGGGGCCTCTGCGCTTCGTCAGCTCTGACAAATGCGCTGGGAAAGGCAATTCCAGAGGGGTTACCTCATTTTATAATTTTTTTTAATGCGTGTGTGTATATATACATATATATATTTAAATTTTTTTTTCCGAACGCACCGCAGCGCTTCCAGCCTCCGGCGCTGCTGCGCGGGACGCTCCGCGGCTCGCCCGCGGTGCCCTGGGCAGGGCAGCCCGGTGGAGGCAGCGCCGGGGACTGCAGCGATGCCCGGAGGCTCGGGCGGCCCCGGTGGGGCGGGGGGTCCCCGGGACGAGCGGGGGATGTGGGTGATGCCGAGGGGTCCTCGGCTGCGCTGCCGCGGTGGAGAGGCGGCTGCTCCCGGCGATGCGCGGGGCGGGCAGGCGGGGAGACCCTGGGCCGTCGATGAATTTTCCTTTTCAGAAAAATAATATTCTGCAGCCCCTCTGCTTTTCTTTCTTTTTCTTTTTCTTTTTTTTTTTTCTAATTTAAAAAATAGGCACCATCTTTGGGAAGTACATATGTCACGGGTTCTGTGCGGCTCCTGCGGTGGGAGTAAAATCCTGGAAGTGGGGGAAAAAGGCTTTTTTTCCGCATGTTAACCCGGCTTAAATGGACCTGAGGACTCCCTATCGGTGATATCTTTCGGGGAATTTTTTTTTCAGCCTCGTGTTAAAAACTTTGCCACTAAGTGAGTTTTCTCTTTTTTTTTTTTTTCTGTTATTTTGTCCCTTTCCCCCAAATTTTGCCAATCGTACTGCAGACGAACACAAAGTCCGAGTCACGAATTGAACATAAAACGATACTGTTGTGCTTGAATCGAGGACCAAGACGTCGTTTGGGGTTTTTTTATAACAATTAAAAAATATATACTTTCCACTTAACAAACCAAAGTCCCTCTTCTCCAGGTTATTCCCTGCGCCAACTCCAGCCGCCTATGTAAAATCTGACTTCCAAATATTTCCTGAGGTCTACTTCACTGGTAGAACTTCCCCAAAAATCCTTCATTTGTCTGAAATATGAACAAAGTCCTTGGAAATCCCGCGCTGGAGCCGTGGCCACATTTCCCTGAGAAAGTTTTAGCCGAGTTAAAGGCTCCTGTGATCGAGGCAGATCTTTCCTGCTGAAACCCACCGCCAAACAATAACCTGGTGGCTCCACCACCTTTCCTTTACAGTGCGTTTTATTGTTCATGCATGTTTTATTGTGAAAATGTCTATTTCCATATATATATATATATTTCCTTCTTATCGCGTTTAGAGAAGGGAGCGCCTTTCTCCCAAAAAATGATCACAGATGGAACAATTCATTATTTCCCTCCCGTGATGAGCAGCTCGGATATACGTTGCTTCTAAATAACGAAAGGGGAGGAGAAAACATTTTCTAGTAAAGCCAAATTCCTTCGTTAGACCGCCTCCTAAACGTGCTAATAAAACTAATTCGTTTTATTTGCCCTGAACTTTTATATCTAACCCAGCGCGCTGATTAGCACAGCCCTCTGGAAGGCGGTATGTTCCTATCTCTCCCCGAGATGTGCCAGTTAAGATATGGCCGTTCCCACAATGAAACTGGAAAGAAAAGTGTCCCGTGCCTTTATCTCGGCGGTGTTTGCTCCTGGGGCAGCGGAGACGAGCGGGAGCTGCGCCGGGAGCAGCTCGGTGCCGCCGGGCAGTGGGGCGAGATCAACCGTTCGAGAGGAAATAAGGAAAAAAAAAGTCAGAAAAAATATTAAAAGGACAGAGAGGAAAGAAAAAAAATATAATTGAAAACTGGGGAGAAGGGAACAAAATAAGAGAAAAAAATATTAAAAGAAAAAAGTATAAAAGGAGGAAAAATAAATAAAATAATATGGAAGAGAAGAAGATGAATGCACATATAGATTAATTATTTCTCTGATTTTGTATTTTAAAGCAGGAAATGTGAGGGTCTTGCAGAGATTCGCTGCTGTTCTAAGCACGTTAAAGAGCCCAGCGCATTATTAGAATATTTCAGCCTTTCAGGAAATGTCCTGTTGAAGGGAAACGTGTTTCCCCCATCCAAATGCTGGAGTAATTAAGAGGTTGCTCGGCCGAAACAAGGTGGGGGGAACCCACATGGAAACATAATGTCGTTCATTCCAAACTCAGGCTCTTTTTTTCTGCTGAAGAAGAGTCTTCAGCAAATGCCAACGGAGTGCACGGGCCTCTGATTATCCTGTTTCAGAGGCATCTTTTTGAGCCCACAAAAGAGCCTCATTTGGGGATCTAAAGATGCACAGAGTAACATGAGCAGGCTGCCTCGCAAACTCCGGTGCCCCTTCCTCCGTCAATTAATCAGAAAAGCATGTTCTCTCTGCCCAGAGAGGGAATTGTGGGGCTATATTGTGGTTTTTCCCCTCTCTTTCCCCCACCTAGGGAAACAACCCCCATATTCCTGAGCTGTCCATCGTCCGACGTTGTTATTGCAGGGCAATGACACTTTCTCCCGCTCACATCAGATTTATCAGAGAGAAACCCAAGCCGCTTCTAACAGCAAATTCACATTGTTTTAGAGCAGAGCTCAGTGCCTGTGGTCTGATGGATGCGGGGAGGGCTGGGAGGTAGCTCTGGGCAAGGGCGAGATTGTGCTGCCAGGCGTTTTATGGGGAAAAAAAGAGTTGTCCCAGGTCGAACGCGCAGGAGATTGTTTCATTTTCGGGATGCGGGCAGGAGAATGGCGGCCGAAGGGAACCAGCACCGTCCCACCCCATCCCCGGCCGCTTCCAGCTGCAGAAACGCGAGTAGGAAAACCGTTTCTCCAGCCGTCAGTCGCTGCATTTCAAGAAAGCCTTGGGGTATCATTTGTATCTGTCAGAAAACATTAAGCCTTCAACTTTTTCATCCCGAGTTTTTGCAAGCGCTGCCGCTGGCCGCCGCGCCCGGGGGAGCCCCGCAGCGGGATGCGGGTGGCAGGGGGTGGGGGGCAGCCCCGGGTGTCCCAGGTGCCCCGGGAAGAGTCCGCTCAGGAAAAATCCGTTTCCCCCTTCGTGTTTCGATGGCGGGGAGAGCCAAGGCGGTGGGGCAGGGTCCGCCGAGCCGAGGGAAGCGGGATGGGGCAGGGAGGCGGTGGGAGGCCGGGGGACCGAGAGCGGCCGGTGGAAACCCTCCCGCGGAGCATCCGCGGCGCGGAGGGGCCCTGCGTTCCCGCGGAAGGCGGAGGCTTGGCCGGCACTCGGAGGGACGAAGGCTGCGGGTCCAAAAGGGGCTAATTTCGTTTTGCTCTACTTCTTAGGAAAATTGCTGTCCTGGCTGCGCAGAGGAGGACAGGCCGGCCAGCAGCCAGCGTAATTTTCCACCTTCCCCTCCTGAGCGATTTAACACGCGCTTCGGGTTGGGTTTCTTCCCTCCCTCTGCTTCCCGCTCCGCCCGGCCTGGGGGGAACCCGGCTCTGTCTTTGGCGGAGGTCGGGGGGTTCCGGGGCTCCTTTCGTCGTTTTTGGGGTTTGCTTCGTTTTCCCTTCAGGACAAGCCCACGGTCGCGCGGGGAGTGCAGAGCTTTGCCTCGCACGGCGGCGTAAACGTGGGTGTCTCCATGTTGTGCGTGAGGGTCATGCTTTTCCTTTGGGGGGATGCTGTTTTGGGGCAAGACACCCCCGGAACGCTGCCCCGACAGACACCACTCCCCCGGCACACCGCAACAACAACCACCGCCCCCCCAGCGCGCTCCCTGCTCCGCGGGGCACCGCGCTGTCCTGCGCGCACTCCTGCGCGCATCCCCGGCCTCTGCTTCTTCCCACACGCGTGGGAATCCCGTGGGTCAGAGCCACGCACCAGCAAAGGCGTGGTCGGTGGGCGCTGTTTAGATGGTTTCGTTATTAAAAGTCGTTTTCCTGCAGCAGCTCCCATCTGCTGGGTTCCACGATGAGGACACCTGGAGAGGTTGGCTGGCTTGGCTTGGGCTTGGTTTGGCTGGGATTCCACTGTTTGGGTTTGGCTTGGCTTGGTTTGGTTGCATTCATTGCGGTTTCATTTGGTTTGGTTTGGTTGCATTCGTTGTGGTTTGGTTTGGTTTGGTTTGGTTTGGTTTGGTTCGGTTTGGTTTGGTTTGGTTTGGTTTGACTGAGTGAACTCGAGTGTAGCTGAGGTGGATTGGGTTTAGTTGTACTGAGTTTGGTTTAGCTGGGTTTGGTTGGGTTTGGCTCGACTGAATTTGGTTGGGTGTGGATTGGAGAGCTTCTCCCTTCTCTCTTGTCTCCCTACAACTCTATTTTTCAGAAGGCTTCCTTCTCCTCTCGGGCAGAGGTGCGCTTGGGAGATGCCTTTATTTTTGTAACAATTCCCAATAATTTATAGACTGAATCTGAGTCTATACAATGCTAATAAATCTGAAAAGGAAAAGCTGGCAGAGACTGAACTTCACCACCTGATATACGGCCCAGGTGGTTTGGCATTGGCTGCAACCACCGCAGCCAGCCGGGAATGGGAGCCCCACTCCGAAAACAGGGACCCTCTTCAGGCACCTGGGGGGCGACACGGCCCGGTCCACTCGGGACAGCGGGAGTCCTGCTCTCGGTCAGACACGTCTCCTCTTCTTCATGGGGCTGTCACCGGCGTGGCCAGCGCTGATTTATTTCTAAGAGCCATCCCTAGTTCTGCGGTTATTTATAGCAGGAGGAAGCGGAGCGGTTTATTTGCGGGCTTCCAGCCTCTAACAGATCCCTGGCGCAGTCCTGAGCCGGGGGGAGCCGGGAGTGCGGTGGCTGCGCGGGCGCAGAGCGGGGATGCTCCCCGGCCAGTCCCACGCAGGGGTTCCCACGCAAAGCCCTCCCGCCACCCGCTTGCCCGCGGGTCCTGACCCTCCCTCCGCCTCTCCCCGGCCCTTCCCACGCCCACGCAGGTCGCGGCTCCCCAAGGGTGTCCTGGCAGGGTCGGGCGGCTGGTGGGGTCCCCACAGCCGGGCTGCTGCGGCCTTTCCTCCCTTCCCGCAACTCCTCTGGCCCCCAGCGATGTGGGGAGAGAAAAGGGGATCCCAGCTCTGTGACCCCGTCCTGCCCGGCCCATGGGGCCGTGAGGCCGCTTCCAAGGCCCGGGAAGCAGAGCCGGCTCCGAGTGGGGCATCAAGGCTTGCCCTGGGTCGTGGGCTGGCTAAAAGGTGAGGCGTGACGTCAGGGATGCAATGAATGACGTCACGTGAACGGACCCGTGACATAGCACCCGGTGGAAGAGTTTGTCAGCCGAAAGCGAGCTTGGAGGGGAGGAGAGAGGAGAAAGCGCCGATCTGGGGGTGACCGCCCTGCGGGAGCGCTCTATTGTCACGCCAGATGTGTCACGACCAGCAACGGGAATAACCGGGTGGATTTGGCTGTGGAGCGAGAGGATGCCCTTAAATCCACACAGAAGACAGATATATGATATAGATTAAATATATATAAGATACAGGTTAGATGTATATATAGGATATTGATGTATGCCCCCGCTGCAGACCCGGTGCCCGGTAAATACCTGACCCTGCACCCGGGCAGGGGGGCCAGGGGGGAACCGGGCTCTGCTCCGGCTCCCGGGGGCCGGGAGAGGCAGGGCCAGCTCATTACTCTCTATTTAAGGCCTGTTTCGGGGGATATCTGCCTCGGGGACACGCCAGGAGGAGCCGGGGGGGCTGTGGCCCTGGGAGGCACCCGGACCCGGCATTACCGCGGCGGAATCACGTCGGTGCCCTGGCTCTGCCTTTCCTCGCGCCCAGCCCGTAGGAATTGAGCCTAGAACGAATTTTTAAAAACTAGATCTTATAGAGTAGAAAGAAAACGTAAATTAGGTGCATTTTTAAAAAATACATTAAAAAGAACGAAAAAAGCCACCTCCGGTCTGGAGGCTGCTGTGACAGTGGGTTTAAAATAGCCAGAGCGGAGCCGGGCTGTTGGCAGCCTCGTGGAATCATAGAGACATCCAGGTTGGAAAAGACCATTATGATCATCGAGTCTCTTCAGCCTCCCTTCAGCACAGCCCGCCGGGCTCCCACGGAGAGCGGAGGAGCCCCCGCAGACCATCCCCGGGGCTGCCGCCCACGGAAATAAAGGCAAAAAAGGGACTGTGGAGGGTCTCAGATGTGGTGCACGTTTGCAATCTATTCACCTTCCCTCTTCTCGGGAGAAAGGCCATCCCCACCTCTTGCTTCTGCCCCGGGAGGAGGTCTCCATCCTTCCCGTGCCGTGGGCTCCTGCGTCAGCTGAGCCCCTCGAGGCCCAGAGCCCCTGGTAAATACTTGCATTTTAAAACACGTCCATCTTTAGCAGCCCCGAGGCTGTCTGGTTCACCTCGGGTGCTCGACGTTCCCAGTCGTTTGCAAACTCCTGAGCGAAGTTCAGCCGGGAGCGACAGGCAGGGAGAAGGACATTAAGATGTCAAAAAAAAAAAAAAAAAGAAGGTGAAGGGGCTGGGAATTTTGGACTCCCTCCGCCTGGGGTCACCGGCCCTGCAGGGCACTGCCGGAGGGTGCGGGGCGGGCCCGGCTCCATCACCCCAGAGGGGCTGGAAAAAGCCTGCGCGGCTGGAACAGTGCTTCCCTCCACTTTTCCATAAACCAGTTCAAAAGTTCTCTCCCACATCTTTACTTGATTTGAAAGCAAAATACAGTGTCAGGATAGATCAGCTAAAGTGAGTCGAGAAAATAGAGAGGAGAGAGGGATCCTTTCCCCGGGCAGCCACAGCCGGGGTCCTTCTCCCCTTTCCCCTCACCCCCTTCCCCGGTGCAGAGAGCACCCCGCGGGTACCCAGGTTCCCACCTTCTTTTCCCCCGTGGGTTTTTCCACTTCGCCGAACACCGAGGTGTTATCCAGGAAGGCTCAAGGCCGTATCCCGGCCTGCGTGGGCAGCACAGGGGACCGGCCCCGCTCCACGCGCTCCTGCACCGGGACAGGGCACACCGGTGGCTGCTGCAGGACAGGGAGGCTCCCGGGGAAGCGTCTCCCGCTCCCTCCCCACCGGCTGCCCCGGCCCTCGGACTGGCAGAGCCTCAGACACCCTTCCCGAGGGTCACCGCGAGTTCGGCTGCGGCAGGAAAATTATTTGTTATTAATCGTGTGCTGAAAGATGATGTGGTGGGAGCGATGGCGCGGCCGCTGCTCCCCGGGCTGCGCTCCCCCGGCCGCCGGGCAGGGCCCGAGCCGCGTTATTGTAACACCCTCAGCCTGAAACAAAATGTTAAAAAAGGTTAAAACCAGCTGAGACACGGCCCAAAGCACCCCTCCGGGAACATGTTTTCCCCGCGGGGCTGAAACGCGCGGTGGGGTCGCTCAGCCCCCCGCAGAGATGCTGAGGAGGGCGCTGGGTGCGCATCCACGGCAGGGCGCGCAGGTTGCGCGGGTCGTGAGGCCCAGCAGGGAAGGGAGCGGGGATACCCCTGGAGATACCTGGGGCGCAATCTGCGCGCTGCCGGCTGGCAGGGCACCGCGGAGCGGGGGCGAACTGGCGGGGCTGGGCGGGCGGGCGGGGAAAATCCCGGGAGGATTTTCCACCTTTCCATTCGTTCGTGGAATATTTTTAATACATCACCGAGTTTGGAGGACGCGGCGGGTGGGGGGAAGGAGGAGGGAGGGGACCCCCGGAGGAGCCGCGGCCGGGCGGCGGGGGCCGGGCAGGGGCGCGGGGGGCCGCGGGTCTGGGCGCGGGCGCGCAAGGAGCGCGGATGGCGGGGAGCGCGGAGGCAGGTCCCGCGCGGCCGGGCTGGGCCAGCGCTAGATGGAGTGATGCATGAGCGAGACGGGGAGGTTTTAACCTTCAGGGGGAGGAGCCCCGTTTAACTACAGGCATTTGTTCTAGGGCAGGTCACTTTAATCTCTTTAGCTTTAAACTGTCCAACTCGCAACTCGCGTTTCTCTATAAGGGATCTTTACCACTTCCCTGCCTATGCGGCCGGAGCGCCGTGCCTCTCCCCAGCAGACAACCGCCTTCCAGGCAGTGCCCAGACTGCTTCCGACACCCTTAAAATAATACTGTTAGTAATAAGTGGATTTGCTTTTGGTTTTTGTTGATTTTTTTTTTCTGCCTTTAAAAAAAAAAAAAGCTCCTTGTTCCTTTCTGTGTGGAATAAACACCTGCAAACTCCCCCAGGCAGCCCGGCGCCCCTGCCATGGATTCCTTTAAAGGTGGAATGAATTTGGAGAGACTGCCCGAGAGCTTGAGACCCCAACCCTCCCATGACATGGCTTCCAGCTTCCATTTGCAAAGATCCTCGGAACCCAGAGACCCGATCGACAACTCAGCCAGTGAATCCTCCGACACGGAGGTGCCAGGTAACCCTCCCCCCCCGCGCCCCCCGCGGCCCCGGCCCGCTCCCCCCGCGCTGCCTCCCCCTCCTCACCGCACCTTCCCTTCGCGGGGCGGCCGCGGGTGCTGTGCGAGCACCCCCCGCGCAACCAGAGGCGATGGGGGACAAGGGGAAGCAAGAGCTGCCGGTGATCCCGGAGGCTCCATCTCGAGCGAGCCCCGGGAGCCGGAGCGGGGGACAGGGGGCCCTCCTGGAGCTGCCGGCCCCGCCGTGCCCGGCGCTGACAGCCCGCCGGGAGGGCACACATGGCTCCCCAACCTCCCCAACCCCATCCCAGGAGCTGCTCTTTTTTCTTTCTCTCTCTTTTTTTTTTTTTTTTTAATAAAAACCACAGTTATTAATTGATGGGGTCGGGAGGAAGGGGGGCTCTTCGGGGAGTGCGGTTTTGCCGGATGTTTCTGAAATAATGTCAGCTTTTGCCCGGGTTTATTTTCCAGCTCGGGTGGTGCAGAGATGGAAAAAGATCTCTCTGTCAGAGAAAAAAAAAAAATTAAAGAAAAGAAAGAAAAGGCCGGCAGAGCCGGAGAGGCAGCGTGGGGCCAAGGCAGGCAGCGCGGGCCGCCCCGGAGGGGATGTGCGCGGCCGCGGAGAGGTTTCCCGCTGAGGCTGCACCCTTTCCCTGCGGAAAAGAAGCCCCGCAGGGAAAGGGAAGGGTCCTCGCGCCCTGACCACCGTGTGCGAGGGCTTCAAGGAACGCTGTAGTCCCCCAGATTGTATTTAATTAAAATAACAACATTTCCAGAGTGACAAGGGAAAGGTAGAAGAAGGGAACAAAAGCTTCAAGAAGGAGCGTGATACCCCTTCTCCAGCAAGACCTTTTCAGAGGCAGGTTATGTTTCATATAATTCAAATTTTTTAACGGCTGTTGTTGCTCTTTGGAGTTTTAGCAGGTCCCATAACTTAGAGAGTGGCTGTGGCAAGAGTCGGGCCCGAAGTGGCACCCGGTGATAAAGAGGGTTTGGGTCGTGCCTCCCAGCCTGATTCGCAAACAAAGTTAGGGACCGGCGTCTGGAAGGGACTCTGAGATTAGAGGGGATTATTGGAGATTAGAGAGGGAGATTTGCTCCATTTTGCCCTACCCCTGTGTGTGACCCCTCGGTGCTGCAGGAGGGCTGAGGACCTGCCTGCTTTTCTTCTCCGAGAAGCTGCAAAATGCATTTAGATTTCAATAATTTTTTTTAAATGGAAAAAAAGGTACAAAAGCCAATTAAAGATGCCTTACTTTACGATTTGGAATTGTGCAACAGCCCTGCGCGGAGGCCGGATTTTTAGGGAAGATTTGGAGGGGTGAAAGCCCGCGCTGGGCGAAGGGCCGCGACCGGAGCCCATCGGGACCACCGCTGCTTCCCCAACGCCCCCCGCTCCGTCTCGGCCCGGTTTACCCGAGCTACTCCCAGCCGAAAGTGGGAGGATTTGTTTTGGCGGGGGTTGTTTTTGTTTCAGTTTCCCCGCCGCCGCCAGGCCGTGCGGCTCGGCCGCTCTCGGGGCCGGGGGGGCCGGGGGCGATGGGGTCCGTGCTGCAGAGGCCTCGGTTGAGCTGCAAACGCCTTTTGGGGGTCCACTGAGCCGGTTGGGTTTGCTCACACCCTGATCCCTTTCCCCTTGGAAGGAGCCCAGTGAGGAGCGATTCAAGGGTGACTTTGCAAGGACGAGTCCTCCCTGGCACTGGATTCAGCCCGTGATTATTTTTAGACTCCCGCTTACCTCGCAGAGGTCGGGGCTGCAGAAATGCCCCCGGGCCCGCCGGCGGCGGGAGAAAATCTTCGAAAAGGGGTTTAAAAAAAAAAAATTAAAAGGAGGGGGAAAACAAAACAAAACCCTCAAAAAAACCCTCTAAAAGGGAAAACTCTGGACGGAGTTTCCCTCCTGCAGCAGCAGGACCGAGGCCGGGGTTGGCCGCGGCCCCCGGCCCTGCACAGCCCGGCTGCACCTTCCCCGCGCCGCCGGGGCCCGGCCCGGGAGCACATTTCGTTCAGGGCCTTCAGTCCGTCTCCGAGCGCTTCAACCGGGATAAACTAGGCCGAAACAAGGGTTGGGAGAGCCAGAGAGCCCGTTATGAAAGCGGAGCGGGGGTTCGTCCCCCCGTTGCGGTGAGACCGGGGCTCGATTCCCTGTTTCCAGTCCGCGCAAATCTCGGCAGAGAAAACCCTCCTGTTGTTTTTTTTTTCTTTCCTTTCGATATGATTTTTGCGGAGGGCTTCGCTCAGCCCCGTGTTAAAATAAACACCAAAATCCTAAAAGAGGCAGAATAAAATAATACTAATAAAAAGAGAATGAAGCGGGAGAGCGGAGAGGGGCCTTTTGCAATTAATTGCTCCTGGGTTTTCCACCCCTGCCCTTCCAAAGTTTCCTGTCGCGGCCGAGCACAACAAAGACAATGGAGCAAAGATCGCGCCTGGGGTTGGAGGGAGCGAGAAGGTGCCGTGGAAAGGCGGAGCGGCCCGTGCTGCGGGGACCCCGCTCCCCACGAGCGCTCTCACCCCTCGGGCCCACTTCGAGACGCTCTGGGGGTCCCTCGCGTTGCCTCCCTGGGTGCCCTGGACCTGGCAGGGCTCTGTGCTCCTTCCCCAGCCGCCCCGGGAAAGGCCGGGATGGGCTGCAGGGCGCTCGGTGGGCTCAGGGCCCAGCAGGACACGAGTGGGTGCCCCCACGCGTCCCTCCGGTGGGGTGGGCAGGGCTGGGTACGGGGCGGGAGTGCCAGCCTTTGTGTGCCCGCGCTGGGGAAAAAAACCCAGAGTAAAACAACACAAAACAAAAAAAAAAGAAAAGCAAACCAACCAACCATCCCCATCCCGACCCCCTGGCAGAAAAGGAGCGCAGCGGCGAGCAGAAAAACGAGGACGGGGCCGCCGACGACCCGGCGAAGAAGAAGAAGCAGCGGCGGCAGCGGACCCACTTCACCAGCCAGCAGCTGCAGGAGCTGGAGGCCACTTTCCAGCGGAACCGCTACCCCGACATGAGCATGCGGGAGGAGATCGCCGTCTGGACCAACCTCACCGAGCCCCGAGTGCGGGTAAGAGGGGCGCCGGTCCCATCGGGATCGAACGGGGGGCTCGGGGAAACTGCCCCGGCTGGGAGCGCTGAGGCCGTTTGTGGCAGTGCCAGGCCGCTCTGCCCTGGGGTTTAGGGACCAAAATCGGGATCCAGGCCGGAGAAGAGAAATTCGGCTCTCGGCCCTGGGAGATGCCGCCCGGAGCGGTCCGCGACCGCCGGCCCAGCACCGGGGACCGGCTCGAAAAGTGGGCGGCGAGCGGTGCAGGGGACAGCGAGAGGCTGGGTGGGAAGGGCCCGGCTGTGCAGGGAAGAACCCCCCAGCCAGGACGAAACCCCGCGCGGAGCAGGAGCAACCCTCATTCAAGCAGTTTCCTCTTGGCCTTGTTATTCCCAATAATTGCAAAATTACTAATCCGCTGCTCGATGCTGTTGCGGAGGCGGGATTGCGGGATCCGGTCCCCGCGGTGCGGGTCTCGGTGCCGGCCCCTCCCGGCCGCGCATCTCCCGCAGCCGCGGGCGGAGCGGATGTTTGCGGGGGCCGAAAGCGAAAGGCAAAGGCTGGGGAGGGATCGCAGAGTCAATACGCGCTGAAGACACAAACTTGTACCGCGAAGGTGCCTGGTTTTTACACGCCTCGGAGCCGATGCCACCATATATATATATGTACACATATATGGTATATTTTATATATATATATATATATTTATATATATGCACCCCTCTTAGCTGGACTGGAGGCTCGGCGATGTTGGTCCACACATATATATAGATATATAGATATATAGATATATAGATATATAGATATATAGATATATAGATATATAGATATATAGATATATGGATATAGGTTTGTGTGTATATATTCACATAAGCATATATACAGCCTCGGCGGTTCCTTTTAGAGAACTTTGAGTGAACGATCCTGTGAAAGAATGACCGGGCCGAAGCGGCCCGGGGTCTGTCGATCTATCGCTGTGTCTGGGTTTCTCCACCTCCCCTGTGCATTTTTCCCCCACCCCGGAGATTTTCCCTCGCCGTTTCGGCCGTGGTCGCACAGCCCGGGACACTGGGCTGAGCATGGGAGAAAACGGCAACCTCGGAGCGAAGGCCCACCGCCCGAAAAATCCACTTTTTATTTTTTTTTTTTTTTCTCTTGGCAATTAAACCTGGAGTGACCAAATCGGATTACAGAGATTCTGTTTTAAACCTTCAAAGACTAAACACCCATCTGAAACAAGGGAAATGAGTCTGAAAGCATTGTCTTAATTGAGTTTAAAACAAAACAAAGACCGTGCATTAATACTGGTCGAATATTTCAGGGAGCAAATAAAACTAAAATATGAGTTTGCAATTAACATGATTTCGTTCTCCCTCTATGTGGAGATGTTTGGGTTTGATGTTCGAAGATTGCAGATTGCAAATCTAACCTTAATTTGCTATGAGGGCCTTCCTTTAAAATGTCTAGGAGCCATAATTAAAACTATTACCCTCATTTTCAGGAAATTCCTGTCTGGAAGCACCTTCCGAGGAGTATATTACAGGTTTTGAACATGTTGGCTTTCGTTTCCTATTTATACAGGATTCTTTTTATTATTGTTATTTTTTGAAATAGACTCTGCCATCCGTTCCCCCACGAAGTTTCCATCCTTGAGACCGGTGTTTGATAATAGTTGCGCCATTTCTGCGCCGAGAGGGGAGGCCCCGAGAGCGACCCCCCGCCCCCTCCTCGGCTCCGGAGGGATCGGAGCCTCCGGGGCCGGGGCCCGGTGTCCGCAGGGAGCCCGTGAACCCTGACTCAGTGGGAGAAAGCCGGGGTGCGGTGGGGAGGATGCTGCAAGGGAGGCTCGAAGGCTGGGCGCAGGCGGCAGGCAGAAGGATGCTGATTTTTAACCCGGAAAAAGAATTTTGGGGCTGCCCGGCTTCCATCACGAGGGACTCAAACGCTTTCCGAGAGCTAAAAAAAAAAAAAAATAATAATAAGAGAGAAACTGGATCACGTTTTTGCATCAAACACCAGGAGCGGCCCCGCTTCTCTGTTCCCTAGTCAGGGCTGTAAATTCTCATTAGATATAAAGGCAGAGGCTGCATCTATCCGAGGGCGATGCAGGGATTGATTTTTTTTTTTCCCCCAACCTAAACATACTAATCCAATCCCCTTTTTTATGATCTGTAACAGGGGGCTTTTATTACACGGCATTAGCGTTCGGAAACGCGGCAGAGCCGGGGCGAGCCGGCCCTAATCAGAGCGGGCCGTGCCTTCGCCCCCCGCCTGGCTCCGGGAAAGGGGCGGTGGGGGGGACCGAGGGGACCGGGGGGACGCGGGGACCCGCGCAGGCACCCAGCGCAGAGAGGCGGCTGCGCGCATCCCGGCCGGAGCATCCCGTTGGACAGAGGGATGCGCGCAGAGCCCGGGGTGCGCGCAGACACCCTGCGGAGAGGGATCTCGTCCCGCAGGGGCGGGGGGGCTGCGGGGAGAGGCGGTTCGGGGCCGCGGAGCCTCCCGTGGTATCCCGGTGGGGCCGTGCGGGCCGGGGGGCAGCCGGCGCTGGGCTGCGGGTGCCATCCCCGCACCGCCGGCGGGGAGGGGGGGGCTGCTGCGGCCCCGCACTCATCGAGTCGTGTCGGTTCCCCCTCCCCACGCAGGTTTGGTTCAAGAACCGCCGAGCCAAGTGGAGAAAGCGGGAGCGGAACCAGCAGATGGACCTGTGCAAGAACGGCTACGTGCCGCAGTTCAGCGGGCTGATGCAGCCCTACGACGACATGTACGCCGGCTACCCCTACAACAACTGGGCCACCAAGAGCCTCACCCCGGCGCCGCTCTCCACCAAGAGCTTCACCTTCTTCAACTCCATGAGCCCCCTGTCCTCGCAGTCCATGTTCTCGGCGCCCAGCAGCATCCCCTCCATGAACATGCCCTCCAGTATGGGCCACTCGGCCGTGCCGGGCATGGCCAACTCCGGCCTCAACAACATCAACAACATCAGCGGCTCCTCGCTCAACTCGGCCATGTCCTCGCCGGCCTGTCCCTACGGGCCACCGGGCTCGCCCTACAGCGTCTACCGGGACACTTGCAACTCCAGCTTAGCCAGCCTCAGACTGAAATCAAAGCAGCACTCCAGTTTCGGCTACAGCAGTTTGCAAAGCCCCGGCTCCAGTCTAAACGCCTGTCAGTACAACAGTTGACGGACTTGACACAAACCACCTCCGAGAAAGCACCGCCGACAAAGCAAAGCAGAAGCAAAGCGACGTTTAACGGAAAAGACAAAAAAAAAATAAAATAAAATTAAACACGGTTATGACTAAAAGCAAACCCCAAGCGAGAGAGGAAAAAAAATAAAGCAAAGCGCCACCCCCCAAAAAAACCCCCAAACCCAAAAACAGAAGACCCAAAAGCTCCGCGGACTTCGACAGTCTAGAAAAAAAAAATTATTGCAAACTAATGATGCAACCAACAAAACAGCGCTTTAAAAATGTACAAAATTAAAAATAATAATTAATAATAATAATAACCCCCTCGAAAACCGTAAACGGACCAGAAAACTTTTGCAAGAGACACCGAAATCTGGTACATGGATGAGTTGCAATTTTTTTCTCTGGATTATGCGGGTTGTATGTGTTTACTTGAACTTGCACAGGAGTCGGTAAGGCGGCCGCTGCCCCGCGGGGAGGGCGGCAGGAGGGGACGCCTCGGTGGTAAGAGCTGGTGGGACGGTCCTTGGCCGCTTGTCGCACGGGAAGAGTTTGGTTAATGTTTACCACTGAGAAACAGAATCACACTCGGAAAAAAAAAAAAAAAAAAGAAAAGAAAAAAAAAAGACCAAAAAAAGAAAAGGTTGGGGGGGGGAGAGGGGAGGAAAAAAAAATATAAATCGCAGAGTGCAATCTGCGGGGGGAAAAAAATGGTTAAAATATTAGGTATGAAACTATTAAAAATAATAATGACAAGGGTCAACCACTTATATAAGGTTATATTTATATCTCCAGTTGCATTGTGCCGGATCATTGTCCTTGGCCGTTGAATAAACCGTTTTTAAAATGCATGATTCTTGATGTTTTTTCTTTAGTTGGAAGCTATAATCCAGTCATTCCTGATACTAAGCAGCTCAAGGTTCCTACCTCTTCATCCTTTCCGAAAGACTGCAGTATCCCCGGCTGTGAGAGAGCACAGAAAACCTTCAGTGATGCAAAAACTGTTCATCTGTCTCCCCATCCAAAGTCTTATCCTGATAATGAAATTATCATTCATCTTTATTTAAATGCAGGGGGTGTTTTTTTCTCTTTAAAAAGTAAAACCGAAAACCAACCCCCCCATTCAGAGAGTCTAGAAAAAAAGACGAAAAATGGTCTGTTATGAAGTGCTTTCAGATACTGCATCTCTGCTAGAGAAACAGCGAGCCTCGGCTTCTGGAAAGGTTCTTAGCAAAGCTTAAAGAGTTCCTTGCTTTTCTAAATGTGAAGGAAAAACAAGGAATCAAAAAAAAAATCTTAAGGTGTTATTATCTTAAGGTGTTATTATGTAAATGTAGATACTTTTACAAGTGCTTGTTGGCAAAAAAAACCCCAAAAAAATACAAAACGTGGAAATTATAAATATGATTTTTATTAATACGCATACAAAACGCATATGAAGTTTAATTGCAGGCATATTTGTTGCTTATTTTTGTCGATACTTATTACCTGTAGGTGACAAAGAAACATAAAATGCACCCGGTACTTCTTTCCCAGTGTATTTCACACCTGTGGTAAACGTTACGCTGGATGTTTCAATTATGCTATTGTGGATAAGGATGCAGTATATATATTGTTTTATAAGTTATGTTTTGTGATTTTTTTTTTTTCAAAATTAAGAGCATGGGAATAAAAAAGAAAACTTAAAAAAAAAAAAAACTAAACGAAAACGAAATCTAGAAATGCCTTTAATGTTCTTTTCTGGCTGTATTTAAGAGAGCGACTAAACAAGAAGAAAAGCAGTTTTTCTGTCCCTCGCCCCGTGGTGGCACTTTGGGGAGGGCCCCCCCGCTTCCCTCGGTATTTCCGCCGTCTCCCCGTGTCCCCCCCAGCGCCCCACCAGGGAGGGTCCCCCATTCCCTGCCCCCCATGGGCAGCCCCGGCAGTGGAAACCCTCCCCACCTCTGATTTTATGGCAGACTCTTCCCGCTGTTTGCCGGGGCTGGGAGTCCAGCTCTCCTCGCCGCTGCATCGCTGTTCCCACCAAATCCCAACGCTCGGGTTTTTTCCCTCCCCAAAGAGTTAATCCCCTTATCCTGGAGCACCCCCGGTGGGTCGCAGCCCTGGCACCGCTCCTGCCCCCCGCAGCCGTTCGTCCCGATTTCCTAAGGTGCATTTTTCTCTCGTTCCTCCAAATTCTCTGGCATCCTGAATATCAAAGGTTGTCCTATTTATTTTTCTCCCCCCCAAGCTTTTGCAAGCACAAACCCCTCTGATTTCATTACTATTTAATCACTGTTTCTTTACTCGTTAATGACTACATATTTACTCTTACGATTCCTGTTAATATTTTGCCCCAAATGCCGTAATTAACATAACGAATGAATGAATTAGCCGGACCCGGCGGCAGGAATGGCCACGGCCGGGGCTCTCCGCCGACCCAAACGCGCTGTTTGCGCGGCCGCGGATGGCCCTCTCCCCAGGGATCGGGGGGCTCCGCGCCCGTCCCGGGGCTTTACTCCCAGCGCGGGGGCTCAGCAGAGCGGATCTGAGTCTCCTCCGCTACCCCATCCCTTCCTATAGCCACAGGAGTGTCCCCAGAGCAGCACGGGGACTGATTTCCCCCCAGTCTTTCCAGGCGGGAGGGATCTGCCAGCCTTCGCTGGGATTTTAGCCGGGAATTTCGTTGTTCGTTTTCTCCTGCTCCTGGAGGTAGCACTGTTAGTCCTAAGGCAGAGCAGCGGCGCTCAGGTTTAGCCAAACCCTGCCCCAAGATTCAGTTGTTGGTTCAGAGTCCTGAGTCACCCACCCCCTCCCGAAAGTCAGGAAAGAGCTGGAGACCAGGGACACAGCCTGCTTGGGCTTCTGTGCTGGTGTCCCTCACACGTGTCCCCTGCCCTGTGAACAGACCAGGGAAAGCTGATCTGCTGCTGCTGGGCGAAATTTGGGCATCTTTGACACATTTATGGCTCAGGGAAAGGAAAATTCCAATGAGACACTGAGCAGAAAGGAGCTCCTACACCTTCCCTGTGCACTCTTACAGATGCCCTGCTTCCAGCAGCCTTTGGGTCTCCCCCACAGTGGTTAGAGTTCGAATTGTTTGGGCGTTTGGTGTGTTGGAGGCACGACTTGAGGCTACCTTGCCCAAGCACATCTTCCTTGGGGATATGCCCTTGGGGGTGCCCAGGTGTGTGCCACGCTGGGGCAGCACAGGAGGGAGTGTCATTTGTGGTCCCTCAGCCCCCAAAGTCCCCAAAGGGGGGTCCCCCGTATGAAATGCCGCTCCCCGTCACCCTTCTGACTTCAGGTTTTGAGCTCCCCTTGCCGGTGTCTGCCCGGTGGGTGTTCCCACACACCGGAGGCGATGGTTTTCCATCCCTCGCCCTGCACATTCCTCCCGGTTCCTGAAGCTCAAACTGGGATTTCCGAAGCTGCATCGCTTCAATCCAGCATTGCTCCATCCCGATGGGATCCTGCCTTCCAGCGGGTGCTGCAGGGAGTCCCCAGGCTCCTGCTACGGGTTGCAGCCTTGCCTTTGTCCAGGCAAGCAGATACTTGGAGCCAGAGAAATACCCGCATCAAGTTTTCCATTTGTTCTGGGTGTGCTGGCTTACCTATTAGCATTTCCAAGGCAAAGCTGCCTGGGGAGGGCTTTGCTTGGGTTTGCTTGGGAATGCTGTATGGTCCTGAGAGGTCCCAGACGACCAACCCAGGAGTTGCTACACCGTGGAGGCTCCGATTGCACCAGCCCAGATGAAGTTCACAAAGACTTTGTGCCTCAGACTGCGCTGTTCGCTCAAGATTAAATGTCTTGCAATAAAAAGCTGTGGTCAGTTTAACTCCAAATTGCATACTTCTCTTTATCTGTGGCCTGGAACTCAGCAAACCATGCAAAGTCCCATTTAAATTAGTGGGATGCTTCAGTACTGATTTTAATGGGGGTTTGTATAATAAAAATAACACTTAGAAATGCCCTAACATTTTGCTGCAATCTTGCAACAACAGTCCGTGGAACTGGGATAATAAAAATACAGGGTTTATATGAAACCTATGAAGGGTTTGTCATTAACTTCGGTGGCAGAGTTTCAGGCCTTATTATTTTAGTATACCCTTGTATAAGTAAAAAATTACTTTATCAATTAAATAAGAATCTGTGACTTTTCAGTCTGGCAACTTGTATGTGAAATACTTAGCCTGATATTATCAAAACAACCAAAATATTCTAATTTATAAACCAGCCCGTACACAAGGACTGAGAACAAATAAAAATATGAAACTACACATTGTTTTTTGTCCATTTTTTATTTTGCCCGTCAAACAAAGCCAAGTTGTTCCTTCTAAAAAAAATACTTCATATCCCTCCTTTAATCTATCCAAGAGAACAGTTTTCTGCTCAAGCTCATAGAAAACAGTAAAAACCTCCTTCAAAGTAAAATATGTTTTAATTAACAGAGCTGCAAAATAAAATCCACAGCTATGCAACAAGCCTCTCTCTGCAGCTCACCATTGTGCAAACTGCTCGGGCAAGCTGCTCTTATTAACAAGCTACAGGCTACACTCTGCTCCAAACTGATTAAGCAGGAGGGCTGCAGGCAGATTTTCTATCAAAAATGTTTCAATGGCAGCCAGCATGTTCTTTTGCTGAATTATTTTTTTTTTACTTTTTTTTTTTAAATAGGAAAAAATAATTTGTTTATTCCCAACTCCAATTTCTCTAATGAAGAAAACACATGCACGAAAATTTTATTTACCAAATAACTTCCCAACAAATAAAAATTCCCACAGGAAATAAAAAAAAAAATTAATAAAAAAAGGAAATTGAAAGAACACATGCATTTGATTTTTTTTCTTTCCTTGCCTTCTTCACTCAAGTAATTTCTTGCAAAAAGCCAGGTAACAACGTTCAGTCTCTGCGAGGGATGAGCAGATTTGCTCACAAATCTTCCCAGGAGATCAGTGGAGCTGAGGGAAGGCTTGTGCCCACGGGCGAACCCCAGCGATGTAAATGAGGAGCCCAGAGCCAGCTCCTCCCGACACCTCTGCCGATGCAGCCCTAAAATCCATGGCAGCCCGCGATGCCTCCCCGGAATTACATGTAAAACAGCTCCGAACTGCTAATTCAAGTCTCGCAGAGCAGCTTCAGACCTCCCCCCTCCCCTCAAAAAAACCCCGACAAAACCTACGTGTTAATATGCAAGAAACAAAAATCTGACCCAGTAGGAGCAGGGACAGAGCAGTGGCTGTCCCCCAGAAGCACAGAGCAATTTATATTAAGTCTTCAAAGTGATACACGCCTGGGTACAGGAGATTAGCAGAGGGATTTTCAAATCCCTACGTGTGAGTGAGGACCAGATTTAAAAAAAAAAAAAAAAAAAAAAAAAAAAAGACTCAGAGAATCAGTGGTGGTGTGAGATTTTCCTAGAAGTGAGTTAGGCACCTGGGATTTAGACACTAAGAGTGAGACTTTTAGAGGGATTTAGATGTCTGAAGATACAGCTAAGTACGCAGTGGGATCTTTGAAGGCACCCAGTACCAGTGTCTACCAGAGGTATCTGCTCTGGCTCCTTCTGAGGCTCCTCTAACTGCCTGGGTGAAACTGGGAGAAGCCAAATCCCTCCCAAAGGCTGGCTCCCGGCATTTGGGCACCCTCAAAAATTCCCATTCTCCCTCCACTCCCTTCCTTTCTTTTTTTCCCCAGAAAGTCTGAAAGGAGGGTTCACTCTTTAAGAGCTGATTCAGGAAAGTACTTAAGCACTCAAGGAAACTACTCAGAGAAATGCTCCTGGGGAGGTGAAGCCCTGGTCCCAGGGAGGCCAGCTGGAGATCTGCCTCCGGCTGTGGGGCAGGGGGCTGTGGTGAATAGCCACAGCACTGCTCACACCCCACTCCTCCACTCTGCTGCTAAAGTCAGCAAAATACAGTGGCTTAAATTTGAGCATAAAGTTAAGCAAGGTGCTGGAAGCATTTTGGAGAGTTGTGCTCTCACAGTCCCTGTTTTAAGTCAGATTCTAATTTAATCTTATGGTCTCACAAAGCAAGACCCCACTCTTTAAACTTTTACAGGGGTAGGTTTTGGACCTTTGACAGAAAACCTGGAAAGGCAGGTGAGAAGTTTGAGGGCCAGCCCCTCCCAGGGACCAGAGAACACAGGCAGCAGCCTCCCCTCCCTGCCCTGTAGAAGGCAGCAGCTTTGGGGAGCATCCCCACCAAGGTGGGTTCAGAAGTGAAGGCCAGGGCTGGAATGTCCTGTGCAGGTCTCTCCACATCTCCCGCAGCCCAAGGGCTAAAGCTCACCAGGCAGGGGCTGGCACCTCCACTGGGCATATTTGCAGGGGCTAGAATTTGAAAAAGCCAGAAAGTGCCAATCCACAGTCCTGCCTGCTTTCTGACCCGATCCCACCCCGTTATTTGTCCCACCCATACACACCAACAAGCTCTGACATCACACATTCCAGGGCTCCCCCCTACTCTGTGTGTGTTCACCTGTCTCACATTTCCACCCCCCTCTCATTCCTCACCTGTCTATCCCATACCATTACCCACACCTACCTCAAGTCTACCTGGATGTGTGATTTAACCACTGGTTACACACATCACTCTGTTTTATGTATCTTCATCTATCTGATCTCTGACCTGAAATCATAACTGTGAATTTCTTATGTACCTCCACACTCTGAGCTCTCTGCTATAACTTTCCTAGAGGCACATAATTCATTTGTCCATCTCTACCTTGCACCCACTCATTCAGCCAACCCTCCTGCCTCCCTGTTGCCAACAAAAACCATATAACTTTATAATACATAACCTGACAACTCCATCTCTGACATCTTTACCTCATTTTCTTCCTTATGTCTTAACACAGTTTAGTATCAGCTAAATACAAATGTTTCACATATTTCTCCCCCTTCCTCTAAGATGCAAGGTTAATCTTGAGTTAGAGACAGGGTTAAGGCTTACTGCTTAGAATTAGGGTCAAGCTTTGGTTAGGGTTGGGTGGAGATTGGTTTAGAGTTAGGGATATGGTTGGTTCAGCATTTAGGATTATGTTTGGTTTATGGCTGGGTTCAGGTAAGGCATGGGTTAGGTTTAGGTTTAGGAGAGGATTATGGTTGGTGTCAGGGTCAGTGGGAGGTCTCAGTTTGTGTTAGGGTTATGTATTGGGTGCAGTTTTAGGTGGGGTCAGGGTTGTGGGTTAGTGCTGTGTTCAGATATTTTTGGGTAAGGGATAGGTTTGGCTTAGAGTTGTGTTAGGATAAACTTTAAGCTAAGAGTTGGGTTGGTGTCAGAATTTAGAATTAGTGTTAGTTTTAGGATTGATTTGGGAGTCATGTCAGCCCTGATCACGTAACCTCTCTGTGCTTCTTTCTTGTGTAAACAGATCTGTTCCCTTTCTGTCCATCTTATGACTGAAGATCACCTCCTCTCTCTCCCACACACCCCTGTAGGTGTTTGTACGTGAGTTTCATAACACTTCATAATCCATTTTCCCCACGTTTTCTCATTTACCTGACCTCTTTGCCTATTTTGCATATGTTCCTGTCTCACACATCTATAATCTATCTCACTAATCACTCTCACCCCTTCTTACAACACTAATGTATTCACCCCTTCTGCTTTTGCCTGTCATGCCCAAGACATCAATGCAACCAGTGCCACGATTAACGATACCTTTTCACAGTTTCTCTTATACATACTCATTAAACCAGAGCCTGTGACTACTTAGCTATTTAATTAATCTAATGCAAATTTCAATTAATCTCCCTAGATTTCCATAGTACATCCTAAACTCCATATTTTCATCTCCCTCCTTGTTTCCATCCATATTCATCTCTCTGCTCGCTCGTACCCACTCTGATGAACTTCCTGGTACCCACTCATCTGTATGTGCACCCACATCCTTCTTCATCAATCATCCTGTCCAGGCTTTGCTCTGCCATTAAACATCCCCCTAATTCGTACCATCAGGCTAATTTCTCAACACTCCCAGCTCATGAATACTCCTCTGTCTCCCTATCTACCCAATATCTAGTCCAACCTGTTAGCTCGCTAATTGTTCCAAGCTTGTTTTTTCAGCATAATCTCTTTGTTCTGCATGAATTTTGTATGCAATATATTTGCTCCATTACTGTCTTACCTCACTCCTCTTTAAGTGCTTTTTTGCTTTTTCCCATATCTATTCTCCTCTCATGTCTGTGCACTTTAATTTTTTTGTGGGGGTTGACCCGGTGCTCCCCTCACTCATCCCCCTCTTGTGCATCACCTTTTTCACAGCTCTCTGCCTGTGTGTTTGCAGGGGGTCTCAATGACCAGATACCCTCTCTGTGGGTGCTACTCACCTACTATTCTGTTCATTACTCATCTATTAACTCTGCTATTCTTCTTTTATCTGTTCCTCCCTCTATCCACAGTCCCCATAATCAGTGCCCTATTCACCCTATCAGCCCATATTTTCTGCCATATATTTATTCCATTCTTCCAGCTATCTTTCCATCCCTTTACCCAGACAACACACGTTCTCTCTGCTGTGAACTCGTTCATATCAATCTAATCTCTTCCTCTTTTGGCCTTTAATGTATTAATCTGTTCTCTACAGGTTTATCTAGTCAATCTTTCTGGCTAATATGAGCTCAGCTGACAATCTCTTCAGCCAGTACATGTACCCATCTCTTCATCCACCCAATTTCTACCCAGCTGATCTAACCCCAGAATATTCACAGTGTTTTCAGTGGATCACCTCTTCTTCCTTACACCCATTTTCCTGTTTTAGATCTGGTGGTGCCACTGCTGCTGGTGTCACTCTAATTTATGTAGCCAAACATATCTCTACATACCTGAGCATGTTAATTGATATGGGTATCAATTCATGTCTCCATTTATTCCCTACATTCCACTAAGTTTTCTCCTATATCTGCACTTATCTCCTTCCTACCTGTTACAACCACATACTTACAATACCTACTTGCAATAGTTCACATTTCCATATTTTAATCTATCCATATTACATTTACTCTGCTTAACTCATCAGCCACTCAGCAATTACTTTACGTGCCCAGTCCAGCTTTCTTTCTTCCACATTCATCTGTTCCACACCCATTCAACAAACCAATATGTGACACACAGACACCTCTTTGCTCATTTTAACATGGCCATCAGGCTCAGGTGTGCTTCAACCCATTCCATATGTATTTCTTGTCAAACTGATTTCAGGCTTTTTCTAAGCTTTCCTTCCTTCCTTCCTTCCTTCTTTCCTTCCTCTCCCATACCTAGCTCTACATCTTAAAATATTTCTATTTTGTGACAGCCCCTCTCTTCTGCCCCTTATTTATCCCCTGGGTTCACCATTCAGCCCATCAGCCACCTCATCCCTACTCCACTGTTCAGTTGTCCAGTCAGTTGCTAAATAAACTTTCTGCTCACCCAGGTAGGACTTGCTGCAACACATCACATCCCACTTCTCTTCTACTTCTCCAGACGTGCATCAACACCACCCTCACCACACCAAACCCCTGGCTAGGCCACCTAGTCCATGTCAAATTCACGTGTTTTCCCTCCATCATCACTTCTTCTGCATTAATATCAAATTATCCACCCTCTGCACAGCCCCTGATTATTCTAATCCATCCATTCCCCATGTACCCGTGGATCTCTACACATTTATTTATGTATGTTCATCTAAACTGTACTTAAATTTACACCATAAAAGCCAGCCAGCAGCACGTAGGGCCATTTGATGTGGGTGCTCTCCCTCATTAGATAAGCTGTAATTCAGATCCACATAATTTCAGCAGTAATGATTTTATCATTCTCAGTGACCCAGCCTTGCATCAGACTGATGGGTGCAGGATACAGAGAGGCAGAACACATATTGTCTGAGTAAATGTCATGTAACTCCATGTCCCAAAGCAGAAATAACAACCAGCTGCAAACAAGTAGAAGTGGTGAGGGGCTCAAGACTATCATGCCAACAAGAGGAAGAAAAGTGGATGTTGGGAACAGACAAAGCAATCATCTCTGCATTGATGAAAAGTGTGATTTTCATAGTGTAGGAACAATTTTCAGCTTCAAAACCCCCATGGCTGCAGCAGCTGCAGGGGTGTTGTGTCAGTACCACTTTTGTCATCATGTCTATCAGGGTAAGAGAAGTGCTGTCAAAGGTTCTCACCTCACCTTTCCAGCCCCTTATAAGTTTTGTTTCTTGTTTTCCTTTGGTACTCAGGATCTTTCCCTGACCAGGTAAATCTACACCTGCCTGCAGCTCTTCTGGGGGAGCTCCTATACAGTAAAATCTCTTCTTACTCTTTGACATCTTTTTTTGTGCTGCTCAGATTCCGGACCCTGCCCTGGGTTCAAACATGAATGGCTGAGTGGGGAAAACCCCTCCCAAGCCCTGAGTTTGGAAGAGTTTAGACCCAGGAATTTGGATTATCAGGATGCTGAGCCCCTGGGATTTGGGGTTGAATGCTTGGCTGTTATTTTATCTATTCTCAGTTACTCTCCGAAACCAAACCAGTATCGCTTGATGCCAAAAAAAATTTGGAATCAGTCAACCATCAGGTGGCAACGACTGACAAAGCAAGTTTGAAGTGTGTGGAGTTACACTCCCGGGTGCCAAGGAGGGAGCTGAGGACTGGGATGCCCGGGGAGGCTTTTCTGAGTCCTTGCAATTTTCTGAGTCCTTGCAAGTCGCACACGTGGCAGGAACTGGGGGAGTGGAGGGCAGGAGTCGGGAAACTCTTGGGAAAGTGTCATAAATACCTCTCGGTATTCCCTGAGATAGCAGAGCCCGAACATGCACTGCTGGTTGCAATCACCAGCCTCACTGAGAAACTGTTTGTCTTGGTCTTTGCATTAGGTAAATGCCCAACCCGAATTCACTGATAAAAGCAGACACCGAAGAAAAAAGAAAAAAAAAAAAAAGGAAAGAAAAAACAACCCAGAGACAAGGTCTCCTTGGGCCCCCAATCAACAACAAAAAGGCAGCAACCAGACAGCCATTTAGTGAGCATCTCAAAGCTATCTACCGTCTGCTGGAGGGGCTTTAAAGGCATCAGATTTGTGTGTTTGGCTCAAGCCAAGTGAATTGTAGTCTAAAGCTTTTCCTTGAATTCAAGGCTGTGTTTACTGCAGTCAGGGCGAGGGGAAGGAGGCAACCCCAAAGCCCTCCCTCCTCCTCTTCCCCCACCCTGCAAGCCCCAGGCTTGAAACTTGATTTAAAAAAAAAAATACAAGATTGAATTTCAGTTTGCAGGATTAGGGAGATGACTTTTAGGGGCTGCTTGTTGGAAAAAAAGGAAAGCAAAGCAGCTGGGAGGGATTAGGCTGAGCTGGCGTCTGCACTTTCAACTGATTCAATTTTGCTCCACAAGACATTGTATCTGAGCCTTTCTGGAGACTATTCAAAGCAAATCATTTTCATTTTACCATTTGGTAAGTGATCAGAGTCTATTTTTAGTGTCTTGGAAGCGTCGGGCTTTTTCTCTCTCTCCTTTTCTTTTCTTTTCATTTCTTTCTTTTTTTTTTTTCTTTCTCCATTTTCTTCCACAATTGAATATCTGCATTTGGGGTATCAAGAACAGGCATGTTTGGAGGGAATGTTTACCACAACCAGCAGCTTAAATTTATTTTATGCCTCACTTCTAGAAGAAAGGGCACCAGAGAGAGGTTGGAGCTGGCAGGGCTGTCAAGACACTCTCTCAGAAAGTCTCCCAGAGCCCAGACTCTGCATCAGTTTGGGTTTTTTTCTGGTGATTCCTTATGATTTTGGCTAATCCAAGCTGTTGCATGTGGGTCCTGCAGCCTGTGGGGCTGTTAGCAGAGGTTGGGGTCCTTGTGCCCAGCAGGAATCGAGCAGGGAGTGGGGGGGTACTGGGGTGCAGTCGAGGGTATAAGCTGTTTTTCCAGCTGATCCCCACCCCCCACTCCCTCCCCAAGGTTAATTTGGAAACTCGGAATTTTTTGCAAAATTTTTGGTGCCTTGGTTGCATTTTTCATTGAAAAAACCCCCCAGAAATCAGAAAATCTTTTTGAAAATAAGAAAAGGAAGAAAAAGTGTTACCACTTGGTAAGAGGGGGGATGCTTTTCCTTCCAGTTTAAATGTATTTTTCCACATTTTGCTTTTTTCTTAATTTCAGTTTATTGCAAAAAAAAAGGACTTGAAGAGTGTTCTCTTCCTTCCATCTTTTCTTTTTCTTTCTCTTCTTTCTTTCTTTTTCTTTCTCTTTCATTCTTTCTTTCTCTCTTTCTCTCTTTTTTTTCTTTTTCTTTCTTTCTTTCTCTCTGTCTCTCTTCTTTCTTTCTTCTCTCTCTCTTTCTTTCTCTCTTTCTTTCTTTCTCTCTTGTTTTCTTTCTCTCTTTCTTTCTCTCTTGTTTTCTTTCTCTCTTTCTTTCTCTCTTTTTTTCTTTCTCTCTTTCTTTCTCTCTTTTTTTCTTTCTTTGTCTCCTTTTCTCTTCTTGGAGGGGTTTGGTCTGGTACACTGCTTCACAAACTGAAACCCTTCTACAAAAGGGAGGCACAGGTTCAGTGAGAGTCCCACTGCATCATCCTCTGCCCCTCCAAAACCACAAGTGGTTAAAAACCTTTCCCTTGCTGGCCTTGCCACAGATTCATTGTGTACCTTTAGGACAAGTTATTTATTGTCTTTGCATCTTCTCTTACATAAAATGCCTGTGGCAGGGAACAGAAAATGCTGGGGTGTTTTCCACCTCAGACTGTGTTGCAAAACATCCCTTTGCTCCAGGAGCACAAATGCCTTCTCTGCTCCCTAACCCAGAGGTGGCAGGTAACTGATGTAAAAATCAAACGCTGCATTTCCAAATAAAAAAGCCAACCTCTGGATGAGAGTCCTCAAGGATGAATGGTTTTCCTTCTTCTATTATATTCTCCAGGAGGTGTTTTTCATATTAGTGATGTCTATAAAGGACTTGTTTTGTACAACAGGGTGCAGATTGCATCTCAGATCAAGGGGGTGAGTTTATTCAGTGTAGTTTGTAAACGGGGAAAGGCACCATCAGCCCCTGATGGGCATCCCTGTGGTGGTGTGAGGGTTTGGAGGGACATGGGCAGGAGCCCTCCTGGGACCACCAGCCCTTTGAGAAGCACAGGGCTGCTCAGAGAGAGCCCTCACCCTGCAAGATGCAGCAGAAAAGGATGGAGTAAAACAACAAGGAGGAATGTGATAAAACACTCCCTCTGTGCTGGGGGGAGAGCGGTGTGAGAAGCCCTAAAAGCACCAGATTCAAAAAAGGAAGCTGTGGGTGAAGGCAGGGAGACCAGAGACCACCCCCTGCCATGAGAAGATCTTTAGGAAGGCTTGGTGAGATGCCTAGGATCAGCTATTCCTTAAAATCAAGGGAAAAGCCTCTCCTACCCTGTTCTGGCTGTCCTGGGCTGAGCCTGCAGCCCAGCCCCGTGTTCTGGCCAGAGCAACCCCACCCCCAGAGCCAGGAGGCAAGAGCTGGGCTGTTGTTACAGCAACAGTTCTTTATTCCCAGGCTGGAGCAAGAAGGAATCTGCAAGCAGGGGGAGAGAGGCTGGGAGGGGAGCAAAACACAACTGATCTTGTAAAAGAGACCCTACCGAACATGAAGGCCCTGCCACAAGACTTTTATTTATCAGTCTGCAGTCAGGAGAGGAGAATGCAATAAGTGCGTGGCACACAGGGAACTGGGGGTAGGAGAGTCTCTTCCAATAAAAAAGAATGGGCCTGAACAAAGAGAAAGGTTCTGCTAAACTGATGGTGGCAGATGGCATCAGCCCCACCGTGTTCCCCCTCAATTGCGGGAAAATATAGTAAAGCAATTTAATGAAAACGCTTAAATAAGCAAACAGTGCAGTTAATTGAACCCATATGCATTAGGAAGGAAATCTGAAGTATACTGATTCATTAAGTTTTATATAACTGTAAACCCCCAGAACCTAAGACAGGGTAAGAAGCCATGATGAAGTGCCAACTAGAAGGGGACCTTCTACCCAGCCTCGCCTCGGTCTGTTTTGTTATGACAAGAACAAGTGGTTTTAACAAGTACACCATAAATCAGGAGTGTGCACTCCAGCCTGGAGTCTTCCAGGTACCAAACTGAGCTGCAAACTCACATTCCTTTTCCTCTGGTAGACTTTTTTTATTTTCCAAGACAGAAATAACTGGAACTTGGATGCTGCCATCTGCAAAGAAAATAAGCAGTGAAGAGCTGGTTTGAGATCCTTACTATTTTTTTTTTTTTTTTAAATTCAAGTAAACTCGGTGTCGTACCTGGATGACACTCCCTGAGACACTTTTAACTGAGGGCCACATGTCCCTCACAGCTGGCTTTGACTGGCAAACTAAACTCCTCTCTTTGGCAGCGAGCACGACTCTCCAGCTGTGACTTTTGGGTAGAGCTGGCACAGACAGAAAGCTGGGACTGAAAAGGCAACTGCTGTACCCACAGCTTAAAAACCATCCAGAAATAAAATCCTGGGGAGAAAACAGCCCTGGCACCACTGAAGCAAGTTCAAAAGTCCCCTTTGATTACAAGAAGGGCAGAACTTCAGGAAACCAGGAAACCCTTGGGAATGCTTGGTTCAGGATTCGCCTTGTGGGATTTGGGTCTGGAGGTGCCAGCTTTGGTTCCTGCTTTTGCTTAACTCTCCTTGGCTCATGAAACAAGATCCATTTGCTTTTCAGAGAAATCTGGTTAGCTGCAAATAAAAGCCAACACGTGATGATGAATTGATCCCAAGGCACAACTCAGAGCTGGGCTTTGAGGGTTTTGGTGATGCTGATTCAAAGGGCTGTTGCAGTGACAGGATAAGACCTTCATCCTCAGTAACTTGGGTCTGAAATGAAGGTCACCTACAGCCCCCACAGAGAAGGGTCTAAGGCTAATTGGAAGGGCTTCTCAGAGCATCCAGGCTGGTTCAGGAGGTCCTCAGTAACTTGTGAAGACGCTAAAGCCTTTCCCATTCATATTCATCTGCTGATATGTCCAACTCAACAGATGGGGGATGTAACAGGAGAAAAAGCTACAAAATTAAGTTTTCATTCATAAAGGGGGACCAGGGAGGCTAAATCATTGCACAGTGCACTTCTTGCTGCTCAGGACCTAAAAAAACCCACCCAACCACCTGAAAACAAGCACAAAGAAAACAAGCATCTTTAATGAACATGCAAAACATCATGGAAAAATATTGATTAAAAAACCCAATAAAAATAAAGGCACAATAGTCTTCTGGGTGGGGTCTTCATAGAGACTTAGAAATATGATGGTTTCTTGGTCTCTCCCCAGGTGGTGTCATGGGGGATCCCCAAGGGATGGGGAGTGATGGGGGCACGGAGGTGCACGGGGTGACCTGACCCTGCCACCCAGAGCACTTTGGCCGTGCTGTGAAATAGGTGCAGCCACTGTCTGAAGGGAAAAGTTGTGCTGGTAAGGTGACTACAGCAGCCCCTGCTTGAATTTCCTGGATGTCAGGCACAGTTAATGTCAGGGAGACAGAGGGAGAGCTCAAGTGTTGGCCCCAGTTCAACAAGGCACTTAAGCACAAGCTTAACTGTAAGTAGGTACTTAAGTCCCTCCTTATATAGCAGAACATATGTTAACGCCTCGCTGAAGCCTGGGCTAAGTGCGTGCTCAAAGTTAAGCGTCTGCTTAAGAGCTTTGTTGAATCAGGGCTGTTGTTTACTTCCAACAATTGATGTCTCCTGGAATATCCACAGTTCTGGTTGCAAACCTCACCCATCTGTTTTCTCTTAACATTATTAATAGAGTCGTTCTTCAAAAAACACAGAAGCGACAGGATCCCTGGAAATCTGGGATTTCTGTGCTCAGGAGAGCAAGGGACCAACAAGCCATGAGCGTTTCCGCAGAGATCCCTCATCCTCTCCCTTTTCCCATTTTACCCTGGGGAGTTTAAGGGAAAGCAACGCTGTTACAAAACAATGTGGGAGTCACCCGCAACACAAATAATCTGAATTCAGCTTGATTACCAAAAAAAAAACGCATTCCCATTTTTAAGAACCGCAGAGAGGGCTGGAATATAAACTTGTAAATGACGAATTGTTTATGTAAATGTGTGTCAGGTTGGTATATATACATGTAAATGACATAAATAAAAATTAGTCCTATAAATAGAATATCTGTATCAGGAAATCTTGAGCTATGGGAGGTTATCAGAACAGGGCTTAACTCCACCATCAGGTAGCAGGAGGGACATCTTAGGGAAATGAAGGTAATTCACAATTTGGGTTGTTTACAATGATTCCCCCTCCCGAGGTGATTAGCCCCATAGAAATAATGCTCCTTGTTAAAATTCACCGTGGTGAGTCTAGGAAAACACTATTGGGGTGCTGCCAGGTCTGCCAGGACAGATGAGGCACAGAGCAATGTTTAGAATTCATTTACTTTTGCCTCGTTGTTGGGCATCCCTCCCACGCCTTCTTCCCTTTGGGAACAAGGCTGTTTGTTCTGTTGCTCCAGGCAGGTACCAGCATCTCCATGGAGGTCCCAGGGAGGATCTGGGGACCCATCAAGGCCTCACAGTGTCCCCAGAGTGGTGACTGACCATCCCAGCCACAATTTCACTGCCTCCAGCCCCCTTGGCCCTGCCGGGCGGTTTCCCAGCAATGCTGGAGACTGAGACCACAATAGAAGGAAATCACTAAAGCTGAATTGCTCCAAGTAAGTCCTCAGCAGGGTTTGACTGGTAAATATTTAACAAGGAGAACTCCCTATCCTCTCCTGGTACGTATTAAACTAATACATTTATTTTAACAAGGGAAACGGTTTCCCCAAGCTCCCGCTCAATTTGAGCCCCTGACTTGCACAAAAGCCTGGGTAAGGTTGGCTTCCTGGGGCTCAGTAATTCACTGGGGCTAAACGAGAGATGGCTCCGAGCCATGAACTTGGAGTCTGGAGGCGACAGGACCTCCCCAAGGTTGGGAAGAGCTTGGTACCGGGGTTTCCATTCCCATCTGCCTCCAAACTGGTCCAACACCCACCTCAGGACATCCCAGGTTCTGAACACTTCAGCCATCCCGTGGAGCAGGGTTGACTCTGTCCCATCACGGTTTCCACATGTTGGAAGCAGTTCATGTACCAAGTCCTCCCCAGAGCCTTTGCAAAGCTCCAGCTCCAGGAGCACCCATCCCACACTTCCTCCATCCCCAGTCCTTTTGCTGCCTGTCCCCGTGCTCAGGTGGAGCTGGGTGCCATGGGCAAGGATGTGATGCTGGGAGGGTGAGCAGCTCCCATCCCTTCTGCCCAGGCTGGTGATGCTGAGGGTTTATTCCCCCTCAGCTCTGCTCTTTGCTCCATTCCATAGACCAGAGGGGGACTGACAACACCCCAAGAGCAAAAGTGTTTCACTACTGATACTTCCAGTAGTCCTCAGGAAGCCCTGCTGAGCCATCTCCTCATGCTTTCTGGCCTGAATGGGGCACACTCACATCTGTAACCCCACACGTGGGGGATTGGTTCTCCACAAGACCTTCCCACATGACCTGGGGCTCTGTCCCTCTGCTGGAACTGGCTCTGTGCCCCGAGCTTGATGGTGGCTGCCAGGCAAATGATACCTCTGCAAAACATGCCCTGAACAGCTCATGGGGCATGTCACTGGTGCCAGGGCTCATCCACGGGCACCCAAACTGCACAGCTGCTTTTCCTGCCGTGGCATTGCTGTTCCTGGGGGCCACAGAGATGGTCCCACCCTCTGTGGGCAGTGGGGGCTCTGATGCCATTCCCTGCCATCCCAGCTGGGAGAGCCCAGCGCTGCCCTTGTGGGCTGCAGGCAGGCTCTGAGGCTGCTGGAGTCTCTCTCTCTCCCTCACTAATATTTTTCAGGCTTTCCCTCAAGGAAATAAAAATCTCTGAAAGCAACTCCCAGCTTTGCATCTTTGCTCCGAGCCATCCCATGACTCCAGCACTTCCATTCTGACTCACGGGCAGAGGGCAGGTTTGAACAACTGTGGCTGCCTCTGCCAAGGCAATTATGACTCCTGGCACCACGGCCTAAAAGCCTCTGGGAAACTTTCCCTGCTCCGCTTACCCCACTCGCAGTGTGTGTGATGATGTGTGACATTCCCAGGAGAGGTGCAGGCACAGCTCTCGTGGTGGGAAATGGAAGATGCAAGTCCTTGATGCATTGGCAAGAGCTCCCTGGTACCATAAACCCTCTTCTGCTCACAGTCCCTGGAGCAGAGGCTGCCTTGGCACCTCCCTGTGTGCCCACAGTTATGCAGTGCTGGGAGATCCGTTCAGGTGAGGCCACCAGCGTGGAAACATCCAACAAAACCTGCTGTGGCCTGAGCATCTGATATTTTTTGTCCTGCCCCTGTGATCTGACATCATGTTTATCCTTCATCACCACCAAAACCTAACCTGTGAAGTATCTTTCCAAGTATTCCTTCCCCAGGTACTCCAGTCTGCCTTCAGTTCTTCACAATATTTAGTAAACTCCCCTCTTGAAAAGAAAGGGCTGAGGAGAAACAAGGAACATTCATCTCCCCCTCACAAGCAAGCAGAAGGTCCATCCCTGTCCCAACCTTCACCTGTCCCATCCCACAGCAGCCAGTGAGGTCTCTCCCACCACCAGTAGGAAAATCAGTAGGAAAATCCTTTCCACTCTGTTTTTCTGGGACTGTGATTCCAGCAAGTCTCACAGCAGCTTGGCAGTACAGTAAATAAGAAACAGATTTCCAAATGTTTTGGTTTACCATTTTTTTCTCTTTGTAGCATCTAAGCCCAGGGGCTGAGGACCTGACTCCACAAAGTCTCTGTCCTGCACCCACAGGCAGGCACCCAGCATGGGCTCAGCCTGGCAGGGGAGTATCCTGGAGCGGAGCATTCCCTGTGGAGCAGCAGCTCGTCAAGCCAGGGGAGCTGCACACGAGTCTGTTCAGAAGTGCCCAATTTCAGCACAAAATGGAAAATTGGACAGAAAAGCAGGCCCTGGAGTGCATCCCATGCTGAGGGTGGTAAGCCATGAAACATTCACTGCCATGGCTCCTGTGCTGGTTTGAGGTGCTGTGCTGCTGCCTCTCACAGTTGTCCCCAGTTGCATTTTCCCCTCATGGTGTCTCATGCATTAATGCCTGTGAGCATTAATGACAGGTCTGAAAGCCCTGGGGTTGATTCTCTTCCCACATCAGCATCAGTCCAGAAAAACTTCAGTCCAGAATAACTTAGCTGGAACTCACCCTGGTTCACAGACGTGCAAGAGGAGCATGAACTGAAGGATCCAGGTAAGGATCCCTATTATAACAGAAAACCCATTTTCAGGACTTTTCTTAATCTCCTTCTAACTGGACTCTCCACTCCTTGAACTCAGGGAAGTTCCCACTGAGTTCAAACCCTCCCCTACAATGTTCCTTGCTGCTGGCACAGGCAGAGGGGATGGCTCTGGGTAACGTCACTTCTATGTGTCAGAGCATGCTGCTACCTATGAGTGCCATACCAAACACAGCATCCACCTAAAGATCACCTCTTGTGCAGGGTGAAGCTGGGCTCCACCCAGCTGCATAATTTTGGAATGAACTTTGAGCCCTTTTTTAAGGAAAATCCCTGTAGGATTGGGCTATCTTGCAGAATAAAGGCTGTTCTCTCTGCCTGATTCACCCAGGTGATGACTAAGCTCACAAAGCATTCCTCAGCCTGTGTGTTACTCACAGATCTTTCATCCAACACTTTCTCCCAGTAGAGGAAAATAATGTACTGCAGAAAATAATGATTGCAGCGGGAAACCCCTTCTCTATCCACTTCTCCCTGTCATGCAATCCCATTGTTCAGGGTCTGCAGCCTTGGAGAAACATGTCACAACACTTCAAGGGAGCCCCCTGGCAAAGATCAGTCTCTGGTCTGCATATAAAACCTTATCTTCATAAATTAATTTTCCTCTTTTAAATACAACATTTCACACATTGCAGATTTGGGTGCAGAACACATCAGAGATGGGTAATGAGATCAGGTTAGTCCTAGCCTGGTTTCAGCCAGAGCCAGAGTGGCAGCAGTAGGTGATCCAGCCTCTAACACCAACATGCCTTGAAGCATCCCCATCATCTGCTGGGCAAGGCTGACTTGCAAAGCAGGCAGATAAAGTGTGTGCTTATGCATCTTGTAACACTGGCACTCTGATGCCATGGTACACGGTAATCCCAGGGATCACAGAGGTAATATCTGGAGTGGAGAGCTTCAAAGCAGTGTCTAGATGCTGCAGGAACTGATGCTGGCATGGATTTAGTTCCCAACCATAATTTTCTCTACTATTTTCTTTGCTACTACAGAGCTTGTTTCAAACTCAGCTGGCAAAGCAGAGTAAAAACACATCAGAGGCAGCCAGTGACATGGCTAGACAGGGTGATTCTTCCTCCCTGTGCATGTGGGAGCTGGACACACTGGGATGGAGGACCTGGAGTTTGTCACCCTCCAACCCAGGCTCACAGGCGCTTCCCAGGCTGTTACCCCCTGTGCAGGCACCTCCCAACCTGCCAGACCCCCATAGCAGCATCACAGCTCTGTGTGGAAGGGCTGCAGTGTGGAAGGCACAGGCTGGAAAACAAAAATGACACGGGCAGCCTCCATGAGCAGGCCAGTGGTGTCCAAAATCCAACCATGGACACGTGCACACAGTGCATGATCACACACCAGTACAGACAGACAAGGAAGTTATGGTGGGCAGAGGTTTATAGTGAGCAAAGTCCTGTTGGATTATAAGACAAAATCAGCATCACCCTGGTGAGTAACTTGGGAAGTAATTAAGAGCAGTTTTATAGGTGCAAGATCCCGCTGTGCCATGGACCAGTAAAACCGTGTCTGAGTCTTCTGATGGCCACATGCAGGGATGTGTGTAACACACAGGCCAGGCTCAGGCTGCAGGTGTGCAGTGCCTGCTCATCCCACCTCCCTGACGGCCTGAGGGAGCTCAGGGCACTTCACGTGGGATCCAATCCACCCATTGCACATTGGGGAATGGCTCCTCCTGCTCTGGAGCTGATTCACACAGTGTACAAACCAAAACTAAAGGGCTGTGGCCCCAAAAAGCTGGACCAAAAAGCTTTGTGAAGCTGAGCTTTCAGACAGCAGTGGAGGAGCAGTGCTGAGAGGCTGGAGATGCTCCACTTCCCTACGATCTGGTCACCCAACACCTCCAGGCTGGGCAACCAGAAATGGGGGCAACCAGGAACGGCCGGGTGTTCTCCCAGATCCAGTCTTTGGGTTTTAGCAGTTCAGCCTCAGCAGAATGGGCAGGAAGCTGATTCCAAGATGACAAAAGGGAATCCAACAGTGGGACCCACCAAGCCATTGGGTCCTCGCTCCCCAGAACCCTCAGCCAGTGCCTGGTTGACCCAGTGCCAGGGGCTTGGGATGCAGCTCGTGTTCCCAGACCAAGGCAACATTTTAACCGTGCCAGTTCGAGCCATTCATAGTTGTCTTTACAAACCCTCCCAAGCTTCCAACGCTGTGTAAACAGAAGTGAATTAAAATTATTTTTTTCCATCACTGTTTGAAATGTGTGATGCTTTTTCTAAACGGCCCCACGAGCAAAAGAGATGGGAGAGGGGGGTCTGAAACGGTTCCCTGGCCTCCAGCCAGGTCCCAGAGAGTGCTTTGTATCTCACTTCAAGACGGTCAGAGCAGGGGTTTAAGAGGCTTTGAACACAAACAGCGTTAGGTTGGTTAAGTCCTGCTTTGACCGGTGGCGAGCGACGGAGACATAAACAGATTTCATTTGAACCGGGCTTAATGTAGCTGGGTTTACAGAGGCCCAGCTGATTTCCACATACATCAGGAGTGGTGTATATTTAGGGTGGCAGCATGGTCCAGCAGGGAGGGCAGCCACCAGTGTGGGTGCCCCAGTGCCGGCGCTGACCCCCCGTGCACCTCCCAGCCATCCCCTCCTCTCCTTTATCTGCAACATGGAAAGAGCTGACCTACTTCACAGAGCAAACCTGGAATCAATTAATGTCTAGCCTGCATTTAGGAGAGGCAAAACACTATATAAACATTATGTATCATTTAGCTTCTGAGGAAAAGCCATCGCCTGACAGAAGGGGCCTCTCCTTTCTATTTTATGAAGCCCAGTTCACACTAGTGCAGCCCTCCCGACTTTTTTGGCCTGGTCCTAGTCTACACCAGCCCAAATTTCAGGAGAATCCAACTCACAAAGTACATTAACATCCCTCATTAATGAGCAGGAGCCTCTTTGCTGAGAACCCCACTCGATATTTGGCTGCTCTGTGAGTCTCCCCAGGACAGAGCTGAGGGCCAGCATCACACTGTGAGCTGGGCACCAGTAAGGCTGCTGGCACCTCCCAAAACCAAGGGCACTGTCCAGAGGGCTGCTTCACACTGCCCAGCCTGGCCAAAGGGGTCGAACAATGTCCCAACACACAGCTTCTCTGAGCAACCTGTACCAGGGCCTCACCACCCTCACAGGGAAGATTTCTAGAAAATACCCTCTTCATCACTATGCAGTGGCTTCCAGCAGTGAAATAAATGAGAGCCTGACATGAACAGTATCTAAGCAAAATTATTGATGCATCCCAACAGAGATGAGTGGGTTGATCTTGCAGAGCTCTCTCTGGCACTTTTGGGGCCCTGCCTGTCTCTTACCAACCCCAGCTCATCTCCACCACTCTCCTAAATCTACTTTTCCAATGCCAGCCCTGGGTTGCCATTTGCAGAGTGTTTGTGCCTCAAAGCCTTCACCCAAGTTGGCTGAGAGCTGCTAACAGGAGCTCCTTGTAAAAGGGTGAAGGAGAAACCAGGGACAACTCAGCTCCTGCTGAATTTGTTCTTCATGTTCTCATTTGTAATCATTTGTGTTTTATGAGGGATACTTTCTAAAACTTTGCCAACATGATGGAAACACATGTGGTGCTCTAATACATGATGTGACAAATTTGGTGGAGAGATGAGATGAAAACCTGCTTTTCTCTGTGGCATATAGTCCAATGAGATGGAAAATCAGTGGGGCATGGGGTTATCTGACCTTCCCCCAGCCATGCCCACCATCTTGGAGCAAACTGGTCTAGTCGAAGGTACCCCTGTCCAGATGTTCTTTAAGGTCCCTTCCAACCCAAACCTTCTGGGATCCTGTGTTCCTTTGGCAATCCTGAACTCCCACTGACTGTGCAGGATCACGAGGAATGGTCATACAAAACTGTCAAGACCAAGAAAAACTCACCTGATGTTACACCAGCAGTGCCATCGAAGGCACAGCTCGTGGCTGCCTCATGTCCAGGTCATGGAAGGCAGGAGCCCATTTGCACAGGAGCAGAGGAGCAGCCGTGAGCCCTCAGCACCCCTGCTACAAGGCACCCACCCCTCTAACCCTCATCATCCAGGAGGGAGGGATGCCAGGTCCCCTCCAGGCGCTTTCCCCCTTTTTGTCACCCCCAACACTCATTTCTGGGTTCCTGCCACAGCAGGAACAATAACAGGGGACCATGTCGGGGGCGAAGTAAAGCTGTACAGCCAGCCCTGCTCTGCTAATCCCCGGGAGGGGGTCAGGGTGCCTCAGAACCCATCGCCTCTGGCACAGCAGGCTCTGCCACCGCGGTCACCCAGCCCCTGGGGCGCAGCTCTGTGCCGGTACAGCCCGTGCTGTGCGGGGAGAGGCTGCTGGTACAGCTCTGCCCATCCCTTCTCCAGTTACCCCGAGCCGGGTGGGTGTGTTTGCACTCAGACACGGCCAGAGGAAGCCAAGCGCGTTGTTCCAAGGTGCTAACGAGCATCAGAGCACAGAAACGAGCTGCTTTGTTCTGAGGCATCGCAACCTTAGTGCCGGTTGGTTTGCCGCGACTCGGAGCAGCCCTTTCGCTGTGCCAAGGTTGCTCGATCTTAGAAAGAGGGAGCTGGCAGGGAGAGCACCGCAGGCCTGGGCTCTAGTCCCAGCCTTGCCACAAGGTTTCCAGGAAAAGGACGCAGGCTGTGTTGTGTTCCCAGCCCACAGTCGCTCCAGAGCTCAATGGAAACGTTCCTCCCTCCATCAGCAGCTCTGGGGCCGGAGAGGCGGCTGCGCTTCCACCCGCTCGGAGCACGGCAGGGAGAGCAGAGATTTCCTGAATTATTTTCAGTCACAAAGGTTTCTGCCTTATTTTAATGAAGGTTGGAAGCACAGGTGGCAGGCACGGCTCTGACAGCCCCCAGGGATCCTGTTCTGCCTAAAGAGCATTTAACTTTCCATCTCCCGTGATCCAGAAAAGATTTTGCTTTTGTGACTTCCACAATCTCTCCCAATATGCCAGGATGTTCCCAGTAGCGATGCTGCAACCTGCAGTGAGAGAAGGGCAGTGGTAAAAGGGTCCCAAAATGCCATGCAAAATGGGAATGGCCATGTCTAGGGCACATGGAGAACTGCACCCTTGGCAAGCACCCCTCCATCCACCCAGCAGGGCAAGGAGCAATGGAGAGATCCCAAGTATTTTGAATCATGTTGAGCCTCCCGACTCTGCAAATTTTCTTTCATAACCTTGAAAATAATTTTCTCCTCAAAGATCAGAGGACAATGGCAGAAGGGCAACCCAGGAGAGGCTTCACAGCGTGTGCCATGTGCACACAAAACAGTTTTCAGAAGCCCTAGTCCTGATCAGTGGTGGGGAGAAAATAACACAGAGACTCCTGACAGCAACCACAGTCACCTGGAGTCGAGGGTAAAAGAGAATTTTTGATATACAGGGATTTTTTTCTGGACTCCAGGCCAGACTGTGGGTTTTTTAAACAATAGGTATCACACTGTGATCATAGGCTTGTACCACATTAAGGTTAACCCAAGATATGTAAAACTCAGCAGTCTCCATTTGGAGGATTTGCGGGAGGTTTTTCTGGTTACATGGTTTAGACTTGCTGCCTGGGGTTAGTTGTTCCCCATATAAGATCCAGAGAAGTCCTTTGCTGAGGGAAAGCCCAGGTCAGCCTGGACTAGTGCTGTAAGAAGGCAAGTTCTTCTTACTCCCAAACTTCAATGTAAACACGTTCTCCAACCCCACTGTCCCCATAAACATGGAATGTGCTCTCTCCTCTCTCCCAGGCATGCTGAGGGGTGGAACATGTGAGCCAGACCATGAGGATGGAGCCTGGGGCTCTGCACCCAGAGGAGACCCAGGACCCTGCAAACCCCAGAACGTGCCAGGGCTGGGCACAAGGAACAACAGTGAATTTTCTAGCAGGATATTGATCCCATTTGTGATGGACCCTGATCCCACACTGACACTGCATGGTCCTGAGAAATGGGACCTCAGTCCTCCTGATGGGGATGAATCCAGTCCATTTCTAGGATGCACCATATGATGGTGCCTTCCCAGACTCTCAGCATGACTCATGCTGAGAGCACTTTCCTCAGGGAAAACATCCTCAAAATATCCATTCATCCCAAGAAAATAATTCAGTATCTCAAAAGGGCATCTGGTTTTGAGACCTGGAGTCTCCCCTGTAGTCACCCCTTTCCACCATTGCTGACCTGTTCAGTCTGTCAACCAGGAGATCCAGGAATGGCAAATACAGGTCAATAAATGGGATAGTGAAACAAAACCCACCCATAATTATGATATCAGGGTGGCACAAAGTCTTGTTGATGTCATCCAGCAGCTCACTGAAATCTTCACTCTAATGATTTTGTGCTGTGAGAAAGAACAAGCACAGGAAGGAGACACTCCCAGCAAGAAGGAGGTGACCCTTGGGACTGCCACCCTGTAGAACCCTCGGTTTGCTTCACACCAGCTGTGGGTTGGCAGGGGGGGGTTGTCTGGGATCCCCGTCCCCAGTGCGCTTCTGGAGAAGGCAGATGTGCCAGGCAGTGCAGGAACTCCTGGGCACTAATGGGATGGGGGTGCCTGTCCCAAGGGAGGCAGCCTGGGGCATTCCCAATGCCCACCCAGGCAGGCAGGTCCTGCAGCCCTGCAGGGACCTCCACCCCTGCTCTTGTGTGGGACCCAACCATTGACCGACTCAGTCTAGGACTGAAACCAGTGATTCTCTGGCCCAAAGGCAAGAACACTCTCAACCAAGCCATCCTGAACTGATTATTTTTAAATTACATTTGCTAAAAGCAAGAACGAGCAGAAGAGTTGGGGGAAACAGGGAGTCACATTGCTCTAATCATTTACATTTCAGTGACAGCTTTACTGCATTTATTTCAAGTCAGCTTTGCAAAAGCCCTTCATCAAGCAGTGCTCAGCTCTCCTGCACCATGTGTTTCAAGTCCATGGTAGCATTTTGGATACGTCACATGGACGGGCTGCGAGAGCGCGGGAAGGAGCACGACCTCCCTCGAGCACTCACAGAAAGGGAGTCCAAGCCATGCTGGACAGGGCTCTTGGCTTGACATGACCTGAAAGGATTCCTTTTTAAACTTCTCTTTGAAGTTAAACAAACTCAGGCAAAACCCATCAAAACCCATTAAGAGCCTTTTCCCCACCTCTGTAATACTTTAAGCGCTCTGTGCCGCCGCAATACTTTCAGCTGCACGTGTGATGGGCCTACCAAAAAGGCCTATAGGATACACAGCCAGGATTATTATAAAAATGGGCAAGGAAAGAAAAGGAAATTTTTCCTCCATGGAAATTTTTCATCCATGTCTTGCCCTGCTGAGCAACATCTGACATTTGCGGGCAGTGCTGTTGGCCCAGAGCCCACCCGCTGCAGCGGGACTTGGGTGGTTGCTCATGTTCTTCCCCTGAAGATCCCCAGAAGACCTTTCAGGATCTTCTGTTTCTTGGCCCAAACAGCAACGTTCTCCACTGCTCTGCAGTCCTGTGCGTCCTTCTGAGTCAAGCCCTGCTGCTGCCAAACCACGGGGATGTGAGCGAGCCCCTGAGCCCCACTCACAGCTGGGGGGTCAAGGGATCAGTCAAGGAGATTTGGGGTTCACAAAACCCCTGGTCCAGCCCCAGGGCTGTGCAGCAGGAGGAGGTGTTAAGGGGGACACCTTGGGCCTGGCAGCTGACAGATGATGGGAGCAGATGCCTCTTGCATGGGATTTTCCCTTCTCCCCCAGCACAGGCAGCTGGCCCTGGCTCCATGCAGAGACTTGCTGTGGAAGGGCCTGAGGCAGCAGCTGAGGGAGATCTTGGCAGGGATGAACGCTGGGAAGTGTGAGGTGACAGCCTCCCTGGAACACCTCTGAACCAGCTCCCTTGTCTGCATCCTCAGGGCTGTACTGGGAGCTAAGGAGAAGGAAGGGGCAATCACCACAATGTATGGGAGCATGACAAAATCCAGAGGCTGTGGCTGTGGATCAGCCTCTGGGACTGGGAAGCAGCCCTTGTAGGGCTCCGTGGTGGGTAAGTGCTGCAGAGTGGGAAGACCAAGGGCTGCTTGGTCCCAGAAGCATCACAGCTACCACACAGGGGCTTCTCCCTGCCTTTTGAAATATGGACAGGTTAGTAATGGAGCAATGGATTCTTCTGGATAAGGGATGCAGCTGTTCCCAAGCCCCCACATTAATAAATTAGCTGAATAAAAATGATCGCTGCAATTAACCCCCGTGCCCTGGGGTTTGAGCACAAACTGATGGTAGAATAATGTCTCTGCTGCTCCTTCTCTGCCATGCAGGATGAGAGACAAGAGGCCACAATCATCCCTTATCTCTAAAGCCACTGAGTTTGGTGTGAATTCCTGGAGGAAACAGCAGAGGGTTTTCCTGCCTCCCTGCACACGTAGGTCTCTCTGGCAGGCACAGCCCAGGACTAGCAGGGGAACAAAAGCCATTCAAGCCCCCAAATCAGGTGACATTTTTGCCAGGTTATGTCATGGGGTCGGGCAGGTTTGGGCTGGGGCACGTGGTCATAAAGAAAACCAGCCACCCAGAGCTGGGGGTGGCAGGGGGGCTGTAAAACACTCCCAGCAACTGCAGGCAGGCCAGTGCCTCCCATGCAGGGCCATCAGCTCATTTTGGATCAGCAAGGCTTCTTCTCCTGCTTCAGGAACCACTGCAGAGTCCTGTGAGCTCTTATTAAGAAGGAGCTTTGTGGCTCACAGTCTGCACAAGCAGTAAACTACATCAGAATTAATCCCAAATATATTTTTTAAAAAGCAGAAAGGTTGATTATTTTCTTTTTTAGCTTTTTTTCTTTTTTTTTTTGTTTTTTAATAGAAAAACCTGGCATTTTGAAAGTTTATTTTGAAATTGAAATAAGGCTGAATGGGGCCTACTCTGAAACAGGGATTGCAGCTAACAGAACGTCTCTGTATGGAATACAACAAGGAAATTATTTCCTCAAGGTGGAAATTTATTGCTCCAAGGTGGAAGGCAGAGTGTTTTAAAGAGGTTTTTAATTAATAAAGGGAAACGTGCCAAGAATGTGTTGCATGTTTGAGCTCTCTGCATTAAATACTGTTAACTTGTTGAGGGCTAATTTAGGCTTCAATTAATAAATAACAATACACACAGAGGCATAAACAGCCTCCTGCACCTTCAGCAAAATGCATTTAGATGGTTCTAGTGCATTTTAAACAAATTTTAGGCAAAGAGGTGTTGTCTTTTGGGATGCCAAGTGGCTCAGGGCACTTGTCCCTTCAGGTCAGGACACAAAGCCAAGTATCAAATGCCCTTGGAGTTGGTGGGGTTTTGCAGGATATTTATAGCATCCCTGGAATGGGAAGGGACTGTGAGACCCTGAAGAATTTTTCTCTTTGGTATTTTTTCCCCCAGCAATGCCATTCTAGGCACCCTCACCCAAAGCCAGGATGCAATTTCCCAGTGGTCCCAGTCCCTCAGGTGTTAAGTCCCACAGACTTCCATCAAACCCTAGTGCTGCATGGCCCAGGTTTTCAAAGGCATTTAGGCTCTTAAACTTGCAGATTTGTGCTGACTGGGATTTTTTTCAAAGCACCTCAACGTTTTAAGTGTCTCAGGGGGCAATGGTGCCAAACCTTATCCTACAGGTTTTCTTCCTTGTGGTCCCCAGACGAGGCATCTCCTGGCAGTGAGTTCCACGAGTGCGTGGCGTGAGGCTCAAACCAACAAACACACACTTGCCCTGATTTAAATCTCCCCAATTTTGCCATGCATCAATTTTCTCTCTTAGAATCAGCCAGCCCAAACCGGAGCATCAGATCCCCCGTGCCTAAATTATTTATTATTTCGTTCACTCCTACGTGTCCTCCCTTCTCCCAGCGACACAGAATAATTAACATATAAAAGTCTGGTGATAAGTGAAGTTTACGATCCAAACTAGAGGAATGAAGGCTCAGAAGTGAACATTATAAGAGCCCTGTGCCAATAAACATCCCACTTCTGGTGGGCTACCCAGCCAATTAATTACAGGCAGAAATGCTGGCTGAGCATTCATTGCCCACATAAGCTCCTTGCTGAAAAATAAACCTCCAGAGTCGTCAGGACAAAACTAGGTAGGAGATGGTGTGCTGGAGAGAAAAATACACACAGGCCAAGGATAGGACATGACCTAGGTTTTATAGGGGTTTTTTTCTGTGTGTGTGTGTCTACTCTGCTGTAGTAAAAAAAGAAAATCTCTCCTCTCCTTTGGGGATAGAGAAACCGGGGGAAAATACAGTGGACAAGTCATGGGCTTCTTAAAAAATCAGGAATTATTAATTTTCACCTTTTCTCATGGGCTACCACAAGCATCAGCCCCTCTTGGGCCAGTCAGCCCCTGACACGTGGGTACAGGGGAGTCCTGGGCTTGGATCCCACACCTCTTTGCTGTGACTTAACTGTGGAGCAGTGCTCCACACTCATCCCACTGCTGTCCTTGGTGAGCTGGAGGATGTGGAGGGTCTGGAAACCTTTGGTTGTCCCCTCCAGGGGGTGTGTGTGGTGCTGTCCACGGGTAAGACATATAGGAGGAAGGCAATGAGGAGGATGGTGGCACCTGAGATCACAGAATCCCAGAATGGTTTGGGCTGGAAGGGACCTTAGAGGTCATCTCGTTTCACCCCCCTGCCATGGGCAGAGATGCCACCCACTAATCAGGTTGTTCAGAGCCCCATCCCACCTGGCCTTGAACACTTTCAGGGATGGGCCAGCCACAGATTTTCTGGGAAACCTGTGCCAGTGCCTCAGAGTGCCAGGCACGTGCCACTCACTTCCCTGCAGGGAGCCTGGTCCTGCAGCCAAAGCTCTTGGAAACCTCTGATGCTCATGACTGGATTACTTGACATTAGCCAGGCCTGGCTATATTTTACTGGGATATATAATTAAGGCTCAGACGTTTATCTACAGTAGCTGCCTTGAGTAAGACAAGGAAATCAAGGAGTGTGACAAAAGAGATTTTTCAATATGAAAATTGAGTATTAAAAGGGTGCTGAGCCAAAACCATGAGGGGGAAAGGGCTGTTGTGGAAAGGACCAGACAATGGTATTTTAAGAATGGCAAGTGTCAAATAGGCAAAGGGATCTGAAGCTGAAATGCATTTTATCCAGACTCTGAGCCAGTGCAGGCAGTGGCACAGGGAAGGACAGTGGCCTGACAGCCACCCCAAGCAGCCATGGGTGCCAGACTCCCATCCCCTCCGAGCCAAGGCATATGGGAGCACACCTTGCAACAGCCTCAAATAGGTGCTGCAAGGATCTGGTAAGAAAATTCGGATGTAACTCATCCATCCTAGGAAGGATCTGGATGCTCCATGTGCCACCTTCATGATGGATCCATGGAGCAGTTGGGTGCTTCTTACCTTCCCCAAGTCACTCGCAGCCTGGGTGGGAGGGTGGAACTTGCTGTTTGATGTCACCACCTTATGAGGTCACTTCCAGAAGAAACCACACAGGCAAGCTCCAGGGCCAAGTCCTGGGTAAATCAAATTCCAGCATTAGCAGTATAACCAGCAGACACTGATTATTCTTAATTTATTGGGTTGAAGTTTAGGCACCCACCTGCTCCTACCGGGGGGAGTAGGTGTGCGGACACTGGGTGTGATCCCTCCCAGCATCCCAGGGAACAGCCTGCCTCTGTGCCAAGGTGGGAGCAGCCAGCAGTGAGATGGAGACCATCACACCCCCCTGTCACCTGGCTCCAGTGTCCAACAGCAAAAACTGTGACTTTGAGCTCTGGGGGCTCACCCTCCTTTCTGTGTGCACCCACCAGGTCTGGAAGCAGAGCAGGAGCCCAAGCACAGAGCTCTGCTCTCCCAGGGCTCCAGCATCCCTGCAGTCCATGTGGGTTGGCTGGCTCTGACTGGACAACCACTGACAGCCTGGGCTCCTTCCCAAGTTCGTTTGCAAACGAGTTGTCAGCTCCTCACCACAGCCCAAGTCTGCAACAGATCCTCAGAGTGAGCAGTTTTTACATAAACACAGCCTTTGATGTCAGCAGGACAGCTCACGTCAGTGTTTGCTCCTTTCCTTGGATCCTGAGGAGAAAGAGCACTAACAATTGCCATTTCCATGAGTCAGCATCTCTGTGCTGCGAGTCTGGACGCTGTGCAAGCACTTGTTCCAGGACACACACGAGTTTGGTTAATCCCGAGGTGCATCTTGGAGTGAGCCACAAATATTTGTTTCTTGGAGCAAACAATGGTGAAAACTGAAAGTAGGTCATGCAGAAGAACTCATTAACTTCAGTTAATTGACAATCCCTTCATTAACCTGAGGCTTAAAGGGCCAGAGGAGATGCACACACACCAGTAAGAAGTTGCAGAAAGTGCAAAGTTTTCAAAGTTATGTTTTGCAGGATTGAAAAGCCCCGTGGAGGAGGGAAAGGTAGGGCAGGGCTGAGGACCTGGCAGGCTGTGAGACTGAGCATGGAGGCATTGCTGGAGCAGGGATTGGGCAAACTCAGGAATTGTGCTCGTCACCCAAAACCAGGGATGCTGCAAGAATCCTTGACCTTGGGCCAAGCCCTATCCAGGGAACATAAACCAACTCAAAACTGCCATAGGATTCACCCTGTGGTTTTGCTCTGCTGAACCCCCAGGGCTCCAGACAAGACCAATGAACAGGCAGTAGTCACCAGCACAGAAGCCCTGACACGTTCCAAGGGATGTTGTGATCCCTCCAGCCCCACCCTGGAGCCAGGGATGTGTCACAATCTGAAAAGTAACCACATCAGTCTGTCCTTCCAGCCTGGAGAGGCAGCTGGGTGAGGACATGTCCTCATTAGCCTTCTAATGTCCAAACTGCTCCAGATGAGAGAGGTTAATTAACAGAAAACCCACCTCTCCTTCAGCCACTCCACCCCCCCCCCTTGGCCTGCAGTGTGGACAGGCAGGAGGAGGAGGAAGGGCAGCAGGAATCCCTGTGCAGCCAGACCGTGCTGTGACTCACACATCAAGATAGACTTTTGCTTTCTAACATGTTCCTGCAGAGCTGTGGGAGCCCATCCCCAGAGCCCTGCAGCACATCTGATGCCGCTGCCTCTCCTTTCAATATGACTTTTGCAGTTTACTGGACCTGAGCTCCCAGTGTGGGGAAAGAAAAGGATTATTTGTTGGCCCTGTTTCAGAGACGGTCCTGTGAAGGTCTGATCTCCAGCCTCACAGGAGCTGAGCACCAATCCCAACCACACAGCACACTGCAGGCATCTCTCAGCCTTGAGCTTTTGCTTTTTTAATTTCCTGTGGCCACAGAGCACCACTGGAGGGTCTCCCAGGGACAGCGTTTCTCATACACCACGGACAAGGTTGGCGGAGGGGACACAGTGAATTATATCAGTCTCAACACAGGGAATTTGCCTGCAAGGAAGTTGTTTCTGATGGATTATCCAAATATTTTAATCCACAATCAGTCTTAAAGCAAAAAAAAAAACCCCAAAACTCCAGGAGAGTGTTTAACCTGGCGGCTGGCAGCCATGAGCTGAAGCTGTGACTAGTGATTAGTTTGCAGGAGCAGCAACATGATACCTTGGGGTGCAACTCTGTGGGCTCACAGGGAGCAGGTACCAGGCTGACCCCGAGGAGAAGCCAGCACAGCAGAGGAAGCTGTATTTTGGGCAGCTACTCGGGCTGTAACATCCCAGAGTAGCACAGCTCCAGCAATGCCATCACCTGGGAAGGACCCAACCCCTGCACACCGGCTGCTGTGGCTCAGAGCTGGGCTGATGATGCTCTTCACAAGAGAAGGAGCCTTAGGCTGAGTTTCCTGGCCCAAATCCAGCACCTGTCACTAAATCCTTGCTGTCTAAATTTGCTGTGAAGTTCCAGCTCAGCCAGGGGGGCTGTGCCTCCCCTCCCCATGGCCCCCGGCACCCTGTGCTGGCCGCACACGTACAGGTGGGGAGGAGCTGGGGAGAGGTGGGAGCATGGAGTGGCTGGGAGCTGCCTGCCAGGGATTTAGGGAGCTACAAGAAGGTGGGTCAGGGCTCCTCAGCATCACAGGACTCCTCTGCCCAGCTCTGCAGAAAGTTGGGGATGCTGCCAAGACAGGGTGGGAGGTGAAGTTCAGGGCACTTTGGAGCCACACTTCAGAAATGATGGGAAACCTGTCTAAAAACCAAACCAGCCCCAAAATAAAAGGTGCTTGTATAAGGAAAGATCTTCTTTATGGCATCTGCAGAGCCAGGATTTCACTGTGAGAGTGCCTCCCAAGTCAGCACTCACTGGAAAAGAAAGTGGAAGCTGATTATTCCCTAGTACTACACAGCAATGCTCACCTCACTTGCAGGTCTGTGGGATGCCCCAGAAGTTAACAAAAAATTACTAAATTATGGCTGAAATTATGGCTAAACAAGCACTGATGATAGAACTTCGAGCATTTCAAAGCCATCCTTCCCTTTCCTGAGTATTTTTACCTCTTTGCAGATCAGGATTCTCAACACCCCCAGGACAGCTCTGTGCCATAGCCAGACAGTGCAGCTCTCTGAGCTGAATTAGTTGATGGGGATTTTTTTTCCTCAGAGTATGTAAATAAATATCAATATTCTAAACCAAAGACCTCCCAGCAACTAAATATTATTTATCTTAAATTCATCTCCAAACCAAACAGCTTTGTCACATATGTACAATAATAAAGAAACAAATTACAAAAGAGGAATTTGATTTTATTGGTTTTATTCAACGCACACACAGTTATATATTAATTCCTAACAGCAGGCTTTTCACAGTTCATTAGAGATGTTGTCAAAACTTTGGGTGAAGCTCATTTCACTTCCCCACCAGTGACAGGAGACATCACAGCCTGGTTGTTTGTTTTAGTTTTATTCACTCCTCACAACAGTGACCATTTTCAAACCATATCGGGGAAATCCTCCACTTCACTGGGGGAAGGCACTTGTGAGAGAAGGACATCTGAGCACATAGCCCGAATTTGGGTTCTTTTTAGGTATTAACTTGATATCCCAAGTAGGGTTTCTGACAACAAACCCCAACATCTCGCTTCCTGCAACTAATTAGCACATGACAGTGGCGCTCGCCGAGGATTTACAAAAAAATACCTTTCTTATTTTATCGAGGCGAGCGCTTGGGTGGCAGCTCGTGGCATTTTGCAGCCCAAAATATCTGAGAGACCACACACCTCGCACATCCCCCCGATCCGGGGTTTGGCACTCGAGCCTCAGCTCTCAGTAGCTGGTGGCTGTGCCGCCGGTGTCATCCCAGCAATGCGCTCCGGCATTTCGGAGGTGTCAATCTCCCGGGAGCTCCGCGCCCGGAGCTGCTCCCAGGGCATGACAGAGCACGCTGGGGACACTCAGCAGTGGTGGGACTGCGGCGAGAGGCCCTCCTGGGAGCCTGGAGCAGGGTGAAATCTCCCTGCTGACACCGGGAATCTGTCTGGGTGACAAAAACAAAGACTTGGAAACCGCGGAAGGAATGGTTTTAAACCTTGACAGTGGGATCTGCAGCTCCCGCCACAACGTTTGCAATGAGTAATGGTAGCTACAGAAAAAAAAAAGGGAAGGGTGAGCACAGGTTCAGTTGAGCCCAGCTTAGCCAGAATCCTGCTAACACTGCTTCCTTCACCACTGGCAGCTCTGGTCAGGGCTCCGGGCACCCGGCCAAGCTACCCCGGCCTGATCCTGCAGGTACTGGAGCATTACTACACAAATAATGGCTCAATCCTGCAAGGTGCTGAGCACTGACCTGGCCAAGCACTTAAGCCAAGCAGGCTTCATTTACAGATGTGAGTGCCGGGAGCTCACCGAGAGTTTTTTGTATTTGCTGTTCCAGAGCTGAGGTTTTCGGCAACTGCAAGATCCAATCCTGCACCTGGAAGTGTCCAAGGCCAGGTTGGACAGGGCTTGGAGCAACCTGGTCTAGTGGAAGGTGTCCCTGCCCTTGGAGGGGTTGGAACAAGATGAGCTTTAAGGTTCCTCCCAACCCAACCCAAGCCAGAGGGGACTGACCTGGCTGAGCTGCTCTTACCTCGTGTGAAATGCAGAGAGGTACAAATCTATAGGAGGGAAGTGGCCAGGCATGGGGTAAGATCACATGGCAGCTGCCACAAGCTCCTCTAGGTTTGGGGAACACTGACACACATGGGTGGGCTCCCAATTTCATTCCAGCTTGGTTTAGTTACTAAACTTACTTATTTACATGTTCAAAACTTATTTATTGCTGGTTTATCTGCTGCATCCTCCTGCAGAGCCAGCAATGGGAAAGGACAAGCACTGGCATCCAGAAGGGTCTCAAGACTAAGGTCTTAAAGGTCAGCAAAGCTAAGCCACTCTTTTTACAAAATTCTTGTCTCAAGGGGTTTGTGAAATCAGGGTTAAAAGGAAAGAGGGACACCATTTAAACACAAAATATGGGTGGACACTGCATTAGAGCAATTTACATCTTGGTTAAACTGAGGCAGCAGCTTTGTCAATAAACTGAGCCAGCTTCACGTCTCTCTTGCTCAGCCCACCGCAGTCATGGGAAATCAGAGTTATCTGAACCTGTCAAAAAAGAAAAGAAAGGGGTTACAAAGTCATTTTGATCTCTGACACGTAGGCTGAGTTCACTGGGAATGCTGTGTGTCTCCACAGTGAAGTGGTTTCACTCCTGGCAAGGACAGAGAGGGACCTTCCCTGCTCAGGCAAGCCAGAAGATGCTGTAGGTGAGGAGGTTTAACAGAGCCTGGAATCTCACCAAAATGAGCCCCTTTGCAGAATAACACAGGCTTTGCATTCCTGGGCTTCATCCAAGAAGAGGTGTCCGATTAAATCACTTGGTCTTTACAATAAATTCCACGGATCGGTTCCATGAAGAACCTGGGCCAGTGACCAAGCTGCAAGAGCTGGGTCAGGGGCTCATGTGTTTTGTTAAAAACCAGCACCCTGAAGGTGAAGAAATTGTTAAGCTTGTAGCAGTTTAATTAAAAAAACAAAAACCAGACCAGTGCACGCTGCTGTGACGTGGCTGCCTCGTGGGTCTGTCTAGACTGAGCCAGATGCCAAGTTGGGCATTACTTTGTCTTGCCTTTGACCGAGACTTTTGGAAGACAGAAGAGGAAAAAAAAGACAAATTCTGAATATTCTAGAAAGCCATGAAAATCATGAAGAGTTGGTGATCATGACTTTGTCCAGTGATCATTTAATGTCCCTTAAACCTGAGGGGCTGATGAGGAAGAGCCTGTGCTGGGAGCCTCAGCTGTGTGGAGAGGTGGGATGTCCTGCTGCAGGCTGCTCACCCACATGTCCTTTCTTTTCTTTTAGTATATTTTTAGGGGGATTGCCATATATTTACCAAATGCTACAACAAACAAAGTGATACAATGCAATGAGAAGTATTGGAAAATAAAACCAAAGGGAGAGCAATAATTTCCCCCTTCACACAGCACCTTTCATTCGAGGGCTGCAGTAATCCCTGTGACCCTTGTAAATATGAGACCACCATCAGTTAGGTAATATTATAAACAAATTTTATAAGCTGCTATGTTCAGACATAGGAGCCTACAATTTTTAAAAAATCACACCTAAACTGAGACTGCCAGGCTCCCATTTAGGTACCAACACACCAACAGTCTGCTACCCTACACCACTGAGCTCCCGACCTGCTGCACAGAAAGGAATGAAAGCTGGTGAGTAGTTTCAAAAGAGTGATTTATTCAGGTTGGCTAAATAGGAGCTTAAAGGCTTCTATTTTATTTTTAGATCTCAGCCAGAGAGGTGAAGCCACAGGCCCAAACCATACAGTTGGCAGCGGGCGCAAAGAGCTTCATTCTCCATTTCCCACCACCACAAATCTCAGCATCTCTTTAAAATCTCAACTCTCTTTATAATGACACTTCTCATTCCTGTATCTTGTAGACAAGCTACAAACAAGGCAGAGAGAATGGACCAGTGGTTTGGTCTCCTTAACTTGCCACGTGAGTAACTAGGGCTGGTGAACACGTTACCTTGTTGTAGACATTGAACCATTCCGGGTGGTGATTCATCTTCTCCGCTTGTAGAGCAACCCGGGTCATGAATCCAAAAGCCTGGGGAAAGAGAGAGCAAAGAGGAAAATACTCTTCTACCTGCCAGGACTGGCAGCAGATTGGCAAGGTTCACCCCAAAATCTCAAAAACTCCTCGAGATGCCACAGAGGCAGCACCTCAGTGTTAAAGGAGCATTTCAGCTTCTCATGCCACTGGTGCATTTCCCAAAACTGCTGAAATCACGCCCTGCAGACCGTGGTAAAACACTCTGCTCAATGTCATTCACCTCAGGACTCAAAGCTATTGCAGAAGAGCACTGATCTTACCTTCAGCATCCAACAGGGATTTTCAATATCCACCCCAACCCCCTCTCCCTTACTGCATTTTAGAAATACGCCATTTCTAATTAAGCATCATGCCACAGTATTACCAACACTGCTTCCAGAAACACATCCTTCTGCCTAACTATTTTGCTATTTATTTTACTGGGGAGAAAAAGGCAGCAGGTGGGTTTGCCCCTCTGCTTTATGAGAAATATTTTCCCTTAAAATGAGTTAAAATAGGCTTTCCAATCCTCTGCCCCTACGTTCTGCACGGCACACTCCCCCAGGACACAGGTTTTACCACAGGCTCAAAAAGAAAATAATAACAGGCCCTTGCCAAAATACTTAAGAGCAAATGACTGCATTATAAAGAAAATTAGAATGTCCATGTAAATCAAGAATGCAATTATGCAGCGGGGCCCAAAGGGCCTGGGAGCGTGAGCAGGACGCCTCTCAGCAGCGAGCTTTGTTCATACCAAGCTCCATCCATCGGGTTCAGGACCTGAATTAAGATGCAAAGCTGGAGGAACATCCACATTACAGTCTGGTTCAGATTATAATACAACAAGCTCCACAAAACCCTACCTGATTTAGGTAGTTTTTTAGTGCTAATTTATGGAAGAGAATGTATATAGCCCGCATTCCACCAAGCGATGGCCATTTCAAACAAACATGTGGTCCATGAATAACATATAATGGTTGATAATAGTTTCAAGTCTTTTTTCCTCTCACAAATTACAAAAACCTTTAAGGAAAGGAAAAAGAATCGGTGCCTGGATGAAGTATGACTTTGTTGGTCGCTTTGCCAGTCAAATGAATGCAAACGTTATAATCAGAGAAAATCACTCCAATGAGGTTTGTCATTTGGAAATCACCAAACTGTCAGCAATTAAAAAGCTCTTTTTTTCTTTGACCCAGGAGCATACCAAAATTCAGAAAAATCTAACTTCCCTTGAAGGTCTCGCTCGGTTTAGTTTTACTTGGAGTGAACGATTACTTTTAAAAATTTGCCCACGTTTCAGCAGCATGCTTTGAGGCAAAAAGCTGCAAGTTGTGCATCAGATGTTAGCAATGATTTGGAAAACAACTTCTGCATTAATAGTGCTGAATGATACTTGATTCAAACGGTTTTTAGAGGGTCCATGGCCTTGACAGCAATGTTATTTCCAACACAGCAATCTATATACAGGAATGTCCCCAGAACTTTAAATTAGTGATGTGTCTGCAGCCAGACTGCCTTTGTAGAAGCAAACAGCAAGGTAAAAAATAAGAATAAATCTATAAAAACCACTACTAGATTTTGGATGTTCTTCTGGGGTCTGTCTGTGCATCCCAGGAACTCAGCCAGGTACAAACCCAGGTTGCACTGCACAAACACAGTCACTGGCTGTGGGACAGCAATCATCTATCCAGCAAAGGCTCACAGAGAGAATTACACAAGCAAACGAATCTGCAAAATTAATTTGCTCTGTAGACCTTCCTTCAGACTTCAGGTGACAAATCCTCCCCATCAGTGGACCACCAGATCCTCCCAGTCCATGCACCAACACACCACTCCACTACCTGCTCCCTGCAGTCAGTGAAGTCTCCGGCTGGATAAAACGGACATCGGTCTCAAAACTGTTCATCCTACCAAGACTGCTCAGCTTGAGGTTGTCCAACTCACGAAAAGGAATAAATTCCAGCATGGAGAACCCTCCCCAGGACAGGTCCTGCTGCTTGTTGCTCCAGCTGCCCACGACAGCCCCAGTCTGGTGTCCCAGAGAAGGACGAAGCCCACCCGCCTTCGTGTCCTGCTCTGCTCAGAGACGTTCTCCCTCCTTGCACCCACAGCAACTTACTCCTTGCATTTTAGTTTATTTTAATTACACACAAAAAGCATCTCCCACTAAGAAAATGAGCTAGGGAAAATGAGCTACCAATGCAATCTCCATTAAGGTCCTAAATGCTTCCCTTGCTAATTAAATGAATTGGAACGCTATTGTTTATGAATCACCTTTATATTTGTAGAGCCTTAACCTTTCTTTGGGAAAATACAACTGGCTCTGGAAGGAAAAGATATTTAGATTTGATTAGATATGAAAACACTATTACATAAAATCCGTTTGGACATTTCTTCACGTCTTGAAACTTGATCGGTAATTTGGTCTAATTGGTGATCAAGGAAACTATCTTGTGATCAATTAAAGTAATTACCCCATTCCGGCAACACAACCAACCCTAATTTGAGCAGGAGTCTGCACTTCTTCAACTTTAATTAAAAATAATGAAAATTATTATGCAGTCTGCAGTGCAAGATCATTGTCAAGACTGCACTGGTGGGCAGAGTTTATCAGACCATCACACATTTCTTGATGAAAGTGGGACAAGCACTTTACTCATGACAGTGAGACCCAACAAAGTCTTGACTTTCACTATATTATTAACAGGGATCTGCAGCCCCTCTGCCCCTCATGAGAAGTTTTTCTGATTTTTCCTTCAAAAATGAAAAGAGAGGAGAAAAAAAAGGATACGTGCGTTTTCTAGAAGCCACAAAAAAAAGTATTAAAAGAGACTTTGATGTATTAAATATTACAAAGTATTCTGGTATTTCAGTAACAGGCATATTAGACAGACATTTTCAACCTAACCCTTTTAGCTAAAACAGCACCCAGACAGGGTATTCTACATAAGTACATCACATCACCCAAATGATGGCAGAGTGCAGAGTCCTAAAATGAACCATGAAGAGCAATAGAAGAAGTAAGGAGTGAAGCAATCCTGTATGGACAAGATGCCTTGGGTGCACTGCTACATCTCTTCCCTTCGTGTCTTTCAGAAGGAACTAAAAACTAATGTTGTTTTAGAAGCAACATCACATCTAAAATGTTTGTTAAACACTATCAGCCATAATATGTCTCCATGAGATAAAAATCAGGGCTACTCTTAGAAGAACAAGTTAACCCCACGAAGTGGAAAAAACCCAAAAGCAAACTTTATAAAAATCCAGCTACCTCAGAATGTTTGGCCAAACCGCTTTTGGAAGTGATAAAATCCTCCATCACAAAATAAGACTTAATGTGACTCTTGTTTCCTGAGAATGGGAAAACCAGGGCCAGACACTTTGCTGTCAGGAGTGGGAGGAAAGATGAAATTCCATCCTCCCCTCCGTGCAGCGCCGCGCGGCTCCGGGAGAACCGCGGGATCCCGGAGCTAATCTGCTATTATTCTTCCTTTCACACTCCTTAAGCGAGGAATCCATTCATCTTAATACTTTTTAAACATGCTGCTCTTTGTACAATGCTTGCCAACATTATCTTGATGAGTTACACATCAAAGGCCCACAGGTCGCTGTGTCGTGCTCATACATCACCCACCGCGAGCGCCCCGTGATGGATCACCCCCGCGCATCTCCAGGAGGAAGCAGCTGACAGTACTTGACTCAGAAGTGGAGAAATTTAAGAAAAAACAGCTGAAAGGCTCAACGATATAACCACACACACTTTTTATTTGTTTGTTTTAAAATGAAGTGTGCACTCGGGCTTCTTAAATCCTTCGGACGCCCAGCCAAGGAAAGCATGTGCTAATCGCAAGTACATTAAGGTTTCTGCCTCCCATCTGTCATTATAATGCTGGAGGTAGCATTAACCTCGACCTTCTGCAGTGTAAGGGCTACCTGTCTTCCCTTCCCCACCCACCCAGGCTGCATCTGTACCATTTATCAGTGGGAAATTAATGAATTAGTCAAGTTACAGTGACACTGTCATGCAGGAGATGACCACGCCTCACACGTTTGCTCTCCACTCACCCGAGTAAAAAATACCCAGGAACACGTGTTCTCCTCATCAGTTTGACACTTAGAACAATAAAGTTAAATCATTAAGGTTCACTCCCAAACTGCAGAAGCTTTCACACATCCAGCTGACATTATTACCTAACAGTGAGCTATGGGCCAGCAGATAAAAGGAAAAAGCTCTTTAATGTCGAGGTTTAGCTTGTCACAAGGGTTGTGCTCTCATGAAAAAAGCAGGGTTTATTTTAATTAGTTTTTTTTAATTCTATTTACTCCATTACTAAAGACTTTGATCATATAAATATGCAAAAATCATCTCACAAAGCATCTTCATCATCTGATCATCTGTCACATCTCTTCATCTGAGAGTGACAATATGGTTAAAACACACAAAAAAAGAGGAATCTAACTTGTATGTAGGAGCACAGGAGAACAGGTATTAATTCCCAGAACCATGTGCCCATTTTGGGATTCTGCCCCAGTGGCATCATCAGTCTGCCTGAACCATCCTCAGGGACACTGGATTCACGTGGCACTGGGTATTTTCCTCTTCTTCTTTGGCTGTGTCTGGATTCATCCACAACATAAATCAGGTGAACATCTTCCCACTGCTCTCCCCCTTTTTAATATCATTCCACAAACAGTGGGACAGTAATTAAGAATGCAACTAAACCAAGTCCCAAAATAGAGTTAAACTCAGGTTACTCTTGTCCCCATCTCTCTGGCAGTTCAGGCGTTGTGCCTGCAATCCCTACTCCCTCCATCTCACCCCATCCTGGCATGGGCAGCCAGCAGGGTCTGAAGGTGAACACCACCTGACAAACCACTGGTAGAAATTTGGTTTTCTCCCCTTTAATAGCTCGAGCAGCAAAATATTGTGAACAGAACCAACCCTCTTGTTCCCCAGCATCGCTCGTGACTGGGGAAAGCAGTGCTCCGAACTCTGAAGGATACTCATGAGGGGAAGGGATGGAAGAAGAACACTCAGACATACTGGCGTGGACTGAGATGCCATTTCTGTCTTCATAGCAAAATCTGAAACTGTGAAAACCCCCACAATTCCCATTTCCAACTGAATTGTCTGTGCTTTTCTGTGTTTACAATATTCTTTAAAAATCCAGAGCTGATCGCTCTCATCCCCAGTACTTATCTGCACACCTCATTTACACAGAAGTGTAATGCTGCTTTGCACTCTAAAAAAAGTTACCTATTTATATTCCTATTCTGGCTGTAAACATTGCTCTCTGTGTTAGATCTGCAGCAGTGAATGTGCAAACCTTTACACCACGTTCTCCAAAGAATGCTGTTTCTGTCTCCCAACACTTGTTTACAATTATGTTCGTGAAGAAACCAGCTTGCCAGCTCTATATCAAACATTTTTGACAGCAAAAGCACAAACACTGATCTATTCTAAGTAGTTTGCCACTCTATGTAATCTTGGAAAAGGCATTCTTGCCTTTGATTCTAAAAATGTTTATACTTTGTACATTATGCAAATAGTTTTTATATATTAAGAAATAATGCAAGCAAAGCTCAAGTTAAATTAAATTCTTCAACAATAACCTTGCCAAAGCACTGATTTTCCTATTAAAAAAATTATTCCAATTTGTTGATCTTACATTGGATGAAACATACTGTAACAATCTTCATAATTTATGTCCTGTTGGGACACTATGATTTAAAGTAACATAATACAGACCAGCATCACTGCTAATCTAAACCACCTGACCAGATAAACAACAGTTTCCCCTTCTCTCTTCACTGAGGGTATTTCTGTTTATTGTCATATGATTTCCCAATTTGAGGAACACGAAGAGTAAGTGGAGGCAGAGAGGAGCAGAGCTGGGAGGCACGGCCTTGCCTCGGCGGGGACGGTTCTCTCACAGGTACCAGCACAATGTCAAGAGCTGCAGGAGATGACAGAAGGCAATTCCAGGAATGCTGTCCCAGGGAAAGCCCACGCTGCTTGTGGTAAAGGGAGGTTTACACTCACTCAGCACCATCTAGACCCAGTGTGGTTCTTGACACAACACAGCTCTGATGATGCTCGAGATGCTATTCTGAGTCCAAGGCTTCATCTTCCCAGCTCAGCAGTGACCTCAGCTATGACATCACAGAATCACAGAATGGTTTGGGTTGGAAGAGACCTTAAAGAACATCTAGTTCTAATGCCCTTACCTTCCACTAGACCAGGTTGTCCCAAGCCCTGTCCATCCTGGCCTTGGACACTTCCAGGGATGGGGCAGCCACAGCTTCTCTGGGCAACCTGTGCCAGGGCCTCCCCACCCTCACAGGGAAGAATTCCTTCCTAATATCCAATATAAACTTACCCTCTTTCAGTTGAAAGCTGTTAAGAGTCACAAAGCAGGTGCAAGTGCCATTTGCCCCATCTGAGATTCAACTGGTCCAAAAAGCAAACTGGAGTATTCTGCTCAGGTGAAGGACACGGCTCAGGGCAGGGCAAGGGACTGGGAGGAAGGCAGAGAGCACTAAAGCTGCACTCAAATCCTGCTCCTTGCTTTGCTCTGCTCTTCCTCTCGAGTTCCAAGAGTGTGAAAAACCCTTGTGTGCAATCTGCACAACAAACCTCAACTTGATCTTTTCTAAAGCCTATTTATATCAGGATTTTAATAACTGCTGAATTTAGACCTTTTTTCCCTCACTGGTGATAATACAACACAAAATGTTTCACCTATTGCCTCTTCATCACATCTTGACTTTTCCAGCAGCCTCAGTGTTGAGGATCTTTTTTCCTATTCTCCTTTTTGTTACAGTAAGTGACTGCACCTGGGTTTCATGAACAGAACACAGATAATATTCTTGGTGATTCAATGAACAGACTTCACACCAAAATTAATCACCTATTCCACCAAAAAGATTTATAGACTTGGTGGAGCAGAAGTGACAGAACGTGGAGGTGTCTTAAGGCAGCATAAAAACTCCTTCCTGGGAGTGATAAAAGTTTCAATGTCAATACAACCATATTACAAAATACATTCATTTGCTTCTAGGTAGATAAATATGATTATAGTTGTCTAAAAAGACTACTGCAAAATAAGTAGATACCCTAAATCCCAACTAAACCTGTAACAAGGTATTTGTGATGTATCATTTCATACATGAATAGTCAAAATAAATGGGTTTTTTTCCCCCTTTTTTTCCCAGTTGCTTAACATTCTAGGTAAACAAAGACTCATAAATATTATCTTATTTATTAAAAAATGTAGATATCTAACTTAGATATTTAAAAAAAAAAAAAAAACCAGAGGGACATAATCCCAGGTTTCAGAACTGAACTAGGACGTGGAATAAATCCTCCAGCTATGTCATCAGCTAAATGTGGCTCTGCACCTCCCAAGCCATTATTGCATGCTTTGTGTTAAAAAATGGAATATAAAGGTTGCACTTAGGAGGTTTACACCAAATAAAATAGCTATTTCAAGAAACATGACTTTTTAAAATGAGCTTTTTGCACCCTACCTAAAAACATGAAATAACACAGCGAAGCCCCCATTAACTGAGCACCTGCTAAAGCAATCAGGCACTTAAAATAATAAACTCTCTTGGCTGCACAACTGAAAGAACAATGATAATTTGACTTGTTAAAGCAAATGTTTGGCCCAGCAAATCAAACCCCTGGCTGCACTGTAATAAAGCCATCACACAAACCACCATAAAAATAAAGCAGTAACAAGGGGCAGGGAGTCCCCAGTTCCAACCCTCTGAATTCAGGCACCTGAATCATCCTCGATTCACGGTGCCAGACCATGACATGAAGGTGCTGAAAAACAAGAGCAAATCAGAACTAGTTTAAGTGAATGCTCCACTTCTCAAAGGTGCTCAAACCTCTGACACTGAGTGCAGGTATGGTGCAGAAGAACAGAGAAGTTCTTTATCTCATCACACCACATTTTGGATGAAACAGATCTGGCTGGAGCAGAACAAAATACTACCCTATTTCCCCCAGTGTTTCTTTTTACTCACATGCAAAGGAATGATTTCATCCTGCAGACATGAAAGAGAAGTTCACGTGCCATCCATGCTGTTGATAACACCAGGAACGCTCAGACAAAATTCTCCCTGGTCTTTTGGCCAAGATGATACACATACTATCAGTTTAATATCCAAGTTCTTCTCTGCTGAGTGTCCAAGGGCAATCATAACCTGCCTCTGATAATCCTCTAAAGCTCTGCCCTTTATGATCCTAAGAACACATCAAAGAGTGGTAAGAAAGGCTTTGCTTTATGATGGATTAAGAGAAGAAGAAGCTGGTCTCATGACCATTTCATCTTCCACTGTCCTGTCAGCATTTTTGGTTTAGTTTGTTTTTTTTAAAGACAAGTTCAATGATTCAAACATGTAACAGAGAAATCACAATGGAGACTCAGGGAATTTGGAGAGGTCTTCCCATCACCCTCTTGGCCAAGCCAGAAGCTAAAAAGACCTAAAGATGTGAAATAAAGCAAACTAAGGATTTACTGCAGATCCAGTCAGGGGATTATTTCACTAAACTGAACTGCTGAAGGTGTCCTACTGTACTGTCAGAATGGGTCTTAATGTTTGGACACCTCCCATAGTAGAACAGTTTAGATGATACACAGGGGCAGTGAACTCAGCAGGAGACTTACCTGGGCCAGCACTGGCAGGCTGTTAATTTATATTGCATCCTAAAATTCAAATATTATTTTGCAATCAATCATTTCAAGTCTAGAAGTGATGGATCCTTGGGGAAAAAAAAGAATAAGAGAGACCAAGTATCTTCCCAGACAACATGGGGCATCCTTGAAGCTCCATGCCCTCGAGTCCCTTGCCTGGTTTGCCAAGCCCACTGTTCCCTCTGTGACCTGCAGGTCACCTCGACCTGAGCTTCCTCTCCTGTCTCTGGTATTTGGAAGAATGGTAGGAGCAGGTCAAGGAGAAAAGGACAAAGGCAGCCACTTTAAGATGTATTGTTGAGAACAAGGCTCACCTAAGTGGCAGAGTATGTCCAATGAGCAATATTTTGAGAAGTTCCACAGTTTTTTTGTTTGATGGGGTTTTTTTTACTAAAACACAAAAGTTTCTCTGGGCAACCCACACCGCTTGTACATTGGTACATCTGGAAGTGGAGAGATGGGCTCACGAGGGGAGGCAAATTCTGAGTCCTCCAGTGAACATCCAATTTCTTTTAGAAATTCATATGAGCACACCACCAAGGGAAACCCTTTGTAAAACTCTGGTTTTTTATTAGTTTGGGCATTACAAGCCCCGTGCATAAACACAGCATTCCGGGCTTGTGTTTTGCTCACTACAAGCACCCATCCACTGTATCATGGAGTAAAGATTCCCTCAACCAGGGACACCCTTGGTCATACACAGACATATATTTAACTGCCTACTGCTGTTCTCATCACAGCACAAGAAATATCACGGTAGATCACGAAATCAGCACTTTTCCCTCTGATCCTAGGAATAAACAACATCTTCCTACAAAGCATCCTTAGCAATAAACCCAACAGTGCAGCGCTGACTCAGCACGGGGTTCCCACCAAACCCCTCCAAGACATCACAACCAACCCGAAGTTTGTCCAAAAGCGACTTTTCCTCTCAGCCAAACAAAGCTAAAGGAATAAAGGGCAGGGAGAAGAGGAAGAAGGGAAGTTCTCCCCATAAAAAAAAAAACACGTGAAGCAGCTTTACAGAAGAGGACCGAAAAAAACCTCCGCTCGCCTCGCCCCGACAAACCGCGGCCCTGCCAGCGGCTTCGCAGAGCAGATGTAACGCTTTAGCCAAAACGTGATTGTTTGTGAAAGAAATAATTCTGATCAAAACCCCAAATTGCAGCCAGCAGAAGCGCTGCACTTCGTCACGCTAATCCAGGCTGACGGGGAGCGGCGAGCGGAGATTCCTACTGCGAGAGGAGCAGATGCGAAAGGTCAGCGCCGGCCCGCGACTTCAAACCCCTTAACGTGTAAAACAGGGGGCATTAAAGCCCGGAGCGGCTCACGGCGGGATTAACGGATGTCCGCTAAGCGGGTTTGATGTGCTTTCCGTGAGTAATGGTTAATTTTGAAGCAGGGGCGTTGCAGTTTCATTTCGGTTCATTTTTAATTGCGGCGGCGGGCGACGTCCCCGAGCACAGCGATCCGCCGGGGGAGGATGAGAAAGTGAGAGCTGCTGCTGCTGCTGCTGCTAAAGGCAATTTAAGGTTTGGAACCGTACCCAGGCGTTGCTCCAAAAGCAAGGGGGACGCTAAAGGTTAAACGAGCAAGGTTGGGTTTAACCAGCATCGCCCCAGCACCCCCATGAAAATAAGTTTTAATGCATAAAGAGTTTCAAGGCACTGGTTTTCCTTAACTGAGAAGGTAAAAAAAATTCAGCTGAGTGACCACCTTCTTCAGAAAAGGCAGCAGCAGACAGACCTGTATTTTCCCAAATGAAGTTGTTCAACTAAATTCAAACCCGTTGAATTTTCCCTTCATTTTCCAGAGGAGTTTTAACAAGGAAAGTGCCCAAACTGTAGCTAAAATCAAGTTGACCATTTGCCCTCTTTGGGTACAGCAGCCCTGCCCACATGGCTGACAGAACATTTGTTCTGTTTAATTTAAACAATCAATTAGTGCAGCTGAAAAAAAAAAAAAAAAAAAAGGAGAAACAGCTTGTGAGATCCAAAAGGCATTTTGACAAATAATTTCTTTTGCACTTTCAGATCAATGCATGCAACAAGCACAAGGCAAATGCTGTAATAATTTTTACTTGAGTGATAATAAATCCATCTTTTAAGGAAAGCAATTTGTATTTGAGTCAACTGGAGAGCAGCCCAAAGGTCAACTGGGCATATTTTAAGCAGTGGCCTGAATAAAAGGAGATACAGCAGCTCTACTGGAGGGGAGGGGGAAACTCAGCAAGTAGAAATGCCACACCCCAATAATTATAAACTATAAAACAATGGTTTATTATAGGGAGAAATATCACTTAGCAACCTGAACTAGTGGAAGGCTGGCAGGAGGTTGGAATGAGATGATCTTTAAGGTCCCTTCCAATCAAACCATTCTGTCATTCTATGGTTTTGTACACCACTAGCCATGGTGGCCTTGGGAAGAAAATAAATCCTTTATTTCCCAACTCCCAGCACCAAGGACACTCCCAGATATTTCCACCATAATTTCTCACCACTGACTGCCAGTTAACTGGAGGCAACACTGGACACAGGTTGCACTGACCAGAGCACCAGTGTCATGTCCTGCTCCCCCAAGGCCAAGGAAGGAGTCTTATAAGCTTTCAAACAGGCTGTCTTCCTAGAATTTCTCCTTTCATTTCCCCCAGACCCTGCACTACCCTCCTCCCCTGGGCAGTGCCAGGTAAGTGGATCATGTCCAGGTCCTGCAGCTGCTCCCTGACCTGCTGACTGTGAGGTGAGAGTGTTATTCGCTCAGTCCATCCCAAGAATAAACTCAAGGAAGGTGTGACCATCCAGGAATCATATATTTTTACTGTGCTCTGCTCCAAGACACTTGATCCAGTTCATTCCCTGCGTTTCACCCTGCAGGTTAACCTCTGCCAGTCCCACAGACTTCACTATCAGTTTCTCATAAAGGAAAATGTCAACAGGCAGATAGGCCAGAAATTCATTATTTTCAGATACAAAGATTTTCTCGGCTCTGTAAAGCCACCCATAAATAATTCTGATTTATGGTAAATCAGTTATTGTATTCATAAACGCCGGGAAGTCAGTGAACAACATAACTACCAACAGAAATACTTTCATAACTTTGCAGGTGCACAAATCACTGCATATGGGAGAGGCACTCAAAGGATAATGGAAAATGAAGCAGTCTAGGAAAGCCTATATGAAAACCAGCACCTACCGAGGTGGATAAAAAATATAATTCATTTTCGGTCGACGAGCAATCAAACGCAAAACCCTGGCCGAGGGAGTGAGCAGAGTGATACTGCACTAAAAACAGCAATTCCCCCCAAAATATACAGAAATGGGGCTGACTTTTGATCAGCAGAAGTGACAGTGGGGCTGAGGCTGCTCAGGCTTTGAGGTTAAACACAAGTGACATAAGCTGCACCTGAATCCAATCACTCCCCGGGCTCCGAGAAGATTCACACGCGAGGACTGAATTTGTCACAAATGGGTTGGTTTCCGATCCTCCCATAGCCAACTTGCTTTATTCTGACCCCCATTTAACAAATCAACTTAATGGGCACTGGGAGTGCTATAAAACTTAACAATGGAGTGATTTTAACTTTTAAAATATAGTTATGAAGCAGAATGTTGGAGAGCTCCTTCAATACTGGAAATCAAATTAAATCTAGACATTTTTTAACAGTCTTGACAGATATAATCCTAGTTACCATGTAAATTTATGGTAAGCTGCTGTGATATTAGCCACAGGTGCTACTTTTAATATATGGCCCGCATCTGGCTGGGAATAAAATTTCTCAGAGGACTGAAAATGACCTCACTATCAGACAATGGAGAAGAAAAAAAACACAAGACCGCTGTGGTATATAAAAAGCTGGAGATGTGGTCCACAACCGAATATTTACCATAAAATTCATTTTAACTCTGCAGATTGTAGGTTAAAGGATATTATGTTTTCAGTACATGAAAGGCGTGGACGTATTTCAGCCAAACAGCCAAAAGATTAAGTACAAAAAAGCAGCAATGAAATACACTGCCTGTATATATAAAAACAAATTTTCCAACCTTTGATCAATGTAGAAAACAAAGCAATGTGTTGGGAGTAGAAAAAGGAAGGATTGACAGATTGTATTACACTGGCACCAAGTACTGCCATCGAAAGAAATCAAGAGCATTCATTGCATATCCTACCAAATTCATCTGGATGTGTAACTGGGATCATACAACAAAGATGTCAATTTAAAGGGGCAAATCTGAGCATGTCTCCCTACAGCCAAAGGAAAATAACTGGCATCACAAGGAGGAGGGAGGAAAAAAGGCATCTACCGTAACATGCTCTGTCTGACCTTTTTCTCCTGGATTCCAAGCAAGAGAGATAGCAAATCTGGAAGGGAAATGCAAAGTGAGAATAATAATTTATGTAATAGTTCTAGATTTTTTGCGCATCTTTAAATATGGTCTCAAAAACTAAGACTCCACAACTGAACTGAAACACATGTGCTTCTACTCTCACTGCACGCTGTTTCCATACCATCCCCTCCACTCAGGTTCATCTTCCACCTCCATCCTCTAGCCCCAAAACACAAAATGTACTTAAAATAGCTTTAAAACTCTTCGAGCGTTTGATTTCCTGTCATTTTACAAAATGATGTTAGAGGTCTCATGGAGACTTCCTACATGATCTTATTTTTTTTTTTTAAAAAAAAAACAAACTTAATTAAAAACTTACTCTATAAAAGAAAGCAGCTGTAAAGGCTGAACCTGACCATCAGCAAAGTTGCCCACCTTTGTAATTTCCTAACTGCATTTGCTGCCTTGGTGTGATTACCTACGGAAACGCAATCACACAGGCAGTTGCCCCTTAAACCCCCTGGTCAAATCCAACCAACTTTGACAAGAGACATGGAAGTCTCAGAGCTAAGATGTTCCAGCAGATTTGGTGGAAGTGAGCAGCTGGATACAGGAACCAAAGGCAGCATTCAGAACCCAGCACTCACAGCCCTTCACAGCCTGCCCAGTCCGGGACTGGGTTTGGATGGATCTGGGAGAAATTCACATTTTTAAGCCAGGCCTGTCCCCTTTGCTGGATCACTGCTCCCAAGGTGAACTGACCTGGAATGCTGGGAGAAGTTACCAGCACAGTCTGGAGGTGTAAATTAACTTTCTATCCCATTTCTAAATTTTGCTTGAGCAGACTGGAAGCAGAGAGTTTGTTCCACTGGAAGAAAAACATTTTGTTTCAGTAGCACAAAGACATGGATGAAAAGAGTGTCCCTTCTCGATGCTACACCACAGCCTGAAAGCCTTGCTCACTGCTTTTCTCTACCCTGCAACCTGGGAAAGAGGCTCCAGAGAAGCTCCCTGACGTGGCTGTGAGGTTTATTGAGGCTCACCAGCACCCAGATGCGTGGCAGGGATTGGGACTCACCAGGGAGTGCTCCGAGCCCACCCGCTCTCCAAGACCCCACTCACAGCCAGAGGTTCCTGCCCAGGAGATGTTCCTTGGGAAAAGAGACTCGACACAGGGCCTCTTCAGTGAGTGCACAAGAGTGAGAGTCCTGGAGGTGAAAGACTCCAACTTTAAATCCTTGCTGCCCACCTGCTGCTCCACAGTGGCAATAACTCACAGGAACAGCAAGGCTTAAGGAGGAACGGGTGCATTGGTGCCATCAGCACAGCTCTTCTGGACAAGGCTCTCCTCCACAGCTGAGCTGTGTTTGTGTACATACACTGCTGCATTTTATATTTTATACAAGATTCAGAACACCCACCCACCAGGAGCCTGCCTCACTAAAGGCAACAGGAGCATCCAGCACCAACATCCTCCAGTCCACCAGGACCCGCAGCAACACAACCAACACAGGGCTTCCAGCACGGCCCCCAGGCTGGTCTCCAGCTTGTTTCAGAGAATTTCACCACCAAAGCCCACTTTCATGAAAAAGTATCTTCAGACTAACAAACAGCACCAGGGCTTTCAAGCTGTGGGTTACAGACTAATTCCCTGAGCCAGAAGTGTCATTAGCTTGTCAGCCTCACAAAGGCAGCTCGCTGCTGATCGCTTTTAACCGAGCTAAGCTCAGCCTGAAAGCTTCAGGAATCTAAATAACTCTTGTTGCACAGAAGTTTCATTTCATTCTCATGCTGAAAATAATATACATAAACCAAGCTCATGTCTACACATTTGCACGACTTTATAATAAAAAGTTGTGTTTATATTCCTAACATCTGTTGACATACACAGACTTTGTAAACCTGGCATAGATTTTGAAGCCACAGAATTTTCCATGCATCATGAACACTATCTGTAAGAAGCAATAAAAAAATAAAAAAAGCAATGAAGACATTAATCATACCAATATCATCTGCAAAACATAAATTTGAAATACCTTTCATGTCAGCTCAACTACTTTCTACTTTTTTTTTGTTGGTTTTTTTTTGGGTGATTTTTTTTTCCCGCACCTGATTTTACTCCATCTGCAAAAGGGTAGCAGGAAAGAACCAAGAATGAAAGAGACTGTTCCAATATCTCCCAAACAATTTAAGTGGTATTTTTTTAAAGTACCTTTTGTAAGACAACATGTACTAGAAGCATAAATGCATAGTTCATCATTTATCAATAAGCATATTTAAATATCCTCAACTTCCTATACTGATATGTGCTCCATCAATCTTCACATTAGGAAGACACATGGAAACGTACCCATGTTGTAAGACAAATCTACACCATCAAGAAAAAATACAGCTTTGTGAATTTTTGTCAAAGCAATGGGTTTTCCAGATACCTGCTGGTGCACACAGTGACCTGTCTCCTGACCTGCTTGTTGGCAGAGACTGCCCAAGTCCATCTGATCAAACTGACCTATTTATTTACAGTGGGTAAAACTGCTTTTAAATTAACTTTGGGGAAAACAAAAGTCATTTGTAGTTGTGCTGAACCAACAAAGACTTTGGCCATAACCCAGCAGAGCTGCTCTTTCATGAATATTCAAAGCACAAAGGCTGGAAATCTCAGCTCTTCCAAGGGTCACTTCTATCTCATCGTGTCAAACCTGCAGGTTGCCCCAGCCCTGAGCTGCCTGCACATCTCACCAAGGCTTCATGTGAGCTCCCTCTCATGGGCTTCTCCCCTTCGCTGCCCTCTGTATGATCTGACATGGTTCTCTTTGCTCTGTAGTAACCTTCGGGTCTGAAGTGCAATCCAGAAAAAAATGTGCTCCCTGGACCAGCCCTGTCCTGCTCATGAGCTGGATCTGCCTGCAGTGGTTTTCTCTTTTGCTTTCACCCAGCTCAGAGGGGCTGGGATCACCTCACTCACCTTACTCTGCTGCCTGGGCTTTACTTACCCCACAACTACTGACTGAAACAGTGAAAAAAAGAGCCACAGTTACAAATTGTTGTTTATCCAGCTCACTGTGGTTTCCTAAAACATCCTGGTCTGGGCTTAGGCACAGCCATGTAAATAAACAGCTCAGAGCACAGCTCCTGGTCCCCACACACACCAACAAACCCTTGGCATCCCCGGGCTGCAGCTCACCATGTCCCTCCACAGCAAGGGAGAGAACCAGCTCAGGGAGAGCCAGCATCCCAACAAACCCCTGGGAATTCTCTCCCTCCCCAGAAAGCACTCACCCCTCCCTCAGAAATAAAACAGAAGGGAAATGCACGCTCTGGGAACGTGACTTTTTCTAAGCAATGTCATGATTCCTCAGAAGGGAATTTACAGGGGAATGGGGCTGAACGCACATCTCGAGGCAAATTCAGTGTTTCTGAAGCAAGTTTGTAAACTGATGGTCCAGCACAAGCTCTTGTGCGTTTGAGACGTGGCTCAGGATCCTGTCTCCAAATAAAACCAGCAGTTTGTGTGCCAAAGACACTGCGAGATCATGTTTTACAACTCATTCAAGGATGTACCAGAACTCTGTCTTCCTGCTTAGAAGGTGAAATGTGTCCCATTTTCCCAACCTTATTAAAGTTTCTGTTCTTATATTTACCCATTTTTCTCAAGTTTATTCCTGACAAAAATGAACCCCACTGTCCATCAGTTATGTATTTCCAGCATTCATTTACACACGCTGGTAATGAAAACAACAAAAAAAAATGGAGATCAAATACTGTTTGTCTAATTCCACAGTACCAACCTTGGCCCTAATATTATAATCATCTACTTATCGACTACGAAATGGAATTAATTTACTCCACCTAATGAGATCAGAATCAGAGAGGAATTCGTCAAGGCAAAGCCAAGAGGATTTGGCCTCACAAGGATACTCCCAAATTTCTGAATACAAATATTTTCCCATCAGGATCATATGGAAATTAAAGCAATTACATTTCCTTTAAATGAAAAGTGGTGTATAACAGTAATTACCTGATTAAAATTTTTGAAATTGAACTCCTTGTAGATGGCATCTCTTTCACCCAACTCGGACCAGCCCGAAGCTTTGAGATCCAGTAAAACTTGGTTCCTCTCCTCTGTTGTCAACCAGTGGGACTGGGAAGACTATTGAGGGAAACAAAGAAAGGCATGGCAGGAGTGAGGTTGAGGTTCTCTGCTGTACAACAATAAGAAAACCACACGAAGAAAGTGTGGTTATGTGCTGTGCAAAGGTAAGGATGTGGAATATTCACTGCACGGTTTCTTACTGTTTATAATTTCACAGTCCAGTTACATCTAAAACAGCCAAACCCCATCATTTTTTTTTTGGGCAGATAAATCTGGCTAAATGCTTTTGTACAAAACTAAGGAAAAGCAACAGGCTTCTCCCCAGGAATGAATATGGACACCAGCAAACCTGCACCCTTGGTCATCTGGATTATTCAGATGCTGTATCACCTCAAATAATTTTCAAGTATTATACTGTCATATAAGCAAAGGATTATTTACATTATTTGCTAAAGGTACACTTACAAGGCTAAAAGAGATATCAGAAAATAGGTTTCAAAAGAGACAAGCAAAACAGGAGATTGTATTCTACCCAGCTTGTAGTTTACTATTTTGAGAAAGCAGGAATGGATTTTAAGACAGCACATACTGTGGAGTTCTACAAGAAACAAAGAGCTTTTTGACTGCATGAAAAGAAAAAGAATGACAATACAGACACAATTACAAGAAGTTTCAATTTACTGCTATAAGCACTAGATTCTGCAGAGCACTGATGCTTAAATATTATTTATTTGAAGTGACCTGTCCTCCTGATGCCACTGGGAGCACAGACGTGACAGACTAACACTTGAATATCTGAATCAGGGGCTGATACAGGCCAGAGCCAGACACAGAGGAATGTTCAGTGGGGCCTTTGGAAGAGGTTTGACACTTCTCCTAAAAGAAGAGACTAAGGACAATATATCCTGACAGAAGGGTCTCAGACTCACATGACAAAGGCATTGCTTTGGTGGGAAAAGCCTTTCTCCCCAGTATAGCTGAATTCAGATTGCTTTACTCTTTACTTTAGCAGCTGGCACAGCTTTCTAAGAACCTGCAGAAAGGCAGTTTTGCTCCAGAGCTTCTCTCAGACATGGGAGGCCAGTGAGGACCCACTGTCAGCTCAGCAGCTCAGGACTTTCCACCTTTGCCAGCCGCTGCTCCAGCGGGAGCCCCGATGCCACCAGATGGGGCTGTGAGTCTGAGCAGAGCAGGAATTAACGCAATTAATGTGACCTGAGCAAGGCTTTATGATGCAAGAGGGCCAAGGAGCAACATTTTCATCAATAATATCGGATAAAAACCCCAAAACTGGTATAAATCAGTCTAACCACCACTGCTGCTGCTTGTGTTCAGTGGGATACATCCAGAGACGTAACCAAGGGATGGGTTTTACAGCTCCCAAACCTAATTTAGGCTCTTTACACTTAAAACACAACTTTGGGCTTGCAAGAACACAAATTTCAGATTTGTCATTGCTATAAAGACAATCACAAGCATGAATTTCTTACGTTCCTCTTTTTTCCAACCCTATACAACAATCGCCACAGTTCAAGGCTGTCCCGAAATGTACTATTTTCTCTGGTGCAGGATGAAGTCACTCTGCTAATTTACAAAAAATCATGGGGGGGGGGGGGGTTTGAGATAGCAAAGTCCAGGATTGCAACCAGGAGGCAGCACAAAGTCCACTCCTCCTGCTGGCACAGAGATGTCCTGTCAGCTCTGGGGACACCGTGGTGCCTTCCTGACACCTCACCTGACACACGGGCATTGACAAGACTGTGCTGTGACCTGAAATTTGATCAGGCAGTTTTAAAAGGAATATGGAGACTGGGTTTGATGCAGATGTTTTGCTTCAGAACGGGTTGTGGAGGCCATGTCCTGATGCATCACGATATTCAGAAATGTAGCAGAAAGCAGCAGGAATTTGCTTGAAGAAGGAAGAAGATAAGGTGGGAGATTCAAATTGCATTTCTGCAGTCACCACCTCCCAGCAGCACATCATGGGCACAGCCAGAGCCCCCAGAGAGGCAGGAACAGGCACCGGGTGTGGGTTTGACCCTGTAATTGGTACTGTTCGTTTGGAGGAAGCTCGAGGAAATGGTTCATTAATTACTTAAAAAAATTAGTACTAAACATCTCACGCCTGAGGGCCGAGGGTTGAACCCTGTGCGTGCCACTCGTTATCAGCTTTGTGTAAAACAAAACAGTCATGAAGTGGGATGGTAGCAGGACACAGGGAGAATCACAGAATGGTCTGGGTTGGAAGGGATCTTGAAGATCACCTTGTTCTGACCCCCCCTGCCATGGGCAAGGACACCTCCCACTATCCCAGGTTGCTCCAAGCCCCATCCAGCCTGGCCTTGGACACTTCCAGGGACGGGGCAGCCACATCTTCTCTGGGCAACTTGTGCCAGGGCCTCCCCACGCTGGCAGGAAAGGATTTCTCCCCAGTATCCCCCCTAACCCTGCCCTGGGTGAGTTTCAAGCGGTTCCCCCTTGTCCTGTCCCCGTACGAGGCCCCTCCCAATCAGGCTCTGAGCGGTGGCACCGAGGTGTCCCCGCAGCCCCCCGTGCTCCAGGCACACCCATCCCACCCATCCCACCTCCCGCGGCTCCCGCAGTGCCGGGGGAAGGCGGGCGGGCTGCCCCGAGCCCGTGCGGGTCCCCCGCGCTCCGCCGAGCCCCCCGCCCTGCCCTGGGCCCCTCGGCCCCTCACCATGGCCCGCCGCGCTCCCAGCAGCGCCCGCCGCAGCCCGGCCCCGCCGCCCGGCATGGCCCCGGCACCGCCCCCGCCGGAGCCGCCCCGGAACCGGGCAGGGAGGAGGGAACGGGGAGCGGGGAACAGGGAGCTGGGAGCTGGGAACGGGGAGAAGGGAGCTGGGAACGGGGAGCAGGGAACGGGGAGCAGGGAACGGGGAGCAGGGAGCTGGGAACGAGGAGAAGGGAGCTGGGAACGAGGAGAAGGGAGCTGGGAACGGGGAATGGGGAGCTGCCTCCGCCGCCGCGTCTCCCGCTTGAACGAGGGGAGGAGGCTCGGGCGGCTCCCCATGGCTCTGTAGGACTCCCTGCCAGGAGGGTGCAGGGAGGTGGGACAGGTCTGTGCTGCCGTGAGAGCACCGGAGGAAACGGCCTTAAACTGAGACAGGGAGGTTCAGATTAAATATTAGAAAGTTTTCCCTGTTGGGGTGGTCAGACACTGAAGGGCGGCCCAGGAGGCGGTGGGGTCACCATCCCCTGGAGGTGTTTGAGATGTGGCGCTGGGCGATGCGGTTCAGTGGTTTCGGGGTGACAGTGGCGGTGCCGGGTGGACGGTTGGACTGGACGACCTAAAGGTCTCTTCCAAACCTCCGTGATTCCATTATTCCATGACACCTACCCGGGAGGAGAACGGGATGCATCCGTGGGTGGATCCTGTTGCACTGCGAGCTGCCAGGTTTCACTTCCATCCCGTGGGGCTGCACTGAAACAGCCCCTTTCCACTTGTAAACACATCCCTGTTTCTTCAGCAGTGCGGAGATGAGCACCAGGGACAATCCAGCTCTGGGCCTCTCAAACAAACCAGATGGCAGAGGCAAGAACACTCATTCAAAATCTTGGATCTTTATTAATAACATCCATTGTAGCTTTATCTTCAGTCACACCAAGGTTTTACCAGTGCAGTTTCCTTTTTGGACACAGAAATACAGGACCTCCACTTTCCAAAGGAAAAGACAGAGCCAACAGAGAAATACTTGAAGAGTTAGGTTGCAGAGACACGAACTCTTTGTCAAGCAATAAGTCTTTGTTTTGCCTTAGCTTAGTTTGCTCTCTAAATCTTCCTATCAGGGTACTCTGGCAAGACTCCAACATGATAAATGCTATGCAATCAAATAATCCAAACCCCACAAAACATACCAGTCCATACCTTATCCAAAGTCTTCCATACTAATTATAACTAAAAAAATATCAATTCTTTATGTAGCCTCAGCTGGAGACTGTGGAACCAGCAAAGATGGTAGTAGAAATTTAAATAAACATCAGGACTGGCTAATTTAGGCAGGTGAACCATAGTTCAGAAATCGCATGTTATAAATTCTATAAGAAAGTGACTTAAAAGGTTTCACTAAAAACCTCTTTTTTTTTTTTTGTAAAAGGACAATTAATACAATTTCATTCTCCAGGAATGTGGTAAATAAGCTGTATACACACACACAAAAATAGTGAGGTC